>NC_044562.1:41751590-42380695 GCF_007565055.1 Rhinopithecus roxellana | reverse complement strand
ATGAAAGCAATGATTCTAAGCCACAGGACAGCAGTGTTGGAGGTGCAAAATGTACCATCAATTCACAATTAATTCAACAAAGAATCATGAAAAAGTCTTTATCTGTGCTAATAATCAATGATCAAATTAAAATAACATATTTTATTTTATTAACTTGAAAAAATCAAAAAGTATTGGTGTTTCAAGGGTTTGAGGAAGGTTCTTGTCCAGAAGTTAGAGCAATATCATGGAAAGATTAATGAATTTGTATTCAGAATGTCTGAGTTCAAGCTCTTCTAATTAGCTACATAGCCTGAAATTGTACCTAAAATCTGTGGGTTGTAAATTGCAGGGAGACACTGTTTATTGATTTGTTGAACATGTTACATTAATTTATAGGTTTGAAATCGGCCAGTGAATATTAGAAAGATCCCTGCCCTTAAAGAGCTTTTGTATTGCAATGTAGGATAGGGAGGTAGGGAAGCGAAAGATGGTGAGGAGACAGCAAAGGAATAGATAAATAAACAATTATCTTAGAAGAAGATAAATGACATAGACAATAGAAAGTAATGAAATATGGTAAGTAAAGATTGACATTACGTGTGTGTGTATGTTGCGTGTGTGTGTGTGTGTTTGTACAGGTGTGTTGTTGCAGTGTGTCACTGAAGTAATAAATAAGGTGGTGAAGGAAAGACTTCATGCTATGGTGACATTTGAGCAAAGACATGAAAAGAAGGTGAGGGAGTTAACCAAGCTGGAAATAACATCCAGGAATGGAGAACAGGTAGAGCATAGTGGCTAAACTGGAGCCTACTTGGTCCATGCTCCACGAGTAGGAAGGGACCAGTGTGGTTGGAGTTGAGTGATTAAGGGAAACAATAGTTGGAGATGAGGTCAGAGAGATGAGTGAGGTGGTTTTGTCAGCCTGTAAGGTCTTGTAAGCCATTGTCTTTTACTCTGTGTGAATGGGGGAGAAAGTAGGGGATTTTGAGCAGAGGAGTGATATACATGTTTTAAAAGGATCATTCTGGATGCTTTGTTCAGACTAATTTGTAAAGGGGCAAGGGTGGAAATGGGAGAACTGTTCAGAGACTATTGTAGTAGCCACGTGAGAGATGCTGGCTTAGACCCCATGGTAGCAGAGAGGTGGTGAAAAGCATTCAGATTCTGCATAGATTTGAAAGAACAGCCAGCAAGGTTTGTGGTTGAATTATGTGTGGCTGTGAAAGAAAGAGCAAAGTCAAAGAGGACTCTAGGGTTTTTCATCTGATAAATGTGGAGTTACCATCCACTGAAACAGAGAAGGCTGAGGGTGGAGCAGGTTATGGCAGTAAGATTAAGCATTCAGATTTGAGTGTGCGGTGTTTGAGATGCTTATTTTATATCCAAGGACATACAAGTCAGCAACTTCTAGTTGGATTTGTAAATTTAGAGGTCAGTAGCATATCACTGGTTCTGAAAGCCCCAATACTGCTATGATACCAAAAGAGTAATTGTAGTTATAGAAAAGAACAGGATCAAAGACCGAGCCCTGGGACACTGCAACATAAAAGAGTTAAAGGAAGAACCAACAACGAAGATTAAAAAGGAGCAGCTGGTGATATAGGAGAGAAACAGGATAATGTGGAAGCCAAGGGAAGAAAGTGTATCAAGGAGAAGAAAGTCATCAACTGTGCCAAATGCTGCTGATAGGACAAGCAAGGGAAGGACTGGGCTATTGGATTTGGCAGCATGGTGGATATTATTCATATTGTTCACAGTGGTTTCAATGGAGTAGTGAATCAAAAATCTGATTGAACTGGTTTTAGTGGGGAATGGCAGAAAAGAAAACACAAAAAGCAGCTATAGATAGTTTTCTGGAGAAGTTTTTGTGCAAACAGGAGGGGAGAAATGAAACACTAGCTAGTGGGGCAAGTGGAACACGTAGAAATTATTTTTTATCTTTCATTTTTTTTTTTACAGATGGGAGTAATATCAACATGTTGTTTGCATTTGAATGAAAATGATCCAATAGGGAAAATTGGCACCAGAGAAAGAGGTTAAAAATGTTGGAATAGGTGACGTCCTTGAGTAGACTATAGGGGAAGGGATTTAGTGTGATTTAATGTACAAGAGGAGGAGTTGGCTTTGGTTAGCATCATGAATAGTAACAAATATGGAGGCAGAGTATGTGGATGAAGATGCTGGTAGGTGAATAAATATGATGGTGGAAGTCTGTGGAAGTTCTCTTCTGATTGCCTTAAGTTTTTCAGTAAAGTAGGAATATGAAGACAAGAAAAAAGTTTAGGGTATTCTAGAAGATTGAAAGTGTAAAAAAGTTGTCCAGGAGAGTGGAAAGTGAATGGTCTTGGGAAATTAAGTATGATATCCTGGTAGCATTAAGAGCACATTTTAGGATCTGTTCATAAATTGGAAGTGAGCTCATTAAGCATAATTGCATATTTTTCTCTGGTAATATTCAGTTGTTTAGTGGAGGTTTGACATAGGCACAGAGTTGGATTTTAACTAGAATTTCAGTTTTCCAAGTAAGTACAATAAATCCAAAGAAGACAAATGAGGCAAAAGTATATGTATGGGATTAATCATAAGACTGACCATGGAAGTTAAGCTTGATAAGTAGGGGAATAATAACATCAAGAAGTGAGGGACAGTGGAATGATGGTAGATCAATGGATTGGGAGTCCCAGGGGCTTTGAAAGATAACTGGGGATAGGATAGTAGAGAGAGTAGAAAGAAAAGACTGGAAATGGTGGCCAGAGGTTACAATGCATGAAATTAACATTAGTAAATGTTGCCCTTATTGCTAATGCATTTTTGCATTTATTGCTGGGGCTATGACCATGGGATTTGAGGCTGCGGCAGAATGGTTGACATGATCAATGGAGAACAGAAATTCATGGATTTGAGAGGCCTGGCTCTGGGCATGATGGTTTGCCTGTGTGCCCATAGCCCTAGGAATTGAGACAGAATAGTATTGGTGAGTATGACTGAACCAGAAGCCAGGATCTAGAGAAAAGAGGAGAAAGGCAGAGGCATCACTGGTTCATGATATAATCTGATGATGTGAGATTCAAAGCTGGTATTTTGGGGGATAAGGGAGAAGGAAGGGAAGCAATGAGAAGCAAGAATGACACCTAACTATCTTCAGGCTCAAAGATCTGAGGGCTACAAAAGAAAAGGCACTCTCCAGTTTGGGAGGCTGATAATGTGTTCTCAGGGAAAAGTCAAGTTTTGATGAGAGCAAAAAGGTGAAGGGAATGTTCAGAGCATGAAAATAGAGGTGTGATAGCCAGTCGCCGAGATGATACCCAATGACCCTCATCTCCTGGTATTTAAGCCTTTTTTAGTTCCCTTCCTTATGGAATCAGAGCTGACCTGTGTGATCAATAGAATACTACAGAAGTGATAGCATGTGATTTCTGAGACAAGGTCATAATAAACTCTATAGGTTCCATCTTACTCTCTTAGATCACAGGCTCTTGGGGAATCCAGCTAACAGGTCATGAAGACACTCCCTCAGCCCTGTAGAGAGGTCCCAGTGGAGAGGGAGAGATGACTTCCCCAAAGCAATCAGCACCAATTGCCAGCATGGGAGTGAACTATGTTGGATGTGGATCCTTCATTCCCAGTCAGGCCCTCAGATGACTCCAGCCCCTTCAGACATCTGACTGCTGTTTTGTGAGGGACTCCATGCCCAAATTGTCTAGAGAAGCTTTACCTAATTTTCAGTTGTGAAAACTATGTTATATAATACATGATTGGTTTTGTTTTAGGTCACTAATCTTTGGAGTAAATTTCTATGCAGCAAATCTATTGATGATACAAGGGGGCTTTGCAAATAATGGTTATGGATTTCAGAAGGCCCAATGGGTAGGCTTCAGAACCAGTGGCAGGAGGGTGGAGCTGACAGAACAGGGTATGTATAGAGCTTTAAGGGGACAGAGTGTGTAAGGAAAGAGAAAGTCAGGGGGTTTTGTGGTGTCTGACATAAATATGGATACATAAAAACATGAGGCAATTATCAAGACAGATAATGGTGGTGAAGGAGTGTGTTTGTTGGTGAAAAGGAGGAGCTTTCTTTTTGATGGTGGGAGTAGAAAGCCTAGAAAGTGTGGTCTTAGTCACAGGATCAGTTCAATCTTGGCCACTGGTCTTATGTGTGAGCTCTATGTGGATACCTGTTGATTGTATATATTATTTCTTATTTAAACCTTTGATTTTCATGTTATTATCCTCATTTCATAAATGAGAAGACTAAGACCTAAAGAGGAGGTTAAGTAACTGGTTTGAGGTCACACAGTTAGTAAGGCAAGGTCAGAATTTGAATTCAGGTCCCCTGACCTAAGATTCCACCCTAACTCCCCATTTTTCCTGTAAACAGAGATATTTGAAACCAAAGTTCTTCAATTTTTTAGGGGTGGAATGGAAGTTAGTCATCTCAGGCATATATCTGTGGAATGCAATTATAGATACTCTTCTAAAAAACCTCAGCATGGTACATATGCATGAGGACATGGAAAAAACTCAATATGAGAGACATTGACATCTGATCAGAGTAATACCAAGTACCTAGAAGTTGACAGCAAACAGAAGGAAAGAAATAATCAGCAGAGGCACAAAGCCGATGCAAAATTTATTGTGAATTTATTGTCTTTCTCTCCAGTTAGAACGTAAATTCTATGAGAGGAGAACTTTGCCTAATGCTTGATACTCAACATCAGGTATCCAATACATATAAGTATTTATTGAATGAATGAGGAAATGACGTTCAACCAAAGGAAAAGTGTTTGGATGAAAATATCCTAAGTGAAATGTTCAGTTCAGGGAGGGGCCACAAGTTGAGGGTGGAGCTATGAGATTGAAGAAATTTGCTTTCACGATTTCCTCCTCTACCCTGCTCTACTGATCCAAGTTCCAGGGCCTGTTCATATTTACAGGCTTTCCCCACATTCTCCTTGTTGCCTTTCTCCTCCTTTAAGTCATTTAGAGACTTTGAGAAACAAGACATTCTCACCTGGAAACCCATTAGATCATTACCCTTTAGAAACTTAAAGACAAAATGAAACAATACAAAAAAACAGTGTGTGGGTTCCCATTTTCCATAGAATCTAATTTAATTGGCTTGGGTTGGGACTCAGACACTGCTAGTCTTTTCAAAGTTTCCCAGGTAATTTTATTGTGTAGCTAGAATTGATAAACAACTAATAACTTACTATTACCTTTGTCAGGGAAATTGGAACACTGAGAAATCTAAACTTTATAGCAAAGGAATGTGGTTCTGACTAGTGCAATTTCAGATATCTGTAGGTAGGGAAGTCCCCAGAAATCACCTCCACCTAGTCCTAGCTTGGCACTTTAAGGTGCTTGAAGTGTTTGCTAAAGAGATGAATGAAATCTCCTCAAACTATTCCATCTGCCCAGGCAGATGCCCTTCGCTCTGTGTGTCCCAAAGGTTGGCCTCTATACCTAGAGAAGGGCTGTGAAGACTGCTCAGAAAATGGAATAGTCTGAGAAGCAAAATATCTAGATCAGTTATTTCCAACTTGTGAGTCAAGGGAGGAAGGAGATATGGGTGGGAGGATGGTTGTGAATCCATATGTAGACGAAACATAAATATGTCTTGCATAATATACTACCTACTTTTTTCTCAAAAGTGTGTTGATAATATCATGGTGAATGAGACACAAAATTGTCTTTTTAAACACAGTATTGAATTCACAGAAGCCTTTTGTTATTCTATATTTTCTTGTTGAACAGATACAAAAATTCCAAAAATTACAATTATTTTCATGTGGGAGTCTAGCCCCCCCTTTTCTTAATTGGAAAGAAGTCTTTATATTAAAAAACATACCCTGGCATCTAGTCTGGAAGAAAGATGTTTTGGAGGAAATGAGGACATGCATGAAAGTGAGGGGGTTAATAGAGAACTGTTCAGTGTTTAGTCAATATATTTCATTTCATTTTGTACTGGAAGAAGCTGGAGTTAATATGAACTCTGAGTGCCCAAGTCTGGTGTAAAATAAAGTATCCTCATCCTAGCCTTCTCAAAGGGTGGCCCCAAATCAGTCTTAAATACACATAAAAGGAGATAGTCTTAGGGACCTGTTCGGACTTTCTGGAGTAGGTAGTTTATTCAGAGCCCTTGCAACATATGGCTCTGATTCCTATAGAGGGACAATATCTCCCTCTTTCATGATAATTAAGCCCAATGAGTCATCTATTTCTTTATTAGCTCCAAAGAAGAGGAGTAAATGATAAACTACTATCCTTGCCTAAAATGAATGAATATAATGGCTAAATGCTTATCTCTATAGTGACTTGCTGCTTCAAGCTGACCTCTGAAGCGAGTATACACAGGCCACTTGTACATTCTTCATCAAATCATTAAGAAGTCAAATGAAAATGACCAACCACTGTCTCTGACATTTATTATATATGAAAGGCATTTAGGAGATGTAAAGACCAGGCAATTGTGAAACAACTATAAAGACACAAGACTGAAAGCATCAAGAGTGACATTCAGCTGCTCAGTTATGCCAGCAAAATGGTGAGTGCCCTTTAGTTTGAGACTTCAATTCTAATGTAGGCTCAAGACAGGAAAAGGCCACGGTGATACATGGTGGAATGAATATTAGACTTGGAGTCATATGTCCTGGTTCTGAATCCCTGCTCTGACATTTAAAAATTGTTGATCCTGAGCAAGTCATCGAACCTTCTAGGGCCTCAATTTCTCCTACCTGTAAATAGAAATTAATACGAATTTGTGCTCCACTACTTTAGTAAGTTGTGTAGCTCAAGAGACATAAGTACTGTAAAAGTATTTCATAAGATATAAAACATAGTGCAGATACTACTATTGTAATTGCCCTAATCATCAATGACCTTATTCAGTTCAAAACAGTGCTGTCTGGATCATGACTTTACATCCTCTGAGTTCTGGGCTTGGAGCATCCCATATCCTCATCAACAGTAAATATTTACTGTAGGGCCCAATAGTAGTCATGAGATTTTAGGTTAAAGGTGATTGTAAATACAGCTCTATAGATGTCCATAAACACAAACAGTTGGGAGGAAAATAGCTGAAAAGTTACCTAGAGAGAGTCAAGTCTACTATTGATGTGAAATTTTGACTATTGGATAAGGCTGATAATAAAGAGTTTTGAAAAATTACATTAAAAAATGAAAGCTATTGGAACCCCAGGAAGGTTGTCGCTGGGAGAGACAAACTGTTGAAATAGTATGTGAGCAAGGACCAGCAGGGACTCAATGTGTCAGGGCCACTAGGAGCTGCCAGGTGTTGCAAGTTGCCAACTTCATGCATGAAAGTTGTCAACAGTGTGGATGAAATTTCTCTTTGCTTCCTGGTACAGCATGGCATAGATGATAAAAAAATCCCATGAAAGGTAGCAGAAAATGAGTAAGTGTCTCAAAATGGAGGACTTTCCACCTTAGCATCATTAATTTCTTCCAGCAAGCTCACAGTAGAGGTTGCATTCTTGAGGATTCACATCTCTTGTACCAGCTTTGCACTGCTCCATACATAAAGTCTTTTTGGTTCCATATTTATTAGTATTTGCATTTTGGTTTCTTGATACTTAGATCACAAACCCCATACGATGCTTCCTTTGCCCTTTGGCTTCCTGAATTGCAATCATGAACATGAAGTTTCATATCCCTGTGCTCAGTGCCAATCCATGTGTCATTCCCATGGCAATTTTCTCCAACCACCACTGCCATGCATCCTGTATACCTGGGAAGAGAAATACAGAGATATTTATGGTAATAAATGATAAATGTATAATTTTCAGCTTCCTAACAACCAAAGCAAGAGAAAATTTAATGGGTTATATCATATTCGCCTGGCTTTGGAGCAATTGCATGGTCACTGTGCACCTAAAACTCACTTGTCTTTAAACTCCTTTTCATCTTTTACTTCCTCTTCTTGCCCCCAATATAGCTGGTCTGGGGCTGTTCCCTTGGCAAGGCCCTAGTTTTGTCTTTTCTTGTTTCCTGCGCTAACTCCAATCTCTTATCCCACACAATTGTTTTCATGATGAGGGATCCTGGAAAGTAAGTGGCTGAGTAGGTAAAACTTGCAGGAAGCTCAGATTTTATCTTTGTTTTCCAAGGCTTAGCAGGGCACATAAAAAGAAAAAAAATACAATCATGGTTTCTGCCACCTGTGCAAAATAGAATGAAAATAGAATTACCTCATCGAAATTTTTTTTTTCCAGTAAAGAAACATATGGCATGACCATATTTCTCTATTTCCTAGGATTAGTAGAAGATTCTAAGTTATGGCGAATGAGTGAAGGAGATGATTGCTGGAAGAATTAAAGCTGGCTGTCTAGAAGGAATTTAGGAAGACGTAGTGGTTATATAATACTGAAATCCTAGGAAACTAGAGTGTGTGTATTCTTGGCTTATCATTTATTTCTGTTTGGAAATGATGGGGCGTTATGAAGCTTTCCTAGAAGTTCCTAAAGGAGAAGTCAAGCAGCAGACATCTTCATAATGATTCAGAAGACCTTCAGCTTACGGAATGAAGCTTTACTGTGAACAGAGGGTATTATGCAGACATAGCCTGCAGAGGAACTGCTGGGCAGATTGGTGTCCATATGAATTCCTTTGGCAACAGGTACTAAAAGTTCTGGACTTGTGAAGTTAAAATCTGGTAACAAATGAGCTTAATGAATCAGAGAGATGCAAACTTCAGCTGCCTGTGTATGGAATATGTCCTGTTAACACTGAGAATTACTCTTGGTTTATGATACTGCAAAAGTGCAGCTAAGCCAGACCATACCTCTAGTGCCTCTGATCAAGGCAAAATTAGGGTTAAATAGAACAAAGTTCTATGGTGAGTAAGATGAACCAAAAGACTCATGGTATCAGTTTTTAAAATGATTTCTCTCTTTTTTGCTCTTGGGCTTATCTGCATTTCCATAATTCCTTAATCCCAGAATAAATTTATTTTTTAAAATATGAAATATTTTTAATATACAACATTAATTTTTAGAATTTAGGTTTATGGCCTATTAACAGATTTACTTTTTCCAAACAGATGATACAGAGAAATGTAATGAACTTGATTACATAGGAGTTTACTTAGGATAGAATGAGTCATTCTCATCAGTGAAACAGTTCCTGCTGCCCTTTTAGTCTCTATTGAAATGAAAAAAGAATTTGTGCTAATATTTATTCAGTCATTTAATATTTTATAATGAACCTTGACAGCTTTTAAAGGACCTAGATATAGCAGCATACACATTTCTGTTTGTTTCGTCATGGGCTTGGGATTTTTGTGCAGATTTTTCACGGTTCTCTGCTTCTCTGGTTTTTAAATAGATTAGTGTGACACTGTAGAACATTTCTTGTTAGTGGGGAAAAATTGGCAGCCATAAGCGTCTTGCAAAAATAGGGGTATATCTCCCAAATAAAGAGTATTTTTAAAGTTTTGGCAACTGAAAGACTAGATTCCATTTGGTCATACTGGTGCCATGAGTTTGCTGTATTTCCTTCTTTTTTGCCTGCTCTCACTTGTCACATTCCTCACTAACCCTGACATCTCACACATACTGAAACCTAAATAGATCTTGATCTTCTTGCTTCTGTCAAATTTAAAGGAAACGCAAATACATTATAAAATGTCTTTAAAATTCCTGTATGTTTTTACTGCAGTCTTTAAGAGAAGGCAAAGAGAATTATGTTGCGGGGAGACATGGGGTTCCCATTATTCACATGGCTACAATACTGCCCGTCCTCTCAACTTTCTATTCTTTTTCCAAGGCAGTCCATCCAAACCACCCCTACTCCCAGATTTGCCTGCCCTCCCCTGCTCCTCCTCCAGCCTTCCTGTTCTATTCCATTCCTTGGTCTGCAGCTGTCTGCCCTCTTGGCTCTTTTCTCTTTACCAAGTGCCCTGGGTGAGCTTAAGGAAGGGCCAAGAAGGGAGCAGCCATCAAGCCATCTCTTGAAATTGGCAGAGAAGAAAGATGATCAACATACAATATTTTTAGCTCTGTCAAACAGACTCAAACACAATCTAATACACATTTAGAATTCGAACTCTGCCTAAGAAGAATTGGTTGCTATCAACCTCTACTCCTTTCCTACCACCTTTCCCTCGACACTTCTTGTTCTATGTGCTTTGCTGTATGCAATTTCCTTGGGGAAAGTAATTGGAAGAGCTGGAGGCTACTGTAGAAGATGGCATCCTGAATGGCTCTTCAGAAGGAGGGGGTTAGCCTGATTCTGGGGTGGTGCATTGGCACAGAGAGAAACTGTTGACTGCCCCACTAAGTAGACACCTAAATTTGGGAGGGCAGTTCCAAGTCAGGTGGGGGAAGGAGTAAAACAATGGAGCAGTGAAGATGTATATTGACTTTGACAGCAGACAAAGATAAATTGTCAATATGAAAGAAGGAAGATAGCAAAACATAACTAGAGGAGGGGTCATAATTGAGGTCATGAGTCAGCAAAGACTAGACTGAAGGTACAAGAGATGAGGACGACATCCAAGGGGAGCAGGATGGGGCAATGGAATCAAACACACAGGAAGAAGGCCTTCAAATTTTATACTATCATGGTTTAGTCCTTTTAAGAAACTTTCTTATATTGTATTTATGGTGGATTGTGAACATGTCTTCTCTTTTTTAAGCTCCTTGAGGGTGTGATCTGAGTTTGGTTTGCGCTTGTTGTGGAAAATGTGGTGAGTCTCACACACTCCCAGCTGTCTGTTGGTTGTCATGCAGCATACATCCAGAAGGGCATTGGGTAGTATTGAGTGAGTGGGAGGAGACAAGGAACCTGGTTGTTGGGTGAGCAGAGGGTGAAACACTTAGTCAGGTCTTGAAAATTTTGATGAAAAGTCTAACTCCAGTATTTTTTGGAAATTTTGATGATATTGGTATCATCCAATTGGTATAATCCAAGTCTAACAGATCTTGCTGCTGTCTGCTTATTTAAGAATAGTGTATTTAAATACAATCAAGTGTGATAATCTTTTTTCTTTTTCCTTTTTTTTTTTTTTTTTTTTTTTTTTTTGTGATGGAGTCTCACTCTGCAGCCCAGGCTGGAGCGCAATGGTGTAATCTTGGCTCACTGCAAGCTCCGCCTCCTGGGTTCACACCATTTTCTTGCCTCAGCCTCCGGAGTAGCTGGGACTGCAGGTGCCCACCACCATGCCAGGCTAATTTTTTAATATTTTTATTAGAGGTGGGGTTTCACCGGGTTAGCCAGGATGGTCTTGATCTCCTGACCTTGTGATCCGCCTGCCTCGGCCTCCCAAAGTGCTGGGATTACAGGCATGAGCCACCGCGCCCAGCCAAGTGTGATAATCTTAACTATCACCTTCTCTTATCACCATGACTAAGGCTATGGTATATCGCATAAGTCATATACCATAAATTAAATGAATACAAAATAAACAAATACTATAATAGGAAGCTGTGTTTACTGTGGAAAAATTAGATAACACAGATGGGCAAAAGGGAAAGAAAAATGTGAATAAACTATAATTCCTTTGAGACGTATTGATAGCTATAGCTATCGGTATGTATTTACACATTTTAGCACCATGTAGCTTTTTGATAAACTGTTGTTTTATTTAATAGCATAACACAAATATCTTTCCACATCATTATATTTCAGTGAGATTTCAGCAAATGTGGTTTGAGAACAAGTTATGTTGGAATAAATCCATACTGTGAATCATTTATTCTGTAACTTGGAAATCAGATGTTTGGAACAAATGGTATAATTAGTGAGAAAATGACCAAATTCTTCCTAGGAACTTAATTAATAATAAATTATAAAGCTCTTTGCTGTAGGTGAAGCCTACAGTAGGAAATGTAGGAAAAGCCATTTGGAAGGCAGGACAAGGGTATGGCTTCTTTTAATAGCATTTTTGCTATATTTCACAGTGGAATTTAGTAATGATTAATAAATTAATATTTGTAAAGCAATACAAAACATTCAGTTTTAAAATTATATACTATATTATACATAAATATCAGTTTAGGGCACGATTTTGCCTTTTATTTTTTAACAAAGAAGAAAAATGTCCTTCAGGGTAGAAAAATAATGTATTTTCTAGTTCTTAGTTTTGAACTCACATTCTACTAAAAATCTAGGATATTCTGGAAAATGGTTTAAATGTCAGAATTACAATATCTGATTTATTATTCATGGCATAATTTTTTATTAAATACACTTTCTTTTCTTTTTTTTTTTTTTTTTTTTTTTTTTTTAGTTCGTGTCTTTTATTAACTCATACAGTTACTTGTCTTCTGGCTTGTTGAAGCAGTAAGTCAGACAACATTTGCCAGAATAATGTCTGTCAAAGTGACTTGCCATAAACACCCCAGCACCACATTCATCAGACGGGCACTCTCGACGAAGGCGACTAATTTTGCCATTCTCATCCACCTTATAATATTTCAGGACAGCCAGCTTAACCTTCTTTCTCTTGTGCTTATTCTTCTTGGGAGTGGTGTTTAAGACTTCTTCTTCCTTTTCTTAGCACCACCACGAAGTCTCAACACAAGATGAAGAGTAGACTCCTTTTGAATATTGTAGTCAGACAAAGTACGTCCATCTTCCAGTTGCTTGCCAGCAAAGATCAGTCTTTGCTGATCAGGAGGAATTCCTTCCTTATCCTGGATCTTGGCCTTTACATTTTCTATCGTATCCGAGGGTTCAACCTCGAGGGTGATGGTCTTCCCCGTAAGGGTTTTCACGAAAATCTGCATTTTGGTGGCGGCTCCACCGCAGATGGCGGATCGGAAAGGACTTAAATACACTTTCAATCCCATTATCATTTTTAGACTAGCTCCAATCAAAATGAAAATGCCCATTTCTTCATCTTCATTTATGTCTTTCACATTTCAGTGCCCTGGAAAGAGACTTTCTATACTTTCAAATGAAAAATTCTGGGTTGCTCATTACATCTGAAAGATGGAAGGATGTAATGGAAATGAGTGATGGAACAGCTCTACAAGAGCAACTCTGTGCTTCATCATGGTTTGCTGCCCTGGAATAGTATCTGCTGCTTTTGTCTTCACCAAAATCATGTGGTTCCCTCACCAGTGTCATTTACTCTTCCAAACTTTATCTTAGTGGTGGAGGTGGATTAGTCCCCTGAACCTTGAGAACATATGTTTTTTTCCTTATGCATCATAATTGGGAAGTTTTTCTTCAAAAGTATCACTAGGGTGAAAATGAAGTTCTTTGAAAGACTTATAGAAAGGTAGCGAAAGATGTTTTCTTTTTAATGGATGTCAATGGAAACGCAGTGGCACATGCAGCAGCACTGTGGGCCCCCATGGGAAGAAGGACGGTAAGTCTCTTCATTTTTACCCCAGAGGACTCTTTCCTCTCAGTTCTGGAGATGAGGCCAAGTGGATGTAGCCCCACTTGTCAGATAAGACAAAGCCCAAAAATATCAAAGAATTTGTCCAAGGTCATGCAGTGAGTCTGTAGAGCTAAGGCTGAGACCGTCCTGAGAAGAGTTAACAGATTATGTGACATGAAAATATGTTTCCTCTCAAATCCATGCTTGCCAGAACTTTGTTTTTAAATAGCAGAAGCCTTGCAAGGAAATGTGAAAGGCTGGTACTATTAAAAAGGTCCGGGTTATGAAAAAATACATATGCATTCCTACATGAGACATATACCTTAAAGAAGGACTGCCTTCTAACACAGATTTTGTTTTTGTTTTTTTTTACTTGGCATAACACAGAAGTCAACAGCCTATTCTATAGGTGCCATCTATTTTTGGTTGACCTTAATTTTCTGAATGACTGCTTTTCTTCAAATATTTTAAGTCATGACTAAATTTCATTTAATAAGAAATGTTTAGGTTAGTTTGTAAACAAGAAATCAGATATTCTGAATCCAATGTCATCGGAATTACGTTTTAACAATGCTTAATTTATTTCATATTTTAGCAAACTGATTTGTAATTGTATTAAGGCTCCCAGGATAAACTCCATGGTTAATTTGGCCTTTTAAAAGTCAACAACATATAAGGCCACACTTATTTTAATTCTACTTTATTCTGATATTTCATAAAACAATAATGTATTAGTCTGTTCTCATGCTGCTGATAAAGATATACCTAAGACTGAGTAATTTATAAAGGAAAGAGATTAATTGACTCACAGTTCCACATGGCTGGGGAGGCCTCACAATCATGGAGGAAGGGGAATG
The DNA here is from genome assembly GCF_007565055.1 of Rhinopithecus roxellana. Classification (NCBI taxonomy): domain Eukaryota; kingdom Metazoa; phylum Chordata; class Mammalia; order Primates; family Cercopithecidae; genus Rhinopithecus; species Rhinopithecus roxellana. The sequence continues at coordinate 42,366,508 of NC_044562.1, read as the reverse complement.
AGGAGCAAAGTGATGTCTTACATATAGGCAGGTAAGAGAGCTCGTGTGCTGGGGAACTCCCCTTTCTAGAGCCATCAGATCTTGTGAGACTTATTCACTATTATGCGAACAGCACCAAAACGACCCGCACCCACGATTCAGTTACCTCCCACTGGGTATCTCCCACGACATGTGGGAATTATGAGAGATACAATTCAAGATTTGGGTGGGGACACAGCCAAATCATATCAAATGGCATGAGATTTATTGTAAAGGTAAGTTCTGCCTCATTAATCATGAAAAATTGATTACACATTTAAAAATATAACTTAAAAAATCAGAATTTATGGTAGAATTTGCATTTCAATTGATAGAGTTTACTTCATTTGTGACAAAATTAGTATATTCCAAATTGGTCTGATTATAAACATTACTGGAACACTTGTTAAAAATATGGATTCTCAGCCCTCTATTCTAATATAGTGGGTCAAGAGCTCAGGTTTAATAATATCCTTATGTGATTCTTAGGACCTAGCAGGGATGGAAAACACTAGACCAGAGCTGGTTCTCAACTCCTGGGACACATTCAATTAGTTATCTGGGGAAGTTTTCAAGTAATGTCAATGCCCAGTCCTCCTCAAAGACCAATTAACAAAGGGTCTCTGGGACCTGGGCATTGAAATATTAAAGTAAAAATTCCAGGCCAAGTGCGGTGGCTCACACCTGTAATCCCAATGCTTTGGGAGGCCAAGGCAGGAGGATCACCTGAGGTCATGAGTTTGAGACCAGCCTGGCTAACATGGTGAAACCCCATCTCTACTAAAAATACAAAAATTAGCCGAGCGTAGTGGCAGGTGCCTGTAATCTCAGCTACTCGGGAGGCCGAGACAGGAGAATCGCTTGAACCCGGGAGGAAAAGTTTGCAGTGAGCCGATTGTGCCACTGTACTCCAGCCTTTGCAACAAAGAGCGAAGCTCCGTCTCAAAGAAAAAAAAATTCCACCTCTGTAGACTATGTTATTTCACGTTACACACTGATGAGAAATAGATTAAATCATTATGTGAAAGATACTGTGAATGATAGCTGGAATTCCAATACAGCTAGAATTCCAGCTCCACGAGAGCAGGAAACATCTGTGTCTGGTCACCTCTGTTCCCTTAGCCCTGGGCACAGTGCCTTCCATACATATTATGGATGCGCAGTTACTGTGTATTGAGAAATTAGTTTCTGTTGGCTAAAATTTTAATTGGCTTCAAATGTTGAGCTCTTACACAAATGAACTTTAACAACTGTACATGAAATCCAGTCTATCTAACAATAGTTAAAATTAATACATATGTGATGATAGAGTTGAACGATAGCTGATGAAGTCAGGGGGGACTTATTCCAAGTTAGTTCAGGTGAGTCAGAGGGGGCTTTCCTTAAGAAGCCCAGAATAAGTGTCCTTCTGAACAACCATTACTGAGTACCTTTGATCAGCAGCACATGTAGTAATCACCTTGATGAGCAACCATCTCCACTCCCCAGGGATTGTACAGGATTGCAGCCAGGCTTTGAGGAACAGGACAGCAGAATCCTCTACCTGCACCTCCCACCCATCCATTCTGCACCTGGTCCTTGTCAAAGCTCACACTTATTTGAGTTAATTTTGGCTCAACTCCTCCTGCCCACATGTAATTCCTCTCCTGTTTGTCAGCCATAGCCAGTATGAGTTTGGCACTCTGAGACTGTCCTTTCATTGTGTGACCACAGTAGCACCTAATATGGTGCCAACCACACAGTTGTGGCCAACTAATACTTGGCAATGATGAATATAATAGACAAAGAAGATGACCGGGAAAATACCATCCTTTGATAAATAGCAAAGGAAAAGGTAGTGATAGAGGACAGAGAAATGGCAGAAACTTTTTATGTAGTTTTCATTTCTCCCTTTTATAGAAATGGTCAGATGTGAACACTTGGCTAGAACAAGTCTCAGCTGTGAGAGGAGATAGGAAGGCCAACTAGGACAGGCAAAGAGGTAATTAAAGAGTACCTGGGATGTCTGTGTACAGTGGAACTAGCAGAGCCAGATGACTAGCAGTGTAATGCAGTGGAAAGAGAATTGGATGAATCTTCAGAACACTCAGGCTCCATCTCAACTCACCTTACTTGCTAATAGAGTGACCTTGGGACAGGAAGGCCTCTGAACCTTGCCCTCCATTCTTGCAGAACAGGAATAATATTACCTTCTTCATGGGACTGTTCTACAGAGAAAATGAAATAAATCATGAAGTACTATTTGGACCTAGGGAATATTGAACAGTTGCAGATGTCACTGCACAGCTGCCAGTCTTTGGTTTTGAGAAACCAGGAAGGACAATTCTCTGCAAGATAGCAAGTGGAGTATCAGCTTACACTGATACCTGGGAAGCTAGCGGAAAAAATCATTAAGCAATTAATTAGCAATGATTTAAAAGAACCAAGAAGTTGGAAAGCAACCCATATGACTTTAGATCAAATGGTATCTTTCCAACTTTGTTGCCCTCTCTAATTGAGGAACAGCCCAAAAGATAAGGAATTATGCAGGTGGAATCTTGCATGATTGTCAAACTATCAATGCAAGCTAAGTTGTTCAAAACTCTAAGTATCATCTATTTATTTTTGGCATGATATATGTGATTATATTCATTAATGGGTAATATACTGTATTGTGTGCCCTGTGTTAGAGAATGGTAATGGGATAAGCAATGAGTTCAGGGATTTCATAAAAGGTTGATCAATTTGCCAAGATTTCATAAGAGTTGATTTGACTACACCACAGACTCTGAAATGGTGTTATTTAATAGCATTATCAAGAGCAAAGGAAATCAAGCTATTTATAATTAGTTTTATATGACAAAGTTGGAATGACTGTGTCATTGTTTTACAGAATGTCAAAGTGCAGCAGAAGGAGAAGAAATCTTTCATGTCTGGTGATTATTCATAGATCTGGGTGCCCTGAGAGCAGTATTTCTCCAAAGGGTTGCCTGCTAATCACCAATAGCTGACTCATCTGTTGAACTTGTTCAAAATGCAAGCCCCTAAGTCTCTTGGCAGGCTTATTGAATGAAAGCTCTGGGGTGGAACTCAGAATGTGAATTTTATCAAACACCGTGAAGACTCTAATACTCATGGAAATTTGAGATCTGCAGAGAAAAATGGTATTATTCAATATGTAATAAGCATTCTTAATATGAATATGGCACAAATAATTGAGAATATCAATACTCAGATGAGTCTGAGTGGATTAGTCTAGAAAACTTTAGAAAACTGAAATACATATCAGTGATTTTGAAACATTTGGAAGTGAGCTATTCAAAAACAGAATAAATTTCAATGGTGAAAGCAAGAGATATGTAGTCTGTGTGTCATAATTAGCTACTCCCTTGGATGCGGACTTTCTAGGTTACCTCCTCAGAGGATCTTCACTTCTTGTAGATTTTTTGGTTGTTGTTTTGTTTTATTTTGTTTGCTCCAGGTAGAGAATACCATTTAAAAAATACCGATTCCCAGGCCCACTGCAGACTAGCTTAATCAGAATTTCTGCAGGTGGAGTTTAGGTAGTGGGATATTTTAAGGATTGAGAACCACCATGTAGATAAGTGGAGGTCAGGTATGGGAGGTGGCAAGGAGAGAGAGATAAACATGCTTTCTTACTCAAGTATGCTTGGCTACAAAAATGGAACTTGAAAATAAGTTTAAACAAGTAAACCCGGGTTAACAATGTTATTAACCACTTTCAGGGGGACCAAACTGATTTTTCTATTTGCACTATGCTTGCATACATCTGAACCCTTCCTATTCAGCTTAATTAACCTTGCCAAGTTTAAGGTTTTTATCTTGAATGGTTACAATTTGAGAAGTCCTGATGCTGGCTTTCCTATTTTTATATTGATTATTTGATCTGCCTGAAGCCTGAGATGTGAGGATGTTTCCTGAACATCAACTCAGTCTCTGTCGACCTGTCAGGAGGGTTCTATGCATAGTGCAATGCATGAGTCACTAAAGCCATCAGTCTTTTTTTATGACTAAGGTTGGGACGAGGTACCTGAAGGAGTTGGCAGGTCATGTTGGAAAGTTTTGTGATCCCCAGTTTGGTCATAACTATGTCTGCAGTAACGTTGGCTTTATTTTCTTATTATCGATCGATTGACTAATTATTTCATCATTCAGCAAATTTACACTAAACATCTGAAATATTCCAGGCATCTTACTTTATACTGAGTACAGTATATCAAGATATAATATCTAGCCCTTTGTTACTTCTTTTTTTTTTTTTTCTCCCTCATTCTTCTTCCTACCTCTTTTTTCCCTCCTTCTACACAAACCTGCTTCTAACATTTGTGGGGCCTCGGGCAAGAATACAATGGAGCCCTGTCTAGTTTATGTCTAAGTATTTAAAAGTCATAAGACAAACTTGCAAACAGTTAAATAAAATATGTTCCATCCTCCTACATTGACAAATATACCCTTACAATAAGCCAGAGCTATGTTCAAATTTAGCATTCTCAGATTCCTCAGAATTTTGAACTAGAATATGGTGGTTCTGGGAGAGTCCACATCTGGTACCCCAGACTCAGTTCCTTCCTTTTTCTTTCATTACTACCAGCTCCTCCAACTCTTAGAGGGGCCTCACATACACTCAGGGGAGGTCCCAGCCCAGGATCTGTGTCCATGGTCATTCCCGGGTTCCTGCTAAACAGCTGCTGCCTGGCAACCCCTGGAAGAGTATGCACCAGTTTGGCTTGCCCTTGGGAAGGGAAACCCTGGGAGAAGGACTACATAGGGCCTGGAAGTGGCTCAGGTCATTCAGGCAGGGAAATTTTGTTTTGTTTTGTTTTTGTTTTTGCTTTTTTTTGTTTTTTTGAGACTGAGTCTTGCTCTATCGCCCAGGCTGGAATGCAAGTGGCATGATCTCGGCCCACTGAACCTCCACCTCCTGAGTTCAAGCAATTCTCCTGTCTCAGCCTCCCGAGTAGCTGGGATTACAGGTGCATGCCACCAAGCCCAGCACATTTTTGTATTTTCAGTAGAGATGGGGTTTCACTATGTTGTTCAGGCTGGTCTTGAACTCCTGACCTCAAGTGATCTACCCACCTTGGCCTCCCAAAGTGCTGGGTTGCAAGCATGAGCCACCATGCCTGGCCTGGGTTGGGAATTCTAAGGTCCTCTACTCCCAGAGCATGGACAGAGTGGGGGATGGATATAGGTTCCTGGTAGACATGTCTCCTTGGCTCCAAGGTGAGGGGTGCAGCTATGGCAGGAGCAGAGGTATACATGCTTAAACATGGCATCCTATAAAACTGGGGTTCCTCTTACCTAGGTCTAGGGGTGGTTCTTCTTTTACTTGCTAATATTACTAGTTCAACATTTATTGAGTGTCTATTAAGTACAAGGCATAGTGGATACTATGTGAGTTCGTGTGGGGAAAGGAAGAATGAGGGGAAGAGGAGGAAAAGTCTTCTCTCCCTCTTCTAGTCTCATATGTTTCTCCACTGGTATCCTTGGAGACTCTGCACATCTCTTGGGCCATGCTCCTTTGAAGGTGTGTATCCATGTCCAATCTTTGTCATGAAGATGACAGAGGAAAGTGGGGACAACTGCATTTCCTGTCTAGGACTTTTGTGGTGCTTGAGGACATTATTGACCAGATCCTGTCTGTGTCAGGGTGAGGGCAGAACAGGCTGAGTGAGAGTTAAGCTGTGGCACGTTGCATATATTACCTGTAAATAGGAGTTAGGCTTTATATTTAATTTTGGGATTCTTTTGTGTCCATTCACATTATTCTGTAATAAGTATGAATAAATTCATCTGCATCAAAATCCAGTTTTATTTCACTTTTCCTTGATGGTGAGTAAGTGGGGTTCAGAGGCAGTTAAAACTATTGACTTCTAGGCCCAACAATAAACATGTAAATTTATGCTAAGATGAAATCCAATTTAAAATAATTCCGGTGAAATTACATAGAGAAATTAGCTTAAATGGGCATATTTTCTACCTGTCTCTTTGTATTTGGTGCTGTGTGGAAAGTGGAGCATCAAAGCCAAGGATTGTAACTCAAATTACACTGAACACACACAGGCACCTTCCAAACAACTTGGGCTTTTGCTAGGCTCTTAAGGGAGCTGTTAAGATTATGTTGTTCTTGTCGAAGAAGAATACCTGGTAGTAAACCCCTCTAGGTCAACCTGAAATAGGGAAAGATAACTGAGGAAAAATACTGGTAAGTACTCCATGAAGAAGTGTACTTTAAGAATAAGGAAAGGCAGTTGGCAGTGAAAATCCTTGAAAAATTTGCTATGGGCTTTTGAGAGAGAGAAAGCGTGAAGGAAGTGGACTTTCAGAGAGCAAATCTTGGTGTAAATTGGATAGGAGATCTCTGGGGCTCTGTGCCTTGATTGCTTAACCTGGGTAATTGTACAGAAGGAAAACTTTCTGAGTATTTGTTGTTGAATAATGTAGTTTATCCTGCTGATTGAAAAATATCCAAACCAACACAAAACTGAATTTAAATTGTTTCCATATTAAGATCAATGGGACCGTTTTTTAAGTTTACTGTGGTTTCCTTCAAATACATTTTAGCTGTTTCCATAAAAATTGCTCATTTGGCAATTGAAGGAGGGTAATTTGATTAAAATGACTAACATTCAAATAATCAAGATAGTAAAAAAAAAATTCATGTGTTTCATAAAAAGCCTCATGGTACAGTCCAATTCTTGGAAATCATTAGCTAATGTTCTGATGATCAAATAATAAATACATAAGTGGATTAAAGAAACATAAATGCAAACTCATCTAAATTTAATTTACTTTAGCTAAAATCTACATACATGTTTGAATATTGAATTTTAATGATGTAAATATTTTAGGGAGAAAGCAGGAGTTTGAGAATAAACATAATATATTAATTATAAGTTTCTAAGAAGCTGTCCCCAGGTATCTTTTATTCTGTATTCTTGGCTTTTGCTGGTACATTGCATACAAAATAACACTGTAAAACTCTCTCTCTTTCTCTCACTTTGTTTCCCTTAAACATTTTTTTTTCCTTCTGAGCAGATAAAATCAGTTCAGAATGTGTACTCATACTTGCTGAACCCTCTTCTCCTGAGTCTTGGGGAGAGAGTGTTTTGAAGGGTAGTCATGGAAGGTTCTAGAAGCACAAATTATGAAGAAGGAAGATAACTTTGCATGTTCCCTTTTATTCTCCATCTAGAAGACTCAGCCTTTCTAATTATATTTCAATTTACAATTTATACCATACCTACTGTAAAGTATAATTTAAACTTACAATAGAGGGCATATATACCCTAAGACCATAAACATAGAACTAGAAGGAGAGAAAAAGCCTACTGATAACTTGGGTTAATACCATTGCAGTGCTAATATTGAAGCATGAACTCTAGATATTATTTTCCAGTTAGGTGAATTTGTGGATCTAGGCCTGCATCTAGATTAGGTCAAGAAAATGAATGTTTTATTAAAGCTTTTTGGGGGGACACAAGTAAATGAAAATAACATTTAAGGGCAAATGAATTGTTTTGTGTTTTATTTTTTATTGCCTATATTCACACAAAATTATATTGTACCTGGAAGAAAATTTATGTCTTTAATGAAAGGTCTACACTTGGCCTGGGACTGGGAATAGTTATCTTCACAGGGTGCTTTCTGTCTCGTGGTAAGATTCACTTAAAAATTCAATTGACTTGAGAAGTTGCTTGATATTTAATTAGATCAGCAAGGAGTAGCTATAATGGAGTCCTCCTCAAATTCACCTAGTGAAGTGCTAGAATAGCTAATGAAAGTGAATATCCATCTCCTGTCCTCCCCACCTCTGATATCTACATCCTGTACCAGGTGTAGGGGCAGAGATCAAATTGGCTTAGTTTATGTACAGTTAAATTTTTATCATTAACATTCACTCAAAACTTACATTCTATCTCATAAGATATCTGCCATTCTCTCGATGTTAATAATATCTTTTAATTTGACATCTAGTAATATTTTAACAGTGTATCATGTTTACTCTGGTGCTTCTCATATCTTCAGAATCACCTTCAATTCCCCTGAGGATACTCATACCACAATTGGAGAATCGCTGTCTTGAAGGATAGTTCAATCAAGCTGTGATGATTTTGTAAAATGCTCTTTTTAACCCCAGGGATGGTGCTATCCTGGGAAATAATTTTCTGGAAGTACTTGGCTATGTTGGAGACACAAGGAATCATTTATCTCTGGAATCATCCTTTTGAACACTTGTCACTGCAGTTCTTCTGATTACATCATTTTTTTCTGTTCTAGTCTCAAAACTTTACAATTACTCTACTACAGGTTTATGATTGCTTCAGGGATACAGAACTGTAGAAATTGACCTTGCTTTACTGTCTTAATCATTTTTTTCCCTTCAACAACAATAACAAAAAATTATTGAGTTTCTTTTATTTCTAGGGCACACTCCTAGGGAAACAAAGAAGTACAACGCATAATTCCTGCTCTTAACCTACCTGCTATAGTAGAGAAGATAGATTATATGCCTGGAAAAATAAATAATTATAATAGGTAGCAAAGCATAAATGTTATACTATTTAATTTGTTGTTTAATTCAACAAATGTTTTCTAAATGCCCACTCTTGGCCAGGCATTGGGCAAAGCCATGGGGGAGATCCAAAGGAGAATAAGATATTCTTACATATGAACATAATCAAGTGTGACATAATTAACATGGTATTTAATGTAGTAGGACCTACTATGGAAGTACAAGAAGGAGTGGCTAACTCCTCTGGAGAATCTGTGGAAGTGAGAAGGTTGTCTATGTTTCTCTGGGTGCATCCATTGTATTTTGGCGCCACTTCTTTCTTTTCCACAGTCCGTCACAGGAATAATTGTCTTCCCACTTTCTTGGGACTTTGCCCTCTCTTTGGACAAGTTCGCCTCTTTGCTTTCTTCGCTATTAGGCTTGGGCTATGGAATGGGAATCTCGCCAGTGCAAATACATGAACCCGGAACTCTGTTCTCCAATTGTCAATGCTGCCAGAAGTCCTTGACACATCTCATATATATTCCCTCTTCTATGCTCAACAGCAGCTAGTACAAGCTTTCATAGTTTTCCTCAATTCAGCCTCAGCTCCTCCATCAGCAGATAATGTCTCCTTTTGCTTCACAAAGAAAACGTTGGAGCCATTAGCATACAATATCATCAATTTCTTGTCTTCCTTCTAAATATTCATGCTCCAGCTCAGAGCCTTTGAACTAGTTGTTCTCTTTACCTGGATCTCTCTTTTTCCTGATATCTGCATGGCTAACTCACCTTTCTTTTTATGGCTTTGATTACTTGTCATCTTTTCAATGAGGCCCATCCTATTTAAAATCCCATTCCACTCTCCACACACAGTCTAGCCCCCTTATCCTGTGGCAACCACCACTTTCTAATGTACTCTATAATTTGCTTATATCCTATGTCTGTTCTTTGCTGGAATATAAATGTCACTGGGGTAGAGAACTTTGCTTCATTTACCATTGTAACTTAAGAACATAGATAAGTATTAGGCTTATTGTATATGTTCAATAAATCTTTGTTAAATGAAAGTTGCATCTCTACACATTTTAACATTCTTTTCTCCCACCTAATAAAAGAGAGATCCCTTTTTCTGTTAAGAATAATTCCCCTTACCTCTGTTCCACTTCCTATTCTCTCTAGATTATTTAGGGATGTAGACCCAACAATCACCCAACCTCTTCACCTTTCTTGCTCTTCTCCACCAATACATACATATTTTTTTCAGTCTTACATTAAAAAAAGTCACCCTCCCCAGTCTACATCTTTTCTCTAGACACCTTATAATTAAACCTGTTAAAAGGAGAGTCCTCACTTATTGTGGCCACAGCTTCACTTCCCGTTCACCCTTTGGCCAATTTCAATCTGACTTTACTATCTGATGGTCAGAAAAATTATTTGCATGAGAGGTATCAGTGGCCTTCTGTTAAATCAGGTGCCCTCGTGGGGGTCCTACATCACACACAGCTTCCTCCATGGTGCGTTCTATCGGAATCAAGGGCTTTGTTGTCTTACCAACTTGACTTATTTTTTCACACATTGATTTTTTTAATGTATTCCATAAGTAACTCATTTGAATGTTAACATGTACAGACATGAAAAGAGATCCTGAAGACTTACTGGCAAACTCATACAAGGGTTATGCTGCATGTAGTTTATAGTCTTATGGAAGAAGCAGGCATTAAACAAATAAGCCAATAAACACTTGGAAAAATCAGAATTTTCATCACTGTTTTGAAGAAAACTTACATGGGTGCTGTAAGAGTTCTTAATCAGATAATTGGACTTTGATAAAAGACTCAAAAGAGATTTCCCTGGGAATGGAGTGTGAGGGCTGAGAAGTAAGGCAGATCAGGAATCTGTTAATCAAAGATGCATGCATGATGGGATGAAAAGCACAGTAAAGAAGTCTTGAGGTTGGAGGGAGCATGGAAGGCTTGAGAACAAGAGAAAGCTAATGTGGCTGGAGCACAGAGGAGTAGGGGAGGAGTGGCACAGGTGAGGCTAGTGACGTAGCTGGGGACCACATGACACCATGATGTTTAGAACAGGTTAAGGATTTGGGTCTTTAATACTAAGAATATATGGATGTCTTTATGATAGAGGCTGTGTCTTTTAAATATCTTTACCCCAAGCCATTAGTTCAGGGCAAGAATCAGCATAGAAGCTCACTATATATTTATCAAATGGAGGACATTTGCACTTTCTTTCTCTTCTGGAAATAAGGAAGGAAAGTAAGGACAGTTGAACGGAAAGTAAAGGCAAGGAACAGGTAAGGCAAAAAAGGTAAATTAAAGCACAGCCCCTTCCATGAACTTCCTTCCCGTAGGTTCTTTCTTTCTTTTTATTCTTCTTTCTTATTTCTTATTTCTTTTGTATGTTGTATGTATGTCTGTCTGTTTCTTTCTTTCTTTCTTTCTTTCTTTTTTCTTTCTTTTTTCTTTGTCTTTCTTTCTTTCGTCTTCTCTCTTCTCTTCTTCTCTCTTTCTCTCTTTCTTTCTTTCTTTCTTTCTTTCCTTTTTCTTCCTTCCTTTCTTTTTCTTTCTTTCCTTCTCTCTCTCTGTCTCTCTCTCTCTCTTTCTCTCTCTCTCTTTTTCTGGAGACAAGGTCTCACTCTGTCACCCAGGCTGGAGTGCGGTGGCATGATCATAACTCACTGCAGTTATCTCCTGGGCTCAGAGGATCTTCCTGCCTCAGCCTGTGGAGTAGCTGGGACTATAGGCACATGACACCAAACTCTGCTATAATATTAATATGCTCCCCATAGACACACACACACACACACACACACACACACACACACATACAGAGAGAGAGAGAGAGAGAGAGAGAGAGATTGGGGTCTTGTTATGTTGCCCAGGTTGGTCTAGAACTCCTGGCTTCAAGTGATCCTCCTGCCTTGGCCTCCTAAAGCTTTGGAATTATGGGTGTGAGCCACTGATCCCTGGCCCTGAAGTAAGTCTTAAATTGTGAATATGATTGGCCATGAAGAAGAGGTGGAGGAGATTTCTTTGCCAAGGAATCAGTGGTTAAAGAAACACAGAGGTACGAAAAAATATATTTTGCATTGGGCATAGAGCAAGGGGTTCAATGTGATTAAATTGGTGGTGGGGGCTTTGCAGAAAGAGGTTAGACATGAGGGGACAGAAGGGGAAAGAGAGCAAGGGTACTGAAAGAAATGTTACAGAATTCAAGGGAGGCTGAGATCATTGGGGGCCAGAGCAGTCAGGAAAATCATTTCAGAATTGTAGCATTTTTGAGGTTAGATGACGATCTAAATTTGTTTAAAAGGATAGCTAGATCTTAGACAGGCAGAGAGATATGGGAAAGCATTCTCAACACGGGAAATGAAATGAATTATGGCTCGGAAGCCAGAATATACTGGAATTCTTCCTTTTCTAGTAAAAGCTGTGTCCCTCTTTAACCTTTGCGCATGTTTCATCATTTTTCCCTCCCTCTGGTCCATTTCCCATAATGAATTGTGTGGGAAAAAAGTCTTTACCAAAAATTTGCCTAAATCGTAAAAAAAAAAAAAAAAAAGAAAAAAAAACCTAAAGAGAGCATTTTACTTTTGCTAGGTATTTAGTTTGACTGAAAGTAACTTAGAAAAAAAATGGGAGAAGTGACCATTTTTGTTCATAAGTGTAGACTAGCTAATATATTTCGAGCTGCATGGTATTTTGTTTATTAAGCTCACTGTCAGCCTTTTGTGTTGCCAGCTGAAGTACAGTAATATGATTTTGTTCCAAATTTTACACTTTGCCAAAGGTCTGTTTCTCAGCTGCATTTTGGGAACAGCTGTCAGCCCCAAGCAATCTGATTGCTTTTCATGAATGATAAATCACTTCCCTGTACACTGATTTGTTTAGGTACAATAGGAGGAGACATCTTTCTGCCTAGTTTGTTAACAGAGGAAATGGTGGGATGAGGATGGTGGGGGAGAAGTGAGAAAGAACTAGTGGGCATTTCCTTAGTACTTAACGTCCAATTTATGTTCCTTTCATTTTGAGAGAACAGGGAAGAAATAGTCTTTATTAGCTGTTCTGAAGGCAGCAGAAAAAAACCAATCATCCTTTCTTTGTTAGGAGCTGTTATTAATTTACCACTGGACTTTCTGTTTGAAGAAAAAAATAGATTTTCTTGGATCACACATTCTTCTGTTTAAAAAATTGCCCATTCAAGTTGTAAGGGTTAAAAGGGTGTTAGAAGTTAGGAAGAGATACCTCAGGTTTCATTAAAGTATCCAATTAGTGAGATTCAGCAGTCCATGAAAATATTTATCACATTCCCAGCTCAGCTAAGACCTTATCTGCTCCAGCTTTCCTTGCACAGAAATCACAGAAATCTACATTTGCTGCTTCACATTCCACAGGAACAGATGAAAACGGAGGGGGAGGGAGCATCTCATGTTTCAAATGTTATGTTTGCTGCTTGAATTTTCGTTTTGGAAAAGGATTTTGAGGTGAGAGGAAAGGAAATTCAAGTCTTTCCTTTGCCTTAAAGTTCGTTCATAATGGTGTTGTCCCTGTTTCTGGTGGGTTACTGTCATCTTCTATCTAGGAGAGATCCTGCCAGGTCTTTTCCTTGAATATAAGAAAAGAAATCTGCAAATTAAAGATTTTCGTTAAGAACACAAAGTGGCCCACAAATGGCATCACAGTATGTTTTTGACCCTCAGATTGTAAAAGTGTCCCCCTTCGCTGGAAGCAGGCCTTACTGTTTACCCCGTACTCTCAATTTCTGTGTGTTCCTGGGCTCCGTAGGGCTGCTTGGGGGCTGGCAGCCAGGCTGGCTCGACGCAATCAGATGACACTGAAAACCGATTGGAATCATTCCTCAGCTCGATGTCAGCAGGCCGGGCGCTTAATGCAGGACGCTCTTTTATTTTAATAAGTAATTTATTTAATGAGCCGACAATGGCAAAATGTCAAATGTAGAGACTTCGAGGATGAATAACACAATTACAAGGAGAAGGAAGTCTACTAGGCTTGCAATATTCAGTGCCTTCAGAAAGGACATTCCTTGAGCTGGTTTCAAAATCAGTTGGCAACTGATCTGAAAAAGGATCTTTGCCATGTCTTGACAAAAGTAATGCAGCCCACATCGAGTTTTAGAGTTAGTAATATGAGAATGGCAGGTGCCAGGTGTAGAGTGTGCGGTGACTTGGGGAGTGGTCCTATTTTGTGAGGAGAGTGAGGCAGGAGCCACACAGCGGGCCCCACCGAATATGCCTCCACCTACCCCTCTAGTCAGTGTGTGAAAGGGCGAGAGAGGAGCAGAGCCCTCCGCTAGGTGGCAGTGACTCGGTTCCGCCATCAATTAGGGAAGTGTCCTGGGGTGACTCACTTTAGACTCAGATATTAGTTTTCTTGTGTTAAACAGACCTGAATTGGAAGAGATTTACCTTCCTTTTCAGATACTGAGATAGGATTTTTCCTAACATAATATCCTCTTCAGAGTACAAGTTGTGTTCATTAATTCCTCACTGCTGGCTCTGACTGGCTATGAGTTCAAATCCTATGAAAGTGATATGAATTAACCTAGACTATCAAGATTTATAGTAATTCTATTGATCCAACCTTAATTAAATAATTATCGATTGAGTGCCCATTAGGCAACAGGCACTATTTAAGTCAACAGACATATAGTAATGAAACAACAGGGTTTTTAAAAAGTCCCTGTTATTCTAAAGCTAACTTTCCATTAGCTTATTGAAAATGATATTTTTCAATGTGAAGGAGCTAACTCACATTTGGAATGGGTGTTCCTTCTAGGAGTCTGTATCAAAATTATCATTTGTATTTTTTGCCCAATGAAAAGTTGTATTGTGAACTGTGCTATGGCTGATGTGTTTATCTGGCGTATTCTTCAGTTATTCCAACTAGTTTCTATGTCCTATGTTAGAATTTAATTAAAACTCATATTGTTTTATTCTTCCCTTCTGACTCTGGAGGGGTCTGCAATATGCTTGTAATCCTTTCTAGGCCCACAGCAAGGAGGAAAACCTGTTTCTACTTGAAGTTGGGGTTCTATGCTGAACTTGTTCTGTGTTGTCTCCCTCCTGGCAACTGAACGTAACTGTGAGATACTGTTTTGCACACAGTGCTGTCTGGCTTTGCTTCTAAAAGGAATAATGTGCATGGCTGGTCTCCGACCGATGTGTGGGAGCTGCCATTTGGGGGCATTAAACACTTTATTTTCCATCCTGCTTAGAATTCTAAGGCTCAATGGCCAACATCTGTCATCCTTCATTTTGAAATTTTTAAATTACCTTTTAAAAAGTGATTATAACAGTAATATTATTTATTAAAAATTTAGCAAATATAAAAAGTATAATAGAGAAAATAAAAATAACTCATAATCCAATGATTCTGAGTTAACCATCTCTAGCCTTCTATTTGCATATATTTTATAATACATGCAGTTTTAGATCCTGTTTATATTTTATCCTCAGCAGTCTATTGTGAGAATATTCTCAATATTATTAAAAATCTTTAAAGATCAAATTTTAATGGCTGCATAATATTCAATCGTATAGTTTTTTCACATTTTATTTAGCCAATACCTTGGTGTTGGATGTAGTTTCTAATTATTTCTCTTTAAAAATGCTGTGGGTAGGCCGGGCGCGGTGGCTCAAGCCTGTAATCCCAGCACTTTGGGAGGCCGAGAAGGGCGGATCACGAGGTCAGGAGATCGAGACCATCCTGGCTAACACGGTGAAACCCCGTCTCTACTAAAAAATACAAAAAAAACTAGCCGGGCGAGGTGGAGGGCTTCTATAGTCCCAGCTACTCAGGAGGCTGAGGCAGGAGAATGGAGTGAACCCAGGAGGCTGGAGCTTGCAGTGAGCTGAGATCCTGCCACTGTACTCCAGCCTGGGCGACAGAGCGAGACTCCGTCTCAAAAAAAAAAAAAAAAAAAAAAAAAAAAAAAAAAAAAAAAAAAATCCTGTGGATAATAGTCATATGATATGTTTTAAATCTCTCTCTAAGTAATTCCTTAAGAAAAATTTTGAGTGATAAAATTATGGGATTAAATGACATGAACTTTCTAAGGCTTTTGACACATATCACCTAATGGTTTGGAAACTGTTCTCTTGCATTCACATTTCGGAAAATGCATTCACAGTTTAGAAAAATCTTTGTCAATTTGTCAGGCAAAAGAAGTATCTAACTCTTGTTTTCTTTTCTAGTCGTTAGAATTCTAGTGAGATTGAATATGTATTTCATGGGTTTATTGGGCATTTATTTGTTTTTTATTCTATATATTGTCTCTTCTTTATCCATTTTTCTATTGATGTGTGCCAGAAAGAATATGGGCTCTTAAAGATGTCCACAATCTTGTCCCTGAACATGTGAATATGTTTGCTTGCATGGCAAAAGGCACTTTGCAGATGTGATTAAATTAAGGACCTTGAGATGAGGAGATTATTCTGAATTATTTAGGTGGAGTCATTATTGGAGGGAGACAGGAGAGTTGGAGTCAGAGCAGGAGAGTTGACAAAGGAAGCTGAGGTCACAGGAGGGCAATTTGAATGATCACATTGCTGGCTTTGAAGATGGAAGAAGAGGCTGTAAGGCAAGAAAGGCAGGTGGCCCACAGAAACTGGGAGCTGGAGGGAAAGGATTTTCTCCTAGAGCGAGGAACAAGCTAGCCTTGTTGAAATCTTGACTTCAGCTCAGTGAGAATGCTTTCAGACTTCTGACCGCCAGGAACATAAGAGCATAAATTTGTGTGGTGTAAGCCACTAAATTGGTGATAATTTATTACAACAGCAATAGGAAAGGAAAACATAGAATGTTCTTATTTTTCTTATTGATATGTGAATATTTTTATATGCAGTAAAGTCATTAACTTGTCATATGTATTGCAAATTTTTTTTCAAGGTTGCCATTTGCTTTTAAATAATTTTATGGTGTTTTCTGATAAGAGTTTTGTTGTTAACTTTTAAAATATCATTGATGTTACATTAGATAAGCTTTATTTCAGTGATATACAAATTTTAAATATTATGC
Source organism: Rhinopithecus roxellana (assembly GCF_007565055.1). NCBI lineage: Eukaryota > Metazoa > Chordata > Mammalia > Primates > Cercopithecidae > Rhinopithecus > Rhinopithecus roxellana. Next base: position 42,349,942 of record NC_044562.1, on the reverse strand, counting down.
AGTTAAATCTCTGTATCTTTTCCTTGGTGACATATTCTATTGCCTTTAAATCAGTTTTATATTCACCAATGTTACTTTCAACATTTTTATGGTATGTGATTTTTCATTTATCATTCTTCATTAAGTTTTTATATATTTTTAGTCCTATTTCAGGACTATCTAGTCTGTCCTATTAATCTGTCAAGGCCTGTGCTATACCACATCATCTAAATTATTGTAGTTTCATAAAAGTTTTTATGTCTAGTAGCTAAATCCTTATTCATTACTCTTTTCTTTAATTTTTTAAAAGTTGGTCTCAGTATTTTATTTTTCCAGATGAAGCTTAGAATCATTTAGACAAGTCAAAAATTTTTATTGGTATTTGAATTTTAAATTTGCAAGAAATCTACAAATTAATTTGGAAAGAGTGGCATCTTTTTAATATCAGCTCTTACCAGGGAAGAACATGGTGTTTTTCCATTTATAAAAATTAAAGACATATATTTCTATAAAGTTTGGTCATTTTATTGATGTAATCTCAGAAATTATTCAATAAGTTTAGTTTTGGGCATTTTAGATGTTTTGTTGCATTTGGGATTAGAATGTTTTCTTGATAGTACTTATTAACTAATGTTGGTTAATATATTGGAGAGCTTTCCGTTTTTGTCTACAGTTCTTCTGCTTTACTGAACTTTGCTATTTATGGTTTCAGTATTTTTTGATATATAATTATATCACATGCAAATGGTGGTGGTTTTATTTTCTACATCCTAAAGTTTACCCTTTCTTTTGATTTCAAAATTTTAACGTACTGACTAGACCTTCCAGAACCATGTTGAATGTTAACAGTAAAACAGTGTGTCTTCATCATATTTATCAGTATAGTGCTGGCTGTTGTAAGATTGGCCTTATTTTTCGTTTTAAGAAATTATTCTCTTCCTAGTTTAAAGCATGGATTGAAATTATTTGAGTTTTCATTTTTTTCCAATTGGATCTGTGGAACTAATACATGAATTATTTTCTGAGTGATAAACCCAATTTATATTGCTATGATAAACTCTACTTTGATTATTGGACATTCTTTGCAATACACCATAGACTCTAGTTGGTTAATTTTTTTTTAAATTAGGATTATTGAATCTATATTTACAAATAAAACAAAACTGTAGTTTTAATATTTTTTCTTCCATCATATTTCATTATGGGACAGTGTTTAGCTACCTAAAATATATTGGGTGCTTTACAGTTTTTTTCTGTTTTCTGGAGCTTACGTTGGATGAGGATTTGAAAGAACTCACCCATAAAACTAGCTGCTTTGGATCATTTTCAGAAGTTACTTTTTTTTTGAAGTTATTCAATTTTTTAATGATTTCTTCTAACTAGGTTTCCTTTAAGTCATTTATTTATTTATTTGTTTTACAATGTTATCATTTCATTGAGATCTAGATAAATGAGGCTTCCAAAGAAAGATCGCAGTGGCTATGTTTTCAATTTTCCTAAGATGGAACATAACTGCTACAATTCTAGAGGCAGAGGAGAGAAGTTGAACTGGTTGAAAAGGGTTGGTATTGAGGTGAACATAATACTTTCTTTTTTTTTTTTAACTTTTAAGTTCAGGGTACATGCGCAGGATGTGCAGATTTGTTACATAGGTAAACATGTGTCATAAGGGTTTGTTGTACAGATTATTTCATCACCCAGGTATTAAGCTGAGTATTTATTAGTTGCTTTTCCTAATCCTCTGCATCCTCCCACCCTCCACCCTCCGGTAGGCCCCAGTGCATGTTGTTCCCCTCTATGTGTCCCCATGTTATCGTTATTTAGCTTCCACTTATAAGTGAGAATATGCAGTATTTGGTTTTCTGTTCTCGCATTGGTTTGCTAAGAATAATGACCTCCAGCTCCATTCATGTTCCTGCAAAGGACATGAGCTCATTCTTTTTTATGGCTGCATAATATTCCATGGTATATATGTACCACACTTTCTTTATCCAGTCTACCATTAATAGGCATTTAGGTTGCCTAAATGGCATGCCTAATAGACATGCATGTGTCTTTATGATAGGATGATGTATATTCCTTTGGGTATATACCCAGAAATGAAACTGCTGTGTCAAATGGTAATTTTGTCTTTAGGCCTTTGAGGAATTGTCACACTAATTTATGCTCCCACCAACAGTGTAAAGCCTTCCTTTTTCTCTGCAACCTCGCCAGCATCTGTTAGTTTTTGACTTTTTAATAATAGCTATTCTGACTGGTGTGGGATGATATCTTATTGTGGTTTTGATTTGCATTTCTCTAATGATCAGTGATGTTGAACTTTTTTAAAATATGATTTTTGGCCACAAAAACGTAATACTTTCAAATAATTGTAAAACTCACCTTATCAATTTTTATATTCTCTATGCTTTTTACATTTACTTACATGCAGTCTAAATTTCTAAAATTATGTTTGTTATAATTTTTTTCTCAATGAATCAGCTCTTGGATTTAATTTATAATTTTAATATGATTCTGCTTACTAATTTGGTTATATTTGCTTTTATTATTTCTTTTATACTAGATTAGACTTTTTTGTTGCATACTTTCTAATGGTTTGACTTTAGTATTTAACTAATTTCAAACAATAATAGGAGAACTCTGAGTTGAGTTGAATGCTTAAGGTAAAGGATGGGAGCAGGGGTAGATAAAGATATCAGTTTGGAAGGCTGGTATACATAGGATCAAAGAGGGCCATGCTTGCAAAAACAGAAGCTTTATTTTGAAAAGCCTCTGTTTTTGCAGGAATCGCTGGATGTTAGTGGTTGTACAGCTAGAATAAGTTATATACTGTATGAATAATTTTACCCTAGAGGGTGCCCAGAGTCCACTTGCTTGTGAAGACAATCTGTGCTGATTAACCCAGTCTTTGATTATAAAGTATTTGTAGAAGAGTTGCTTCAAGTGTTATGAATGTGGCATCATCCTAGGGGCAACCAAGAACATGCAAGAGGAGCTGAGAAACTTTGAGCATTTGGTGACAAAAGCCAACTAAGTATGTAGTAGCTATTCAAAGAATAAATATAGTTGAATTTGGGATAAGCAGAAAAAGCTTTCTAAAGGTAGAATTTGAGATAAGTCTGAAAGGAGGTAGAAGTAATACATGCAAAAGACTTGGAGGGCAGTGTAGAGACAGCCTAAGAGATGAGAGTGTACATTGTGGATAATTAGAGAATGAGTTGAGCATCTGAAAGTCAGGAGAGTTGGCACTGTAGTGGTAGTGCAGTCAAAGGTAGGGAAACATTGAAGGTTCTTGAATGGGGAGTGACCCAATGAAAGTATTCTTTTCTCATACTTTGTATTCAGGCTGGATTGGAGTGGGGAGACCTGACCTTGAAAATCAGTTCATGTGTCAAGTGGTAAGGATATGACCTTAGTGACCATTGGAATACAGATGAAAGGGTGATTCTGAGAGGTGGCAGATGGAAAATCAGAGAACCACGGGGGAAGATTAGAGACATCTCTCAGTTTTGATTCTTAAATACTTAAAATCAAATGGTTGTAAAAGGGTTCTGTTTAAGATGAAATACAGTGTATTGAATTTTAGGCCTCTTGAGTTTGAGGTTGTTGCTGGACATCCACTTGGGATGCCTGGAGTTGGTTTGAAATGTGAAACTAATGTGCTGAGGAATAGAGGTGAAAGAGGTGGGTTTGACCAGAACCTGGACTTGATGAGTCCATCAAAAGGATAAATGCAAGTGAAGAAGATCAGAGGACACGGTCTTATGGAGATAAAACACACTTTTGGAGATGCTGGAGATTAAATTTAATATGTATAAGCTACAATGAGGGTGGGAGATATTACATGGGAATTGTAATATCCAGTAGATACAAAATAACACGTTGGGTTAGTTGTGCAGCAAAAGGAGAAATGTGCTGCTTGAAAGAAAGTAAAAAGGATTAAGTGAACAGTAAAAACATTAATGATAACAATAATAATGCTAGAAAAGTTTTTATTTAGTATAAACATCAGGTTATATTTGAAGATATGCAAGGAAAGGCAGAAAGAAGTTATATAAAGAAAGAGATTTAAGTGCAGGAGTAAATTTTAGTCTTTTTCTGAAATATATTATCCATACTAAACTGAATACATTAATCAAATTGAACAAACTGAACTTGGTAGAAGTTAGGATAAAAAAACAGAATTAGTCTTGTCTCAGAATAGTATGTTCAAGGTGGTGATAAAGGCCTATTCAATATTAGTTTGCATGTAATATCCAAGAGCAAATGAGTTGGCTACTGATGACAAATATGGACCAAGATCACTTTAAGAAGTTGTAGGATGGTTAAAATCCAGGGTTAATCTCTTCTAAGGATAAGGATAATTTTATCAGTATTACTGACTGGTTGGCCCTTCAATAAATGAAATCTCTGTGTCTTTGAAGTTTTTAAATCAAAGTGACTTTGATATAAGGTTCTTTGGAATAATTGAAAAAATAATGGCTTTTTTCATTTTTTTTTCTCTTGAGTTGTTACTTGGAATTTGCATACTTCTTTCAGAGTAATAAAATTTAATCTAAAGTTCAAGGTAGCTATTTATATTTTATTAAACCCTTAAGTTTAAGATAATATTTCTTGGAGTGGTGATTTATATATGGCTGAAAACTTTATAGGGGAAGAATCAGTTACACAGGCTGTTTTTTCTTTTTTAATGTGGTGGTGGGGTGGGGGGAGGTTAGAAAGCCCTTGGAGAAACAAAGTAGAAAGCCATTTTTGTTTCTAATGAGAGAAAAGAAGAATAAAAATGTAGATGTCAAGGTGTGATTTCAAAACCTTGCCCTTGCTTATGCTAAGGAGGAGGGTGAGGAACTGGATGACTGAAATTAGACATAAGGTGAGGGTGCTTGGAAATCAGGTTACCTAGGAGGACACCAGTGTGAAGGTCAATGTGTGGAGATGCCTAGATGAGAACAAAGAGGGGCTGACAACGAAGAAAGAGAAGGACCCAGGAAGAGTCTGTAGGAGTCCCCTGAACTGGTCTAATGGGGTTCTTTTATACAGAGCCATCTCTGAAGGCCCAAGGCCTTCACAGTTACTCTCTACATCACGGGTCACCAACCCCCAGACCAGGTACTGCTCTGTGGCCTGTTAGGAACCAGGCCACACAGCAGGAGGCAAGCAGCCTGCAAGCAAGAGCATTACCACCTGAGCTCTGCCCCTGTCAGATCAGCAGCTACACAGGAGCGTAAACTCTATTGTGAATAGTGCATGTGAGGGATCTAAGTTGCCCACTTTTTATGAGAATCTAATGCCTGATGATCTGAGGTGGAGCAGTTCCATCTGGAAAACTTCTTCACCAACACCTTCTTCCTCCATGTCCCCCACTCCTCTGTGGAAAAATAGTCTTCCACAAAACCGGTCCCTAGTGCCAAAAATGTTGGGGACTATTACTCTACAGTGTTAAAGACCTACCATACGGAAGCCATCATCTGAGTAGTATAATATAGTCCCTATAGTTGCCAAAGAAACAGTCTTTCTTCAAGTAGAAATGTAGTTTCTCTTAAACACAGCATAATATTCTTTCTCCAGAAACCTTTCTTATTAGGCTCAATTTTGCTCTCTGATATGGTTTGACTCTGTCCCCACCCAAATCTCATCTTGAACTTCCATGTGGTGTAAGAGGGACCCGGTGAGATGTGATTAAATCATGGGGCAGGTCTTTCCCATGCTGTTCTTGTGATAGCGAGTAAATCTCACAAGATTTGATGGCTATTATAAGCGGAAGTTTTCCTGCACAAGCTCTCTTTGCCTGCTGAAATCCATGTAAGATGTGACTTGTTCCTCCTTGCCTTCTGCCATGATTGTGAGGCCTCCTCAGCCATGTGGAATTGTAAGTCCAATTAAACCTTTTTCTTTTGTAAATTGCACAGTCTTGGGTATGTCTTTATCAGGAGCATGAAAACAGATTAACACAGTAAATTGGCAGGAGTACAGTGGGGCACTGCTGAAAAGATATCTGAAAATGTGGAAGCAATTTTGGAACTGGGTAACAGGCAGAGGTTGGAACAGTTTGGAAGGCTCAGAAGAAGAGAGAAAAGTGTGGGAAAGTTTGGAACTTCCTAGAGGCTTGTTAAATGTCTTTGACCAAAAGCCAGATAGCAATATGGACAATAAAGTCCAGGCTGAGGTAGTCTCAGGTGGAGATGAGGAACTTCTTGGGAACTGGGGCAAAGGTGACTCTTGTTATGTTTTAGCAAGGACACTGGGAGCATTTTGCCCCTGCCCTAGAGATTTGTGGAACTTTGAACTTGAGAGAGATGATTTAGGGTATCTGGCAGAAGAAATTTCTAAGCAGCAAAGCATTCAAGAGATGACCTGGGTGCTGTTAAAGGCATTCAGTTTTATAAGGGAATCAGAGCATAAAAGTTCAGAAAATTTGCAGCCTGACAAAGTGATAGAAAAGAAAAACCCATTTTCTCAGGAGAAATTCAAGCTGGCTGCAGAAATTTGCATAAGTAACAAGGAGCCAAATGTTAATTGCCAAGACAATGGAGAAAATGTTTGCAGGGCATGTCAAAGGTCTTCATGGCAGACCCTCCCATCACAGGTCCAGGGGCCTAGGAGAAAATGGTTTCATGGACCCCGCCTAGGGTCCCCATGCTATGTGCAGTCTAGGGACTTGGCACTCTGTGTCCCAGCCATTCCAGCCATGACTAAAAGGGACCAAGGTACAGCTTGGACTGTTACTTCAGAGGTAGAAGCCATAAGCCTTGGCAGCTTCCACATGGTGTTGAGCCTGCTGGTGCACAGAAGTCAAGAATGGAGGTTTGGAAGATGGCTGAATAGGAACAGCTCCAGTCTCCAACTCCCAGTGCGAGTGACACAGAAGACCGGTGATTTCTGCATTTTCAACTGAGGTACTGGGGTCATCTCACTGGGGAGTGCCGGACAATTGGTACTGGTCAGCTGCTGCAGCCCGACCAGCGAGAGCTGAAGCAGGGCGAGACACTGCCTCACCTGGGAAGTGCAAGGGGGAAGGGAATCCCTTTTCCTAGCCAGGGCAACTGAGACACACAACACCTGGAAAATCAGGTAATTCCCACCCCAATACTGTGCTTTAAGCAAACGGGCACACCAGGAGATTATACCCACACCTGGCTGGGGGGGTCCCACGGCCACAGAGCCTCCCTCATTGCTAGCACAGCAGTCTGCAATCTAACCGCAAGGCAGCAGCGAGGCTGGGGGAGGGGCACCCACCATTGCTGAGGCTTAAGTAGGTAAACAAAGCCGCTGGGAAGCTCGAACTGGGTGGAGCTCACAGCAGCTCAAGGAAACCTGCCTGTCTCTGTAGTCTCCACCTCTGGGGACAGGGCACAGCTAAACAACAAAAGGGGAAGCAGCAGAGGCCTGTGCAGACGCAAACGACTCTGTCTGACAGCTTGGAAGAGAGCAGTGGATCTCCCAACACAGAGGTTGAGATCTGAGAACAGGACAGACTGCCTGCTCAAGTGGGTCCCTGACCGCTGAGTAGCCTAACTGGGAGACATCCCCCACTAGGGGCAGTCTGACACCCCACACCTCACAGGGTGGAGTACATCCCTGAGAGGAAGCTTCCAAAGTAAGAATCAGACAGGTACACTCGCTGTTCAGCAATATTCTATCTTCTGCAACCTCTGCTGCTGATACCCAGGCAAACAGGATCTGGAGTGGACCTCAAGCAATCTCCAACAGACCTACAGCTGAGGGTCCTGACTATTAGAAGGAAAACTATCAAACAGGAAGAACACCTATACCAAAACCCCATCAGTACATCACCATCATCAAAGACCAGAGGCAGAGAAAACCACGAAGATGGGGAAGAAGCAGCGCAGAAAAGCTGGAAATTCAAGAAATAAGAGCGTATCTCCCCCTGCAAAGGAGCGCAGCCCATCGCCAGCAACGGATCAAAGCTGGTCAGAGAATGACTTTGACGAAATGAGAGAAGAAGGCTTCAGTCCATCAAACTTCTCAGAGCTAAAGGAGGAATTACGTACCCAGCGCAAAGAAACTAAAAATCTTGAAAAAAGAGTGGAAGAATTGACAGCTAGACTAATTAATGCAAAGAAGGTCATAAATGAAGTGACAGAGATGAAAACCATGACACGAGAAATGCGTGACAAATGCACAAGCTTCAGTAACCGACTCGATCAACTGGAAGAAAGAGTATCAGCGATTGGGGATCAAATGAATGAAATGAAGCGAGAAGAGAAACCAAAAGAAAAAAGAAGAAAAAGAAATGAACAAAGCCTGCAAGAAGTATGGGATTATGTAAAAAGACCAAATCTACGTCTGATTGGGGTGCCTGAAAGTGAGGGGGAAAATGGAACCAAGTTGGAAAACACTCTTCAGGATATCATCCAGGAGAACTTCCCCAACCTAGTAGGGCAGGTCAACATTCAAATTCAGGAAATACAGAGAACGCCACAAAGATACTCCTCCAGAAGAGCAACTCCAAGACACATAATTGCCAGATTCACCAAAGTTGAAATGAAGGAAAAAATCTTAAGGGCAGCCAGAGAGAAAGGTCGGGTTACCCACAAAGGGAAGCCCATCAGACTAACAGCAGATCTCTCGGCAGAAACTCTACAAGTCAGAGGAGAGTGGGGGCCAATATTCAACATTCTTAAAGAAAAGAGTTTTCAACCCAGAATTTCATATCCAGCCAAACTAAGTTTCATCAGTGAAGGAGAAATAAAATCCTTTACAGATAAGCAAATGCTTAGAGATTTTGTCACCAACAGGCCTGCCTTACAAGAGACCCTGAAGGAAGCCCTAAACATGGAAAGGAACAACCGGTACCAGCCATTGCAAAAACATGCCAAAATGTAAAGACCATTGAGGCTAGGAAGAAACTGCATCAACTAATGAGCAAAATAACTAGTTAATATCATAATGGCAGGATCAAGTTCACACATAACAATATTAACCTTAAATGTTAATGGACTAAATGGTCCAATTGAAAGACGCAGACTGGCAAACTGGATAAAGAGTCAAGACCCATCAGTCTGCTGTATTCAGGAGACCCATCTCACATGCAAAGACATACATAGGCTCAAAATAAAGGGATGGAGGAAGATCTACCAAGCAAATGGAGAACAAAAAAAAGCAGGGGTTGCAATCCTAGTCTCTGATAAAATAGACTTTAAACCATCAAAGATCAAAAGAGACAAAGAAGGCCATTACATAATGGTAAAGGGATCAATTCAACAGGAAGAGCTAACTCTCCTAAATATATATGCACCCAATACAGGAGCACCCATATTCATAAAGCAAGTCCTAAGAGACTTACAAAGAGACTTAGACTCCCATACAATAATAATGGGAGACTTCAACACTCCACTGTCAACATTAGACAGATCAATGAGACAGAAAGTTAACAAGGATATCCAGGAATTGAACTCATCTCTGCACCAAGCGGACCTAATAGACATCTATAGAACTCTCCACCCCAAATCAACAGAATATACATTCTTCTCAGCACCACATCGCACTTATTCCAAAATTGACCACATAATTGGAAGTAAAGCACTCCTTAGCAAATGTAAAAGAACAGAAATTATAACAAACTGTCTCTCAGACCACAGTGCAATCAAACTAGAACTCAGGACTAAGAAACTCAATCAAAACCGCTCAACTACATGGAAACTGAACAACCTGCTCCTGAATGACTACTGGGTACATAACGAAATGAAAGCAGAAATAAAGATGTTCTTTGAAACCAATGAGAACAAAGATACAACATACCAGAATCTCTGGGACACATTTAAAGCAGTGTGTAGAGGGAAATTTATAGCACTAAATGCCCACAAGAGAAAGCTGGAAAGATCTAAAATTGACACTCTAACAGCACAATTAAAAGAACTGGAGAAGCAAGAGCAAACACATTCAAAAGCTAGCAGAAGGCAAGAAATAACTAAGATCAGAGCAGAACTGAAGGAGATAGAGACACAAAACATCCTCCAAAAAAATCAATGAATCCAGGAGTTGGTTTTTTGAAAAGATCAACAAAATTGACAGACTGCTAGCAAGACTAATGAAGAAGAAAAGAGAGAAGAATCAAATAGATGCAATAAAAAATGATAAAGGGGATATCACCACCAACCCCACAGAAATACAAACGACCATCAGAGAATACTATAAACGCCTCTACGCAAATCAACTAGAAAATCTAGAAGAAATGGATAATTTCCTGGACACTTACACTCTCCCAAGACTAAACCAGGAAGAAGTTGAATCCCTGAATAGACCAATAGCAGGCTCTGAAATTGAGGCAATAATTAATAGCCTACCAACCAAAAAAAGTCCAGGACCAGATGGATTCACAGCTGAATTCTACCAGAGGTACAAGAAGGAGCTGGTACCATTCCTTCTGAAACTATTCCAATCAATTGAAAAAGAGGGAATCCTCCCTAACTCATTTTATGAGGCCAACATCATCCTGATACCAAAGCCTGTCAGAGACACACCAAAAAAAGAGAATTTGAGACCAATATCCCTGATGAACATCAATGCAAAAATCCTCAATAAAATACTGGCAAACCGGATTCAGCAGCACATCAAAAAGCTTATCCACCATGATCAAGTGGGCTTCATCCCTGGGATGCAAGGCTGGTTCAACATTCACAAATCAATAAACATAATCCAGCATATAAACAGAACCAAAGACAAGAACCACATGATTATCTCAATAGATGCAGAAAAGGCTTTTGACAAAATTCAACAGCCCTTCATGCTAAAAACGCTCAATAAATTCGGTATTGATGGAACGTACCTCAAAATAATAAGAGCTATTTATGACAAACCCACAGCCAATATCATACTGAATGGGCAAAAACTGGAAAAATTCCCTTTGAAAACTGGCACAAGACAGGGATGCCCTCTCTCACCACTCCTATTCAACATAGTGTTGGAAGTTCTGGCTAGGGCAATCAGGCAAGAGAAACAAATAAAGGGTATCCAGTTAGGAAAAGAAGAAGTCAAATTGTCCCTGTTTGCAGATGACACGATTGTATATTTAGAAAACCCCATTGTCTCAGCCCAAAATCTCCTTAAGCTGATAAGCAACTTCAGCAAAGTCTCAGGATACAAAATTAATGTGCAAAAATCACAAGCATTCTTATACACCAGTAACAGACAAACAGAGAGCCAAATCATGAATGAACTTCCATTCACAATTCCTTCAAAGAGAATAAAATACCTAGGAATCCAACTTACAAGGGATGTAAAGGACCTCTTCAAGGAGAACTACAAACCACTGCTCAGTGAAATAAAAGAGGACACTAACAAATGGAAGAACATACCATGCTCATGGATAGGAAGAATCAATATCATGAAAATGGCCATACTGCCCAAGGTTATTTATAGATTCAATGCCATCCCTATCAAGCTACCAATGAGTTTCTTCACAGAATTGGAAAAAACGGCTTTAAAGTTCATATGGAACCAAAAAAGAGCCCGCATTGCCAAGACAATCCTAAGTCATAAGAACAAAGCTGGAGGCATCACGCTACCTGACTTCAAACTATACTACAAGGCTACAGTAACCAAAACAGCATGGTACTGGTACCAAAACAGAGATATAGACCAATGGAACAGAACAGAGTCCTCAGAAATAATACCACACATCTACAGCCATCTGATCTTTGACAAACCTGAGAGAAACAAGAAATGGGGAAAGGATTCCCTATTTAATAAATGGTGCTGGGAAAATTGGCTAGCCATAAGTAGAAAGCTGAAACTGGATCCTTTCCTTACTCCTTATACGAAGATTAATTCAAGATGGATTAGAGACTTAAATGTTAGACCTAATACCATAAAAACCCTAGAAGAAAACCTAGGTAGTACCATTCAGGAAATAGGCATGGGCAAGGACTTCATGTCTAAAACACCAAAAGCAATGGCAGCAAAAGCCAAAATTGACAAATGGGATCTAATTAAACTAAAGAGCTTCTGCACAGCCAAAGAAACTACCATCAGAGTGAACAGGCAACCTACAGAATGGGAGAAAATTTTTGCAATCTACTCATCTGACAAAGGGCTAATATCCAGAATCTACAAGGAACTCAAGCAAATTTACAAGAAAAAAACAAACAACCCCATCAAAAAGTGGGCAAAGGATATGAACAGACATTTCTCAAAAGAAGACATTCATACAGCCAACAGACACATGAAAAAATGCTCATCATCACTGGCCATCAGAGAAATGCAAATCAAAACCACAATGAGATACCATCTCATACCAGTTAAAGTGGCAATCATTCAAAAGTCAGGAAACAACAGGTGTTGGAGAGGATGTGGAGAAATAGGAACACTTTTACACTGTTGGTGGGATTGTAAACTAGTTAAACCATTATGGAAAACAGTATGGCAATTCCTCAAGGATCTAGAACTAGATGTACCGTATGACCCAGCCATCCCACTACTGGGTATATACCAAAAGGATTATAAATCATGCTGCTCTAAAGACACATGCACACATATGTTTATTGCGGCACTATTCACAATAGCAAAGACTTGGAATCAACCCAAATGTCCATCTGTGACAGACTGGATTAAGAAAATGTGGCACATATACACCATGGAATATTATGCAGCCATAAAAAAAAAAGGATGAGTTTGCGTCCTTTGTAGGGACATGGATGCAGCTGGAAACCATCATTCTTAGCAAACTATCACAAGAACAGAAAACCAAACACCGCATATTCTCACTCATAGGTTGGAACTGAACAATGAGATCACTTGGACTCGGGAAGGGGAACATCACACACCGAGGCCTATCATGGGGAGGGGGGAGGAGGGAGGGATTGCATTGGGAGTTATACCTGATATAAATGACTAATTGATGGGTGCTGACGAGTTGATGGGTGCAGCACACCAACATGGCACAAGTATACATATGTAACAAACCTGCACGTTATGCACATGTAGCCTAGAACTTAAAGTATAATAAAAAAAAAAAAAAAAAAAAAAAAAAAAAGAATGGAGGTTTGGGAACCTCTGCCTAGATTTCAGAAGATGTATGGAAATGCCTGGATGACTAGGCAAAAGTTTGCTGCAGGGGTGGGGCCCTCATGGAGAACCTCTGCTAGGGCAGTGCAGAAGGGAAATGATAACAATAATAATGCTAGAAAAGTTTTTATTTAGTATAAACATCAGGTTGTATTTGAAGATATGCAAGGAGCCCCCGCACAGCAGTCCTACTGAGGTGCTGCCTAATGGACCCGTGAGAAGAGGGCCACTGTCCTCCAGACCCCAGAAGGAGAGATCCACTGGCAGGTTGCACCATGTGCCTAGAAAAGCTGCAGACACTCAATGCCAGCCCATGAAAGCAGCTGGGAGGGAGGATGTACCCTGCAAACCCACAAGGATGGAGCTCCCTAAGACCATGGGCACCAACCTCTTGCATCTGTGTGACCTGGATGTGAGACATGGAGTCAAAGATCATTTTGGAGCTTTAAGATTTGACTGGCCCAGTGGATTTTGGACTTGCATGGGGCCTGTAACCTCTTTGTTTTGGCCAGTATCTCCCATTTGGAATGGTTGTATATATCCAATGCCTGTACCCCTCATTATATCTAGAAAGTAACTAACTTGCTTTTGATTTTACAGGCTCATAAGTGGAAGGCATTTGCCTTGTCTCAGAGGAGACTTTGGACTGTGGACTTCTGAGTTAATGCTGAAATGAGTTAAGACTTTGGGGGATTGTTGGGAAGGCATGGCTGGTTTTGAACCGTGAGGACATGAGATTTGGGAGGGGCCAGGTGTGGAATGATATGGTTTGGCTCTGTCCCCACCCAAATCTCATCCTGAATTCCCATGTCTTGTGGGAGAAGCCTGGTGGGAGGTAATTGAATCATGGGGGCAGGTCTTTCCCATGATGTTCTCATGATAGTGAGTAAGTTGCACAAGATCTGATGGTTATTATAAGGAGGAGTTTTCCTGCATAAGCGCTCTTTGCCTGCTGCCATCCACAGAAGTTGTGACTTGCTCCTCCTTGCCTTCTGCCATGATTGTGAGGCTTCCCCAGCCACGTGGAACTGTGAGTTCTCCATTAAACCTTTTTTCTTTTGTAAATTGCCCAGTCTCAGTATGTCTTTATCAGTAGTGAGAAAATGGACTAATACACTCTCCAATCTGGAAATAGTCCTTACAGAAAAGAGTGATTTCGTTGGATCTGTCCAGATTCATTTTTTTTTTCTTTTTTTCAAGGCAGCCCAAATTAAAACACAAGAGCCTGTCTCGATGCAGACTGGTTCTTCCTATGCTGCTGGAAGTTGTTCAGAATAAGACTATGAGGAAATTTGGGGCATATATGCTATGCTGCTCCTCCGTTTGTGGGATGTTCTCAAGTGAACCAAGGTTCTCAGTTCACTGCCAATGTAGTTCCCAAAGGTCCCGTAGCAGAAGAGAAAGATGCTTTTTATCATCTTTGAAATTTTGCAGTGAACTTTCTTCTATGAGTTTAGCAATTCCATTATCTTGACTGTGAAAAGACATAGGCTTGCTTTAGGTAAATGAGATATTTTGGAACAATTATAGAACAAACTGGAGAAAAATGACAGTGAAATGGTTAGGGTGTGGACTCTGGAGTCAGACTAAATGGATTCACCTCCCAGAGCTACCACTGACCAGCTGGGTGACCTTGGACAAGGGCTGAACCTTTCTGTGCTTTATTTCCTCATCCATTAAATGGAGATGACGATAATGTGATAGTATCTGTCCCATAATGTAGTATATTATATTACTAAAATAATAATAAAATAGTAATAATATTTATAGTTTTTTTGGCTGATTAAATGAATTGGTATATGTACAAAAATCAACTCAAGATGGGTCAAAGACTTAAATGTAAAACCTAAAACTATAAAAACTCTGGAAGACAACCTAGGCAATACCATTCTGGACATAGAAATGGGCAAAGATTTCATGTTGATGACACTAAAAGCAATTGTAACTAAAGCAAAAATTGACAAATGAGATCGAATTAAAGAGCTTTTTCACAGCAAAATAAACTATGAACAGAGTAAACAGACAATCTACAGAATGGGAGAAAATTTTTGCAAACTATGCATCTGACGAAGGTCTAATATCCAGCATCTATAAGGAATTTAAATCTACAAGAAAAACCCAAACAACCCCATTAAAAAGTGGGCAAAGGACATGCACAGACAATTTTTAAAAGAAGAGATAAAAGGAGATATATGTGGCCAAAAAGTGTATGAAAAAAAGCTCAACATAATTGACCATTAGAGAAATGAAAATGAAAACCACAATGAGATACCATCTCACACTGGTCAGAATGGCTATTATTAAAAAGTCCAAAAACAACAGATGCTGGCAAGGTTGCAGAGAAAAAGGAATGCTTATACACTGTTGGTGGGAGTGTAAATTGGTTTAATCATTGTGGAAGACAGTGTGGCAATTCCTCAAAGTCCTAAAGACAGAATTAGCTTTTGATCCAGCAGTTCCATTACTGGGTATATATCCAAAGGAATGTAAATCATTTTATTATAAAGACACATGCATATGCATATTCACTGCAGCACTGTTCACAATAGCAAAGACATGGAATCAACATAAATGCCCTTTAATGGGAGACTGGATAAAGAGAGTGTGATACATATACACCATGGAATACTATGCAGATATAAAAAGATTGAACTCATGTCCTTTGCAGGAATATTGATGGAGTTAGAGGCCTTTATCTCTAGCAAACTAACGCAGTAAACAAAAAACCAAATACTGCATGTTCTCACTTATAAATGGGAGCTAAATAATGAGAATACATGAACACATAAGATGGAGGAGAGGATGAGAAAGAATGGGTAATGGGTACTAGTCTTAATACCTGGGTGACAACAAACTCCCATGACATGAATTTATCTATAAAACAAACCTACACATGCTGAACTTAAAATAAAAGTTAAAAAATAAATGAATTGGTATATATAAAGAAGAACTTGGAACTGTGCCTGATGTATACAAAGTGCTTTAAAATTTAGTTGTTATTATTAAGTAATAAATTCAGAAGTGTCAGAGACAGATTCCATACTTGCTATTTTCTGTAACATGTGGTTTACATGAGGTCAAGATTGTCTTATAAGGTATTCCTCATTCCCCTAATATTTCCCATGTTTCTGCAGAAACCTAATTTTACTTTTTCTACTTGAAAATGACAACGATGTTGTTTACTTGCCATCTGGATATTGTGTTCCACATTTTTGTTCTTGTGCCAAGATAGAAATGAAGATCTTTGACTAACTACTTCAATATAACTCAATTGATTTAATCAGTAAGTTGCTCCTGGCAGCATCCACGCAGGCAGCTCTGCCAGTTGTTGTTGTTGTTGTTTATTGGCATTTCTGAGAGTCACTTGCTAATTTTTTTTAAAAAGAATTTCCTTATAGTTGGGACACAAAACTTGTTGGCTTCTAAGGTACTAAAAATTATGAATAAGGTTACTAAAGTCAGTGATAGAAAAATCTGAAGGAAATTGTTTATTTTCTCTGTCTTTCAAAAAATTGGTGATGAATTGAACATCTTCCATGACCATGAAGTTTAGGTACCTTATTCATTGATCATAGAGTTACGTCTCTAGGAGTAGAATTTATCCATCTGTTCAACTTATTTATTATAAAACTTTTACTGAGTGTATGAGTAAGGCAAGCTGCTGTCCTAGGTGCTAGATAAATGAGACAAATGGTTAAACATTTTGAGCTGGGAATAAAATGCTATATGCATAATTAAAATATATGACATAATTTACTAAATGGCACATCAAAAAGATGAGGAGTGCCATAAAGGTTTGGAGGAGGGAGGCAGCAAAACTAGTTTAAAGAGTTAGCAAAATTTTCTCGAATTAAATGATATTTAAGTTAAGTCTTGAAGGACAGGAAGAATTTAGACAATGAGAGAAACTGGCAAAGGGAAGTTTTGGCTAAGAGAGTAGCATAAGTAAATAAATGTAGAGAGATGGGAAATAGTAGGGAAATTTTTAGGGAAAAAACATATTATTCAGTTTGGTGAACAAGGTGTAGGGTGCAAACTTTAAACAATGAGCATCTATTATATTCCCGGGGCTGCTTTAGGCTCTGGACATACAGAGCTGAACAAGCAGACTAGGCACCCAAGTCCAGCATGCATTTTAGAGAGTGGACACAGGTAATACGTAAGTACACAAATAGGATAACGGTGAGAGGTGCTATACAATAAAAATGAAATAATGAATGAAATAAGAAGTGACAGGATTGGGAGAAGTTACCTTAGAATGGGTAGGTCAGGAAAGACTTCTCTGAAGTGAAATTTGATGTGAAACTGGAAGAAGGAGAAGGATCTAGCTGTGAGATGGCCTAGGGAGAGGGAGCTGCAAGGCCATTGAAAAAACAGGCTTGTTGGATGGACAGGAAGGCCAGTGTGGCAGAACAGCCATGGCCAGTGGTGAGAATGATAATAGTTGAGGGCAGAGACAGATGAAAGCAAGATGACATGGGTTCTTGAGGATTATGGCTACATTTTGGAGTTTATTCTAAATGCAATGGGACACCACTGGGGGGGTTTATGCAGAGGAGTGATGTTATCTACATTACATTTCAGAAGGAACACCTAGGCTGCTGTGTGGAGAAGGAACTGTTGAGTGTGGAGGGAAAATACACAAATTAAGGAGATCTCTTGGAATTTACTGCAGCTAATCAGGACTAGGGTGGTAGCAGTGGAGATGGAAGTTAATTCTCGAGTGACAGCAAGTCACAGGTGAAGGGCTTTGCATTTCCTCAGTCTGAGGATTTGAAATTTATTCTGGAGGCTGAAAAGAAAATAAGACATATTTACGGATTTAGATTTTTCCAGCATTCACCTTTTTTTTTTTCCCTGTGGAAGATACATTTGTTTCAACACACATTAGTAAGTGATTAGTACATCACATAGTAACTACTTCTGTGGTAATCTAGTCATTTGACAAAATAAGTGTGTGTTATTCAGTCGCTGTGGAAGACCATGGGAAGGTCTTCAGAAAGGCAGAGTAGAGACAGGGATTTTTTTAGAAAACATAATGAGTCTGTATTACACTAGGAGAGGTGGTCACTAACAATAAAATTTTATTTGTCTCACAGATACTGTAGTCTGAGGAATCAAAAAAGCATATATCCATCTAAAAGGCGAGCTGTCAATTTTCTTGTTGGAATGTGGATATTCTAATAAAGAAAGAAGCTGAATATTTCCTGATTTTTAAAGATGGCAACTAATTTAAAACAGTAACACACTGTGTAGGCCAACACAAAGTGTGTTACTAGGCTGGTTTCAACAGGGGGGCTACCACCTTGCAACGTCTGAAATGAAGTCTTCACCAGCAACCCACAGGAAGGCTTGCTTTGGCTAATCTATGGTCAAAACAGAAGCAAAGTTCAATACTGTGAAAACTGGAGCTCATTGGAGATGGCATAAAGGCAGAAAAGACTGAGCGAGTTGTGGAAGAGGCTGAGCGGGAAGAGGAAGCAGAAGACTGGAAGAAGGATGTTCAGTAAGGTATGTGGTACAGGCTGATGATGATGGGCAGAAAAAAGTAAAGAAACATTCTACACACTGTTATTGGGACCCCATGAGTATTTGTGGTGATCTGACTGTAACACCATTTTCTTTCTGGTCACAAATTGTACCTGCATCTTTCCAAACACTACAAGTAAATCTAAGGGGTTGTGCAATCTGGAAGGGATACAGATACAACTTTGAAGCTTAACAAAAGTTAGTTTCCCAATTGAAACCTCTTCCTCATTTAAACTGGACTTCCCATTGGTCTGCTAGCCCATACTGATGGACACATCAGTTCTTAGCGGTGTTCCTATCAGCTGAGTATACAGCTTTGATTATGGATAATATTTAGAAATCAGTCTGTGAGATGCTCTTTTGTGAAATCTTTGCATTATAATATTTGACAATGATGGATTCACTTCAGTTTTTTATGTATTTATTTTATCTTCCTAAATACTGAATAACCTTGAAGGCTGAAGGTCTTAGCATATTCTTCTTATATCCAGGAGAGTTTAGCATGAAATCCTGTAGCTACCCCTAAAATGTTTCCTGTCTACAAGATAACAAAGCACGAACTTGAAAAGGAAAAAGTCAAAGGTAGCCAACTGCATTGTCTATGTGAGTCCAAAAACCTATTTTATTTTTTTCCTCTATTGGATTGAGAATTGATTTTTTTTTTCAAAAACTTAATTGATGGCTATTTTGTCATTGCATAGACACAGCTTCTGTGTTACGGAGACCAAGAATACCTCTATCCGAAACAAAAGATGGTAGTAATTCACAAACCTGAAATTTATCCGTGCTACTTAATTAGCAAGTATTTAATGAAAACTTTTTTTTTCCGCCAGCCTATCTCTATAGTTGTGGCTGCTTTGTGGCTCAGTGTCTACTATAGATA
The DNA here is from genome assembly GCF_007565055.1 of Rhinopithecus roxellana. Classification (NCBI taxonomy): domain Eukaryota; kingdom Metazoa; phylum Chordata; class Mammalia; order Primates; family Cercopithecidae; genus Rhinopithecus; species Rhinopithecus roxellana. The sequence goes on along the minus strand of NC_044562.1, from coordinate 42,330,525 downwards.
CAGCATCACCATTTGGATCAAGGATCATCAGAGAGAGACATAGCCAAGGAAATATGCAGTTGCAGAGCACAGAGAAAAGAGACATTGTCTTTCTTTTTTCCCCCACAGTATGTTACTGGCTAAAAGAGAACTGCCTTGCAATCTAGTCAGAGAAATGATAAAAAAAAAAAAAAACCTCTAGCACGTATTTGAAACTAAATCTTAATATGGCATAGAACACAATAATGTAGACTTCTTTTTATTATTATACTTTAAGTTCTAGGGTACATGTGCACAACGTGCAGGTTTGTTACATATGTAAACATGTGCCATGTTAGTTTGCTGCACCCATCAACTCGACATTTACATTAGGTATTCCTCCTAATGCTATCCCTCCCCCAGCCCCCCACCCCCCGACAGGCCCCGGTGTGTGATGTTCCCCACCCTGTGTCCATGTGTTCTCATTGTTCAACTCCCAGTTACGAGTGAGAACACGTGGTGTTTGATTTTTCTGTCCTTGTGATAGTTTGCTGAGAATGATGGTTTCCAGCTTCATCCATGTCCCTGCAAAGGACATGAACTCATCTTTTTTTATGACTGCATAGTATTCTATGGTGTATATGTGCCATATTTTCTTTATTCAGTCTACCACTGATGGACATTTGGGTTAGTTTCAAGTCTTTGCTATTGTGAATAGTGTTGCAATAAACATACGTGTTCATGTGTCTTTACAGTAGAATGATTTATAATCCTTTGGGTATATACCCAGTAATGGGATCGCTGGGTCAAATGGTATTTCTAGTTCTAGAACCTTGAGGAATTGCCACACTGTCTTCCACAATGGTTGAACTAATTTACACTCCCACCAACAGTGTAAAAGTGTTCCTATTTCTCCACAACAGTGATGTAAACTTTCAACAAGAATACACAACATATCAGGTACTACTTTGTTAAGGTCCTATTGGAAAGCATCCACTATATATCATAAATATGTCTTGGGAATTATTTAGTCATAAGCAAGCCTCTTGGAACCATGGGAAACATAAGGAAAAAACCATGTAATCCCTACTCTTAAGGTCTTCAAAATTTAGTGGGGGAAAAAGACTCCTTAAGTAGTAATATAAGATGTTGTGATTTCAATGACTCTAAATACACAGTGAAGAAATGAGAGGGAGGATTAATTTAGTTGGGAAAATCTGGGAATCCAATAGAGAATTTAGGATTTGATCAGAGCTGGAAGAGGGAGTGCTCACAGGAAGGAGGCAGAGGGAAACACTTCCAGATGAAGAGGACTAGATGAACAAAGGCACAGAGTAGGAAAGTGCTGGTACCATTAAAGATTGCAGATTGGCCCAGATGGCTTGAGGGGAGCATTTCTGTCTGTGGTGTGCTGGGGACAAGAGGGTGGAATATAAGTGAGCATTAAGGCCAAGAGTAGAAGCAGCCCTTCTTCGTGCTACTCCACGGTGCTCTACGGAGTTTGTTATGTGTCTTCACTGAATTTTAGCGTAGTGTTTGTTGATGTGTCTGCTTCCCAGCTAGTGAGAGCTTTTTCTGGGAGAATCATATTTTATTCTTTTTTCCCCTTAATACCAATAAATGCTTAATATTCTTGGTACTTTTTGTAACCTTGGTGTTTACATGAATGCCTAGAAAATGAGTGTTAAATCTGATAAGCAGGGAACTCGGCTACCTATGGTTTTGTAAGCCAGGCAAGGGAGTTTGGGTTTGGTCCTGTATGCAGTGAGGAGTCTTTGAAACTTTTTAAGAAGGGAAATTATATGATCAGAGCCATGCTTTGCGAAGATAACATAAGCAACAGCATGGAGGAGAACAAATCAGAGAGAAGAAAAGCCCAAGGCAAGGACACCTGTCAGCAGTTGTCACGAACGTCTCAGTGACGGGTGCAGAGCCTGGACCACGGGGGCAGAGGCTGTGGGAATAGAAAGAGGAATAAACTCATTTAGATCTGGCAACATTTGGATGCAGACAATGTAGAAAATGAAAGCGAGGGCTTGGAGTTGCAGTTATCTATCAAACTCAGGTTACTTGAAAACCTTTCAGCCAATTTGCCACTTCCATGTAATTAAATAGGCTGCCTTGATTCTCTAATATTTCTCTCATTAATGAAGTCTGGCACGAAACGTGAGCCTTCAGAAAAAAAAGGTAGACAAAACCAACAGCTTGATATTATCCCCAAGTTATTGTGATTAATAAAAACATTTTTTAAACAGAGATGGGGTCTCTCTACCTTGCCCAGTTTGAGGCTAGATTAAAACTCCTGGCTGAAGCGATCCTCTACCTACCTGGGAATGCAGGCATGTGCCGCCACACCCAGCTGATGAAAACTTTTGAGGAGTCTTGAACACCAGAGCCATTTGTATGAACAATGAAGGTCTCCAAAAAGAGGATTAGGGGTTAGTAAACACAGTGGCTCCTGTCAAATTTTTCAGATAAGAAATTAAAGTTATCAATTATGTCTAGAAATTCTGCTTACTGGTTTGGGGTTTGTCTTCAAATAACAAGTTCAGACACCTAGATTCAATAATGTCTTTAAAGTATTTGCCTATTTGAGGTTTGTGATGATGAGGAGGGATATGCTGACTGCTTTAAGGGCATTCTATTTTTTCTCGACTTGAAAAGTTTTGTATGAAATCAGTGAAATGTACTTCACAATAAATTGTTTTCCCCTAGTGAGGAAATATTTTGGCTGCTGTCATCAGCATCGTGCTTACATGAACTGAAAGGGAGCATTCATAGCACATGTATACTGTAACTTGTCAAATTGGGAATGACTTCCAAAATAATAAATATAAAGAAACTCAGGACTTTATCAAGGATTTCACATCTGTTCATAAAATGGTAAAATTTCAAGGAAGCAACTCTGGCAGCCTTTGAAGGCTATGTAGGATTATTCAGTACCCACAGGTGAGCTATTATTTAAAGGAATTGCCACAAATGTCAACATCCAAGGGATGAAATCAACAATATCAATTACTTATGGAGTGTCAGAATTCAGTGATGTCAGCAAAAGAGAATTATGCAATTTACCACTTACAAAGTAGTTAAAAAGGAAAATAAAAAGGATGAATTAAAATACATGTATAAGATGCATCATTGTGGGCCCCTAAAATGAAATATACTGTAGCAAAGTAGCAGGCACTTTCTAACAAGTAAAGAAAAATATCTATTCCAAGTTCTTAGTGTTTGTAGCAATAAGCCTGAAACGAGGATGTGGCCACTCTCTTGGACTGAATATAAAGAAGATTGTGGAGGAGGAACTGGCATAAAAATGGTGAGAATCAATATTCATTAGATAAAAGATGTTTTATTATCAGATAAGTAACAGGAATTAATTTATTCAAATGACATCTACTGAACATTTACTTTGTAAAGTATTAACAATAATACAAAAAAGGAATAAAACTTTCTCAGAGTCACCAGTAATAACTAAGTTATTATTGATTAGAGGTGGGGCCATCCTGTGGCAGAATTGGGATGAGATGGCTTTCAATGCCCTTTGTTTCCTGCTGTTTTTCTCTGCTTATTCTTCTCTTTTGGATTTCCTCTTTTTCTTGTCCTGCACCTGTCTTCTTTCTCAGACCCTTTCTGTGCTGGAGGAATGTGAGAGGAGACATTAAAACACCCTGTGGCAGTGGTTCTTACCCTGGCTGCCTGTTAATTTCATGAGGGTGGGCAGGATGGGGGAAGGTTTGCTTCTGGAGATTCTGACTTCATTTTTCATGAAGTCTGGGGTCTGGGCATTCATCGTTTTGATTCAGGCAAGGTTGAGAACCAAGTGGTCTTCAAGCTTTCCCCCTCGCATACACTCTAATGTAATTTAGAAAAATTACACACATAATTTAGAAAAATTACATACATAATTACATGCATAAATTACACACATAATTTAGAAAAATTCTGTTTCACTTTGTATATTTTTAGGTTGACATCTAAAATGTTCTAACATAAGTTTAAATGATTTCAAATAATGTAATTTTCTACATGTTACATACATTGATATCTTAAAATAAAGCTAGTAGATTATTAAATAAGTGTAATGAAACTGGAGACGATGGGACTTGATACCTACCTACCATTGTCCACTGAAGAAATAAACAAACTCTCTTCTAGCAGTTGGACATTTTACATTATTCCTTCTTCTTGAACTCTTACTTTCATTTTATTTCTTTCACATAATTTTAGGTTTATTGATTACCTTTTTATATTTTTCTGCAACAAAAGCATGTTTATTAATTAAAATTTAACATTTTGAAAAATTTCCATAAGGCTCCAAATTAAAATGACCCTCCCCTCCAGTGGAAAGTGCTATTGTCATGGACTTGACATAAATATATTACAACTTTTGGTAACTATTAAAATAAACATTATAATTTTATTTGAAATGCATTTTAAAAGGAGATGTATGGGGCTTTAGTTTCTTTTAATGTATAGCACTTAATGGCAAAATGGCACACATTGGTGCTAAAGCATCAATAATACTCAGTTTTTCACTTTATAGATGGAAATGCTGACAAACCTTGTTCACACAAACAAAGAGTCTGTCATTGGAAAAAATATTGTTATGACAATGTCACTGAATTTTTTGAACAACTTTTGAATTATATGCAAAAAAATACTCAGTGATTTTTCCTTAAAAACATTTAAAAATAAATCCTCAGTGAGAAATAATTAAGTTTTTGCTTCAATTTTGTTGGAAGCAAGAAAACCACCTGAACAATTTGCTAAGGAATTTCTTATTCATATATTGAATGAACCATTATCTTTCTCAACACCAGCACCAAATAGATCCATTATTAGATATCACCCTAATGCTACCACAGAAATGTACCATTGTAATATCTGTGAAGGATAAGAAATACCTCTTTTTTAAAAAAGTGGCTGGAGAAATTATCACAAAAGAAGAGAGAACCTGACATTGGGTCAACATGTGACTGTATATGGTCTTGGCCAGATGAATTCTTTTTTCTTTTTTCTTTTTTTTTTTTTTTAGGAAAGGGAACAAATAAAAAACTGAGATCTTGGAAAGTCTTTTCTCATTCCCAGTTTATGTATACTTAATATATTAGTCTTCTCATGAGTACATTTACATATTAGTGCAGATAGTTAGGGAAATGTGGTTAATTTAAATATGTTAACTCTTGAAGGTAATAACTTGTGGATGGAGTGTTTTCCCATCAGAATCTCTCAGATCCTATGACATGGGCACATAGATAACTGCAAATTTCACCTATATTTTAAAAAACTTGCCTGATTGGTATTTGAAAAAGGTTTCATGAATTAATTGAAGTAAATTTACAAATCAAAGATATAAACTATGGGTACTACTTAATAGAAATGTAGTGCAAATCACACATGTAATTTAAAATGTTCTAGTAGCCACACTGAAAAGGTAAAAAGAAAAAAGGTGAAATTAATTTTATTGACACAGTTTATTTAACTCAATAGGTCACAATATTGTCATTTCAACATGTTATCAATATAGAAATCTTTAATGATGTATTTTATAGTCTTATTTTTGTATTATGCCTTGAAACCCAGTGTGTATTTTATATTTATAGCAAGTCTCAATTCATACTAGTTAGATTTCAAGTGCTCAGTAGCCATCTGTACTTAGTGGCTACTGTGTTGGGCAGCATAGCTATGGATGATTGGAAATTCAACTTTGTGCATTCTCTAATGTGTGGCAGAAGTAAAACTAATTCTTCATCAGTAGAATGAGACACAAGACCACTAATTTGCATTTACCTAAATGACATTCTTTATCCCACCTCATACACTGTGTATGAAATCTGGCACTTTACTGAAGTTCTAACTAGTTACTGTTTTTTGCAATGCGTATCACTTTTTGGTAAATGTGTTATAGTATAGTATTTATCGTACTCTTAAATTACATATGAAGTAGAATAATCAAGTCTGTTTTTCATTAGAACACTGATTTTCTCCAGCACTTTATTAGTTCTATTAGCTTCCTATAATCTGCAAAATTCAGTAATTATTTAGATGTTCCTCAAGCAACAGGCTCAGATTGAATTAAGATCTGCTAGTTCCTATTACCATGATAATTTTGGCTCCCTTGCTCCTATTTCTGTTTCTACTCTTGCTCTTCCTCTTTTTATTTCACGGCCAGTCCTCACTTCTGCTCTCCTCTTCTCCCTTTATGACCATCAAAGCCCAGTTTTAACTTAGGCAATAATTTGCCCAGTTCCACTGGATGAATAATGATTAGTCCAAGCCAGTCATTATGATATGATTCTACTTTGTCAGAGATTGGGATAGAGGCTTTCAAAACTTAGTGTGCATCAGAATCACCTGGAGAACTTGTTGCAATCCAGAATTCTAGGCGCTAACTCTGGAGTCTCTAATTCAGTACATTTGGGCCGGATCTGATAATTTGCATTTTTAACAAATTTCCAGGTGAGGATGATGCTGGTCCAGGAACCGCACTTTAACAACCATTGGTGTAGGGTGTAGACATGTGGGTCATTTTGCTCAATGAGTTGTAAGAGATACTTGGCAAAGTTTGTCCTTCCTAATAAGAAGGCAAATAGGTAATAAAGACATTATTTCCTTCTCTCTCTCTCCTTGATTCCTGCTTTAGATGTTGTCATGCAAGAGCAAGGTTATCAGAGCTGCTGCAGCCATCTTGTGACAATAAAAGAGAACTAAGAGGATTTCAGAGATACCATCCTACATCCTGACATTATGTAGCTCCTGAACCATCTGTCTCCATGGATCTTGCTATGTGAGGTAATTTGAAACATCTTTTTAAAAAATTATTATTCTGGGGGGCAGAGCAAGATGGCCGAATAGGAACAGCTCCAGTCTCCAACTCCCAGCACGAGCGACACGGAAGACCGGTGATTTCTGCATTTTCAACTGAGGTACTGGGGTCATCTCACTAGGGAGTGCCGGACAATCGGTGCTGGTCAGCTGCTGCAGCCCGACCAGCAAGAGCTGAAGCAGGGCGAGGCATCGCCTCACCTGGGAAGCACAAGGGGGAAGGGAATCCCTTTTCCTAGCCAGGGGAACTGGCTAGGAAACACACAACACAACACCTGGAAAATCGGGTAACTCCCACCCCACTACTGCGCTTTAAGCAAACGGGCACACCAGGAGAATATATCCCACACCTGGCTGGGAGGGTCCCATGCCCACGGAGCCTCCCTCATTGCTAACACAGCAGTCTGGGATCTAACCAAAACGGCAGCAGGGAGGCTGGGGGAGCGGCACCCGCCATTGCTGAGGCTTAAGTAGGTAAACAAAGCCGCTGGGAAGCTCAAACTGGGTGGAGCTCACAGCAGCTCAAGGAAACCTGCCTGTCTCTATAGACTCCACCTCTGGGGACAGGGCACAGATAAAAAACAACAACAAAAAAGCAGCAGAACCGCTGCAGACACAAACGACTCTGTCTGACAGCTTGGAAGAGAGCAGTGGATCTCCCAATACCGAGGTTGAGATCTGAGAAGGGACAGACTGCCTGCTCAAGTGGGTCCCTGACCCCTGAGTAGCCTAACTGGGAGACATCCCCCACCAGGGGCAGTCTGACACCCCACACCTCACAGGGTGGAGTACACCCCTGAGAGGAAGCTTCCAAAGTAAGAATCAGACAGGTACACTCGCTGTTCAGCAATATTCTATCTTCCGCAATCTCTGCTGCTGATACCCAGGCAAACAGGGTCTGGAGTGGACCTCAAGCAATCTCCAACAGACCTACAGCTGAGGGTCCTGACTGTCAGAAGGAAAACTATCAAACAGGAAGGATACCTATACCAAAACCCCATCAGTACGTCACCATCATCAAAGACCAGAGACAGATAAAACCACAAAGATGGGGAAAAAGCAGGGCAGAAAAGCTGGAAATTCAAAAAATAAGAGCGTATCTCCCCCTGCAAAGGAGCGCAGCCCATCGCCAGCAACGGATCAAAGCTGGTCAGAGGATGACTTTGACGAGATGAGAGAAGAAGGCTTCAGTCCATCAAACTTCTCAGAGCTAAAGGAGGAATTACGTACCTAGCGCAAAGAAACTAAAAATCTTGAAAAAAGGGTGGAAGAATTGACAGCTAGACTAATTAATGCAGAGAAGGTCATAAATGAAATGACAGAGATGAAAACCATGACACGAGAAATGCGTGACAAATGCACAAGCTTCAATAACCGACTCGATCAACTGGAAGAAAGAGTATCAGCGATTGAGGATCAAATGAATGAAATGAAGTGAGAAGAGAAACCAAAAGAAAAAAGAAGAAAAAGAAATGAACAAAGCCTGCAAGAAGTATGGGATTATGTAAAAAGACCAAATCTACGTCTAATTGGGGTGCCTGAAAGTGAGGGGGAAAATGGAACCAAGTTGGAAAACACTCTTCAGGATATCATCCAGGAGAACTTCCCCAACCTAGTAGGGCAGGTCAACATTCAAATTCAGGAAATACAGAGAACACCACAAAGATACTCCTCCAGAAGAGCAACTCCAAGACACATAATTGCCAGATTCACCAAAGTTGAAAAGAAGGAAAAAATCTTAAGGGCAGCCAGAGAGAAAGGTCGGGTTACCCACAAAGGGAAGCCCATCAGACTAACAGCAGATCTCTCGGCAGAAACTCTACAAGCCAGAGGAGAGTGGGGGCCAATATTCAACGTTCTTAAAGAAAAGAATTTTCAACCCAGAATTTCATATCCAGCCAAACTAAGTTTCATAAGTGAAGGAGAAATAAAATCCTTTACAGATAAGCAAATGCTTATAGATTTTGTCACCACCGGGCCTGCCTTACAAGAGACCCTGAAGGAAGCACTAAACATGGAAAGGAACAACCGGTACCAGCCATTGCAAAAACATGCCAAAATGTAAAGACCATTGAGGCTAGGAAGAAACTGCATCAACTAATGAGCAAAATAACCAGTTAATATTATAATGGCAGGATCAAGTTCACACATAACAATATTAACCTTAAATGTAAATGGACTAAATGCTCCAATTAAAAGACACAGACTGGCAAACTCGATAAAGAGCCAAGACCCATCAGTCTGCTGTATTCAGGACACCCATCTCACATGCAGAGACATACATAGGCTCAAAATAAAGGGATGGAGGAAGATCTACCAAGCAAATGGAGAACAAAAAAAAGCAGGGGTTGCAATCCTAGTCTCTGATAAAACAGACTTTAAACCATCAAAGATCAAAAGAGACAAAGAAGGCCATTACATAATGGTAAAGGGATCAATTCAACAGGAAGAGCTAACTATCCTAAATATATATGCACCCAATACAGGAGCACCCATATTCATAAAGCAAGTCCTAAGAGACTTACAAAGAGACTTAGACTCCCATACGATAATAATGGGAGACTTCAACACTCCACTGTCAACATTAGACAGATCAACGAGACAGAAAGTTAACAAGGATATCCAGGAATTGAATTCATCTCTGCACCAAGCGGACCTAATAGACATCTATAGAACTCTCCACCCCAAATCAACAGAATATACATTCTTCTCAGCACCACATCTCACTTATTCCAAAATTGACCACATAATTGGAAGTAAAGCACTCCTCAGCAAATGTAAAAGAACAGAAATTATAATAAACTGTCTCTCAGACCACAGTGCAATCAAACTAGAACTCAGGACTAAGAAACTCAATCAAAACCGCTCAACTACATGGAAACTGAACAACCTGCTCCTGAATGACTACTGGGTACATAACGAAATGAAAGCAGAAATAAAGATGTTCTTTGAAACCAATGAGAACAAAGATACAACATACCAGAATCTCTGGGACACATTTAAAGCAGTGTGTAGAGGGAAATTTATAGCACTAACTGCCCACAAGAGAAAGCAGGAAAGATCTAAAATTGACACTCTAACATCACAATTAAAAGAACTAGAGAGGCAAGAGCAAACACATTCAAAAGCTAGCAGAAGGCAAGAAATAACTAAGATGAGAGCAGAACTGAAGGAGATAGAGACACAAAAAAACCCTCCAAAAAATCAATGAATCCAGGAGTTGGTTTTTTGAAAAGATCAACAAAATTGACAGACCGCTAGCAAGACTAATAAAGAAGAAAAGAGAGAGGAATCAAATAGACGCAATAAAAAATGATAAAGGGGATATCACCACCAACCCCACAGAAATACAAACGACCATCAGAGAATACTATAAATACCTCTACGCAAATCAACTAGAAAATCTAGAAGAAATGGATAATTTCCTGGACACTTACACTCTCCCAAGACTAAACCAGGAAGAATTTGAATCCCTGAATAGACCAATAGCAGCCTCTGAAATTGAGGCAATAATTAATAGCCTACCAACCAAAAAAAGTCCAGGACCAGATGGATTCACAGCTGAATTCTACCAGAGGTACAAGGAGGAGCTGGTACCATTCCTTCTGAAACTATTCCAATCAATAGAAAAAGAGGGAATCCTCCCTAACTCATTTTATGAGGCCAACATCATCCTGATACCAAAGCCTGGCAGAGACACACCAAAAAAAGAGAATTTGAGACTAATATCCCTGATGAACATCAATGCAAAAATCCTCAATAAAATACTGGCAAACCGGATTCAGCAGCACATCAAAAAACTTATCCACCATGATCAAGTGGGCTTCATTCCTCGGATGCAAGGCTGGTTCAACATTCGCAAATCAATAAACGTAATCCAGCATATAAACAGAACCAAAGACAAGAACCACATGATTATCTCAATAGATGCAGAAAAGGCTTTTGACAAAATTCAACAGCCCTGCATGCTAAAAACCCTCAATAAATTCGGTATTGATGGAACGTACCTCAAAATAATAAGAGCTATTTATGACAAACCCACAGCTAATATCATACTGAATGGGCAAAAACTGGAAAAATTCCCTTTGAAAACTGGCACAAGACAGGGATGCCCTCTCTCACCACTCCTATTCAACATAGTGTTGGAAGTCCTGGCTAGGGCAATCAGGCAAGAGAAAGAAATCAAGGGTATTCAGTTAGGAAAAGAAGAAGTCAAATTGTCCCTGTTTGCAGATGACATGATTGTATATTTAGAAAACCCCATTGTCTCAGCCCAAAATCTCCTTAAGCTGATAAGCCACTTCAGCAAAATCTCAGGATACAAAATTAATGTGCAAAAATCACAAGCATTCTTATACACCAGTAACAGACAAACAGAGAGCCAAATCATGAATGAACTTCCATTCACAATTCCTTCAAAGAGAATAAAATACCTAGGAATCCAACTTACAAGGGATGTAAAGGACCTCTTCAAGGAGAACTACAAACCACTGCTCAGTGAAATAAAAGAGGACACTAACAAATGGAAGAACATACCATGCTCATGGATAGGAAGAATCAATATCATGAAAATGGCCATACTGCCCAAGGTTATTTATAGATTCAATGCCATCCCTATCAAGCTACCAATGAGTTTCTTCACAGAATTGGAAAAAACTGCTTTAAAGTTCATATGGAACCAAAAAAGAGCCCGCATTGCCAAGACAATCCTAAGTCAAAAGGACAAAGCTGGAGGCGTCACGCTACCTGACTTCAAACTATACTACAAGGCTACAGTAACCAAAACAGCATGGTACTGGTACCAAAACAGAGATATAGACCAATGGAACAGAACAGAGTCCTCAGAATACCACACATCTACAGCCATCTGATCTTTGACAAACCTGAGAGAAACAAGAAATGGGGAAAGGATTCCCTATTTAATAAATGGTGCTGGAAAATTGGCTAGCCATAAGTAGAAAGCTGAAACTGGATCCTTTCCTTACTCCTTATACGAAGATTAATTCAAGATGGATCAGAGACTTAAATGTTAGACCTAATACCATAAAAACCCTAGAAGAAAACCTAGGTAGTACCATTCAGGAAATAGGCATGGGCAAGGACTTCATGTCTAAAACACCAAAAGCAACGGCAGCAAAAGCCAAAATTGACAAATGGGATTTAATTAAACTAAAGAGCTTCTGCACAGCAAAAGAAATTACCATCAGAGTGAACAGGCAACCTACAGAATGGGAGAACATTTTTGCAGTCTATCCATCTGACAAAGGGCTAATATCCAGAATCTACAAAGAACTCAAACAAATATACAAGAGAAAAAGAAACAACCCCACCAAAAAGTGGGCAAAGGATATGAACAGACATTTCTCAAAAGAAGACATTCATACAGCCAACAGACACATGAAAAAATGCTCATCATCACTCGCCATCAGAGAAATGCAAATCAAAACCACAATGAGATACCATCTCACACCAGTTAGAATGGCAATCATTAAGAAGTCAGGAAACAACAGGTGTTGGAGAGGATGTGGAGAAATAGGAACACTTTTACACTGTTGGTGGGATTGTAAACTAGTTCAACCATTATGGAAAACAGTATGGCAATTCTTCAAGGATCTAGAACTAGATGTACCATATGACCCAGCCATCCCACTACTGGGTATATACCCAAAGGATTATAAATTATTCTACTACAAAGACACATGCACACATATGTTTATTGCAGCACTATTCACAATAGCAAAAACTTGGAATCAACCCAAATGTCCATCTGTGACAGACTGGATTAAGAAAATGTGGCACACATACACCATGGAATACTATGCAGCCATATAAAAGGATGAGTTTGCGTCCTTTGTAGGGACATGGATGCAGCTGGAAACCATCATTCTTAGCAAACTGTCACAAGAACAGAAAACCAAACACCGCATGTTCTCACTCATAGGTGGGAATTGAACAATGAGATCACTTGGACTTGAGAAGGGGAACATCACACACTGGGGCCTATCATGGGGAGGGGGAAGGGGGGAGGGATTGCGTTGGGAGTTATACATGATATAAATAATGAATTGATGGGTGCTGACGAGTTGATGGGTGCAGCACACCAACATGGCACAAGTATACATATGTAACAAACCTGCATGTTATGCACATGTACCCTAGAACTTAAAGTATAATAAAAATAAATAAATAAATAAATGAATAAATAAATAAATAAAAATAAAAATTATTATTCTTTAAGTTCCGAGGTACATGTGCAGAACGTGCAGGTTTGTTACATAGGTATACACATGCCATGGTAGTTTGCTGCACCCATCAACCTGTCATTTACATTAGGTATTTCTCCTAATGCTATTCCTTCCCTAGTCCCTCACCCCCCGATAGGCTCCCATGTGTGATGTTCCCCTCCCTGTGTCCTTGTGTTCTTATTGTTCAGCTCCCACTTATGAATGACAGCATAGTGTGTTTGGTTTTCTGTTCCTGTGTTAGTTTGCTGAGAATGATAGTTTCCAGCTTCATCCATGCTCCTGCAAAGGACATGAACTCATCCTTTTTTATGACTGCATAGTATCCCATGGTGTATATGTGCCACATTTTCTTTATCCAGTCTTTCATCGATGGGCATTTGGGTTGGTTCCAAGTCTTTGCTATTGTGAGTAGTGCCACAGTAAACATACGTGTGCATGTGTCTTTTTAGTAGAATGATTTGTAATCCTTTGGGTAGCCACCATGTCTTACTTTTTTCTATTGTTTGTGGCCAAAGTGTTCACTCTAGATACAGTGACCAACTGTCTCAAACCACCATGCCACCTTCTTGCATGATTGAAATGGTGACATAGACTTAATGTCTTCACAGAATTGTGGTACTCAAATCATAATGCCTATCCTTAAAATAATGCGAAGCATTTTTCTGATATACATGCCATATCTGTATATGGTATCCCAAGGCTAAGGAGTTACAGAAAGCTGTGTAAACAGAATGCTTCTGTGAGTAGGCTGAATCTCAGCGAGCTGACATAGTGTACCTAGAGTGCTGTTTCATGGACTAGAGTTAAAATATGGAGGAAGTGCTAATCACATGTGCTGATGACACATAACTAGAAAGACTAGAGAATGTGTGAAGTATCCAGGATTCTCTAGTGGGACAGAAATATTGGTTATTTCAGGTACTTCAGAGAAAAGAACTGGTACTAATGGGCAGAATTTATAAAGAGGCACAGTTTTGCTTTCTATAAGGAGACACATTTTCCAGCAACTGGAGCATGTGCATAATCTTTCACCATGAAATGGTAAGCTCTGCATTACTTTACTGTTCACTGGGAAATTGAGAGCACACTTGCAGCTCTTGTGGTTTTATTTTTCAGCAAAAAACATCACAACAAACTAAAAATTTCCCATAACATATATTAGGTTTAACCATATGAAAATGCTGTTACTCAATCATTTTTGACTTACAAAAATGGCAATTTCATGTGATTCAATCTAATGGAAATAGAATAATACCCTGGAGTAGAATATGAAGTCTATTTTAGATCACTGATTGGAAGGGCAGCACTTAAGCTGTTGCCATCTCTCTCTATGTAGGCAGTGTGGATTGTATAAACCACAAAGTTGTATTTTGTTCCTGAAAACTGCTAAGAAGACTTGATAAGAGAAGAGCTGCTATTCTAAGAATGATCTTTTCTTCCAACTCTATCAGTTTATTTTTTTTTTTTTTTGAGCTTAGGGGAGGTGCACCTCCTTCAAAAGTAGGGATATATCTCCAGAATATCTTAGTTTTTTGTTTGTTTGTTTGTTTTTGTTTTTCCAGGAAGCCACAGTTTATTTTGAATCTGTGTTACTTCATTGGGAAATTAGCTTCCTACTTTTACAATCAGGGAAGTGACTGCACTTTCTTCTATTGGCTCTATTTACTATTTCAAGTATCTAGGGGATCGTCTAAATTTTCGCATTTTGGGATATTACTCTGTTTTAGCCATGATGTTTATAGTTTTCTACATTATTAATATGTATCTTCTTGACCTCTGGCTTTCTGGAATTTTAAAGTCCCAGTCTTTTCAAGTTGGTCCCTACTGCTGCCCTGATATTTTTAGTTGTCTTTCATGGGCATTTTAAGTTCTAGCTATGAAGACACCACTCTATTCTCTTTTCTTTCACTCTGTAGTGGCTATCCTTGCTCCTTCAGATCTAAAGTGTGTCCTTGACTCCTCCTACACTAGCTGAGGCACACTTGCAATGAACTCCCAGAGCAAAATATACTTCACAGATCATAATGCTTTCCTACTATCTGTTTTTTTTTAAATTTTACAAATACTTGATAACACTTTTTTATGTGCTGGACGCTGCTTTAAGGCATTACAGTATTAAGTTATTTGATCTTCACAACAAATATTTGAGGTAGAACCATTACTGTCTCAATCTTATCAATGAGGCTAATGAGGTACAGTGAGGTTAATGAACTTTCCGAAGGTTTCAGCTAATCAATGAGGGGGCAGGATTTGAACAAGGGATTCTGGCCCCTGACATCCTCTTTCCCAGCCTGTTTGCCACCACATCCAGCTGGCTCTTACTTTATGCTGATTCCTTGTTTAGTGGTGATGTCATAGGCCCCCTTTCTCTCTCTAGCAATCATGTCTATCTCAACCACTGTGCCTCCATGAGATGGAGGCTTTGTTCCTTGTTGAATTCTAGTACCTTCTAAGACAATGTTTAACACATAATTGGTGGTCAAACACCATTTTTTTGAATAAATGAACACACATATGTTTCTGTAAACAGTCAAGGATGGTAATATTTCTAAGAAGAATGAAATAACTGCAATATCTTTTAAGTGCAAGTCAAATGTGAACCAGCTATACTGGAGGCAAAGGGAACTTACCCTGACAAGTAGTATTTTGAAAATTTCAAATGTCTAAAAAAGATTAAAGCTAAAGGGGATTTCATGGTTTGTATCAGACAGTTCAATTTGTAGCAAAGCTGTTGCTATTTGAACTCTCACCACTCCCAGCCACAGGAAAAAGCAGACAGTTGTGAAAGCTTGCAGGATAGAAGGAAATTCTAATTTTTTGGAATGCTCTGAAGAAGGAGGTAGAATTGTAGACTCTGACTACTTTACGATAAGATTGATAACCCTGAAAAAATATAAAAAACACATAAAAGAGGACATGAGCCAGATTAGAGAACCAAGTTGGAGCTGTGTTATCACAGGTCCTCAAGAAATCAGCAGGGCCAGAAATGAGGCAGTCTGCAGGCAATTACAGATTGTCATTAAAGTTAAAAACATGACCCACAGCACTGTTGCTGTATTGCTTTAGGCTACTAAAGCTCCATGCTGTCAGTTATGACACAAAGCATGGGAAAGGACAGTCAAAATTCAATGCTATTTCTGGATTTTTTTTACAAAAGTGAAAATTTGTACAATTCTATACAATTAAAATAAGTAAGCATAGACTAATTTTTAAAGAAAGACAGGAAACAGTGAAGAGGTATTATATCTACTTGAAAAATAACATTCAAAGGCTACTTCCTCATTGTTTGGGTTTGGGTAGTAATATAATCAGCAACAGGATGATTTTGTTCAACTGGTTCTTCTTTGACAGTTTTCTAAGTCAAGAATTGCAGAACATAGACAATGTCGGTATTGTGTCTGATGAATTAAAAAAATGAGTAAAGATTATAACCAGGTAAATAACACTTCAAGTAGGTGTTCAAAGTAATGTGTGGAAAAAAATCACAACAATGGAAAGACTTAGATGAAAGAAGATTGAATTCTGAGTGAGGACAGAAGGATTAAGTGAATGTCAAGAAGAACATCCCAGTATGGATCCATTTATTGTACAACAATTGCACCCCTTACTTCACAATGTGGTAGAGCATCATTTAACTTAAGAGGGGTAAACGTGCTAAATGGAAATGATTTGATAAAGAAGGAAGGATTTTTAATGTCAAGGACAAAGCAATTTGTAATTTGATTTTTAATCTGCAGACAGTAGGTAGTGTCAAGTCATCAAACAGTGCAAAGAATAGGCTGCTAATTGAAGCAGAACGTGGAGACATTAATGAAATTGAGTAGAAGTGACAAAGCAGCTGGATTTGTCAGCATCTCAGCAGATGGAATAGCTCTGATTGATCAAATGACAAGGCTCTGAAACAAAACTGAAAATTAAATGTACAGCCAGATAGTCCTGGCACCAAAAATGTACAATTGCATAAAATTTCAGGAACAAACTATAAAGAGATCTTGAGAAATGCTCCCAAATGGTTTATGGAATACAATTATTTATCATTTGGCTCAAATCTGCAACTTCAGATGACTGGTAGAAGTTTGAGAGTTGGTGTAGCAAAGTACTTGATGCCTTTGCTTGGGTTAGATGGCAGTATTACACGTAACAAGACTGCTTTAGAATGACTATCACTTCATTCTGACTTTGCAACCACTACTCCATAGTCTGTTATATTACACGAATGCCATGTTTTCCAACCTGTGTTCCTTAAAGCACCAGGGAACCCAAGAGATGCTAAAAGACTCTATGAAAAGATTTTTTGGTCAAATAAGTATGTTGTAAGTATGATTCACTCATAGAGAGTCTCAACACACCTTAGCATAGCAAAGGCAAAGTCTATGGTAAAGTGGGAATTTCCTAAGCTCCCATGCCTACTTAAATGAACTTTTAAGAAGTATCTATAGTATTTCAGAAGAACTATTGCTCTTTGGAGTGAAGTTTGGAAAATATTACCTTGGCTGCTCAAAAGCACTTATTGACCAAGCACTTTACTTATTGCATTCTAGAAGAATGACTTCAGCCCTGAAAAGAATCCACCTTTCCATGAAACAGTTTGCATCACAGTTGAGACTTCAAATATGTTTGAATGTATTTGGAAAGATGTTGCCTTGCTCTTTCTGCTTATGTTTGTGCAGATCACAGACTCATTTCCTGTCAATGGTCATAGACAGGCTGCAGTTCTGTCATGCTGAGAGTTTTTGTCTCTTGCCTAGTTTCTATTTCAGGTGGAAATTCTGGGTAAGGAAAATGACTGTAGTCACAGGTGCAAGTTGTGAGGTACATAGGAGCATCTCTTTAAGTTTCCTTTTAAAAAAACAAGACATCTGATTACATCGAATGTTATTTCTTTCTTCTCTTCACATTATTATTTTTAAAGTTAAAGCAGTTGTCTGAAAGGAAGCTGGGAATATTTCCCTGTATTCATAGAATAAAGCCAATTTTGGATTACTTTAATTTAGAAAGTAACAATGCATGTGCCACAGGACATTTTTGGAGGGTGGGTCTCGAGGGATGAAATTAAACAATGATTGTTTCAGACATATTTTTAAACGCTGGGAATTCAGTGAGCACTGAAACAGTTCTCAAGAGAACCATTTCAGAATTTAAAGGAATGCTCAACAACTCAGTTAAAACCACTGCATTTTCTGTCTCCTTAACTCTCTGTGGCCCATTTACACAAGGCAACCCTGAAAGTCATGTTTTCGTAAAATATTTAGCTAAGAGCACATCTTTTACAACTCTTTATTTGGGCATTTTGGCCATGACTGTTTACAGACCTGTGACACAGTCTCATAGAAGACTGCACTGTTTGAATCCCTAGGATCTCTGTATTCCGTCTGCGTCAGCCTGATTGCAGCATATCTTCTCCTATTTCACAGCAAACTTACTCACTGCCCTAGTTTTAGACATTTTATCTATAAGTGAACACTCTGTTTTTGAAGTGATTATTTCTGCTGTCCTGATTTTGCCCAAGGCTTTAATCTCAACAATTAAAGTCAAGATTGAGAGTAAAGCAATCAGAAGTATACTCTTAAGAAAGAATATCTCATGAATGGGATTTAGTTAATGAAATATTTTCTTTGGTTTCAATTTTCTTATAAAAGAGAGTTTTTCCTGTAATTCTTATAATTAGGGTACATCTTATCTTTCCCATATGACTGGATATAGTTTATAGAATGTCAGCTGTATCTTTCTTCGGTGATTTTATTTATTGATGAAGTTTTACTGGCAGAACCAGGAAGAATGCTTCACCTTGGGCTTGGTTGGACTACTTCATGGATAGCCATTTGGAGGGAGTAAGAACACTGAAATTTCGGATACTTATACCACTTAAATTTGTGCTCATTTCAACTCTATCTTCTGGGCAGGAGTGAGACAAGCATAGTTTGATACAGTTGTTCATTGGTTTCATATTCCTTTTTCATATAAGAGAGCAAGAAGGAAAGTGGGAGGGAGACGAAAGGCAGATATTTGAACACTTATTTACGTGCATTTCCAAGAACTTTAAATTTCTAAAGCTGAACTACGTGTAAATCAAAGTTAAAGACATTGCTTGGCTTTAAGAAGTACAGATTGTCGTTGGCTAAAATAGCAAGAAAAGTGGACACAATTTAGGATAGAATCTGGGTTATACTCTGGTAGGCAAGTCTTCACCAGGCTCTCCACTGAGGCTTGGGGAGCAGAATTGTAGCACACTGTTGGTAACTGCCTGCAGAGACTGTGAGCTCCTCATTGAGACTCCAGTAACTGTAGCATGTCATTGGTTACTGCCACCAAGAAATGTCGGATGTCCATTGCAGTGATCCTGTTGAGGACTGACCCTTTGGGGATGGTCAGTTGTTTTCATTTGTCTTGGGAAATTACACACTCTGGATGGCTTATTTAAAAAAACCCAAATATTATAAAGATCACAATAGAATATATGTATCTATAAATGCAGTTTTCTAAAACCCAGAACTGAATGACTTTAGAGTTGTAGGGCATGTCAGGACAGAGTCAGTATCTGGTGTCCTGAGACTGCCTGAGCAGAGACATTTCTCTTGGAATGTGACAAGCTGTCACTAGAAAGTGAACCGTTCTCCTTTATTGGTTTCTAAGAGTTTGGCCCTTTAGAGAGTTTCCTTATCTAATTGAGCTTTTGGTGACATATTTTATTCTCTCAACAACTTTCACAGGATAAAATATTATCTTAACTAGGTCAGCCAGACCTTCCATGAACTAACTCTTTCTTGCTGGATACTTTTATCTTAGGGAATGACTGGACTCCTGAAACCTGATTCTGCTTTGCTGTGGAAAGAATGAGCACCTCATATATACCATCATCACATCTTGGGCAGGGGGTTGCTAAAAATCATAGTTGTGTGCCATGTAAAAACTTGAGGCATGGTGAAGTAAAACCACCAGTTTTGGAGTATTTTGGAAAGACTGGTTCACTTGATTTCTGTACAAGTCTTCTCCACTTTCTTTAACCATAGGAACTGCATATTTTCAGATTTGAAAGATCTTTATATCAGCTTATATGATGAAGACTCACTGCCTGTTGGAAAATCCTTTCCCTCTTTCCTGAAGAGGTACTTAAGGGTCTCTCCCCCATTCTCTTTTCTTTTGGTATTTCTTTGTTCATTATTCTTTTCCCATGCCAGCCACCTTAAATTCCTTTAGAATTAATTCTTTATAGAATTAGAATTCTTTTCTGGATTATGACAATGGGAGTAGAAAACAGTGTTATTCAGTGGACCTTTATCCAGAGAACAGGCAAGAGAGGAGACAGATTGGGGAGCAGGGAGAAAGATATGGAAGAATCACAAGCATCTAGCCTCAACCTGGAAGAAAGGCAGGGTAACAGACCATGTAGGATAGTCTGGGAGAGGAATCATAGTTGGGAAGAGGATGATGAGCTTAGTATTGGATGTGTTGCATTGGGATTGTCAGGGGTAGACTGAAGTAGAGACTCAAACAGCCTAATGTCAGAGGCTCAGGTTCACAAAGCAAAATTTGTGAGTGTGTTAATTTCCTATAGCTGCTGTAAAAAAAACTATCAAAAATGTAGTGGCTTAAAACAATACACATTATCCTCTTATAGTTTTGGAGATCAGAAATCTCAAATGAGTCTCACTGAAATTAAATTGTCAGCTGGGCTGCATTCCTTCTGGAGCCTCCAGGGAAATAATTTGTCTCCTTGTCTTTTCCAGCTTCTCAATGTCACCTGAATTCCTTGGCTTGCAGCCCCTTCCTCCATCTTCAAAGCGAGTAGTTGGGTGTCTTCGAATATTTCTGATTGTTACTCTCCTGCCTCCTTCTTTCACTTATAAGGATCTTTGTGATTACATTGGTCCCACCAGGAAAATCTACACACTTGCAAAGTCCCTTTTGCCATGTAAGACAACTTACTCTCAGGTTCCAGGGGTTAGGACATGCACTCCTTTGTGAGGGTGGGGGGCAGTATTCTGTCTACCACAGGAAGCATTTATATAGAGGTAATAATTAAATTTACCTTTTTATTATTCTCTATGCCCAAGAGAATGTGGATAAAAAGAGAAGTCCAGAGTGCTAAAGAAAGACTTTCTCATTTTGTTTTCCTATATCCTCTTCCTGTTTCTCTTTTCAGTATCAGGGTTAATTCTTGTCACCCACTGTATTTCCCTCCCCACTCTTTTGACTACTCTCCAGTGTCTTACCCACAAAGGCTTCAACTCTGGTGCTAAAAGAGAGTGATTTTATTTTATTTTTTAAGTTAATTTTTACCTGTAGCCTTGCAAAGCACTAACATTTTCTTTTAAATGCAAAGGGAGTCCTTATTTTTATTTTTCTAGTTTTGTGTTATCTTTAGTCATATCTGCTTAGGTTGAATTTCATAAAATAACATTGAAGTTGCACTACTGCTAAGTCACTCACATATAGCTCATCCTTTTCCTCCACTTAAATAATGAGAAACGAATTATGTTTTCAATAGTAGGACTAAACTGCTGTGCTATTGACAAAGTCTTGATTGATTTGAAATATGAGAAAGCTGATGCCCTTCACTGAAATAATTGGCTTAGACCCTGGGGAGTTTACCTGAATTTAACTGTTGAAAATGCTTATTGAGTGCTGGCTTCCCGGTGGGTCCTGTGCTCGGTGCTGCCACACACTTGATCTAAGAGGCGGTGTACTGTAGGCTGAGATACCACTTAACCTGTGGCAGCAGGTATGTGAGCTTTGGAGTCTGCATTCACTCATTTGACCATTGATTTTTTTCTGCAGTAAACATGAGAGTCCCTCTGATGTGCTAGGCATCATGTTAAACCTGGGGGAATAGAATATTGAATAGACCATAGTCCCTAGTAATCAAGATACTTACAGTCAGTGATTGGGGTGAGTAGAAGAGACCCATAAGGAAATAGGCAACCATATTATACCATGATAAATGCTGTGACAGAGGGTGATATACCTAGAGTATCATGGGTACAGATACAAGAAGAATCCAATCCAGATGTGGGGTTCCAGGGAAGGCTTCCTATAGAAGGGAATATCTAAGTTAGTCCTCCAAGGCCAGTAAGAGTT
The DNA here is from genome assembly GCF_007565055.1 of Rhinopithecus roxellana. Taxonomy (NCBI): domain Eukaryota; kingdom Metazoa; phylum Chordata; class Mammalia; order Primates; family Cercopithecidae; genus Rhinopithecus; species Rhinopithecus roxellana. The sequence continues at coordinate 42,308,419 of NC_044562.1, read as the reverse complement.
ATTCAAGCAAATACAGAGATATGGAGAGGGCATTATGATCCTTCCTGAGACAAGTGCTTTCAGGTGGAAAAGATGAGGCAGGATAGCAGGTTTGAAATTCTTACTCAACTATTCTGGATATCCTTAAGAAATTACTTAAGCTCTCTAAGATTGAGTTCCTTCACCTATAAAATGAGCCTAATAATGTCTCAAGGAATTGTCAAGGACATGGTGGAGTTGGGATTTAAAATATTGTCTAAGGATAATGTGTTTCTTTTTTTCTTTAAATTTTTTTGTCTTTATAAAACTTTTATTATATAGTAATACGCCAGTGATCCTTACTGTATTCGTCCGTTCTCATACTACTGTAAAGAACTGCCAGACGCTGAATAATTTATAAAAGACAGAGACTTAACTGACTCACAGTTCGACATGGCTGGGAGGCCTCAGGAAACTTACAATCATGGTGGAAGGGGAAGCAAACACATCCTTCTTCACATGGTGGCAGGAAGGAGAATTGCCAAGTAAAGATGGAAAAACCCCTTATAAACTCATCAGATCTCATGAGACCTCACTCATTAACATGAGAACAGCAGTATGGGGGTAACTGCCCCCATGATTCAATTACCTCCCACTGGGTCCCTCCCACGACACATGGGGATTATGGGAACTACAATTCAAGATGAGATTTGGATGGGGACATAGTCAAACCGTATCACTTATCACTTCACAAAAGAGCTAAAACACAAAATAACAAAAATAAGATCCCAACCTGAATACATTCTAAACCTAGCATGACTCAGGGTTACCTGTTCTGATAGCATCAATGTAATTTAGATTATTAAATAATTAACAATAATTTTATTTTGTCAATCACAGTTGAAGTACTCTTATCCTTAGTGCAATACATATGTATATACACATATATATACACACACGCATATTTATATAGTAATACACCAGTGATCCTTACTGTATTAGTCCGTTCTCATACTACTGTAAAGAACTATCAGACACTGAATAATTTATAAAAGACAGAGACTTAACTGACTCACAGTTCGACATGGCTGGGTGTGTGTGCTGAACAAAGTCTTTCGATAAAGCCTTATATATTTTTCAAGACGTTTTGACAGATCAGATGAGCACACACCCACATGGTTTAAAATAGACCAATCATGAGCCTGAAATATAGCATATGTTTTCTTTGATTTTTGTAATATATTTTCATAGGAAATTTTCACTGGAAGTTTCCCTTCCAGGGAAACCCTGAGTTTATTAAACTGGAGGTTCTCTTTCTGTTGTTGGTAGCAGCTGGGGACAGTGGTCATGACTAAGACGGAATGAGAAGCATTATTTTAAGTGAGGACAGTTTAAGCATGCTGACTGATGAACGCATCCTGTAATTTAGAACAATTTGTCCTTTCTATGCAAGTCTGCATCATCATCATTTGCCGTTGCTCTGTTATAAATATATTAAGGACATAAGGATGCTGGGAACTACTTATTTTGGGGGAGCAGTCTTATGAAAAGTATTTATTGTTTGGCATCATGAATTCATAGAAAATTGAAAAGTGGACATGGCATAGTGAGTCATAGAGTGTCAATGACAAGGTTAAGAATAAGAGCTTTAATGTCAGAGAGACCCTGCTTTAAATTCAGGCCACACTAGATAGGCCTGAAAAATTATCACTACCTTCATGCCTCAGTTTTTTCATCTGTAAAATAGAGATATGAATAGTACTTTCCTCAAAGGGTACTTAAAGAAATTAAAGGAAATAATTCATTAGAAGTAATTACATTTGATATAGTATTCCATGACAGATCAATGCTATTAGATATCATTGTCAAAGAACGTTTTTTGTTTTTAAGAGATGAGCTCGTTTCATAATTGAATGACCTTTCAAAAGTATAAGAGAAAGTAAAAAGAAAAATACCTATTAGGTATGTGTAAGTAATCTCTGTACTAAATGTAGAGTCAAGAGATAGGAGGGAATACATAATTCTAGAAATCTTTTCCAATGAGACCGTCAAAGGAAAGCAGTAGTATATGGGCCAGAGTGGGAAAGGACATGAAACCTGAGATCTCAGGTGTCAATTTTTGTAGGCTGGCTTTGTACCATGCATGCATAGGTCCTGCATAAGTAGTTTGAATAATTATAAAGGTAATGAGATGTCAGTAAAACGAGTCAAGAAAGGTTCAAGTTAAAGTGATGTGATCTTGAAAGCAGGCCCCTGAAGATTTTTTAAATGGTTGCCTTCTGAATATGATTTTATTCTAATAAGCTAATTAAATCAAAAAGTGTAAAAATGAGCCCGAACATAGACTTATGTTTGACTCTTGTCTTATTTTTTAAAAATAAGTGCAGTACTTTCTATTCCTCCCCTTAAGGTATAATTCCCAGCTAACACACTTCAGGATAGATTGGTCTGGCTACCTCCATTGGCATGGCGATTCTTCCCATTGCAGGTGTGAGCCCGATCTATACACCTCTGAATTAACGGAGCCTCGCTCCCTGTCACACAGGCAACTTGCCAAGTGGACTTCTTCTCTCCCTCTGCTCTGCAGAGGGCACTGCTGAATGCCTGTCAGTAGGCGTGCTTAATTAAGTAGGGGTCCTTACTTTTAATAGTGTTCTATTTTTAATTCTGAAATATTCTTAATTCTAAGGACAAGTCCAATCTTAAAAGAACCTGGACTGCGGACTAAAAATGGTTTTTGGTGCATTTATTAGCCATTATTTAGTCTGAAAATAATCTGTTTTGTAAATCAAGAACTTGAACAATTACCCAGAGGTACTCTGAGCAAGTATCACATTGGGTCTGAACAGATTGCTGCTTTTTCTTTTTCTCCCCAGTGCTTCATATTACCTTCACGCCTCTAAGAGTGTGCTTAACTATAAAAGAGGCAATATAAACACGAATCTATGCTACAATATGCTGCATGACCCAGATCAAAGGCACTCTGGCTTTCCCTGAATAAAGGCTTCGTGACAAGTCATTGCAAGAAATACTTCAGGGCTTTATAAGCCTAATTAGAATTTCATTAACTTAATCATAAATTACCCCTGGCTCAGGTCGGCTTGTTACCTTTTCCCTCTCAGTTCAGATTTTGACCCATGGGTTTCCTGTTTAATGTGGCAGCTGCTGAGATTCTATGTGAAGGATAAGCTTGAAATGCACGCAGTCAAGGGGCTATCTTTCTCAGTCTGTTTGAAGTGCACCTGGAAATTGTAGGCTGAGCAGGAAGAGAAAAAGCTCAAATGCCCACAGATACTGCAGCTTGAAGTGGTAAATGGACCACACTCTAAGGGAACATGGAGCCATGCTGCTGCTGCACCAAGGCCGCTTTGGTCTTAGACAAATTCAGATCTCATTTAAAAAGACTTCATGTTCCTGATCTCAGTTTTAAGATTCACTTAGAATTTAAATCAGGCAACAGATAAAAATCAAAAGTTTGAAATGTCACACATAAACTTATCAGCTTATGGAAATGGAAGAATACTGAGGAAGCTACATCTGGACTATTGTCCAATAGCTGTGAGAGTTATGTGCTGCTCAAAGGCATGAATCCTGTATCACTTAAGACAATCTGCTGGCTGCTATAAGTTTGACAGTTCATGGCACATTGTAAATTCACCTGAATCTGATTTATGTGCGTGCAAACACTATAATGAGAAAAATTACTACAACTGTTAGTAGGAGATGCTATCTGAATGGGTGCCAAGATGTTGGCTGATCATTGGTGCAATGCCAGGCTTTTTTTTTCTATATATGTATTCTTTCAAAGCACAAAATTGCTTTGCTTGAGGGGCAATTTATAAATGTCTATGGAGTGTTTTTTATTTAATGTAGATAGATCATTCTGCATTTTAAATTGTTCAGGGTTTTAATTGGCAGTATGTGTGGCATCTTACCTTGTTTGGTATGATCTGGTTTTCTTTGCAGCCAAGGGCACTAGAGATGACTGTCTCTGATAACAGTTATAAAGATGCCTTGATACTTATCTATACATTGCCTTAAAAATACAATAGTATTTTTTTAAGTTGTTGGTGTGAGTAACTGAAATTCTTGAAAGATTTTTATTTCCTTTAGTGTTCATATCTTGATGACTTCAGTTGGAATTCTAACTGCACTTAATTTCTGCCTCTTCACCCTTCTGGAACATATCATGGCCCTAGAGTTCTTAAGCTATTTAATTTCTCTAGCTCTTGAAGGAAAAGTCCATTTACTTTTACAATTCTCTTATGAGGTTATGGGAATGGGTTCTTTAAAAATAAAATTTTTCAAGCAAATCTTTAAACTTTTTTGAAAAAAAAAAAATACAGTTTATTCTAACTTTGGAAAACCTGAGGGAAATCTTGTTGAAATCTAGAGAACTCAAGCCAGGATGGTGAGAGCTACCTGGCCATCTCTGGAGTGTTTTCTTTTCAGAGCCAAATAAGTGCTTGCTCAAGGTAGGGGAGTCTATCACTTCTGGTCTCATGAGTCCTGAGATTACTTCTTGTGATTATCTCAAACTGGCATTATAGTTCAGCATCAGGTCCTTTCTCTCTCTCGTGCAATATCACCCTGATAGATCCAGCTAAATCCGGAGGCCCGAAATGTTTCTCTTCTTCTAATGTAAGCATAGCTGGGAAGAAGGGCAAACAACTGGGGCCTCAGACGAAGAAAAAGAGTAATAAGGTAGCCAGCATTCCAAACCCATTTAATGTAATCAGGCCAGAACTGATCTTTCAATCTAACATTCAAACCCCAAATTTATACTGAGTGCATACTACATTCAAGATACTATATGAGGTATTGTATTGTCAGGAAAAATTCTGAGAGACTGAATGGGCTCAAAAAAGTGGAGGAGGGTTGGGTGGGAGAGGGAAAAAGAATTTTTTGTGTCTAGCATGACCTTCTGGGATATCTCTGATTTTCATTGTCTTTCTGCTATTTTATGATGCTTTAAGTTGTAGAAAAAAACAGATAATAATGGAAATGTAAATTAATTGTGTCTGGTGGGAAGAAATTGATTATAGCTCGTGAATAGACCTGTTAGGCATTTACTTGTAAATTTATTTCAGAATTCCTTAACTGATTATATGGTTGGTACTTTAAATTATCGTCTGAATGGGTTATGACATCTTACTAGTCCCCTCACTCATTATTGTACTGAAATCAAATATTTGACATGTGTTCATTTTGCATTTGTATAAGAGTCATGATTATCCCTCTTTTAAACATTGTCAGGCAGTTCCAAGATGGCTGAATAGGAACAGCTCGAGGCTACAGCTTCTAGCGTGAGTGACACAGAAGATGGGTGATTTCTGCATTTCCAACTGAGGTACTGGGTTCATCTCACTGGGGTGTGTTGGACAGTGGGTGCAGGACAGTGGGTGCAGCCCACTGAGTGAGAGCCAAAGAAGGGCAAGGCATTGCCTCACCCAGGAAATGCGAGGGGTAAGGGAATTCCTTTTCCTAGCCAAAGGAAACCATGACACACAACACCTGGAAAATTGGGTCACTCCCACCCTAATACTGCGCTTTTCCAAGGGTCTTAGCAAACGGCACACCAGGAGATTATATCCCATGCCTGGCTCCCTCAAGGCCTCCCTCATTGCTAGCACAGCAGTCTGAGATGTAACTGCAAGGTGGCAGTGAGGTTGGAGGAGGGACGACCACCATTGCTGAGGCTTGAGTAGGTAAACAAAGTGGCTGGGAAGCTCGAACTGGGTGGAGCCCACTGCAGCTCAAGGAGGCCTACCTGCCTCTGTAGACTCCATCTCTGGGGTCAGGGCATAGCTAAACAAAAGGCAGCAGAAACCTCTGCAGATTTAAATGTCCCTGTCTGACAGTGTTGAAGAGAGTAGTGGTTCTCCCAACATGGAGTTTGAGATCTGAGAATGGACAGACTGCCTCCTCAAATGGGTCCATGACCCCTGAGTTGCCTAACTGGGAAGCATCCCCCAGTAGGGGCAGACTGACACCTCACAAGGCCGGGTACCCCTCTGAGACAAAGTTTCCAGAAGAATGATCAGGCAGCAACATTTGCTGTTCAGCAATATTCACTCTTCTACAACCCCCACAGCTGATACCCAGGCAAACAGAGTCTGGAGTGGACCTCCAGCAAACTCCAACAGACCTGCAGCTGAGGTCCTGACTGTTAGAAGGAAAACTAAGAAACAGAAAGGACATCCACACCAAAACCCCATCTGTACATCACCATCATTAAAGACCAAAGGTAGATAAAACCATAAAGATGCGGAAAAAACAGAGCAGAAAAGCTGAAAATTCTAAAAAGCAGAGCGCCTCTCTCCCTCCAAAGGAACGCAGCTCCTCACCAGCAATGGAACAAAGCTGGATGGAGAATGACTTTGATGAGTTGAGAGAAGAAGGCTTCAGATGATCAGACTTCTCTGAGCTAAAGGAGGACGTTCGAACCCATTGCAGAGAAGCTAAACATCTTGAAAAAAGATTGGACGAATGGCTAACTAGAATAACCAGTGTAGAGAAGTCCTTAAATGACTTGATAGAGCTGAAAACCATGGCATGAGAACTACGTGACAAATGCAGAAGCTTCAGTAACTGATTCAATCAACTGGAAGAAAGGGTATCAGTGATTGAAGATCAAATGAATGAAATGAAGCAAGAAGAGAGGTTTAGAGAAAAAAGAGTAAAAAGAAACAAACAGAGTCTCCAAGAAATATGGGACGATGTGAAAAGACCAAATCTATGTCTGATTGGTGTACCTGAAAGTGACAGGCAGAATGGAACCAAGTTGGAAAACACTCTGCAGGATATTATCCAGGAGAAAGTCCCCAACCTAGCAAGGCAGGCCAAAATTCAAATTCAGGAAATACAGAGAATGCCACAAAGATACTCCTTGAGAAGAACAGCTCCAAGACACATAATTGTCAGATTCACCAAAGTTGAAATGAAGGAAAAAATGTTAAGGGAAGCCAGAGAGAAAGGTCGGGTTACCCACAAAGGGAAGCCCATCAGACTAACAGCAGATCTCTCGGCAGAAACTCTGCAAGCCAGAAGAGAGTGAGGGCCAATATTCAACATTCTTAAGGAAAAGAATTTTCAACCCAGAATTTCATATCCAGCCAAACTAAGTTTTATAAGTGAAGGAGAAATAAAATCCTTTACAGACAAGCAAATGCTGAGAGATTTTGTCACCACCAGGTCTGCCTTATAAAACCTCCTGAAGGAAGCACTAAATGTGGAAAGGAACAACTGGTATCAGCCACTGCAAAAACATGCCAAATTGTAAAGACCATTGGTACTAGGAAGAAACTGCATCAACTAACAAGCAAAATAACCAGCTGACGTCATAATGACAGGATCAAATTCACACATAACAATATTAACCTTAAATGTAAATGGGCTAAATGCTCCAATTAAAAGACACTGACTGGCAAATTGGATAAGGAGTCAAGACCCATCAGTCTGCTGTATTCAGGAGACCCATCTCACATGCAGAGACATACATAGGCTCAAAATAAAGGGATGGAGGAAGATCTACCAAGCAAATGGAAAACAAAAAAAGGCAGGGGTTGCAATCCTAGTCTCTGACAAAACAGACTTTAAACCAACAAAGATCAAAAGAGACAAAGTAAGCCATTACATAATGGTAAAGGGATCAATTCAATAAGAAGAGTTAACTATCCTAAATATATATGCACCCAATACAGGAACACCCAGATTCATAAAGCAAGTCCTTAGAGACTTACAAAGAGACTTAGACTCCCACACAATAATAGTGGGAGACTTTAACACCTTACTGTCAACATTAGACAGATCAACGAGACAGAAAGTTAACAAGGATAACCAGGAATTGAACTCAGCTCTGCACCAAAGCAGACCTAATAGACATCTACAGAACTCTCCACCCCAAATCAACAGAATATACATCTTTGTTAGCACCATATCACACTTATTCTAAAATCAACCACATAGTTGGAAGTAAAGCACTCCTCAGCAAATGTAACAGAACAGAAATTATAACAAACTGTCTCTCAGACCACAGTGCAGTCAAACTAGAACTCAGGACTAAGAAACTCACTCAAAACCGCTCAACTATATGGAAACTGAACAACCTGCTCCTGAATGACTACTGGGTACATAATGAAATGAAGGCAGAAATAAAGATGTTCTTTGAAACCAATGAGAACAAAGATACAACATACCAGAATCTCTGGGACACATTTAAAGCAGTGTGTAGAGGGAAATCTATAGCACTAAATGCCCACAAGAGAAAGCAGGAAAGATCTAAAATTGACACCCTAACATCACAATTGAGAGAACTGGAGAAGCAAGAGCAAACACATTGAAAAGCTAGCAGAAGGCAAGAAATAACTAAGATCAGAGCAGAACTGAAGGAGATAGAGACACAAAAAACCCTTCAAAAAAGCAATGAATCCAGGAGCCGTTTTTTTGAAAAGATCAACAAAATTGATAGACCGCTAGCAAGACTAATAAAGAAGAAAGAGAGAAGAATCAAATAGATGCAATAAAAAATGATAAAGGGGATATCACCACCTACCCCACAGAAGTACAAACTACCATCAGAGAATATTATGAACACTTCTACGCAAATAAACTAGAAAACCTAGAAGAAATGGATAATTTCCTGGACACTTACACTCTCCCAAGACTAAACCAGGAAGAAGTTGAATCCCTGAATAGACCAAAAACAGGCTCTGAAATTGAGGCAATAATTAATAGCCTACCAACCAAAAAAAGTCCAGGACCAGATGGATTCACAGCCGAATTCTACCAGAGGTACAAGGAGGAGTTGGTACCATTCCTTCTGAAACTATTCCAATTAATAGAAAAAGAGGGAATCCTCCCTAACTCATTTTACGAGGCCAACATCATCCTGATACCAAAGCCTGGCAGCGATACAACAAAAAAAGAGAATTTGAGACCAATATCCCTGATGAACATCGATGCAAAAATCCTCAATAAAATACTGGCAAACCGGATTCAGCAGCACATGAAAAAGCTTATCCACCATGATCAAGTGGGCTTCATCCCTGGGATGCAAGGCTGGTTCAACATATGCAAATCAGTAAATGTAATCCAGCATATAAACAGAACCAAAGACAAAAATCACATGATTATCTCAATAGATGCAGAAAAGGCCTTTGACAAAATTCAACAGCCCTTCATGCTAAAAACTCTCAATAAATTTGGTATTGGTGGAATATATCTCAAAATAATAAGAGCTATTTATGACAAACCCACAACTGAATGGGCCAAAACTGGAAGCACTCCCCTTAAAAACTGGCACAAGACAGGGATGCCCTCTCTCACCACTCCTATTCAACATAGTGTTGGAAGTTCCGGCCAGTGCAATCAGGCAGGAGAAAGAAATAAAGGGTGTTCAATTAGGAAAAGAGGAAGCCAAATTGTCCCTGTTTTCAGATGACATGATTGTTTATTTAGAAAACCCCTTTGTCTCAGCCCAAAATCTCCTTAAACTGATAAGCAACTTCAGCAAATTCTCAGAATACAAAATCAATGTGCAAAAATCACAGGCATTCTTATACACCAATAACGTGGCATATATACACCATGGAATACTATGCAGCCATAAAAAAGGATGAGTTCGTGTCCTTTGTAGCAACATGGATGCAGCTGGAAACTGTCATTCTCAGCAAACTATTGCAAGAACAGAAAACCAAACACTGCATGTTCTCGCTTATAGGTGGGAATTGAACAATGAGAACACTTGGACACAGGAAGGGGAACATCACACACCGAGGCCTGTTGTGGGGTGCGGGGAGGGGGGAGGGATAGCATCAGGAGATATACCTAATGTAAATGACCAGTTAATGGGTGCAGCACACCAACATGGCACATGTATACATATGTAACAAACCTGCACGTTGTGCACATGTACCTTAGAACTTAAAATATAATAAAAAATAAAAAATAAACATTGTCTTTGACAACTAAAAAAATGACTCATACTTGCTCTTAAATTATTTCATTTTTAATTGGGAAAATAAGACATATAACTACAAGCAGATACACAATTCTGAGCTCTCTCAGTCAATGAGGTTGGTGTTACTATATTTTTTCAGAGGGGGGGAGATAATCTTAATCAATAACTATTGTACTTACTATCCTTTTATTTCCTTTAACTAGTTGATTACTATTTGAAAGCAAGAAAATTCATGTGAAAAGATAAAATAATAAAATTATAGGCTACTACAGCCCAGAGAATGTTTTAAAAACACATGTTTGTCAAGATTTTTTTATTATCAAACTAATAATACTATTTGAGAAATAATAAATCTTAGAAAATAATAAAATTTGGAAACCATGGAAAAGTAGAGGAAATAAAACAATAATCCACAGTTATAGTAAGCAATGCGACCAATGTGGTATATTTTAATCTAGATTTTCTATGCTTAGTTTTGTTGTTACTTGTTTTTGTTTCAGCTCAGTTTGGTTGGTTGGTTGGTTTCTCTTGCACAGCACATGTAGGCTGAATAATCCCTCTCCCCCTGCTTAGATATCCACATCCTAATCCGTAATCCATGGAATTTGTGAATATATGCAATTACATGGCAAAGTAAATTAAGGCTGCAGATGAAATAATGGTTGCTAATGAGCAACCTCCTGGATTATTCAGGTGGGCCCAATGTAGTCATAAGAAAATGTGGCACATACACACCATGGAATACTCTGCAACCATAAAAAAGGATGGGTCCATGTCCTTTGCAGGGACATGGATGAAGCTGGAAACCATTATTCTCAGCAAACTATCACAAGGACGGAAAACAAAACACCGCATGTTCTCACTCATAAGTGGGAATTGAACTATGAGATCACTTGGACACAGGGCAGGGAACATCACACATCAGGGCCTGTTGGGGAGTGGGGGCTGGGAGAGGGATAGCATTAGGAGAAATACCTAATGTAAATGATGAGTTGATGGGTGCAACAAACCAACATGGCACATGTATACCTATGTATCAAATCTGCACGTTGTGCACGTGTATCCTAGAACTTAAAGTATAATTAAAAAAAAAAAAAAAGTGAAAGAGAGAGGCAGAAAAGAGAGAACCAGACAGATGGCAGCACAAGAAGGACTCCATCTGTTGCTAGAGAAGAGAACCACAAGCCAAGGAATGTAGACAGCTTCTAAAAGCTGGAAGAAGCAAGGAATTTGGATTTTCCCCTAGAGCATGCAAGAGGAATGTAGTTTTGCTACATCTTGATTTTAGCTCACTGAGATACATTTCAGACTTCTGACCTCCAGGACTGTGAAATAATAATTCATATTGTTTAAGCCTCTGAGTTTGTGGTAGTTTTTTTACAGCAGCAGTAGAAAACTAATGCAGTGCACGTATGTAGATTTTTTATCTATAAAATTATATGCACCTATATGTTATTTAAAACATTTTTCAAACATAATTTGTAATGATACCTCTCGTTTACTTAATTATTCTTTTATTATTTCTATTATTAAAATGATACTCCAATTAGTATCTTTGGGCATAAAGCTTTTTCTATATTTTACATTATTTTCCTAGGATGGAATTACTGTGTCAAAAGGTAGAAGTATGTTTAGATAAAAAGGATTGTGAAGAAAAGGCAGATTAAAGGTCATAGAATTCATATTTCTGATCCATGAAGGATGTATTTTCAACTTTTACCAAACTCATTCAAAAGAACTGAGTAAATAATCCTTCCTGCTGCCTTTTCTACCTCCCTCAGTTGTCTAGTGTGTTACAACCCAAAAAGAAGATGAGGCAAATTCCAGAGATCTGGAATGATCTGGGTGAACATCCTGTAGACTCAGGTATAGCAAGCTGCAGAGTGGTGTCATTAATCTTAGAAATAAGTTAACTGGCTAAGGTCCAGAATTTAGCAGAGCACAATGAAGAAAAAAACATTTCCTTCAAATACATTAAGAGTGACAGTTTTATGCAATCAGGATTCATACATGACAGTGACCATCTTGGGATGGGGCCTCGGAGGCCAGTGAGTACAACCTTCAGAATGCAAGAAGGTATCTTGAGGATAAACAAGAGATGTTTTATTTGGTACCATGGTTCAAGCGTTTGCTAGTTTCTTAAAATGAATAATTTAAGCTAAATGTTAGAACCAACTATATTATTTTAAATATGTTATTATAATCAGCTGCAGTGTGACCCACCTGTAATTCTTACTCTATAGGGCAGGCTCAGTGATTCCCAATAAATTATTTCATTGTCTTCCAAGGGTTATAATAATGAACCTCTATAGGTATTTTTATAGCTAGAATCTGACAGTGTTGACACACTTGACAACTGCAGTCAAAATGCCTGTATCTGGAGCGTGCAAACCAGGTAAATAATGCCTTCTGCCTCATTCTTCTCCCATGTTCATATTAAATATTGCCTTTGTCTGGGTGTGCTACATAACACCCTATCTCATCTTAAGCTTTGTACTTTCAGAGGCTAATTCTTGAACAAAGATAAAATGATGCAATCAGTTTGGGGGGAAAAAAGTGAAGCACTGGTCAATTAGCTCTTTTCTGGATTCCCTAGATAACTAGCAGAAGGGAGGTTTTGAACTTTTAAGCCAAACAGTGAAATGAAGAAGCCCCGATTTTTAGATATGCAGGAAAAAAGTGAAACAGGGGAATAGAAATGAACTCAACGGTCCAAGCATAGTGTTAATTACTATATTTTAATTTTTCCATTTATGTAAAGTCTCAACTATCACTTTATTATCTCTTTAACTTATTTTACAGGTTCTTTAATGTAATATGCCATGAGAAGGTAGATCAGGACAAGTTGGACTGTTTATTAGTGGGTTTTATGGGCTGGGAGATGATCTCATGTGAGACATTCCCCCAGGAATGATGCTCATCGTTAAACAGCAGGAAGATAGCTGGATGGAAAATGTGTCATTCCAGGATGGAGTTGAACCTTAACTTTGCTGTGAAATGGTATAAAATTAGAAAAGGAGAGCATTAAATGTTGACCTAGAAAGATTGAAGAAAAGTTATAACTTCATTAGAATACATTTTTTTTGAATGGGATAAGTTTTATATGGGATTACAAGGAGGGTGGGGACTATTACAGATATTTATTTAAACTATTGGGAGTAATAAGGAAAAACATTGAATACAATGGCAACAATCGCCAGAAGTAGCTCTGTCTTATTTTCCCAGGGTAAAGACATTTGCTTAGAATAAAATGGATTTCTAAATAATCATTTTCATTCTAAATGAGTCTACCTGGGAAGAAAAAGCTATTAAGTCATCAATGTACCCCCTCCTCCTTCCTCACCTAGGTATTAGAACAAAATGTTTGCAAACCAATGACCTCATTTACAGGTGAGGATTGTAAGTTAACAACCTTGCTTATGGAACCTCAATTTGCAAACATATTTCAAATATTTACCTAAATACTTAAGTCCCTAAAATATCAATTGTTTGAAGATGAGATTTTGAGGACCATGATGTTATATAAAGAAGTACATTACAAGGCCACTTTGGAGATGTGAATTTGCAAAACAAACAAACAACAAAAAAAAAGTATCTGAATTTGCAGTTGCTTCAACATTCAATTGTGTGAATAAATTAAGTATTCTAATTTCTTGTTCTTGCTTTGCATATGTAAATATGGTATTTTGTACTTGTGGAATTATTTAGATAATTGGAGAGTTGGATGCTGAGCTCAAATATCAAATCTTTCAAAGGCACATTTGGTTGAGAAAAGGGTGGGACAATTTTGTCTTCTTTTTTTTTTGAGTTAATGAGAAAAAGAAAGTTCTTTTGGTCAACTTATTTTGGTACCAACCTTTCAGAGGGAAATGACAGTTTATGTGTGGAAATTAATGAGTCAAGGCAAAAGCATAATTAGTGAGTTAGAAAGGGAAAGTGAGATTAATGTGGAAAAACTCAAATGCATAGATGCCACACACTCTACCACTGGGCAGCTTCAGGGAACTGTGTGCTAAGGGGAAGGCTTAGATCAGGTGTTGATTGACTCATTGATTTATTCAGTAAATATTTATTGAGCACCTAATATGTAGCAGGCAGTCTGTTAAGTGCTGGTGATTCGGGAGTGAGTGAGACAGATGAAACTCTGGCCCAGTGGAGAAGACCCAGAAAAATGTTCATTGAAGGGTGTGGGCCCCGTAGAGTGAATTGTAATGTTGACCACGAGGTGAGCACACTTTTTAGTTTCTACCTCAATGGCTCCCTGTTAACTAGGGAAGTTTCTGAAAAGGTCTTATGGAACATTATATACCTCACATTTTCCCTGGACCTTGCAAGGCAAAGGTGGGGTTGCAGACTATACTCAGAGAATGGCCCTTCTAAATACACAGCCGCATGCTGCATGATGACGTTTCTGTCAATGGTAGACCACATATATGATGGTGGTCCCATGAGATTATCATAGGGCTAAGAAATTCCTATCATCTAGTGATGTAGTCATAGTAATGTCATAGCACAATTGCTTAATTTTAAAAATAAATTTAATGTGTCCTAAGTGTACAGTGTTTATAAAATCTACAGTACAGCAGTGTCTTCGGCCTTCACATTTACTTACTAGTCACTGATTGACTCACCCAGAGCAACTTCCAGTCCTGCATACTTCATTCATGCTAAATGCTGTAGACGGGCATATCATTTTTTATCTTTTACACTGTATTTTTACTGTACCTTTTCTATGTTTAGATATGTCTAAATACATAAATAATTGCGTTATAATTACCTACATTTTTCAGTACAGTTATAGGCTATATAGGTTTGTAGCCTAGGAGGAATAGGCTATGCCACCATAGAGCCTAGGTGTATAGTAGCTATCCCATCTAGTTTCTGTAAGTACACTATGTGATGTTCTCACAACAACGAAATTACTAATAAGGCATTCTCACAATGTATCTCTGTCATTAACTGATGCATGATTACTTTGGTTATCTAGGTTTGGTGTTTCTCAAGCAGGGTTCATGTTGTTAACAAAGAGTTATTTAGCTTCTTCTGAGTTCCAGGAATGGTAAAGATGCGATGGTGATGAATTATTCATAGACCCTGCTCTCATGGGTCTTCCAGGCTAGTGAGAGAGATAGATATTAGTCAAATAGTCAAAGAAACAAAGATGTGATTACAAACTGCGATTCAAAGTACGAAGCTCTGCAAAAGCACAAACAGAGTCTTTTGTACCGTGTTGTCATCTAAAGGGATGGGGAGAGTTTAGTAGGGGAGTGGGAGGGACATGCATATTCCAGAAAAAGGCCAGTTTATGACAATTCCTGGAATTGGGGAGGAATAAGGCCATTATGGCTGGACTGCAGAGAGTTTAACAAAAGAGATAAGATTATGTTCAGGGAACATAGATACAAGCAGATGGAATCCTGCTGATGCTAGCTGAGTGGCTGGAGATTTCTAGCAAGCACAGAGAAGCTCTCTGCTTCTAGTCAAGAAAGGGGCTATGTGGGAGCATTAGACAACTTTTTTTTCAAAGTTAGGTTAACATTAGACAGATTTACTGAATGGGAGTATTTTGTTGTAACACTTCAAGTCCAAATGGAGTATGATACTATTATGAAACACCAACATGTCATTTAGCAGTTCATCTACATCTAGTCATTTTCTCTACGTCATGGGCATTAAGGTGTGATCTGATAACACATTTCTTACTATCTAGCACAGTGCCTGCCTGGAGTATGCACTAAAAAGTTTTTCTGGTAGATTAAGTTTAATTTAATTGCAATAATGATTACCCTGTTGTCTAAACCTAATGAAACCCTTCATGTAAGCGGGACAGAATGGGGAAGACAAAAGGAGACCATAACTAAATAATTTACACATGCATCCCAAAGGCTGAGTTGCACAAGTCCTGGAGAAAGGATTTTTTTTTTTTTAATTATTGAAAATTTCGGACAATTCAGAGGTCTTTTCTTGTGTTAAATCTTGAGACTTTATGACTGTGAGAATTTTATCTGCATAATCTACCTGCAAAAGGTGCGTCTTATCTGACAGAAAACTTCAAACTCATTAAAAGAGGGGATCCTATATGTTTTCATGAGTGTTTTGTACTCTAAGCTCTGGTATCAAGCCCTGTATTCTGATTTAATAAATCTAGTTTTGGTTGGATAGAATATTTCTGCTTATCTTGTTTGCATTTGTAACAGCAATTTTCAAACAAGAGTCTATATAAACCTGGAGGTACACAGACTTTCTAGGAGCTACAAGGTCACTGATACCTTTAAGGGAACCAATGGCCAAATTCTCATCTTGTATGTGTGCTATTGTTTGAATGTGTCCCCTCCAAAATTCAGGTGTTGCCAATGCGACAGTATGAAGGGTTGGGACCACTAAAAGGTGATGGGGTCATGAGGGCTTTTCTTTCATTAATGGGATTAAGGTCCTTATGAAAGAGGCTTCAGGCAGTCCTCAGCTTGCTCTTCAGCTGTTCTGCCGGATGAGCCCACAGCATTCTGCCCCTCTGGAGGATGCAGCGTTGATCTTGGACCTCCCAGATTACAGAAGTGTGAGAAATACATGTCTATTCTTGTTAAATGACCCAATCTACAATATTTTGTTGTGGCAGCACAGACTAAGACAATGTGTATGTTTTCCTAACACTAATCTTCTGGAGAGGATGGCTGTGGTGGGCCAGTTTTCCTACCCCACTTTCTCTTTTATAATCACTCTCCTCTAGTCTCTCTAAAAAAATTACGTCTCTCACCCATCTCTAATCTTACCATGGTGTACAGTGCTGCAATTTGAGATTGCGTCACTCCCACAAAGTGAAAGCTTTGGTGAGAATTACTGAAACATGATACATCTTATTTTCATATCATTCCATTAAGAAACTCATGTCTTTCTGTCTCAGTCTATCTAAAAATGAATTGGAATTCATAGGTAAGGAAGTACAAGATGCAATTTAGTGATGTTTCCTAAAAATAAACAGGGAAGCTAGACATTTTCTGTTAGTAAGTCTGACTTGGTTGATTGGTTTGACAGTGAAGACAAGGTTTGCCAATTAGCTCTATTGACATTTTCTATAAACTTAATGAACGAAATTTTCAGCCCCAAGGCTTTTGAAAAGTATACATTTGATGCATGTATCAATATGTAAATAATCATAATCATTTAAACTTACAGTAAAAGTTTCAGAAGTCAAACTTAATGATATGAGAAGGGATACATAGTTTCTCAAAAAGTCATAGATTTGAAATATTAGCTGATAGGAAGAAGAAAAAGTGTGGTGGCCCAGTGAATGAAGAGGAGTATCCCAGATATCTCACTAGGAAAATGCCTTCGTGTTAATTAAATCATTTAAACATTAAGAAAACAGGTTTCCTGGAGAATGATTGTATATACATTTATAAATAAGTAAATACACACACACACACACACACACCACCCGCCCCCCCCCCCCCCCACAGTTGTTCTGAGGGCAAATGTTGGATTCGTTGAGTTTTTTTCATTGACACTCTGCTCTTCTTATAGGGGAGCACAGGTTATGTTGATCGGCAAAGTTGTCTTCTAGACATTGAGAAGCAAATCTGTATTTCCAATTTTTAAACACTCTGAAGTCAGAGCCAAGATAAAATAGTGTTTTGACCCTAGATTTATTATTCAAAAATCAATTTTCTCATTAGAAAAGGAACATTTGTTTCATAAAATTTTGAAAATAGCAAAAATTATAAGGAAAACAAAATCAAAACCAGCAATATATTATTGTTTAGTTGTATACAATACTCCTGAATTTATGATAGGGTTATTTCTGTAAGATGAAGAGGATTTGTTTTTGAGAAATAACCTCATTGTAAGTTGAGAATATCATAAATTGGAAATGTATTTAATGTACCGAACCTACTGAACATTATAGCTTATCCAAAGCGGCCTTAAATGTGTGCAGAACACATACATTAGCCTACAGTTGGACAAAATCATCTAATGCAAAGCCTATTTTATAATAAAGTGTTCAATATCTCATGTACGAGTATTGTATTGCATACCATTAGCCTGAGAAAAGATCAAAATTCCAATGTCAAAGTATGGTTTCTACTGAATATATATTGATTTTGTACCAATATAAAGTCGAAAAATCGTAAGTCAAACGATTGTAAATTGGGGACCATCTGTATCTTTCTGTTCATTTTTCTAGGTATAGAAATTTAGTTCTTTTTCAACATTGGAATCTTACTGTAACAGTTTGTAACTACTTTTAAATTTTATCAACATATTCTGATCATTTCACCGTTTCATTAAATTTTTTTTTATGACATCATTCCCAATGATTGAATAGTATTCCATCAGGAGGAGCAACATAATTAATTAATTCTACATTTTTCATACTTGAGCAAATGTATGGATCCTTTTCAAAGGAAAGATAAATTGTCATGCTCCCTCCAGCCTTGATTTATGTTCTTTTCATTGTTTTTCCTTCTCTATGTAGAAATATAAAATTAGAATAAATTTTTTATGATGCTAACAACTACAAAACCAATACAAATTTATGTTTAAATTTTGATATAAAATTAATATAAGTGAAACGCCAACAGTTACTTAAAGTGATAGCTGATATTTAATAGTAGGATGATAAATATTTGATATTTTCTTGGTGTGCTTCATTTGATTTTGAGCCTGATGGACTATCATGTCAGTCATCTTGAATATAATCATATTTTTCTTCTACCATAAACTTATTTTAAGTCAATGATTCATTGTTTTTATGCATCAATCAGTTTAACAGTGTACCTCAAGTACAGTACCATCAAAAGTTTAAACAAAAATTCTTAACTACTAAACTTAATCTTGTTAGATTCAAAGATAGCTCCTCACAGTGTAAATACGACATTAACAATTGTTTGCTAAGTGATAATTCAGCTCTCCCACAACTGCTGTGGCCTCCTTGTTCTCTAGGAGGTTTGCCTTTCCTTGGTACTATTGTGACTATAAGTACAAACACAAACTTTGGCATCAAAATCATAGCAGAGCTGAGGTGGTCTACCAAATCATCCAGAATATCTTTACATTGACATTCTTTAGATTATCATCAACATAAAGACACTAGATTAAAAAAGGAAACCTAGGCAATACCATTCAGGACATAGACATTGGCAAAAACATGAATACAAGACCAAAAGCAATAACTACAAAAGCCAAAATAGACAAATGGGATCTGATTAAACTAAAGAGCTTCTGCCCAGCAAAAGAAACTATCATCAGAGTGAACAGGCAACCTACAGAATGGGAGAAAATTTTTGCAATCTACCCATCTGACAAAGGGCTAATATCCAGAACCTACAAAGAACTCAAACAAATTTACAGGAAAAACACAAACAACCTCATCAAAAAGTGGGCAAAGGATATGAACAGATACTTCTCAAAAGAAGACATTTATGTGGCCAACAAACATGAAAAAAAGCTTGTCATCACTGGTCATTAGAGAAATGCAAATCAAAACCACAATCAGATACCACCTCACGCCAATTAGAATGGTGATCATTAAAAAGTCAGGAAACAACAGATGCTGGAGAGGATGTGGAGAAATAGGAATGCTTTTACACTGTTGTTGGGAGTGTAAATTAGTTCAACCATTGTGGAAGACAGTGTGGTGATTCCTCAAGGATCTAGAACTAGAAATATCATTTGACCCAGCAATCCCACTACTGGGTATATATCCAAGGATTATAAATCATCCTACTATAAAGACACATGCACATGTATGTTTATTGTGGCACTGTTCACAATAGCAAAGACTTGGAACCAACCTAAATGCCCATCAACGAGAGACTGAATAAAGAAAATGTGGCACGTATACACCATGGAATACTATGCAGCCATAAAAAAGAATGAGTTCATGTCCTTTGCAGAGACATGGATGAAGCTGGAAACCATCATTCTCAGCAAACTAACACAAGAAAGGAAAACCAAACACCACACATTCTCACTCATAAGTGGGAGTTGAACAATGAGAACACATGAACACAGCGGTGGAAGCATCACACACCAGGGCCTGTTGGGGAGTGGGGGGTTAGGGGAGGGATAGCATTAGGAGAAATACCTAATATAGATGATGGGTTGGTGGGTGCAGCAAACCACCATGGCATGTGTATACCTACGTAAGAAACCTGCACGTTCTGCACATGTACCCCAGAGCTTAAAGTACAAAAAAAAAAAAAAAAAAAAGAATAAAAAAAAAAAAACAAAAATTACAAAAAAACCTTCTTTTGTAACTCAGACCCTTAAGAATAAGGCTTTTGGAGCCCTCAATTTACCAAGGTCTCTATTTTTTTGTATCTTGTGTATTAGTTTCTATTGCTGCTATAACAAATTAGCACAAAATTAGTTGCTTAAAACAATACAAAATTTATTATCTTATAGTTCTAGAGGTCAGAAGTCCTAAAAT
Source organism: Rhinopithecus roxellana (assembly GCF_007565055.1). NCBI lineage: Eukaryota > Metazoa > Chordata > Mammalia > Primates > Cercopithecidae > Rhinopithecus > Rhinopithecus roxellana. Next base: position 42,288,071 of record NC_044562.1, on the reverse strand, counting down.
CAGTGTGTCAGTATGGCCATGTTCCTTTTAGAGTCTCTAGTGGGAAAAGCCTGTTTCCTTTTCCAACTTCTAGAGCCTGCCTGCATTCCTTGGCACATGGGCCCTTCTTCCACCTTCAAAGAGCATCACATCAAACTCTGCTTCCATTGTCCCATCATCTTCTATGACTTGGACTCATTTGCCTTCCCCTTATAAGTACTCTTGTGATTTCACTGGGTCCACCCAGATAGTTCAGGCTAATCCTTCCATCTCTAGATCCTTAGCTTAATTACATCTGCAAAGCACTTTCACCAAGTAAAATAACATATTCACAGGTTCCAGGGATAAGGACATGGACATCTTTGGGGAGGCCATTTTTCAGCCTACCATATCCGAATGCTAAAATCTTCTCTTATAAATAATGCCGTGATGTTGTATATAAATTATATAAAAAAGCTGTGATGTTGTATGTTGTATTCATTAGCCATGATTATTCTTTTAGGACAAAAGTCTAATGCTAGAATGTGCAAACCACAATATGTATACATTAAAAAAGACTTTTAATAAACAATGCCAAATTACCCTCTAGAAGGGTTACTTTGAATTATATTTTTGATAGTAGTGCATAGTTGCTTGACTGCATTGGTATTATTTATTAAAAATCCTTTGCTATTTGATAAGAAAAAATTCATTATTATTTTACCTTAGAGTAATTTGCTGTTAGTTATTTTGATGACATGGAACATTTAAAAATATATTCACTGGTTATTATTACAAACAAAAATAATTTAGATGGAAATTTTATTCAAGGTTCTATTGCTCTATAGGGTTTACTTTGCAATGTAGAAATGTCCTAACCTATAAGTGGTCTGCTTCTAAAATTGCAGCATCAGGAGGAAAATGCAGAACAGCTTTGAACTAAAGTTCACATTTCAGAGTGTTTAGGAGAGTGAACTAATTGTTTGAACAGGTGTAAGGATGATACTGTTCAGGACGAAACACTTGTTCAGTGTGTTTCGTGTATAGAGTTGTTATGCTCTTCTAACAGAGATAGCCTGTTCAATTATAGATGTGTGCCCAAGTTAGAGCATGTCACTTGTTTCTACTACACTAGGTGTCTTTCCAGGGAAAACATCTTACAATAAATTTACATTATTGCTAAATAAGAACTAAATATTTTATCTGAGAGCAATTATCATCTAATTCTTGTCATGAAAATATTAGTGACAGGAAAATTTTAATAGATAAAAATTTGAAGGATTTAAAAAATTGTTTTATTACACAACGATTACATACTCATTCAATAAAAAATTTTCATTGCAGATAATTGGAAGAAAGAAAAGCAAGCCGTGGTGAAGAAGGAACGTTTTATAAAGCCTCTTTTATACCCAGGATGGCTGAGAAGTCAGAGGCCTGCAATGCTAGGAAGAGAGGGTCTAAAATGGTAAGATTGAACACATAATATAAAATACGTAGGGGTGTACAGGTGGCTATATTTTATTTGCTTATACTCTATCTTTTCTCCCTCCAAAGCATCACTTGTTGCTGAGTTAGGGAATCCAGACACAATGCAAGGCAAGCCTTGAGAAAAATCATGCAAAATATTGCTTTCAGAGTTTACAGAGGCAACAATATCCTTTCTTTCTTTGCTCAGTCCTGCTGGGGCTTTGCTTTCCTTGAAGAAGATGCGTCAGTGGTTTTCTTTCTTTAAGATATCTAGGAGGAGGCTGTTTTTAGCCGAGAGCTGCTGCTTTGCCTATCACTGCAGTGTCGTGTAGGATGCCTGGTAGAGAAGGCAGCTGGAGAGGAGGAAGTCGGAAAGTGAGTGCCTGTAAAGAAAGAGCTCAGGAATAAAAAGAGAATATGCTAGGCTGTGCGCAAGCAGCAGGTGCAGCTTTCAGGCGTGGCAGAACAGGGTGGGTGCCTTTGGCAATCTCTAGTCTCTTGGGATCTTTTATTTGTTTGGTATTCTAAGAAGATCTGACTTATTTGTACCGTTTCAATGATATTGTGAGGTTAATATGTTTCCTGGTGCATAGTAATTAACATCAGGCTCTGCAGAATGGAATATTCCAGGACTTAGAGAATGCTGGGCATTTTATGGGCTGCAGCCAGCAGATGGTGATAGCGTACCATAAAAAAGCCAATGAAGTGGGCTTGGTGAAGCTGGGAGGTTCAGTTTTGTTTTGCTTTGTTATTTAAGCTTGACAATACCCATCTATATATCCTGTGGGTGCACAGTGTTTGAGCCCAGTCTGATCTTAAACTTGTTTTATGATGATATCATTATTTTTTACTGCCACAAATTAACTGTCGGTTTCAATCTACCCCGTGTTTCAGCTGCCTTTAGGGATCATCTTGTCAGTTATGCAGCTTTCCAATTTTATGGCTGAGATCAAGAATGATTCCTTAAAGGCACATGGGAAATACAGTGAAATGTGGGAGAGTGGATGTGAGCTCTGTTACATGGCTGATATTGTAGGTGCACAGGAAAGATAGATAAGGGCAAACCACTAAGGTCCCAATTCAGTTTGAAATTTGACTGTCTTGACATTTACACAGGTGCAATCATTTATCTAGATATTGATGGTGACCTACTATCACTGCAATAAAATGGAGCTAGAGGAGTTCCAGTATTATTTTACAGAGTTATGTTCAAACATGTGAGAATGTAAGGACTTGTGGGCACACCAATACTTTCAGGTCCACAGGAAATTCTTTCACTGGGACATAAAGTCATTCATTCATTCTTCCTTATGTCCAACGCTTCTTGAGTGCTTATTGGGTGCTTATCCTTGTTCCGCGCGCTAGGAAGTCCTTGCAAAATTACCTCGCAGGAACTCCTGGTTGCTGCCTATCTTTTCTTGAAGTGTAAGGGCAAAAGGAGATTAGGATCCTCTTTATGGAGAGCTGGCAGAGCACCATTGATTGATGATAAACTCAAAGGAGAAAAGGGTCATATTCTAGTTTGCTCCAGTCAAAGATTTCCATCAGCAATAGACTGTTGTAAATCTGCTGCTGAATTCTGCTACTGGCCGGCATACTGTCCAAAGGTGTACTGAGAGACATTGGGGAATCCCAAAAGTCAGTTAAAAAGGTCAGGCTATTCTTCAAATGTTAGATGGACAAAGTAAGCATGGATTCAAGCCCCCTGTCAAATCATCTGCAGTCTACAAATAGCTTATTTTACCAGCTTCCTAACTAATGTGGTATCTTCTTCTAGAACTTGCCGAGTTTTATCAGAATTAAGTAATGGTGGTTCCTCTATAGCCTGTCCATTATGAACCAGGCCCTTTCCAAGTATTATTATTTTAATCTTTATGACATTCATTCAAACGGGGCATTATTATACTGTTTTGATATATAAGATAACTGAAGCTTAAAGAAGTTGATTAATTTGCCAAGTACGTAGCCTAGTTGAGAATTAAACCAAGGTCTGTCCATGCCCCTCCAACTATGCCATACTCCCTCTCTTTTGAAGAATTGTTTGCTATAACATTGTTTCATTGGCCAGAACAAGTGTGGAAGGGAAATAAAGGAAGCAGTCCCAGGATTTGTGCCGAGAGAGGCTGACATCTGTAAGGGGATCAGGCAGAAGACATAATATACAGGAACCTGGAAGCATCCCATCATTTGGTCTGCAGGGCTTTGGAATATTGGGGAAAAAAATCATCAGAATTTTCTGGGAGACGGGTGGTTAGCCTGCAGAAATAGGGTGTCTTGTTCCAAACAGAGGCTTCAGAGCATCAGACAGACTGTGGAGTAAAAAGAAGAGAAGCAAAGTGCAATTAGAACTGCCATACCAGGAAAACCTTTGCTTGAATGCAGGCTATAAAAGATGGATAGTGATACATTGGTCTTTTCAGCTCCACTCTCAGGCAGGGATAACAACATGACTGGCAGCAGCATTTTGAAACACAGACAGCCACCACCACTGATATTTATTTATAGAGAGAAAGTGTGCGAGGTGGGATAAATGCACAGAAACACTTTGAGCACTAAGCGCAGTGCAAATGGGTTCACTATTGATTCTTAGCGGAAATGTTCATGTCTGCCTTATGAACAAATATTACTCCTGAGACCGTCTTTAACAAAATATTTAGTCTGACCTCTCCAGACTGCATTTACAAACTCATTTCTCTCTTCTTTATGTTTTAGTCCTTTTCACTGTGATGTAAGTAGGCTCTCCAGCAGCCCCAGAAGACTTTCACAAGAAGAGTTTCAGACGATAGACAATAAGCCTAAGTGATTGTGTGGTAGGTTCCATCAAAAGGTATCATGGAAATACTATAGAAGAAGAATGAGAAATTATGGGAAGTTAACATAAGGGACACAAGGGCACATCAGGGTGTAACATCAGCTGGTGTGGCAGATCCTGGAATGCCAGGAAGCAAAATTGTCAGACACTGTCTGTGGGGTTTTCACTCCCACCGTGGCTCCATTTCCACACGTATGCCATTAAGTCCCTTGTGACTGGACACAGCCAAGTGTGGAGAACTACTTAGGAAAGTTTAAGAATCCATTAGAATCATTAGATCTCTTCTGAGCTAGCCAGAATAATTAAATCTACGTCCAATTGGAAACTAGTTTAGCTGCCGATTTTACTTACCTTTCAAAGAATTGAGAGGAAATTCTTACGCAAGATTCACTCACAAATGCCTTCTAATGCATCTTTAAAACATTCTACTCATCTCCCTTCAAAAATGGCTTCTTATTTATGTTGCTGAAGGGCATTTTTCAAAATGTATTGTGACTTTATTGTACTAGTCTGTGAACTAAGGTTACCCACAGAATGTTTGGAAATTAAGCAGTTTGTGACTATAAAAAATCAAACTGGATATTTATTTGATTGCTCGAAGTTCTGAGTGCATTATCTAGATAGCTTGTCCATTTTTGTCTGGGTTAATGTCAGAAGTTTTCAATTGCAAATCCCTCCAGAGCAGGACTGATGCCATCTCCATCAGTTTAAGAGCCCCAGGTTCCTCATCCAATAAGCATGTCTTGAGTGCCTAGGATGAGACACAAGTTCTTGACTGGCACAGGGTGCTCTTGTCTGGAGATGGCAGTGAAGACATTTTTCTTCCTGCGTAAATATGTGCAGGAAATCAAAGCTTTTTTTTTCCTTGCAAACTTACCTTTCCCCTCTTCTGATCCTGTAGAAAGACAGGGAAAATGGGGCCTTTTTTGTTTATTATTATTATTTTTTAATTTTGAGCATTCAATTCAAAGCTAAAATTCTGCTGCATATAAATGATAAATGGCTCTATGCTAAGGGGCTTGCCATTGTGTATATGGCCATGTAGCAGACATTTGGCTGTGTTTGTTTTTTTTTCCTTTTGCTTTAATCCCCTCATAGAAAACAAACACAGACTGGGCGTGGTGGCTCATGGCTATAATCCCAGCACTTTGGGAGGCCGAGGCTGGTGGATCATCTGAGGTCAAGAGTTCGACACCAGCCTGACCAACATGGTGAAACCCTGTCTCTACTAAAAATACAAAATTATCCGGGCATGGTATTGCATGTCTGTAGTCCCAGCTACTCGGGATGCTGAGGCAGGAAAATCGTTTGAACCCAGGAGGCGGAGATTGCAGTGAGCCGAGATTATACCATTGCACTCCAACCTGGACAATAAGAGCAAAACTCTGTCTCAAAAAAAACCAAAAAACTAAAAACAAAACCATAATGCAGTCTCCCAGTTACCACACTTTCTATACCATTGCTTCCCTTTGAACCTTTCAATTCTCCCACCAACAGCTTAGAGGCACTTTTGGCCATCCAAGCAGCTTGAAACCTGCAAACATTATAGAATTTGCAGTCTATCTAGGGCAACAGGAACCCAAAGGTATCTATCAGTCTTGGGAGCCTCATATGTTCACAGATTTTCTTCATGGAATTTTTTTTTCTTTTTTGAGACGGAGTCTTGCTCTATCACCCAGGCTGGAGTGCAGTGGTGCAATCTCGACTCACTGCAACCTCTGCCTCCTGGGTTCAGGCGATTTTCCTGCCTCAGCCTCCTGAGTAGTTGGGATGACAGGCACATGCCACCACGCTGGGCTAATTTTTGTATTTTTAGTAGAGACAGGGTTTCAGGAAATGTTTTTGGTTCACCTATATGGAATCTGAAGTATTCGCCTCTTGATACAAATTATTTATATTTATAGAAAATTTATTGTATTTCTATACCCACTAATCACCTATTCTGGAAAATGTTTCCAAAGGTGGAGAATGAAGTGTAGGAAAAAGCCCAGGGGACTACAGATAAGACGCTACTTCAAAACTTTAGGGCTGGAGCAAGTCACTTTTATAAGTTTCAGAATTCCCACCAGTTAAAGTGGAAGTAATAATGCCTTTCTTAGCTTTGCTTAATAGAGGTACAAATCATTTAAAATTCCAAAGTATATTGCAAGTGTATGGTTAGAATGAAAAAAAAAAAAACAATATTTATTAGGTTTTTTTTCTATATATAACAAGTGAAGCTAAGGTCATACTATTGTATAAGGAGAGAGCCTTATCTACATATTCCTCACTGTGATTTTTGTACATAAACAGATCACCACAACCACAAGCAACAAGGTAGTATTGGTTTCACAGTTAAAACACTGGGTTTTAGGATAGACAGACATGGGTCCAAATTCTAGCTCTGCCATTTTGTGACCTCGTTATTTAACCTCTCTATTTTCTCATTCATAAAACAAAGCTAATAATTTCTACTTCATGGAATTTCAATAGAGATGAAATGAGACATGGTATGATATACTATTGGGCACAACATGAGGATAAAATGGTTAGTTAGGAACACGGGTACCCTTCTACCACAAAAGGTAATTTCTCTTTGCTTTAAGTGAAATATTATGCCCTCACAAAAGCTGTAAATTCATAAGAGTTTTTTAAAAATTTCATAATCAGGCCTTAATTTCACATGAGAGAAATCTAGTTTTAGCCAAGAACCTTTCCCACATCAAGTCTTTTCATGGAGAAATGAGGGTCTTCCTTCCCACTGTCTTCAAATTTGTGGCACCATCAGCCTTTGTAGTAGCTACTAATTCTTAGACTCATGGTCTGCCACAAGCTGTTGGCCAAAAGGAACCCATGGGCGTCTGATTGCTGTGCTGCTTCTGCCACATCAGATAGGACTGAGTCCAATCGCATTGAGTCCTTGGGGATGTGCTTGCCAGGGAGGTGTTAAGGTTTACCACATAAGCACATGGACTTTGAGATAGACCGCCTGCGTTCAAATCTCAGCTTTGCCCATCTTTCCCTGAGTGACCTTGAACAAATAACCCTTTTAAACCTCCACTTTTTCATTTAATAAGTGGATAATAGTAATAACCAACATTTATGTAAGCTCTTTCCATGTGCCAGGTTCTGTGCCCGGTGTTTTACATGCACTAACTGATTTAACTTGATAGCATCCTGTGAAGTAGGGATTTAGTATTTTTCACTTTTCTAAAAAAAATTGTAGTAATAAAATTTAAAATGAGATCTACCTCCTTAATACATTTTTAAGTGTACAACACCTCATTGTTAACAACAGGCACAACATTGGAAGGCAAATCTCTAGAACTGATTCATCACGCGTAACTAAAACTCTACACTCATTGAACAATAATTCCTCCTTTCTCCCTCCCTGAAGCCTTTGGCAACCACTGTTCTCTCTGTTTCTAGTCTGAATGTGACTATTCTTGATACTTTATGTAAGTCAAATAATATTTGTCTTTCTATGACTAATTTATTTCACTTAGGATAATGTCTTCAAGATTCATCCATGTTATCAGAAGTAGCAGGATTTCCTTCTTTTTTCTTTTTTTTAAAGGCTGAATACTGTTTTTATTGTATGTATATACCACATTTTAAAAAACCATTTATCCACCAATAGATGTTTAGGTTGTTTCTGCATTTTGGCTTTGTGTGTAATGCTGTAATGAAGTTGAGAATGTGGATATCTGTTCAGGATCTTGAATTGAAATGAGGTGAGGATTATTTCTAACACCCATTTTACAAAGGAAGAAAAAAAAAAACAACCAGAAGGATAGAGAGGTTAAATATATTTTTGCGGGGTACACAGCTAGTAATTGTTACAGCTGGGCTTCAGTCCCACTGACTAGTGTAGAGATTGTGTTCTGGAAGTGATAACACTTCGCACTAGCATTGGACTCTTAACAGTACCTGGCATCTGCAAATACAAAATAAGTATCAGCTAATTCTATTAGCAGCAAGGAGGATGTGCCTCTGGCTTTAGTGCTTTTGCCCACCTAGCTTGCATTTTTTTCGATTATACTTCTGAAGAGCTGAAACCCTCTGTTATGAGACTGAACTTAGGCTTTTTACAGACGTAAATTTGTATTAATGTTAACTTAGAAGGTCAGTTCTAACCTTAGACTTCTATAAATTCTGGCAAAATTCTAGTAGGAAGTTTCCCCCCTTTTCTTTTTCTACACCTTCTCTCTCCTTCTAACTGGCATTTCATAAATGTATTTACTGACTCCCACACCCAAATTCAAATATTAAAAGCAAAGCCTTACTCTCTTGCACCAAAAATAAAACCCAAAACTACCATTCACTCTTTGAAACTAGAATTCTAATCCTAGAGATGATGTATTAACTCTATCGAAACATGAACAAAACTGTCCTGACCCTCAGTATCCTCTCTGGAGAAGGTCAGAACACAGTTGTGGCCACAAAAATTGCCACTGAGCCCTGATATAAATAGCAGTGAATTGGCCATGCAAAAACGGAGGACTGAAGGGTCAATGAAAGCTAATTATAACTTGAGGGGTCTTGCCTGGATTGTGGGAGAGCAGGGTCAGAAGACTTGCAAAGCTGACATTTTACTCCCAGATGAGTCTACTTTTGGGAAACTATTTATTTATGGATGTGCATAGAGCCTAGGAATTAGAGGTGGATGCCAGAGGGAGCCTTGTAAGAGCTTATGGCTGTCCTGTAACCGGAAGTCAATCTGCCATTCTCCTCTTATCCTCTGGTTCCTGGTTTGTGATTTTTCACTGCAGCAAGTATTCTGCTTCTTCCCCGTCACAGAAAATATGGCTTTTCTTATCTGTAAGGTGTCTCAATTTAGTGGAAAATAGAATTGAGTCCACTGCCCACTCCCTGTTCCAAGACTGTTTTTTCTCAAAATAGGAAAGATATAATGTGTAGGCTGGGTGGCTAGAATTAGGTTGAATCAGTACGAAACAGGGAGATTTGTTTGCTTCAGAAGAAAATCTCCCACTGCCTTGCCTGGCTGCAGAATCCAGGACAAATATCAAGACTTGGAGCTATAGAAATCAAATCATCCTGAGTGGATTATTATAATGATGACCCTCTCCATGGATTGCCACATGCCCTTTTAACAAAGCCTTTTGTGGCCAAACTGGCATTTCTAGTTAAGATTTTGAAACCATTATATTTAATGCCTTCTCATTGATTAGGTCAAAAAAGAAAGAAATCGACTTTCCTGTGGAGATAGGCAAATCTTTTCTTTCTTTCTCTGTTTTTGTAATGAACTGAAATATAAAGCCATCTTGTTCTCTAGATATCCAGAGAAAATTAATCACCTCAAAACAGAGAAGGAGAAAGTTGGAAGTACAAAATGACATGTCTGAGTTTTTCTGTGACTCCAAAATACCCACTCGGGTAAAGATACCACCAGATTTATTGTTATCCAGCCTTTGGATTCTTATTTCTGATCTATCTATTGGGTAATAAAGGATTCATTTTATTTTGATTGTTTCAGAATATCACAGAGCAACAGAGAAAATGTGGATCACTCCAACTGTAGCACAAGGTCAGGGAGGAAAAAAATCAGAGAGTTTGGAATTTCTAAGTGCTCGTGTTTGAGAAATAAGGAGCATCACAAACTAACAGCAGAGGTGGACATTTTTTTACTGAGTGATGGAACAGCACTCGTCAAATGCAAATAAAAATTGTACAAAGAAGGTAACTTCTTTCTGTCTCCACATCTCTCCATCTGAAACTTCATTCTTCCGTTAAAAAAGAACTGTGCTTTGTGATGTATAAAGTCTGTTTCTTTCTCTTCAAGTTGAATGTTAATGTTCTGCCTTGTGCCCTTAACTTAATGGATATTCTCAAAACTGACAGCTTTTTCTTCATGCGGGAAGAAGAAATAATTCTGAATTAAGAACACCAAAATAGGTTAAGGATACATTATGTCAGAGGCTGTAGATTGTTAACAAGCAAAGGAAGCACACAGCATGGAATATAATACAATTAAGGGCACCTGGGTAAGATTGCCGGCCATTTCATCCCAATGACTTCACCTGTTGATGCCAGAGGTGGCCCTTTCCAGTCTGTCTAACATTTTACAGAGCCCAGGTGTTTTTCTAATTTCTGAGTGATCTGCAATTATCAAGTGTAGTAGATGCTGTGGCACTTTGCCTGGATCCCTTACCAGGCCCATCACTCCCTTCTCCAGTTGCTGTGAGTGTAGACTTCTAATGACCCACAGCTGTCCGCTTTTCTAGAGAATTGCGTGTGGCAGCTGCATCTCCCAGGAGGTCATGCTCCTCACTCCAACTAAGGGCAACCAATGACTGATGAATGTGGGGCTACAAATGGCTCCCTTACATCGAAGGAGAGGGCTATAATTAATTTTGTGGTGCGATCCCATGGATCAGGTCAAGACTAGCCTTTGTACAGGACCACATCCTTGTTGAGCTCTTTCCTCTCTCCTCTCCCGCTTTGCACCCCACTCTGCTGGCTTTCTCTGACCTTGTGCGCCAGAACTACTGTCTGAAGCTCTGATTCTGGTGTGCCCAAAACTAAGAGACTGAGTTTGCTCATATATCTTTCTTAATGTATTCAATAACATAATATCATTGTTAACTAGAATTCCCTTGAAAAATAATAGACTATTCTCTCTGAATTGCTGAGATCTTTTCTTCAATAAGAAAAGTTCTTTCAGTTCAGCAGTGTTCTCTGGGTAGTCTTTATCCATCAGCTTACATGGAAAAATCATGGTTGACAAAGGATCAAAGTCACAAAGGTTGAAAATTTGAACCCTGTGACTGATTCCTACTTGCCTCTTTCTCATTTTGTTAGTTTGTCTAGTATTCAACGCTATTTACAGAACTGCTCTTAAAAGCTTGGCTTTTCAAGTTAGAACAATGTTCTGCTACAATAGGAGTAATTACAATGGCCTTAGTATATGGTAGTCATCTGGGTGGCAAAATAAAAGATTTTTGCTTGGAATCAAATAGTCCATTCAAGTCTGAAATGATATGTATTTTCTGGGCCCTCTGTAATTAGAAATGTGATCGTATAAATGTCTGAAAATCTGTTCTGGTTTTAAAGAAATTGGCCTACAGCCTGTTCTAATCCGGACACAAAATTCACAGAATTTGAAGGTCTCCTTGTATCACTACCAGCTAGTAGTATGAGGGTGGGCTGATTCAGCAGTTGGGAGAACGGTGATTCCAGCTGACAGGTGCAGTCCTCCAGGAAATGTCAGGTTGACCCTGCTGCTTAGAAAAGCAGAACAGAGAGGTGATGGCAAAGGATACAGGGAACAGAAATATTTTAAAGGCATTATTATTTCTATTGGGTGGGGCAAGGATACATGATTGCACAGTGGAAGAGTTAGAATCCTTCACTCATTTCACAACTGTGCTTTGTATCAAACATAATGTCCAAACATGTTGACTGATGCACTGAATTGGATGTTACTGATTCTCAATACTATATTTTGCTCTAAACAAATCGGTTTTTTGTTTCTACCATGTTATTGCTTATTTATAATCAACATCTTCTATCCTAAAACATTCCTAAAGCAAGCAGGTTCGTGCTGTTTCTATTTAGACATTTGATGTTCATTTGGGTCCAGTGTCTTCATGTTTACAAGTGATTTTTGCTGGATTTGTAGGATGTAAAGTTTTTACCATTTGATCTCTGAATGGGATGCATCCATTAGAAGGTCAGTGCTGAAAAGTCAGGAAATTGCTTTTAATTTTATGTAATTTATGGTTTATTTGTAAAATTCACAGAATTTCACACCCTAAGATTGTTTTCCTGGGATTCTGTTTCAAAAAGGCCACTGAATCTTAAAGAAAGATGAACTCATTTTGTTACTGTTGTTGAATTTCCAAACAAAAAGGCTTAAGACTTGGAATTTGCCATTTATTACTGAGAAAGTAGAGGTAACTATTCTAGTTGCTAATGTCCTTGTTCAATATCCTTTCCCTGCCTGCCACAGGATTGTCATCCCACTTTAAAGGGTTAGATCACAGAAGAGGCATCTCTCAAAGTTAGGTACTTCCTATCCCTCTTTGATAGGAGGAAAGCAATACTTGGTGAGTCAAAAGAAAAAACATCAGAAAATCTGAATTGTTCTATTCTCTTTCCTATGTCCATAATGCATTTTATAACTGTCTTTATCGAAATGGAAACATATGTTGAATTTTTAAAAACAAGAATGGTGGCACTGACAGTATGCTTTTCTTTTCTTTTTTTTTTTTTTTTTTTTGAGAGGGAGTCTCGCTCTGCCGCCCAGGCTGGAGTGCAGTGGCCGGATCTCAGCTCACTGCAAGCTCCGCCTCCCAGGTTCACGCCATTCTCCTGCCTCAGCCTCCCAAGTAGCTGGGACTACAGGCGCCCGCCACGTCGCCCGGCTAGTTTTTTTTTTTGTATTTTTAGTAGAGACGGGGTTTCACCATGTTAGCCAGGATGGTCTTGATCTCCTGACCTCGTGATCCGCCCGCCTCGGCCTCCCAAAGTGCTGGGATTACAGGCTTGAGCCACCGCGCCCGGCCAGTATGCTTTTCTTTAAGCTTTCTTACCGAGCAGTAACTGGAAATACAAAAATTAACTTCAGATTTTATATTTCAATATACTATGTTATTGGAATGTTTTGTTCTGTAACATGTATTTGTAAGATTTATTGAAAAGAAATTCAATGGTATTTGCATTTTAAAATCCTGAGGGAGTTAAAATTTTGACCTTGATTAGCTTAAGCATCTCCAGTAGTAGTTTCTACAATTAGAATCTGGCAAGGAGAAAAAAAAAGTCAGTGGGTAAGAGGAAGGACACAAGGATATTTTCATATGCTTATAAATTGGCTATGTCACTGCTTTAAGTTGGTTTAATGTGTTGGTTTAAAATTTAATCTTCTTCTTGTTCTAATTATTTCTTGCCTACTTCTAGAAATAAACCAAGATTCCTTGAACTAGAACAGAAACTAGAACTTTCTTATTAGCCTCTCTTAGTTGTTTGGCTAGTAATTGTGTGATTAGACTCATAGTTTAAGTCATCAAGGCAGATTAATCACTTGTGAATAATTATTTTTATAGATACGACTGTGGGAAAAACAGACCATTGGTAAAATGGAATCCTTAAAATATAGTTAATCCTTAAAATATAGTTAATCCTTAATTATCCATGTTCATAAAAAAGGAAAAGATCCAAGAGATATTTCAGCAATAACCTGTATATGTTATTGACATGCATTTATATGTTTTTAGAGCAGGCTTTCTTCTATAATTAAAATATTTAAGCCTAACCTGAAAATTAGTTTACATTCTCTGAGTTTTTACCAATTAATGACAGTGATGTCATCGAAAAATACTCTGGGTGTTGAAGGTCAGTCAGTCTGGAAAGAACTCTTTTGCTGCAGTTGATTGACTAAGTAAGCAAGCTGCATCTGAATACTTGAGAATTCATTTCAAGCAGGAAAAAATGCGACAGAACAACAGCTACCAAAAAAAAAAAAAAAAAAAGAAAGAAAGAAAGAAAGAAAAAAAGTGCAAAAGTTCCCACTGTGTCAGAGGGTCTTTGTATCACAGAGTGGTAATTATTTCATTGCATTTGTAAAATATTTGTTATATTAAGTCATGAAGATTCCCAAACCATGTAATATGAAATCTATATTGAGAAAGCATGAAACTGTATGTTGGAAGATTAGCTGCTTCCTTTCCCCAAGAGTTTTCCTCAGGGTCATCCCAAAAATGTGCAGGGCCTCAGGTAAATATTTTTTGTGGGTCCTCTGTCTGTATAAATGATTTGATTTAAAAAGTGTTACAAAGTTCATTCTTCAGAATAATGGGTAAAGTGGAGCTACTTACACACTCGTTTATTGTCCAATCATTGCTTGCCATGATTCCTCATATCAGCCAGTAGATTGGCACTGTATCTTCTGGTTCTCTATTGCCAAATGTGTGGTTCCTGGCTAATTTCATACCTTCCACCATGTGAGAAATAGGTAGCAATGCTGTTATTATTCACAATGCAATAGTTCCTTAGATTCTGTTTATACTGAAACAGTATAGATCTTCTTGCCTCTGCAGTTCTCTAATACCATTTATTTAATGCTGGTTCCATCATTACTCATGAGGCTACATCATTCATCATGTCACCCATGACTACTACTGGTTTCTCATGACTGTCTCAAAGGCTGTTACTACGCTTTGTTGATGATGACCACAAATGCAAATTTTATCAAGCATATGCAGAAAAATGTGAATGATAAGTTGTTTTCTGGTCATGTAAAATTTACTGTATAGGATTTAACAGCATGTAAACTTAGAATACCATATTTTCCAGTATGTCTTCTCCTGAATGCTTTAGGCAGTGGCCACTGTGTTCCTACAATGTGATCTCTTTTAGTGCTGCTGGACGTTTGCCTTCCACCACTTCTACCAGTGGGGAAAATAAGTGAAGAACCTACAGAGGATAAGAAGAGTGGTCCCATTTGCACAAGAAATGTCCATCTCTTGTCTAGCATGGCTCAAGACCAGCCTGGCACAGTACAATATCAACACATGATGTAAGGCAAGAGAGGAAATGGATCTGAAGAGTCACGGGGTAAAGGAGAGCAAAAATCTTGAAAGCTCTTGGTGCAGGTAGTCAAGGCCACCCCATAGCCTGACCCATGGTGTAGAGCCTGTGGAGGAAGTAGAATGACAGCTCTAGGTAGAGGATACCTTGTGTCATCCTGGTTCCTCCATACACTGGAGGTGGCACCGCAGTCTAAAGAGCTATTATACCAGCTCACGTGTGTGGCTCAAGCCCAGGGATAGGCAGAGTCCTGAATTGTTCTGTGTCCCTCCAAAGTCAGGGTCACTGTCACCCTAAGTCAGCATGTCAGCACCATTCCAGAGGCCCAATTTTATCCAATCTTTCACAGTCTCATATAAAAAGTATTATCCTGGACAGCAGTGCCTTTCCTCCTAGAGATTCTTTGGGAATTTGGTTTACCCCATGCATTAGGCAGAGAATAATTTATTATTATTATTATTATTTTAAGCAACAGGGTCTTGCTCTGTCACCCAGACTGGAATGCAGTGGCACAAACACAGCTCACTACGTCTCGAGCTTTTGGGCTTAAACAATCGTCCTGCCTCAGCCTCGAGAAGCTAGGACTACAGGCACATGCCACCGTACCCAGCTAATTTTTAAATTTTTTGTAGAGATGGGACCTTGCTATGTTTCCCAGTCTGGTCTCGAACTCCTGGCCTCAAGTGATCCTCCTGCTTTAGTCTCCCAAAGTGCCGGGATTATAGGCATGAACTACCACGGCTGACCCAGGTAGATACTTAGTGAGTGCTCTGTAGAGGAGAAATGGAGACATATGTCCTGATCTAGTCTGAGACTTCCTGACCAAACAGCAGAGGGGCTGGTCCCAGGCACCAGATGGGGACTTAGAAAATTTCTTGGAAGGTGCTTTAAGGCATGGTGCCCCCTGAGGTGCAGGCCAAGGTTAAGGTTTCTGCTTACCTGGCTCAAAGGATGGTACTGGATCTCCTCTCAGCGTCTTTGTTTCGGTTCATCACTAACAATTGCTTTATACAATCTTGAGGTTTGTTCTTAAATTGCTGCCTAGTTACTACTAAGTGCCTTCTTTGATGTCCCAGGAGGCAACCTTCAGAGATGTGCTTTTAGGGTCTCTCTGCAGCAGAGGTGAGGAAGTTTAAGATTTTGAGAGCAAATTACCACATTCTTCAAGAATTAACATAAATTCATATGCATTAGCATTATATGTAATAGTTCCTCTCTACTTCAGAACACTGGACTGATCTCTGAAGAGAAACTTTTGGACTCTTCACACAGAGAAACAGCTCATGGAAATGGGGTCATTATTATTGCTTACTGTGTTTTCATTTAAATGGAGGAAAGCAGAGCGACTTGTCAGTTCGTAGAAAAAAATAGAATATATGAGTTTTGTGGAAGCTTCAGGAGTCACAAGTTATGACTAGCAATGTAAATCTATTTTTTAGTGTCTAGTCCCATTCAAAGAACAACGAAAGGTAATGGAAGTCTCTTTGTCTTTTTGTGCTTGGAAGAAACAGATACGAAAAATTGGTATTCTAAAGTCATAGATCAAACATTGTAGTTTAAGAATTTTAGAATGCCGATAATTAGAAATACATCTTTTGTGGAAAAAGTAATACTTTTTATTTCTTTGGTGTTGCTGGGGAGAAAAGATGTGGTAATGTTCAGAGGATGGAGCTTTCTTCCTTCTCTGAAGCACAGATGAACTCCAGACTTTAATTTTAACTTTAATCTGATCCCTTCTGCTTTTCTATTTTCTTTTTCTTATTCTTTATCTTCTTTTTTTGGTGCCATTTCTTCACAGGTAAGGACATACTGTTAAAAGCCTTTTGTGTCTAAAGGGATCACTTCCTTCAAAAGTTGTTATTTAAATTTGCCTTAGCGGAAAATTAGTTGACTCTATTCCGAAATAGAGACTCTTGGAGGACTCGTCTGTTCTAAGAGAAGAAGGTGTTTCAGGTAGAACAATGGGTCTGATGCAAACTCTGTCCATAAATTAAAAAGGGAAATAATAAATAATGTGTCTCTGTTTTAGGATGATTCATTGCTGATCTCTTCGCTTATTCTTATGTAACTATTAAAGAAATAAAAAGCTACTCTTATGTGTAATGAATAATGCTGATCCACATTTGTCACTAAGGAAGGAGCTCCAAGGAAGATGAAAAGAGAGAAGCAATTTGATTCCTTTTATTTAAATTCAAAGAGGAGATACAGAGACACATTTGCACTATCTATCTATCTATCTATCTATCTATCTATCTATCTATCTATCTATCTATCTATATATTTTTTTTTTTCCCCTGGAAAAATGTGTAAGAAAACTGTTGACTATGATTATTAGTGTGGTGTGGGGTTGGGAGAAGTGGGATAGGAGTAGCTTGTTTATATCCCGTTTAATACCTGTTTGCAGTATTTCAATTTCCTTACTATGTTTTTTATGTGGTAGGCAACATTCTCAAATGGCTCCCAAGATCTCCTCAGTGGACAAGTCCTCCTCAGTGGACATGCCCTGTGTCATCCCCAGGTCTGTGACTATGGTAGGTTTTATTCTTGTGATTTAATGATGTTGTGTGGCACCATTGACTTTAAGAGGGATGATCCAAGTGGGCCTGACCCAATCACGTGAGTCCTTTAATGGCAGAGAGTTTTCTCTAGTTGGTGGAAGCAGATGATGAGGAGATCAGACCTTTAAAGCATGAGATGGACTGGACTTGCCATTGCTGGCTTGAAGATGAAGGGCACTACACGGTGGGTAATATGGGCAGCCTCTAGGAGTTGAGAGCAGTCTGTAGCTGGCAGCCAGCAAGGGAATGGAGACCCATTCCTATTACTGCTGGGAACTGAATTCTGCCAACAAGAATGAGCTTTGAAGCGAATTTTCCCAGATCCTCCAGACAAGAACTCAGTCCGACTGACACCTTGATTTCAGTCTTTAGCTACTCTGAGCAGAGCACTCAGATTGGGAAATTTATTATTTTCCAGTTATTTCTTATTTCCCACACTGGATTTCTGACCTACCAAACTGTGGGCTAAAAAATTAGTGCTATTTAATGTCACTACATTTGTGGTAATTTGTTATACAACAATAGAAAACTACTATTAAACTTTGGGAGGCCGAGACGGGCAGATCACCTGAGGTAAGCAGTTCAAGACCAGCCTGATCGATATGGAGAAACCTGGTCTCTACTAAAAATACAAAATTAGCCAGGCGTAGTGGTGCGTGCCTGTAATCCCAGCTACTTGGGGGGCTGAGGCAGGAGAATCGCTTGAACCCGGAGGTTGTGGAAGCTTCCGGAGTCACAAGTTATGACTCGCAATGTAAATCTATTTTTTTTGGAGGTTGCAGTGAGCCGAGATTGCACCATTGCACTCTCCAGCCTGGGCAATAAGAGTGAAACTCTGTCTAAAAAAAAAAAAAGAAGAAAGAAAACTATTAGTTTTCCATATATTTTAATATAAGAAAATAAACAATTACAGTAGGAATTATCTGGACAGTGAGATTATGAGTCATTTTTTTCCCTACTTAATATTTTTTTAAAATAAATAAAAAGCCTTAATAAATATAATTAAGAAAAACCAAGGATGAGTTGTTATTGTAAGGAGAATATGCCCTCTTTCAAAGTTGGATATAAAGTTACTATACTAAAGGGAGCCATATTTTCTCATTGATTTCCATTTTATGTTTTCATTTATACATCCCTACCTCATCCTTTAACATTATAAATTAACAATGTGTCTTCATGAGAGAAAATTTCCTTAAAACCAAAAAGCAAACCAATTTGAAAACTTTCAGCAAGAGAGTGACTAAGCAAGCAGTTTATTGAGGGACACTAGGGCTATAGGATGGAAAAGGCATGTCTGTTTGCTTTTGCCAGCAAACCCAGCCCCTCTCACAGGTCTTGGCATACTGTCTGTTTCAACACTTATTTGTCAATTAAAACAAATGAATGTGCTTGTTGTCAAAGTTTCATTTTAAGGACTTCATAAGGTTTCTTTCACTTAGGGCTTCTCTTCCACTATTTTGTTTCCTGCTTTAAAGGGAGAAACTCCTATTCCTGTGTGATTGTATCATTAAGTCCAAACAACTTAGCTTCCTGCCAGCTCTATCCTGGACATTTATGGTATCTGCTATGGTCTGAATGTTTATGTCCTCCCTTACTCCCTGCCAAATCCATTTGTTGACAACAAATCCCCAGTATGATGGTATTAGGATGGGGAGCCTTTGGGAGGTGATTAGATCATGGGGGCTCAGTCCTCCTAAACAGGATTAGTGCCTTTATAAAAGATGCCCTAGAGAGCTGCCTTGTCCTTTCCACCATGTGAAGATGCAGAGAGAAAGTACTCTCTTTGGTCCAGAAATTGGCACTGTCACCAGACACTGAATCTGCTGGTGCTTTGATCTTGGACTTCCCAGCCTCCAGAACTGTGAGAAATGTATTTCTGTTATTTATAATCCATCCAGTTTATAATATTTTTGTTATGGCAGCCTTAAGATACAGTAGCTCCATTTAACCATCTTGGGTGACTCTTTTACAAATTATTTGTTTCCTATTGCTTTGCTACTGTAAGTTTAAATATTCTATATAGAGGATTCTCAGCACTTTCCCCTTCCTCAAAAGATGGGAAATTTATAAATGGCAGAGATTATTCTTATTCCTCTGTTTTATCTACATACCCAACACAGGGCCTGGCACATATAGCTGTCCAATAAATGTAATACATGTTAATAAAACAAAATGAATATCTGTATTGGGGAAATGTTTTTTGAAGATAAAAACGCCCTGCAGTTATTGGAAAATTTGGCAACCTTCTTTTATTTAATCATTTAAAAGTCTAGCTATGAGATAGTTGGGAAGGACATTGTACTCTCATAATAAAAAGAGTGATGGCAGAAAGAAAAAAGAAAACACTAAAGCTTGTAGTGAAATTACAGCGAATGGGCATCAGTTTCCCTTTCTCTGGTTGATTTCAGGGGCCATCTCACAAGTTAAGAAACTGCTTTTCTCCATCCATCCTGGCAGGAAGGCCTTCCTTTTATTATGTAGGTATGTAAAATTATTGATTTAAAGTCCCTAGGAAATTTGACTTTTCAAATAAGGCACATTCACTGGAATATGCTGCCTTTCCCTGCAGGCCATTAGGGTCATAGAGACAATTAACGTGCAGTGGACCTAAGAGAACACAGCTAATCCTCATGCTTCCTTAGATCTTCAAGTGGTTGCCAACATAAAAAATTTCTTCCTAACAGAGGACATCTTGACCCTTTGTGCTAAATCTGTATCAGTTTTTTTTTTCCCCAACTCAGAGCTCTGAAGGCTCAATTTAGCATCCAAAAAAATTGAGCTGTGTCCTTTCTCTTTTGTACCTCATTACCAACAACAAAGCGTTGAAGAACTGGAGTGTTGGTTGGCAATTTTGTGATGATATATGACAGAGCAGAATACAGCCTTGCTTTTTGTCATCTACAGGGCCTCAGGTTATTGACAAGAGTAGGTATTTTTCAACTGGAACACAGAAATGGGATGGTAACTTCATATGCTCAACTTACCAAGAACACCAATCCCTTTGACACCCAGGGACTGTGCAGGTAGCCAGCAATGTTGATAACAAGGAGTGGTGCTTTTCCGTTAGAGACCATACAACCACCCTCCAATGTGATTGACTACTTCTCCTCCTCACACAGCATTAACAGCAATCTTTTCATAAATTTGTAAAGTGGCAAGAGGGAATCTTCTTATAAGTACTGGCAAGAGTGTTTTTGCATTTTATATCTCCCTAAGAAGGCTTCTATGTTTTTTCCTAAGGCAAATCCAATCCTGTCACTAACTTTATTTTATTGTGTTTATGCCTCCAGGAGGGGAAGAAGCACCCAAGAGCCTTCATTTCTGTAGGCCACGAGTCCGAAATGATGGTCTATGCCTGGGCCACATCCAGCCAGCAGGCATTTACGTTTGGCTTGCATAACATTTAAAATGATTTGAATCAGTTGCCAAAAACTTAAAAGCCAGGAGATTTTCATGTAAAAAGAAATCTAAATTTTGGCTCTTCTTAAAAGAGGCCTATGTTTTGGACTGGAAAGTCATTGGACCCGATTTCTCACACAGCAAGTGGAACTGGGTAGTGATTGCCAGTTTACCACATGCAGGGTGGCTCCTAGAACATACCTTCCCTGTGTGGGAATTAGAAAGAAGCACTGCCACTGCACAGGTGGATTATAAGGGTGCCCCATCGGACAGGACCCGGCCCATGTGTAATAGCTTTGCCACAATTGCTGCCATCTCCTTGAGTCAGTTTACTCATGTCTGAGTTTTCAGGCATTTGAATTTGTGACCCCTGCCAAAGCCTTTGGAGGAAGTAGCTGTCTGCAGCATACATCTTGATGGAAGAGGGCTGCTGGCCTAGAGGACTTTCTTTGATTGCTTGCACACAGAGTTGGAGACAGCAGCATTTGTTTGACTTACCGCCTGTGTTTTTCTGAGAACACAGCTGGATAATTTTGCAGGGATTATATTCATAGGCTAGGTCTCTGTATCCTCATGATTCACCCTAATTCCTGAACCTCTACAATCCCCCACCCCTGGCCGCATGCTGATTTGCCATTTGTTCCTTTTTTCAGCTTATGAGAGGAAGTGTCCAAGGAGAATATAGCAAGTTCTCTCCTATGACACAGAGATATAACTTCTTTAACTTAAAGAGTTTGAGGCAGACTTCATGAACCATCTTTGAATGAGCTGATTCTAGTATCTATCTCTGTTGACAGCTTGTTATTAAACCCTTCCCCAAAGTGAACCCTGTAGCTACTGACAATGGATGAGGCCAAGGAGCTAAGGAGCCCCTCTGTGGCCTCAGCATACCTCAATAATAGTCTCTCTGTGGCTCTCCAAGAACAGTGAGGTTTTTTTTTTCTTCTTTTTTTCTTTTTCTTTTTCTTTCTCTCTCTCTCTCTCTCTCTCTTTTTTTAGCACTGGAATGACAATCATCAAAATCATTTACGAAGTGCAATGTAAGTGATGCTGTATAAGGGGTGGTAAAATGAAGTTATTATGCCATTTGAGAGCTTATAAACTGACTTATAATTAAGCAGTGTTGCAGGATAATTAAGTGTCTGTTTTGGCAGTAGCATGGATTTCAGATTGGAATTGAACACTGGCCCCGACACTAGTTATTTGAACCTGGACTAATCACTTAATTCTGTGACCCTTAATAGAAAAGTAGTTAAATTATAACATGATGAGTGAGACCTGAGAGTAGTTAAGAACTCGGAAGTCCTTTCTCCATTCCATCTTACTAGTTGGATTCAGTAAACTTCAAAATTCTCAGGTTCCTACTCTTAAAATGGAGGTAAAAATCGTACCTTCCAAATAGGATTTTATATGATTAAATGAGATAATGCTTGTATCTAACATGTGATTGGTACACAGTATTGCTGACCATTGAAATGCTCAGCTGGTATAAGGTACATTGTCAAAAATATTGGTTTCCTCCCCCTTTCTTGGGTCTCACTGCTTTGGTGCTAAAAATTTTAGCAAATAGGAACTAAAGATTGCTTTGCTCAATAAATATTTAACAAATTGCTTTTTACAGTGAAAAGTGTATATATATATGAAAATCAAGCTGCTTAAAGGTGCGACTTCTTAACTAGGGCAGTTTATGTGGAGAGTTAAAAATAATTTTAGAGTTTCAAATACTGCAGGATAATGTAATGGTTAAAACAAAAATAAGAAAATGTCTTTAATAATGCAAGTTACTGCCTGTTCCCTTTAAGAATGAGTTCCTGGCTACAGAAGTCTTTATCTAGACACCCAGATCAAGCAGAATACAAAGGTCACAATGCCAATTTCATCTGAAACTTGTTTTGCAGTGCTTGAGTCTTGGTTTTTAGGAAAAGACTTGTGGTTGCTATGGAACTGTTAATAACGATTGCTGCCTGTACCTTAATTCTTCATACTCCCAATTTCCAATATAAAATCACTTAGATTTGGACTCCGGGGCAGTAAACAAACTTTTGAGCAAGAATTAACTGGACTTGGGCATTAGTGTCTTAATGTAGGAAATGACTTTCATTATAACCTTTACTTATACTGGCAGCCAGGCTATGTTGAGGTTTCCTAATAGTGGGCTTAATCGCATGAGTGTCAAACTTTGCTCTTCTGGGTGAGCACTGCTAAAAGCAGAAACATTTTGGGTTTTCATCAGACAATAAATATCAGAAATCCTTGTTTTGTACGGAACTAGTCTTAGCAAGGGTCTTTTGTTTTCACATATAAAAAGAACCAGTAATTCAGCCACATACTGGATTCCTAAGCAGAAAGAAGAAAATATTCCTGTTGAAATACATATCTATTTACTTTAAAAATAAATCTCACAGAAAAATGACTTTATTTTTTGCTATATATCTGTGAGATTCGTGACCCATGTAATAGATGCTTCTTACTCCTGAATTATATTTCTAAGATATGGCTCTCAGTCCTTCTTAATGTATAACAAATCTTTGGGGAAAACTACTCCAGTTCTTGAGCTCCAGGCATAGAAAGTTAGGAATGAGTTGTTGGATAGGTGGGAAGAGGACATATCTAATTTAGGGATGTTGCTGTCTCACCAGTATGCAAATAACTCAAAAATAATACAGAATAAATCGCTTTAATTTCCACAACTGTTGCTCTCTGTAATCCCTACAGTGTGTGATTTTCAATAATTATCTGGCCTAATTCTCTGTTTTATTGCTTAGGATTTTAATGCTTCAAATGTGGAACATAGAATAAATGTGATTGCCAGTGAAACTTAAAAAAAAAAAAAATGCTCAAGTGCAGTTTTCAGCTGACATACAGCTAGTTTATAGGAACAAATGAAAAACACATTTTGAAAAGGAAATGTAAATATTACATTAGGTCTGGGTCCCCCAACTTCTCGGCTGCAAGAAGTAACAACAACTGCATAAAGGTTAAACAGGCTTGCTTTGGGACCTGAGTAAAATTAAGTCTGCTACCAACTCTATGGCACTGCAGAAGAGAAAGGATTATCTGTGTGAATAAACTGAATTTACAGGTCAATACATTCATGTTTGCAGGACTATTTAAGGTATTAGAAGTTCTGATACAATACAAGAAAAATGCAGAAGTAACTATCAAATCATCAAGCTGCTGAAATAAATTCAGATACTCTCCAGAGCTGGCAAGGTGATGTCAAAAAAGTTAAACTTGAAGAATGAGACTTAGATTTCTAAATGAGATTGGTTGGGGGAAGCAGAGTTAATAGGGGAACTCAAGACCGAAACAATCAACATTACTGCTACGTTTGGAGGAGAGTTTAAAAATCAATTCTTTCTGCTTGTTCTAAAACTGTTCTGCCAAAAAACTGACATTGTTACATGCCTTTTATTTTTTGGTTTATTTAATCTTCTTTAACACAGCCATTGTTGGTTCAACAATCCAATATTTGAGGTTACATTATTGCAAAAATAAGGACATAGCTGAATAGGTTATGCCATCAATACATTTGTTAATCCTATCCCTTTTATTAAAGACAAAGCATAGTTTGTTAATACCGTCTTGGATTAACTCTATTTGTAAGGTTACTTACAGTGGTGCATACTAAAGGCAGGAGATTTGCTCCCTGGACCAAGTGTTTTTAAACTATAATTTAACAAATCATTAGCATTTTGTAATTAAAAACAGATAAAGCAATATTTTAGTATAATGTTAGGTAGCAGTAAAAATTACCCTGTCTGAATATATGTGTACATATACATAAAACACTAGCATGCTTTAAGAAGTTAAGAAACATTAATATTCTGTGAAATTAATATATAAATTAAATACAATCTGGAATGAAATTCCCATTATGTACAAAAAAGAAAAAATAGAATATTTCATTTCCAAAACCTATAGATTTTAGCATCTTATAAGCCTACATCACATCATATGGAATGTAAGGGTTAGTTCAAATTTGAAGAGCATTGAAGAATAGTATGAGCCAAGTTTCCACAAAGCAGTATATATTAATTGTATTTTGAAGATTTATATTCGTTCCAATGTTAACAAGACAACATCCTTTTGAGCTTCCCTAAAGAAATATTTGTAATATCTTTTATTTATTAAGAAAAAATACAGCTTTAACACTGTTTGTTATTATTTAAAAATATTAGAAAATTAAAAAATTTTGAAGATGACATGTTATTCCAGGATATATGAACTTCTTTAGTATTGTTATTTAAGGAGTGAAATAGTTAAGCTACTATTGTAAATATTTTACTTTCAAGCACATACATTTTTTCTCTGTTTTCATTCTTTTTGGCATTCTTTGTTTCCTGTTTCATTTTCCAAATTTTCTTTCTTACTTTCTGAATAGTCCTTACTTTACTACATATCTTACTTCATTAGTTGACTTTTATGGTCTCTTCATTTTTCCTTCGTTTGCAATAATACAATGGTTTCTATTAAGTAAACAGCCAACTGAGCATCTCTTTTTATCTTTTGTAGATGTTTTATTCTTAAAACATATAGTTATATGTTTAGCTTACATATTTATGTATATTATATATCAACGCAAAGAATAAAATTAGATTCACAGAGTACGGTGGAAACACAATATACTACTGGTACACTATTCAGCAAGCTTATGGAATGACAAAAAAGAATGAATCACTTTTCATGACTAGTATCTTAATTATCCTCTGTTTTTTCTAACTAAGCCAAATAGATTAGCATTTTTCAACTGCTCAATTTCTTCTTCAATCTTGGAGACATTCTACGGAGATAGAACCTAAGCGCAAATTAAAAGTGGAGTCCGTGACAGGTCGCTTTCATGGTAAAGCCTGGTCTCTTGTGTGTTACTATGACTATGTGGTCAATGATTACTGCCTGGACAGGAACGCAGGAGTGGGTGGGTCGTGCTGGAGATGTGCAGGAGTTTGTTCCTCGGCCCTGGATGCCAGCTTGAACACAGCACAGGATGACACAGCGGCTCTAAGCTCAGGCGGACTGGTGCACCTGGAGCACGGCGGGCTGCACGGGGTCCTCATCGGAGCGCTCCGCCTCCTCGGAGGTTAGCGTATAGCCACCCTCATAGCGCACCTTCTGTGCCTGTTCCAGGGCCACTGACTCCTCCTCTTCGTCTTCCACAATAGTCAAGTCGATGTTGCTGTCCATTCCCGAGTTACTCCCCCTAGAGGTCACCTTCTCAGCAGCCTCCTCTGCGATTTCCTCTTCCACCAGGGCGCTGGCGAGGGACGCTTCGGAAAGACCCTCTGCAAAGGACCCCTCTTCCTGGTCATTCGGCATCTTCTCACTGCTAGGCAGGTCTTCTGACTTGGTCTCATTTTCTTCATGGCTTTCTCCGTCTCGGACTTTCTTCCGCCCGAAAGTGAGGGGAGAAACCTTGAAAGGGGAGCTTTTTCCTGAGGATAGTTTCTGGTGATTTGACGTGAGAGATTTCTTAATCTTCTCTCTCCTCTCTACAGATACGATCTTTGTCCCCAGCTTGTTCATCTTTTTCTCGATGTTCTGGCGAGAAAATGCTTTCTTGAGGCTATCCACTTTCTTGAGGCTGGATCTTTTTATTTTCTCGGCTCTACTTTCTTCCATCTTTTCCTCGGCACTGTCTTCCAGGGCCTCCTCATCGTGAGGCAAATCATCATCTGACGAGAGGTCCACGGTGTGCAGGGTTTCCTCCAGGGATTTGTTTTCATCCGGAAGCTCCTCCTTCCCTTCCACGGCGCTGGAAACGGGCTCTTTCACAAACACACTGGCAGGGATCTCATTTTCCTCCTGAAAAGACGGACAATATAGGTTTCATGTTAATAACATATTTCACAAATAGTCCTGAGCTGCTGTAATAGTGTGTCTGTTTTGGGGACACAGTGATGATAAAAACCAAATGTTTGTGGCACGAGTTTTCTAGAATAGGAAGAGTTAATTCCAAACTCGTCAAGTCATTCTCTTTAGGCTGGATAAGGCCAAGGGCAGCCTGTTGGGAATATCAGAAGGACAGCCGGCAGAAAGTCTATCAGTGACAGGCAGAGGGGAAGTGGGCAGTGACTGAGATAGAACAGGAAGCTGCTTAGATACGGAGCTAAAGTACGTTACTGTACTGTCAACCCACAGGCCCTCTCTCTCCTATCCTCTTTTGAGGTCAGAGGGCTTGAGCCTGCAAAAATCCCACTGCAGAAGAGCCTGAAGGTCAAGTTGGCAGATAAAAGATAGGGCAGGGGTAAGAACTGAGAAGTCTTCAAGTACCAGACACACATAAAGCCTTGACTGGGTTCCCTCTCCAAGTAGGAGTCAGAAGTAAAGGTAGGGTCAACCTTAGAATCCGTTCAAAGGTCCACACTAATTTGGCTGAGGACATCATTTTAGAGTGAGAGAAGCAAGGACTAGGCTTCCTAGGGGTGCACTCAGGAAGCCTTGTGGTTTAGAATATCCTTTGGGGAGATATTAAGGGGAGGTGAGATCTTAGGTTTATTTTTAGAGTAGTGAGGGGAAATTACACTTCCAGTCATAGTTTATCAATTCTCTAGTGTTACACAGAGCTTCTTTGGGCAAGAATACTTTGGCCCTCACCTCCAGCGAAGAGTGAGGAGAGAAGCACAGAAAGCTGCCCCCTTCACCGTTGCCAGCACTCTCCTCCAGCTGCTGGGCACACAGGCAAAGATGGCTCCTCTTGGCTTTCAAGGAGCAGCACCTGAACACTCAACTCCAGAGTGGAAGGGGGATGGTGTTGCAACATTGCTCACTGGGGAGTTTTGAATGCAGACAGACTCAGGTTACACAGCTAAAGAACCCTTGATTTTTAAATATTTTTCTTTGAATATTGGAAAAGGAGAGCCAGTCAGCAAAATGTCTTCACATCTTTTTTGAAAGAAATGGCACAGTAGTAAATGTGTGGCCAGAGGCCTGAGTCTCAGTCTTTGCTGTACTACTGAATAGCAGGACAGCTTTCAGCAAATAACTTAATCTCTTTGGGTCTCAGTTTCTTCCAGATATGAACAAGAGATTTGACCTAGATTAGTAGCTTTCATACTGCACTCCCAGGGGACCAGGGGTTCTGCTGGAATGCCAGAAGGGGGCAAGGCTCCAGATCCCCCTGCTACCCCTCCTGCAACCAGAGCCTCAGGATTGCCTGCTTATATCTAAGGCTGTTCAGCAAACTTTCAGTTTGAAAAATAACTGGATTTAGTGGATTTTAAAGTCTACTTGGGACTTAAACGTCATGCAAAGTTTATGTTAATGGCAAGAACTTCCCTTCTTGTTTTGTAATTTTGATTGACTGAAAAGATGAAAACACGCTTTAAGAGTGTCACTTTATATTTGGTACAAAGACTAAGTAAAGTTAGATATTACAGAGAAACTAAGAAAACTCTCCTAATTAATAACTGAATGGTAGAATTATGATGTTCCTTGAAAAATACAACCCTCTATCTCCCCTTACACACACTATACAGAGTCCTTTCCATAAATTGGTTAGAAACAAAGGATAATGTCTTGTGTCGAGGCAAAAAGCAGAAAAGTCCAATTAAATAGAATCCTTGTTAGAATGATGATATCATATATTGTTTCCCAAAACTCTCTCCACACTCTGCCATTTTGAATGTCATGGAAAGTGTCCAGGCCATAGTGAAAGACAAAGTAAAAATAAATAAATAAATAAAAGGAGCATCGGACTGTCACAAGTTATTATAACACAGACTTTTACAAGCACTGCTTTCCCGTGTTTCAAGGTGAGGTTGCTTCTAGTTCCCAGGAATATACTCCCCATGAGGGCAGGGATTTTTGTTTCTTGTCCATGCTGTGTCCCAATACCTAGAGCTCAACAGTTGCTTGTTAAATGAGTGCATGTTGGGTAGGTGGCTTTCTAAGAAAGCCCTGAGAGTGGCTGGAATGGAGATTGCCCTCTCTTGAGGCCTATGAAAGAACAAGTTTACCTCTGTGTCTAGAAGGAAGTTTGCTGACTTCTGGTGCCATTAGGAAATCAAGAGAACCTAAGTCCCAATGGCGGCAATGATCTCTATTTTTAAGGAAGGATTTTCTTTGCAGGCGGATGGGTGTTACTAAAAGAGGGTTAGATAACTGAAATAGCTAAAGCTTGGATGCTTAGTCTAGAAGCAGAATTACTTCTGGGGTTGACAAGAGGGTTGAGAAGGTTTGAGGGGAGTTGCTTACAGGGAAGGAAGAAACCAAGAGATCAGTGAAATGTCATTAAAAGTCCTCAGTGAGGAAAGCAGAAATTCAGAAAGAAAGCTGCAAAAATAATCCTTGGCTACCAGAGAAGAGGTACATTTTATATAGTATAATCTCTCAGGGTAATCAAAGGTAGTAAGTTGTATAACTTCCCTTTCTTTAATCCCAACAAAAGGTAGGCATATTAACTGAACTTCTAAAGGAATTAAACTAATAATATTATAGTTTTTCTTTAAATGTACATTTTATTATTACAAAGGCATAGTTGCTGTTGAGTCTTAGACTCTTTCGATTCTTTTATCATGTATCTTTTGAGGACAGCTTTGAGGAAAGTTATTATAAGGTGAATCATATATGAACTGTGGTAGATACACACTGTGTATATGAATGGGTGTTGAGGGAAGGTAGGAAACCCAATTGAACTCTTTTGTAAAATGCCAGGGAAATTATATGAGGGCTTTTTTGATGCCAGCTATAAAAATAAACCCAGCAGGAACAGAGATAATCCAGAATGAGTTGGATGTGTCTTCATGCAACTGGAAACAAGTGAGATATGTCTTCTTGGCTAACTGCTATGCTTCTGCTGTCATTTTAATTACACAAGCAGGATTTAATGTTCTGTATATTGAACAGTGTTTATTTTGTGGCTTCTGATGGCATCTACTCTGAAGGTAAGCCCTTTCTTTTCACACAAAAGTCCATGAATGTCCAAGCACATGTAGCTCTTACCTTTCCATAATGTTTGTTTGGAAGCAGAAAAATACTGATACTTTTCAAAATTTCTATTCTATAGTAAAACATATGAGTGGTGTTTGACAATTAAGTAACTCTTATGGTGGTGGATACTCAGTCTAAACTTCAGCCAATGGATGCTGGATAACTGCCCTCTCCTGAGGTGCCTAATCTCACCTGCATACGTGCCCTGTGCTCAAGCTCCCACATACACCTCATGGAAACACTTGATATTTCATATGCCTATAAGCAACGGGACACTTCTGCCTTCAGCTTCCTGTTGTAATGCTTCTGATTTGCTTTCTCTTACAGGTTGCAAGAATGATGACGATTTCAAGAGGGAAGATCAAGTACACATCCTCAATTCTGTCACTGCTTCCCTGCCCTCGTTACTTATAGGTCTACTTAGGGTTTGTAGCCCCTGAAAATGGCACTAGGAATCCCTTGTGGGCTGCACTGCTTCCTTCGGTAGTTCTGCCCAGTGGAGGCCCTCAGGAGAGCTGATTATTTACCCTTTGTTTTCAAAAAGGTCCTCAGCTCCCCTGATGCAGGTGTTCTTGGTTCTGACCTTTCACAAGAACCCTTGGGAGGTTTTCAAAGGAAGGGGAATAAAACAGCACACTTCAAACATATATGACTGATAGGCTCACAGCATAAAAATGAATGGAAAGAACTGAAAAGGTAGCATTTCTCCTTGTAGTTCAGCTTGTTTGCTGTTCATATCGATCCTAGTGAACTAATAGTCCATTTGTATCAACACAGACAAACTTGCCAACATGCTGGACACTTCTTGGTTTGAAGCTCATGGGAGCAAATCTTCTGTGTATATATCTAAATACCTAGATATGCTATGCACACTGTAATAGAAAAGAAGGCTCTATGACTTGCCTTAGAAAGGAAATCATAGTAAGTCATTTAAAAGCTTGAATAAGGAGAGAATTTGTGTCACTAACTCATCATTCCTGTTGGTAGAAGAAAATAACAAAGGATGTCATATTCCCACTGGGATGCGGTAGCATCCTGGAGGGATATGAAGACCATAAATTTGTGTCCATGGAATGTTTTATCCAATAATCTCTAAATACTAGTTATTAAAATAAAACTGTGCCCACCTGACATTCTGATTTATAGGTCTTTTTTACACATTGATGGTTTTCTCCGATTTGTGTTTCTGAGGTATGGATTGCCAAGTGGATACAGTCATTGATTAGAACTGCACCCCTAAGGCAGCTGTCGGTAGAATCAGCAAGTCATAAGAATAAAATGCATTAGTTATAATCCCTGAGCAGTCTTTCACATTCTGGAGGATTTAAAAGTTTCATTATTTGTCAGTGTTATCAAGGGTTCAATTCTTTTTTAAGACACACTGGTTAGGTGTTCTTTGTTACAAATAAAAAACACAAAACAAAACCAAACAAAAAAACCAAATCACACTGAATTATTTAAAAGCTGATGTAGAAAACCCAGTAAACATGAACTTTACCATGGTGGGATTATAGTGCTTGTTTTTACTCATTTTGCAATTCAATTCTATAATCTCTATTATTAATAATAAAATGAAACCTAGCCAGTCACTGTTTCTCCGGGCCTCTGTTTCTTTGATATAAAATGAAGTTAAACTGAATGATTATTAAGGTGCTTTCCAGCTCTAACATATTTGAATCTGTGATGTTAACATAAATCCCACAAAAAAGAATTAACAAATTGCAGAACTGATTCCCTAGTGTACTGATACCAAATGTGTTTTGTTTTATGTAAGAATCAAAACTATAGGACCTGAGTTGCATTGGAGAATATTTTTCATTCATTCAATTCAAACAGATATAGATTACAAAGCAGTGGAAGGGGCAGCATTTACTTGGAAGGGCTGCATCTGAAAGAGTCTAGTTTTTTTTACGTCAGAGTATGTAATGATTCTTTCTAAGGAATACCAACAATTATCAGTTATTCACTTAAAGTGCCTGGGGCAGTGCTCACCTTCAGTAAATGTAAATGATAACAATAAGAACAAATATTTTGTTTACCTCGTAAAGTAAAAGGGCACTGGATAAGTAACACATCAAAGCTAATATCCCATATGGGAACATTGTAGTGTGATAGAAACATGGCGAGTTGTCATATAAAGGCGTCTTTTCTTATCTATATCCTCATTTCTTCCAGGTCTGTACTAATGTAACAGTCTTCAGAGCAGTGACTTTGGATAAAGTACAGGCTTTTTAAAAATCAATTTAAAAATGGTCTGAAGATGTTACACTTTTAGCGTCTTTCTAAAATTCTGACCTTATCAAAGGAACCCAAAGTATGAAAATTTGAACACATTTATAGGCTCAATTCTCCAGAAATGTATCCACTGCAAATAGCTAACCTTTCCACTTTTTTCACCCAATTTCCCAATTTTATGTGGATGAAAGTGTAAGCTGTTCATGAGTACTCTCGTTTTGTTCCCAGGATTTGAAATAATCTCCCAACTGCTTTTTCAAATAATCGTTACTAGAACCTTAAGAAGACATAAGAGGGTACTGCATCCTCAGGGCCAGTTACCTGTGAAATTCTGGTCTCTTAAATCAAAAGAGAAAATTTCCTTGTAAGTGTAGAGTCACTGATTTTCTGTACAAATTCTATTTTTTCTTTTAGTAAGTGATCACCATGATTAGAAGCAAAGTCTCAGTCTTTCTTTAGCATTTGCTTTCTTTTTGATCAGCAATGCCTATGAGTCTTATTTTATTTATGCTGGGTCATGCCACAGTATTTTGAATTCAAATATTGATCTGAAGCTATTACAAAAAAGTTTAAAAGACAAAACTGCGGAATTTAACTAGGATTTTAACATTTATTTTATTGCTGAAAGAGAGATGAATGTTTCTTCAGTTTTAGACACTACTGGTTATAATTTAAAGTAATTGCTAAGAAATTAGATGCTTAACATCTACAACAATGTTGTAACATTCAGTACAGAAATAAATAATGACATGTTTTAAGTAGGACAAATTAAGGACAAAGTTTGGAATTTTAAAAATGTAATTATGGCCAGGCGCGGTGGCTCACGCCTGTAATCCCAGCACTCTGGGAGACCGAAGCAGATGGATCACCTGATGTCAGGAGTTCAAGACCAACCTGACCAACATGGTGAAACCCTGTCCCTATTAAAAATACAAAAATGAGCTGGGTGTGGTGGCGGGGGCCTGTAATCCCAGCTACTTGGGAGGCTGAGGCAGGAGCATCACTTGAACCCAGGAGGTGGAGGTTGTAGTGAGCTGAGATTCCACCATTGTACTCCAGCCTGGGCAACAGAGCAAGACTCTGTCTAAAAGAAAAAAAAGTATCTTCAACCACTAACCAAAGCAGACCTGTAGATTTCAGCGGGCTCGACAGGACTTCCGAAACTGAAAATGTACTCTTCTCAACAGTACCGTACCAAGTATGTTCAGGTCATGGGATAGATTTTCCTTTCTCACTCTCTTATTTTTACGTAATTTTTTGTCTTAAACTAGAAACAGTAGATTTAACAAGGGGAAATCCAGCATAGGGTTCAGATGGGCTGAAAATGATAAATTACCTAAAGACACTGAGTAACACCTGGTACATATTTGCCCTCTCCATTCTCCACAGGTCTAGGAAACAGTCTCCTTATGCTACACTGTGAAGATTATGCTGTGACTAGAGGGTTTATTTAGAGTAGGTCTTTTGAGAAGAGTCCTTTGCTTTCGTGGAGATGAGATACCATGTTGATTTCAACATGGCGGTAGTTATATAATACATGGGTCTCTGTGTATAGCGGAGCTGTTTTAAGATCCTCGGTAGCCGGGCGTGGTGGCTCATGCCTGTAATCCCAGCCCTTTGGGAGGCCGAGGTGGGTGGATCACGAGGTCAGGAGATCGAGACCTTCCTGGCGAACACGGTGAAACCCCGTCTCTACTAAAAAAATATAAAAAAATTAGCCGGGCGCGGTGGCAGGTGCCTGTAGTCCCAGCTTCTAGGGAGGCTGAAGCAGGAGAATGGCGAGAACCCAGGAGGCGGTGGAGCTTGCAGTGAGCGGAGATGGCGCCACTGCACTCCAGCCTGGGTGACAGAGCGAGACTCCTTCTCAAAAAAAAAAAAAAAAAAAAAAAAAAAAAAAAAAAAAAAAAGATCCTGGGTAAGGTGAGGTCAGTTTTTACCCAAGGACCATATTTCTAACAAAGCAAAAGTGTAGCCTTCTTTCTGAGCCAATGAATTTCAGATCCACTCAGTAATATCTTCTATTCGTTGAGCACTTATAACATGCCAGTCCCTGCTAACTATTTTAAATGTTATTTCTTTCATTCCTGACTCTATGAGAGAGATAAGAGGGAAGAAGCATTAGTGTTCAAGAGTACATGCTTTGAAATCAATTAAACATGAGTTTGAATCCCAGTTTCACCACTTGCTTACTAACTAGCTTCAGACAAGCCATAAACATTTTCGAATCTCAACATCCTCATCTGTAAATTCAGGATAAATAAGATGCTTACCAATGTATGCTGGATTTATTAAATGCTTGATTTTTTTTGCTCTTATTAATATCATCGGCGTGTAGATGAGAAAACAGGTTTGGAGAAGCTACAAACGGTGTCCAATATCACATATTTAGTAAGTGGTAGAACTAGGATTTGAACTACTGTTTGTGTGACTCCAAAATTTATCTTCTGAACTACTATACTGGGCCACTCTCCAATACAAATTATTGTTTTATCCATTGGCATAATTATTACTCTGGGGAAACTGCTACTTTTAGAAGGACCAAGAGAGTCCACTGAGTGACTATACTTGCATTTGTTTTTTACAAAACAATCGTCTTGCGATGCCTTGAGAGTTGAGAATTCTAGTATCCTTTAGGCTAATAAGGATCTTCCATGGCTTAAGAAAGGTCCAGTCACTTGCCTCTAGTTTCCTGCCTCCTAAAATGCTCTTGAAATGTGTCCTTGGGGATGGGTTTCTAAAGGGGCCAGAATGGAGTCCGAGCACATTGCTATGGATACTCTTAGCTTCCAGTTTGGTCTTGAGCACCCCTGTTTCAGCTTTTACTCACTAGGTGGAGAATTTCTACTATTTCTGGCTGCAATTTCACACCTGCCAATTCAATGCGACAAAACAGGAGACCATGTCAGGCCCTCACAACAGCATATGCCTTTAAGTTCCCAAGCAGTGTTTTTTTTTTTTTTTTTAAATGTCAGATTTATAATTCTCCTGAATTTCTACTAGCATATCCTCTCTATCCCTCCCCTCAACATCTGCAGAACATCCATGACAAAACAAAACAAAACCCAATCCTGATAAATTGTGACTTTCCTCTACAAGATAAATACTTTTTTCCTCCTCCTTAACTGAGGGATGGGACAAGAGATAATTTGCCTGATTCATACTGGAAGCAGGACAATTTCCTTTGGTGTCTCAGACTTAAACAGGTCTGTACATGTTTGGTTTTGTTTGGAGATCAGTATTTAATTTAGAAATGCCTTGAGAGCTGAGATTTCTAATATCTCTTAGGCTAATAAAGTAAGGATCTCATATGGTTAAGAAAGGCCCAGTTATGGTATCTCTTTTCAATTCATCTGGTGCATGAAAAGCCACTGCATTTGCATTAAAAGCTGAAAAGTTTTCAGCTGCAAAAGCCTGTAAGGTAGAGGAGGACATAGGCTCCCTAAACCTTTACAATACTCAAGTGCAATTTGAGGAGGACAAAAAAGCAGCGAGATGAGTCTTTCCTTTTATGGGGGTAGGAAGGCTTAGGTTCTAACTTGGCAGAGCAGATTCCTTTTGAAAAAGAAGGCTCCCTCGGTTTAAATCCCAATTTCTAAATCTCGCTTGGGAGATGAAGGCTCTCCCTGTGTGCCTTTCACAATCAAACTGTTGGTTATAGCCTCTCCCTTCCATGGCTTTGAAATCTTCTCCTATTCATATGGTCACAACAAGACAGCCCTGGGGCGAGGATGGCAATCACTTCCTGGGCTCTGTGCTGGCTGGATTCCACTGGGCAGAAGGGCTTCCAGCATTAGGCAGGGCTGCCCTGGGATTCACAAATGCCCACCACTTGGCGGAACAACAGCCCCACGCAATCTCCCTGTCCCCAGATAGCCTCTTGCTACATTAATTGCATCATTGATGCATTAAAAAAAAAAATTAAGTGGACTTTTTATTCGAAGGCAACCGTTTGAGGGAGAAACATTTAAGACTAACCTTTGTGACTATAGCTGATAACATTCTGTTTATTTTACTTAACAGTTGCGGTCTCTCTGAACAAAGAGAGGCATATCTAGTGTGTTTGTACTCTCTATTTCTAGTGCATTTGCTAGAAAAGAACTCCGCAAGATTGCTTTGCCCAAAAAAAGTCTTAAAAGAACAAAGCTAACTCTAATGGAATCAATCCTCTATTTGCTTGGTCCCCAAAACGTTGGTAGCCTTTGTACAAAGGGATAGTTTGACTTTTTGGTTAAAAAAACAACAAAATACCTCACATGATCACTTCATTTCCACAAAGAGTTAATGAACAGCCACTGAATTAATTTGCCCTGTCCAGCTAACAGCTGCAGCCAGAGCCTTGCCCCTAATGCAAAGAGATAAATGAATTTGACTAGGGTGCAAGCACCTGCACGTCTTCCCAACCTGTACAGAGTACATCCAGGTGCTCCCTGACAAATGACCCGGGGCCTACTAAGCCCGCAGGCATCTTCTTTGGGTTAGTCTGCAGTGACCTGGGAAATTCCCACCCCTGTGTGCAGATTTCATATTTGCTTGCTGCAGGCAGATAGGGGAAAGTGCCTTATGTGTGTGATCCCTGACAGGCAGGACAAATGTGAAAATGGCTGTGAGAGCCAGGATGAGTGAGATCAAGAATGTTGAGGAGTTCCAGCCCTCCTGTAAGGAGGCATAGGGGGCACTGACCTGGAAGATGAGCACTTTGAAATGGTTGCGTCGGAGGAGCTGGGCGTGGTTGTTCTCCAGCCGCTTCACCTGTGCGCTCTGCCTGTCCATGCGCTCTTTGACCGCGCGCGTGTGGGCGCTGACCTTGCGGGACTTCTCCAGCAGCTTGCTCACCGTGTTGCTGGTGGAGGCCTGGTACTTGGAGAGCTTGGTGAGGTCGTTCTGGATGCCCTTCACGGAGCCCTCCAAACTGATCTGTCGCTGCTCCATCTTGTGCTGGTTCTCCTGCACGGCGTCCAGCATGTTCACCAGCTTGTCCAGGAGCGTGAGCACCGTGACGGCGTTCACCTGTGAGTTGTCCCTGATGGCCTCCTCCGTGTTCCCCAAGTTCAGGCTCGGGCTCGGTGTGGAGGAAGGCATCGGGCTGGGGCTCGAGGGCTTTTCCTGCCGCATGTCAGACCCAGGGTGCTGGAACTTTTCGGCCTGTGCAGCGTCCTCTCCCATGGCTAGGCAGGTGGGAACGTTCTTCCTCTCTGGGAGCTGCTTCTTGCTCGGGTGAGAAGTTGCGGTGGTGAGGGTGCAGGATGAGGCCCGCTGGTTGGAGCTCAGAGCACCACTCTTTAGGACTGGCAGAGGTTCAGACAGGCAACAACTGGCTACGCTGATCAGGGGAACTGCATTCCAGCTGCTCTTAAAGGCCCTGCTCCACCCAGTGGGAGGAGAAGGTTACAGAACTGAGAACGACTCAGGGTTCAGAAGTATGCACACACTTCCTAACCGCGTTCTGGGCACAGGACACTTTGTCGCAGGTTTAGCTTTTCTTTCCTGCTCCCCTTCCCTTTTTAAAAAA
Source organism: Rhinopithecus roxellana (assembly GCF_007565055.1). Taxonomy (NCBI): domain Eukaryota; kingdom Metazoa; phylum Chordata; class Mammalia; order Primates; family Cercopithecidae; genus Rhinopithecus; species Rhinopithecus roxellana. The sequence goes on along the minus strand of NC_044562.1, from coordinate 42,250,678 downwards.
GTTCAATGTCATATTTCAATCATGACTTCATCTAGAGGCGGAGAAAAACATGCTAACTTGGCCCAGCTCCACAGCTTCCAATTGACTATAGCTAGTAAACTTTTCTCTGGCTGCTATGCTACAGATGCAACAGGGTGCCTGTTTCTTTTTCCTGGATACAAGTTATTGTAACGGAAAGTATTGTTTGCATTTGCCCTAGAACTGACTGATGGATTGCAGAACACCAGGTGTCCTACTGGGAGGCATAGAGTTTAAAGGGTACTGCAGCCAAGTTTGTATTATTAGTTTCTCATTTGCAAAGGAATGGAAGTAACTCTGATAATGTTAAGGAAAACAGCTCAGTTCTTATTACTCTTGCAGTTGGGGATACAAAATAGGTTAAAAGAGATTGAACTTTAGGGATATTTAAAAAAAGTAATGCTGCTGTTATGACTATTATCATGTAATATATGTGAACTTTTTGGATGACCACATTTAAAAAAATAATTGTTTTTTTCAAGAGGTGAGATTGAGAGAGGAAAAATAAAATGTAGTCTTTTTAAGAACGTACCATGATGATTTGTTTTAACTAACTTTGAGTTGGTGAGGAGAGACGTTCTCAAATGCCCGTCTCTGCAAGACATTTATTGACACGTGCCCAGAAGGGTCTGTTGGCAGGCTGAGTTGGAGTTTCTCAAGTGGTTCTAATGTTTGACATTTTAAAATTCCTGCTCAGTGAAGTAGCACACCTGTTCTCAAATGTGACCCTCTTCAGCTGAACCCTTGGGATGTGGGGCTTATTTCCTAAAATGGCTTTACATGCTTGAGTTGATTTTAAATGTATCCAGCCTTTGAAAGTACTTTCAGCAGAAAGTTTGTAATAGGCCTTCTATGAACAATTTTGAGAAGAACAAATGCCAGCTCATACCAGGTCAGGGATTGATAATGGAGCAATGCCATTCATCAATAGTAACACCTACATGTAAGCCAATCACTCAGCAGGCCATTGGTTATCACATTGGTTGACTCTGCCTTCTGCTATATGCATGAAGCACTATCCGGAAGACATTGGCAAAGCATGACCGAGACCCTGCTCTCAATGAGTATAGCTGCCAGTTAGGAAGATGAACTAAAGATATTTACAGAGGCCTCCAATTTCTTCAGATAATTGGTACCACCAAAACCCACTTAAAGCAAATGCTTTAAAAATAGAGACCAAAAAAGGTGAAAAGAAGGTTTGGTTGAGATGTTATCTTTTAAAAAAGTAAGAACATTATTAAAATTAATTTACCCTTATATTTGATAAAATTTAGTTGGTCAAAAATGTGTTAAATATTAGAATAAAGGATGAATCAAGTGTTGATTTTGAGAAGCACAATTTTCTAACAAAATTATATGGTATCATGACACGACGTCCTTTTACATTTGACTTTTGTAGGCAAATCATAGAGTGTCACTATTTCAAAAATATTTGAGGGCTTCATCAATTTTCCAAGAGCCTCTCTTAAATTTTGACATTCAAATCATTTCTTTTTGAAGCCCTTATTGTGCCATCATCCGTGTAGATTTGTTCTTCTTCAAATGTTAATGTTAACTATTCCAGCTGCAGATTCTCATTTGTCAGAGGAGTTGCCCATGATTCAAGGGCTTCTCTAACATTACCTTCATCAACTTCATGATTTCCTACGTGTTTTGCAAAATTTGCGATTTCACATTATAATCACTTCACCCTGATTTTGCATTGATTTGTGCTGATTTTGCATTGCATTGTTGGATATTGTATAATCAGCTAGATGAATAGAGACATTAAAGAGATGGGGTGTGAGGTGGGAAAAGGAAAGAGGCTAGTTGTTAAATAGGAAGAAAGGTTTGCTTGTGGGCTTACTTATTTTTAAAATATATATTTTGAATAACACAAATAATATCAGTCATCTATTGCTATGTAACAAACCAGCATGGAACTCAGTGGCTTAAAATAATATTTTATTTACTCTTGATTCTGTGTTTGGCTAGTCAGGGCTCAACTAGAATGGATCATTTCTGCTAGGCATATGCATTCATCTGTAGTTTGAGCTGAAGAATCTGAGATGGCCTCATTCACATGTCTGGCTTCTCAGCTGGGGCAACTAGGATACTGGGATTTCTCTCTTTTCCGTTTTTCAGTCTCTGGGGCCTTTCCATTTGATCTCTCTAGTAGGGAAGTCAAGCTTTTTTACATGGTACTTCAGGGTTCTAAGAGAGTAGAAGCAAATCTGCAGGGTGTCTTAAGGCTGCAGGGTATCTCTGGAACTCTCCCCTTGTCACCTCTACATGCTGTGGTCCAAGTAGGTCACAGGCCAAGATCAGATTTAAAGAGTGGAAATAGACTCCACCTCTTTATGAGAGAGAAGTAGTAATGTCCCATGACAAAAGGGTGAGCCGCTTGGGGGTGATTCTTGTAGTCATCTTTGAAAACAATCACCACGTGAATAGATTCTTCTTTTAAAAGGCTATCACAGATAAAGTGGAGCCCCTTTTGATTACCATTTCCATTTTATTCCCTCCCCTCTCTTGTCAGGTAATCATTTTAATGGATTTGGCATATATCCTTTAAAAATTATATTTTAACTTTTAAATATAATTTAAATCAATTCATTAGTGAATAGTTTCATGCTGTGATGCAATTTGTTTTGTTGGACAACCTTACAGTCATGGCAGCTAGAAGGAGCTATGTAATGGGAACGTACAAGACGGCCTGAAACTAAGTAATATACTGATACAGACTGTAAGGGCAGCAACAGTTTGTATAAAGGAAAAGCAAAGACAACTAAAGAAAGCACCGTTGATGAGTTAGAAATAGAGGTAACCCTGAGCAGCCAAATTTATCATTTAGTTGTCCTAAATTAAGTCTTCTTTCTGTCTGAGAGAAATCAGTGAATTTCAGCAGTCAGTTCTTAAAAGAAATGTTTAAAAAATTAATTCTACCTACTGCATATTATGAAGTTTCTTGGAAATTAGGTAGTGGATTTCGACTTCACACAGTGACAGTCTCTGGAGGTTTTTGAACACGTGAAGGTGATGTGTTTAAGAAAAATCTGTACAGCAATAAGATGTAGAGAGGGTTCACTTGGCTGGTGGGAAATAAGTGCTAGGCACTGGGGATTCAAAAATGAATGATGTGTATTTGTTACCCTTTAAAATCTCCCACCTTAGGAGGATAGGTAGGTAGACAAATCCTAGGGATAGATGTACAGGTGTGGGCATAGAGAGGGAATGATTAGCTCTGCTGGAGTCTAGGAGCATGAAGGCTTTAGTCATGACAGGGTATGGTTAGGACTCAGAATCGTCCAGATGATCACCAGCTCCCCCGAACCCCAGTTAACCTCAGAGGTTTAAGTCACAGAAGCACAGAAGTCATTCCAGGAAAATACCTACCTTATTATCAGTTAAGGAATTGGTCCCAATTTCTATGTGGTTTCCTATTCTGAATGACTAGCCCATAATTCCTAGACCAGAGGCAACTCAGTGGTCTCTTTTGTTAACCTTTTCCATGTAGGTCTGTAAAGTAATCTGGGCACTCTTGGTCTGACAGCAATAGGAGACCTGGAATGAGGATCCCACAGAAAAGAAAGCCTTTTTCCCCAGTGGCTAAAGAAACAAGGAAAGCTAAGCAGGCTAATCCATACATCCTTTCCCCTGTCCTCTATGTTGGAGTTCAAAAGCCTTTCAAAGGCTGGTTTCCTCTTGAGCAGGAGGCAATCCTAGGGTTGTATATTCACCATATGGAAAGAAAGAAAAACCACGTAATGACACATCCACGTGTTTTATGTCATTGAGTTTTGGGGTGATTTTTAATGCAACAGTAGATAACTGGGAACATGTAGTTTGCAATGAAAATGTAATTTTTAAGAATTACAGTTAATGGTCTAGGTTTGTTCCTAGAACCCTTCTATCTAATATGTTTTATACATACTACTGTTTCCAAAAATTAACTGGTAAGATAGTGTTATAAAGCAAAATAAAGGACTTTGTGTGATTATTCTCACCTTAAGAAAAACTTAACACTGGGCTTAATACCAAAGGTGGTAGGAAAAAATCATATTACCAGGATAAAATGAATTATGCAGAAAGGAAGGTGGAGTTGAAAGATCATCTGACCCTATCTGGGTGAACTCTGTATCTAGTCATTGAATCCCGCAGTGGGTGTGGATAGAACGTGAGGGTGCAGTTTGCAGAATGCCTGAACGTCTTGCCTTATCTTTTTTTAAGGCAATGAAGAGGAATCAAGTGTTTACTTTCACTAGAAATATTAATGATGAAAAGCACATGATTATATGATTCAAATCTCTTCCAACCAAAGTCCTTGTGTATCAATGATGTCAGTAAGAAGTAGAGAAATGTGTAAGGAAATCCTACATAAATGAGTGACGAAGTATAAATAGTGTCTAGTGTTTACATATAAGGTAGATTTTACCCACTTCCCATGTGCTGTCATTTAGGAACTCCAAGATTTTAGGAAACTAGAGGAGCTTACACTCTCAAGGCCTTCTCTGGCTCTTGGGTTTAAATAAGTGTTTCCCTATGTGCCATATCTATACTTCTCTATAACTGCCCAGTTGTAAACTCCAACCCCTTCTTTAAGTATCATACAATCCACTCACACAAAGTATTTATAAGTGTGGTAGATGTTTGCGAAGTTTTAGAGTCACAGTTAGGAAGATTTCTGACATCTTGCTGGTTTCTCTCCTCCTAGTTTTCTTTCTTCTGTTTTCTTCTTACCTCCACTCTCCATATCATGAAAAGAAATATTACTCAAACACTGGACATTAGGTTTTATCTTCTACCCCAATCAGATATGTGATTATTATCGTAAAAGTTTCCTCCCTTTCTGAGAAGAATTCTGGTGCTCTGGTGCCAGTTAACTTTTTTTTACCTTTTTTTGTTTTTGTCAAGAACACAGGCAGGAGGACACGTTAGAACATTGTTCCTTTATCATTCATTCATTTAACAAATATTATTGAGTAACTCTTAAGTGCTGGGAATACAGCAGTGAACAAGGGACAAAGCCCCTGTTCTTACGGAGCGTATATTTTTGGCGTGGTGGGGTGGGGGGTGGGGTGAGACTGGAAACAGATAATAAATAAAAAACAATGTAATATCAGATAATGATAAATACTAGGAAGAAAACTAAAGCAGAGTAAGGGGCCTGAGAGTGATGAGGATGTTATTTTAGGTGGTCAAGGAAGTCCTCTTTGAACCAGGACCATTTAAGCAGAGACATGTTGCAGGAATCTGGACGAGCAGAAAGGGGTTTCTTCTGTAGTAATTTGTCGTTTTTAACATAGTGATATAGTTTCAGTTGGGTGCATGGGCATCCAGCTAAAGACAACACTTCCCAACTTTTCTTTGAGCTGGGTATGGAATTTTACTGAATTCTGTTCAATAGATGTGAGAAGTGATATGGGCCACTTCCAAATGCTGCCCTTCAAAGAATTAGTTGTGTGCCCTGTTGATTCTTACCTTCTTCCCCTCTTGTTTTTTTTTTTTTTTCTTTTTCTTTTTTTTTTTTTTTTTAAGGAGATGTCAAAAGCTGACTGGACACAGAAATAGAAACCATTGACTTAATGGCAGCTCTTCCTGCCCTCTCACTCTTGTCCCCTCACATCTGTCTCCTGCCACCTTTTCTCATTGCCCTTGGTAAACAGAGTAACAGTTAAGAGCATGGACTCTCAAACCAGATTTCCCGGTTTCTGATTCCAGCAAGGCTGTATGGACAAATTGTTTTTCCTCTGTAGGCCCCAGGTTTTTATTATAAAATTAGGATCATAATAATTCTTACTGTTATGGGTTGTTACAGAGATTAAATGAGTTAATATTTGTGAAATATTTGGACCAGTGCCTGGAACAGGGAAGCAGCACATGTGTTAAATACATAAATAAAAACCCTTACTAATATAACTATCTAGTTCAGCCTCATGGCTTTGAAGGTGTGACTTTATTTCTTTTCAATAATATGTTGATATCACGTGTTGCATACACTACAGTAAAAATTAATACCTCTTCTGCTGTCTCTATCTGCCCTGTTCATTCACACAGTACTATGTAGCATACCTTGGGGAAATATATGGGAGTGTCTTGGCCTTTCTTACACATAAGTTAATCAACTGCGTTAAGTGAGTTGCTATATGCTCAGCACAGACTTAGACTTTTAGACAATATGAAATAAACATAAATCAACATCTTCATCCTGGAGAGGTTCAGGTTCTTACAGGAAAAGCAAGACTTACGCACAAGGAACAATTAGAAGACAATACAAGGCAATACCTAATGAAGTGTTGAAGTTGCTCTTTTTCAGTTTCAGGAAACACTTAATATCACAATAACCCTTAGTTTTTGTTTTTCACTGCAGAACCCTAAAGCAAACAGGAATTGAGGCAAAGAGCTTTAAATTAAAAGGATAATTTAGTAATAATGCTTTTCTTATAATACAGTATTTTTCATGTATGATGTCTTGAGATACTGTAAAACCTTGGAAAATAATGCTTGAAGGAAATGGGCGGGTATCTATTGTTTTTCCGTGACCAAATTGATGCTTAGGGGAAGTCTAGGGCGCTGCAAAGGACAGCAAGATGAGCAGATAGATATAATATGCTCTTCCTTCCCCGGCTAGAGGCAGCGTTTCCACCCTTCTCCTCAGTTTTCCTTTCCCTATCCCGTGACACCTAACTGCTGTTTATTGAATCTTAAATCTCTTCTATGAAGGAGATTTTAGAGATTCCTTTGGTCACATGTTTCAGAGTTTAATAAGCCTTATTTTGAAATTGTTAATTTTGAGGTCTGTTTTGTGAATTTGTTCTTTGAAGTTTCATGACAGATGGATGTCGAGAAGTCATACAATTTTGTCCTCTATTGAAACAAACAAACAAATAAGCCCATAAATGCCAAGGACAACAGAAATGTGTTATCCTGTCTGAAAAGAAAGTTATATTAACTTGAAAGCTTTAGAGAAGGAAATTCTAAAACCATTTTGGTAACCAAGTCTGTTATATGTCAGGAAGTTCTTCATAGACAATTTAAATCTTTATCAGAGCAATATAAAACCATTTCCTCTCATTCTGCTGTTTTTTGAGTTAATGAATAGTCATATAATGGATTTTTATGGATTACCTATTATCATTTTTCTGTAATTACTACATATTCGTATTGAAATTTAGGATTCCTGGTTAAATCAGGGCTATATCTGGGTAGAACCCACTGCTTATAAATAACCTTGTAACAAAAATATTCTGGCAATGCAACTTGTTTCAGCAATAAAATATTTTTGTAGGTGAATAATGGTGGCAGCTAGAAGCATTTGGCTGGTGGTTTACACTTAGGAAGTACTTGAACTATCTTGAATTATCTCTGAATGCTAAAAATGTGTGATTCCAAATTCCTTTCCCTTTGGGCGCACATTTGTTGGCTTCAAAGAACTGTTGCCTTAGTGGAAGCTATGGCTCTATTCCAACTGAAAAAATAAATAAATATTGAGTGAGCCAGAAATCCAGGTAACAAGCAGAGGTGACAAGTGCAGAGGGAATAAGGGTTTGGCTGACTGTCCTCATGTGCCTGACTGCTTTATTAAAACATATTTTCAGTATCTCCTCCTAAAACAATTACAGGCTGTTGCACAGGCACAGTCATCATATCAGGGCTCATTAACACAAAACATGATGGAATTTATTATAATGCGAAAGGAATTTTATGTCTTTAGGGCTTACTTTCCTCATTTGTAAAACTGGTCTCTGATTTCGGAAGCCTTTTCCAGTGATATTATTTTATAACTTAATGAACACTTTAACACATTTTTTTGCAGAGTAATTTTGTTAGTATCATCTCACATTCTCAACTTTAAAAAACAAAAACAAACAACACAGCATTTTTTGGTCACTAGATTTCACCTCTTCTCTCAGTTGAGGTAGTTTGACAAACTGTAGCGTTTCAGTGGACTGAGAAATCAAAAGACCTGAACTAGATTTTTGGCTCTAACACTAACTGGATGACATTGAACACTCAACCTTATGGGCACTGGCTTTCCTTATTTGTAATATGAAAACTTTCACTGCATGATCTAACTCAACTCAACAAACAGTTATTAATTGTTTCCTGCATTTAAGACCCTTGAATAGGACATGAGGGTGAAGTTGGGGAAAATACAAATTAAAGGCATGGAGAAGCTGTTAATGAAATACACGGCCAGTGAGAGAAAGGGACAGAGTTAAGCATTATAATAGAAAAAAACAAAAACAAACCAAAAAAAAACACAAAGTTCTAGGGGCACAAAGGAGGCAATGAATAAATTTCAAAGTTTTCGAGTATTATGAAAGATAATGTTAGTCTATAATGGAAGAGCCCTTCAGGGAAAGGTGTATTTGGCCTGCATTTTGGACACTGTCACTAGCAGATGTAGTTCATTGCAGCAGCTACTTAGAACCACAATCTACTATGGTGATTAGGCATGTCCATCTCTCGCTGCTAATTTCATTCCTCTGCAGGGTGTAAGAGAAATGAAAATGTGGGAAGACTGAGTTTTTCCAGTTCAGGGATTGACCTTTAAAAGAATCAGGGCAGAGAGAGGGTAATGTCAGTAGAGTAAACTAGTGTAAATATCCCTGACATAAGATTGAACTAATTAAGTTTAAATGGGAGGGAGCCTGATCTAAATTAGAGAAAAATATTATCTGAATTACAGGATCTTTTTTTTTTTTTTTTTAAATGCAACCTAATTATATTGTTTTCAAGTATATGTGGTAAGTTGAACTAATTTCTGGAAAAGCATTTCTAAGTTTAAGTGCTATTGGAATCTTCTTTTAATGAATAGATAAATTTGGATTCATGAGGACTACCCTTTGGAATGTAAATAATTTATGTGTTAATACGTTTGAAGCAAAATGGCTAATCAAGTTCTTTAAATTTTATTCACGCTGCTAATTTGTTTAGTGACCCCTTTTATATAAATAGTTCAGAGGTAAACTCAAGTCCAATATGGTTCTAATTTTCAAAAGTTTGTTACAAATTAGTGGGGTTTGAATGAATGCTGTCTCATTCAGGTTCTTATGTGCTAGAAATGGTGCAACTTGTTGACAACCAGATCTGAAACTGTTATCCCTAAAAAGTTGCTGATAAAATCAAATAATAAAGGGAGACCAGCTAGCTACTTCAGGCTGTCATATGCCATGACATAGTAAGGGACATGACTGATGAGTTTCTGGAGGCTCTTTTTGGACACAAATATATTGATAGCAGTTGGAAGATGGAAATAAAACAAAGTGGTCAGGAGAGTTCCTCATAGTGTCTGTTCCAGCTCAGCTATTGTTCAGGTAGGAAGGAGGTCAGATCCAGGCAAGAACTAAGGAGAAGCTGAGATGACAAAAGTTTAAAAGAAATGCTGAAAGAGGAATCAGTCTGGATGCAGGAGCAAGGAGATACTGGGTGGTTTTCTTGAAGAGCATTCGAAACATGGAAAATGGCATGTGAAATTCTGGGGTCAGCTTTTCTAGCTAATCACGCTGGTATTCATAATGGCAGGAATTGTTGTGAGCTGATCTTTGACTCTGCCTCCCAGAGTCGCATGGTCTAAAATACCCAAATCTCCAGTATGTAGGTCCAGAAATGTAATCTTATCCACTCACTCTTAGATAATATTTGGGGAAAATTAACTCACTCTACTGAAACTCACAGGAGAGCAACATATGAATCCAAGTATCTGTGTATTAATTAATAAAGAGAGAGCTACCTGATATAACAAACCACAGTGACCATTTTGGAAGCCTAGTAAATGCTGAGATGGCATAAAAGAAGATTGATATTCCTGAGAAATCTTTTATTGAAGTGTGGGTAACTGTATGTACTGATCTTTCATATTTTGAGTACATTATGCCTTGCCATGGAGGTTTCATGAATCTGTAGAGAAATGAAAAAAATAAGGGCAATACAGTGGACTCACCAAAAAACTAAATGTATTTTATTTAGAAGAATGTACTTTATTTTTTGATTATGTCATTGTTATTGATGTCAAAATGTTGATTTTAAGACATTACAGTACAATTTTTAAAAGTTACTTTTAACTTTATAGAATAAGAATACGAGCAACCCTATCAGGTCCCAATTTTCCCTTTTTTGGAGTGTGATTTATGGTTTCATGAAATCCCAAAGTCTGAGAACTCCTGGCTTAGAAAACTTAAATAAGATTTGTCTACCAATGGTTTTCATTTATTCATCCATAGAAAGAAATGCATTATCATGTCAAAAAGTACATGCACACTCAGACATACATGAATATGTAAATATTTAGAACAGAAACCGAAGTTTCACAAAACAATACTTAATCTTACCTCATTCAGTGTACTCTGATCTATTTCATTTACTTGTTAAAAATATCAGTTGCTATCCAATAATTTGATTTCATGACCTACTAATGAGTCACAACCCACAATTTGAAAAACACTGCTGTAGATTCAGAACCCTTTCTTCCCAGGATGTAGCTGAATAAACACTGACAGGTGTTTCCTTTTTGGATCTCCTTTTCTAGATTCCACACAGACCATATCCCTCCTGGTGCACATTTGTTACCCTGGATAGGTTACAATACAATTGATTAAATACAAACTTTCTATATGTTAGCTGTAATTCCGTCCTTAGGATACACCCTTGTCACCTTGTTTAGTTTGAGAAATATTTTCTACTTTGGATTTATAAGTCACTGTGGTCTTATTTTTACAAAGCAAGGAAGTCCCCTGGTCTTATTAGCCCCACTTTTACAAAATACTTATTACAATAGGTTATTATGTAGACAAGCAATTTGCATTCATTTTAATTAATTTTTTTTAGCCTCAATTGCAGAGCATAACATTTTAGTTACTGATCAAATTTGAGATTTGGGTAGTGACGGGAGAGAACATCTTATTCCAGCCCTGGTCACTGACCAAGTAATGGAAGATAACTAGACAGTCCAGAGGAAAGGAAAAAAGGCAACTAAAATGAATTATATTAAAGATGAAGTTAAAATGTCCAAATGGACGTTACATAGTTTAGCTATGTGAACTTGACACCACAGTAATGAGGAACAGAATATATGCCATATATGTTTTGGAGTAAGTATTATTTTATTCTGGATCATAGGTTTGATACCAGTGCATCAGTATCATGTGCTGGTTGAGTGTGGGCTGTGGTGCCAGACTGTCTGGGAAAAGGTCCATGTATTGAGGCCCCATTTTAGGATAAAGGGACTAAGCCTTACAAAGGTTAAATGACCTTGTGCAAGTCTCTTAACCTCTGTGAGATTTAGCTATAAAATGAGTTATAAAATGAGAAACATTAAGAGCACCTGCTTCATGGGGTTGGTCTGAGGGTGGTTTACAGGCTGGGATTTAGAGTCAGTTACCTTGATTCAAGTTCCAGTTTATTATTCTAGTTGTACAATATTGAGAAAATTACTTAATCTTTTGAAGCCTCACTTTTCTTATTAAATAAAACTGTGCTAATAATAATACTTACTGTGGTGTTAATGTTTTGTGGATTTAATGACACCATACAGTACCTATTACATACAGCTCAATAAATACTAGTCAGCTAGCCAAAATTACCTGTGCTACCTCATTTTGCATGTATTCACTTCATACAGTCTTTCTACTGTATATTTAATAATTGAGATCTTATACATCAGAGGTCTTGGATAGAGTATAATTTAATTGCTCTTTATGTCTTCCTAACAGGGAACAACATTCTACCCTAAAAGAATCAAACAAACATGAAACTTTAAATAAAGTGGCAGCATTCATTTCAATTCAATAACTGTCCTTTTGAATTTCCATTATGTGCTAAGTACTGTGTCCTATAAGGCACATTTTCACCTGGTAAAGGTTGAAGAAAAGCCAAATTTAAAAGGCTACTATAATTAGAACTTTTGCTAATGGCACTTAAACTGATTAATGTCCAATGGGACCCATTCTACTGAAGCATATTTTTTAGGCTGTTATACATTTATATTAAATTAAACATTCGGTGAATGAATGAGCTTATGTATCAGTGTCTCCATGTGGTTCTTGGAGTTAATTTTGTAATGATATAGCCAGTGCCGCTGAGGGCATCTCCCTTGCTGTTTTCTCTGCCTGGAGTTCTTCCTATTCATTCTCACATGGCTGGCTTTTTTTCCCCTCATTATTCAGCTAGTCTTCCCTGGCCATCCTACCTTACAGGGGTTCCATCCTCAGTCTTTCTCTCCTTGAGCACCCTGTTGTATATTCTTCACATACCACTGCGTAGTTGAAATAATACTGTTTACTGTTTGTGAGCTGCTCTTTGTCTGTGTCACTCATTAGATCTAAAGCTCCAGAAAGGCAGGGACTTCATGATTTTTTCATAATACGAACTATTTTTCATGGTTTGTATTATGTTTCTATTATTTGTAACAAACTACCATAAACTTAGCAGTTTAAAACAACACACAGTTACTGTCTCACAGTTTCTGTGGGTCAGGAGTGCAGGGTTAGATTTGCTGGGTTTCACTAGGGTTGGCTCAAAATTTCACCAGGCAGATATCAAGGTATTGGCTAGGCTGCAGTCTCGTCTAAGACTTAGAATCCTCTTTTGAGGTCATTCAGGATGTTGGCACATTTCAACTTCTTGTGGCTGTAGAACTAACATCCTCTTTTTCTTGCTGGCTGTAAACCAGGGTGAGGGGGAGTGCTCTCAGTTCCTAGAGACTACCCAAGGTTCTAGACATGAGACATTCTTACAACATGGCAGTTTATTTCTTCAAGGCCAGCAGGAGAGTCTCCGATCTCTAGACCCTCTTTTAGGGGTTTGCCTAATTAGGCCAAACACATCCAGGATAATTTCCTTGTATTTAACTTAGAGTCAACTGATTAGAGACCTTAATTACGTCTGCAAAATATCTTCAGCTTTGCTACTTAATGTAACGATAATCACAGGAGTGATAGCTGATCATATTCACAGGTGTCACCATACTCAAGGGATGAGGATTATACAGGACTGGTGGACCAGAGGTGAGGATCCTGGAGGCCACCTTATAATTCTGCTTACCCAGTGTTGTAGCCCATTTAAATGACAGTAGGTATTTAAACACATATTTGCCAATGAATGAGTGAATGAATGAGTAAATGTCAAATAAATAAGAATTGAGGCATCAGTGAGAAATGTAAGTAAACTATTGGTTGTGTTCAGATGTATGTTTAGTATCCTATATTGAGTTCAAAACAATCTTGTGATTAGATTGTCCACAATTCACTTTTCTTACTGAGGGACTTGTGACTATTACACAGTGCAAAGAGGAATCAAGTAGTATTTGTTTTGTATTATATTAGCAAAGTTTCTGTAGTATAGTCTTGATTAATATCTCTAACCAACAGTCTTATGCAGATGAAGTTGTTAAACCTGAGGATACTAGAATGGCTTGCACATGAAAGCCCAGTTTATCATTGGCAAATCAGGATTAATTGATAATAGAACTTGGACTTTTGCTGTCTGTCACTGGAAATTTAATGTTCCACTGTTTCCTCAAAACTAGAGAGAAGGAAGACATTTTAATTTCTAGGAGAAATAATACAAAGTTAGGTTCAGAAAAATGTTTTCTTGACTATAGCTAAGATACTACTTTGTGGAATGACCCTCTAAAGGAAATGTAGGCACTCCTGTTATTTGAGATATAGGAAACTACAGGGATGAGGCAGGCATAGGATAGCATATTAGGCTACTTTAGCTGCCATAGCAAAATACTACACGTTGGGTGGCTTAAAAACAGACATTTATTTTCTCACAGTTCTGGAGGCTAAAAGTCCATGATCAAGGTGCCAGCAAATCCTGTTTCTAGTGAAGGTCTCTTCCTGACTTGTAGATGGCCGCCTTCTCACTCTGTCCTCTTGCAGCCTTTTCTTGGTGCACACACATGGAGAAAGCTATGCTCTTTCTTCCTCTTCTTATGAGGAGGTTAATCCTATTAGAATAGGATCCCACTTAAGGTTAAATGATTAGGACCTTGTTCAACCTTATTATCCTTGTAGGCCCAATCTCCACATACAGTCACATTGGGGGTTAGGGCTTCAACATGTGAATTTTGAGGGGACATAGTTGAGTCCACAATAGATAGCTTAGAGAGCTATGAGGAACAAAGGAACCTTTGAAAGGGAGCAAGTTCAGTAGAGGGAGTAGGATTTCAGGCTTTCGCACATTGGATCACTTGCATTTGAATTCCAGCTTCATTTCCTGCTTGCGTTAGGGGCAAATCCAACTTTTATGGGGCCTAGGACTTAGACAATTTTAGAAACCCTCTTTAAGATAGAGAATATAAAGTTAGGTACAGAGTCTTGGAAGAGGGCTTATTCAAATAAGGGCCTCAGAAGTTTAATTTCATTAATTTCTCAGTAAGTTCACCTCTATTTGCCACTGAGCTAAGGAAATTACTATATCTGAGCCTCAGTTTTCTCAACTATACAATGGAGACAATTATTTTAAATCACAGGGATGTTGAAAGGATTAAATGAAATGATCACTACCAAGCTCTCCTACCTGTCTATTGTTATTGCTACCTTTATTATTATTGTCACCATTATTATTATTCAGCCCTTTCATTTTACAGACGATAAAACAGGCAAAAAACTGTTTATCCCTACATCATACAACCAGTGAGCTGGGAGGTTGGGCCAGAGTCACCCCTCCTGCCTCCTGGTCCACACTCTTTCCATGGCTCTACAGAGACAGCTTTTTGTACCCTGTTCTCAGTGTTCACATCCCTGAAGAGGGTGTTGGCATAGTATCATAATCTTCATCTATAATATTTACTCTATAGCTACTGAAAAATGAAAGAGGTCTAAAAAGCAGATGTTAATGTGGTTGAATTTAAGCTTCTTTTTTATTTTTATATACACTGAATGGGAATAAGGTCAATAAAATATAAAGCCATAATCATTAAATACACATTCTCATTATTTGTGGAAATTTCCAATTGGAAAGCTTAGCTTCTATCTTCATCTGGAGGAAGTGATGACTTGGAAACATAGATGTTTCTATGTTATCTCGTTGCGAGTGATTCCCAAGGTCCCATTTGTGAATTCTGTTAGGGACATTAGAAGACTTTCCTGGGAAAGGTCTGAGGAGTCAGTCCCAGGGGCTCTAGTCGGTCTCTTGGAAATATGCACCAGATGACAGAAGTTGGCTCTTCATTTCTCTCGTGGCTCCAAGTACATGAAAATCTTTTCATGTTATCTTGGCTCTGGAAAACCTGTGTCTCAGAGCTGGTTTTAACACTTTTAAAGTACAGTTAATGTTGATTCCAATGTACCTAAACATTTTTCTCCCTATGACCCACCACATATATTTTGGCTTGCTCATCAGGGCTTGGCAATCTAAATATGACTGGTATTAGACTCAAAGATGCTAGTCCTTAAAATTAGTACAGTGTGGAGAATAAATAATATTTGACTCAGGCTTTAAATCTTTGGCCTGAGTCTGAAGAAAAAAAATAAAACTCTGTAATAAACATTTTTCTAATTTCTTTCATTTTCAAATATGGCACCACTATAGAATTTTTGTGAAACCATCAAAACAAACCATGTAGCAATCTAATAGAATCTATACATGTGTATGGCATAGACCATCATGGGGACTCTGCTACTGACAGCAATAAGCTTGGGTAAATTATTTAACCTGTAATTCTTACTTAAGTACAAATAATAACATGAGGTTTTTGAAGTTTCTAGAGGAAAAAATGTCACTTATCGACAAGACAGTTATGAATACTTTATGGTTATTGTTATTATTGTTATTAATATACCTATCAGAAATAATGTTGTGTGACTAGAAAACCAGTGCTAATCTTCACCTGCAGGATCTTCATGCAGACACTCCTGGTTTATCCATCTACCAGATCTGCTGATTGTTAAACAGGCATGAATATATAATAAAACAGAACAATTAGTAGAACTAAGGGGACAGCCAAGCACATTTGTCAAGGAGCCTGTCCATTCTCTTTTTCATCCTTCAAGGTGGGCAATGGAGAGGCTGGTGGGCTCTTCCTCTGAGCTCTGCCCCTTTGCCTTGCCTCCTGCCTGCAGGTCCTCTGCTCTGCTGGTTTCTGGCAACCACACCTTTACCCTGCATTTTCAGTCTCACATCTCTATTGGCACTAAGTCCTTCACATGCCAGTTTTTCAATCTTACTAGAGATGTCTATTGGCATCAGGGCTCAACTCGTCTTTCCTATTGTTTTAACACCTTGCAATAGTTTGAGTTAAGAGAGTTATAAAAGTTTCAAATTCCTACTAGACATAAAGATGAAAACACCCGATCATGAGGACTACCAGTTTTTCTTCATAAACTCATTTTGTATAACATCAAAGGACATGAAAAAGGATTTCTTGGTCAGTAAAACATCAACACAACTTTTTATATGTACATGGATCCAAATATTATCTTCTACGGAGGCTCCTCATTTGACGTCCATCACCATGTTAGTCTGTATGCTGATATTTGCCAGCAAAGGATTGTTTACTTCTTAATGTTTCTGCAGAATAGCGGGTCCAGGAGCAGTATTTTCTCAGAACTGGATTTGGGACAGTGATTCTCAGCCATATCATTTATTCAACAAATGTGAGCTAGGCACTGTTCTGGGTGCTTGGGATAAATCAGTTAACAAGACAGACCCTTCCCCCACCAAAAAATTCCTGCCCTTATGGTACTTATTTTCCATTTAATATACATATATAAAAATACAGGTGGATTTCTATACTAGAGATGTATCAGTGTTTTGCTTTTGGGATGCAGCAGTTTGTGTTGCATAGGAAGTAGAGTTCCTCCCAAGAAAGCGAACATTATGTTGCAGGCTAGCTTTTCAAAGAGGATTGGTTTTGGCAGGCTTCTCTTGAAATGTGAGTGTGAGATAACTTCCATGCTTCTACAGAATACCAGTGTGACACACCTTTCATCTCTAGCAGGGTTGTGCTACTGGTGGAGAAACGCTACAGTCTCAGTGCAGGTTTGCATAAGCAAGATGTAGTCAGTGTTAGCTAGAGTCACCAGGCAGGGCTTTCATTTATTTTTCTTTTGACAAGACAGAGCTCAAAACCAGCTTAAAAAAGTTCACTGTCGCATTTCTGCAAGTACTAACTACTGTGTCACTATTTTCAGTGGTAAGTATGAAAAGTTCAGGAGTAGACTTTAGATAAAACATAAGGAATTGATTGTCATTGCTTAGGAGAATTGGAAAGTAAATAATTACACTTGAATTAAAAGAAAACTATTATCACACACACACACACCATACTGATCCATGTCCTTTGTGTGTGCATATTTTAGGAACACAGGAAATATGAGTTGTGAGTGGAGGAAAATGTAAGGTATCCCCTGGCTTCAGAGCTAGTAATCTTTTAGATGCCTCATAAATGCACAAGATGGTCCCTGGGCTGGATTTTTAAATCTCCGAATTAGCTGAAACAGTTGTAAAATCACAGGGAGCCAGACAGTTTACAATCAACTGCAAATCAAAGGAGGCTCCTATATGTTGTTTGTTCTAGCAGGCACAGGGAATGTATTGAACTTGCGAAATGTGCTTTTCATATCCCTGTGATGACAACCTACTACCTTCCCAACCTTGATTTTCTCTTCTTACCCCAGAATCAGAGAGAGTTAAAATCTTCAGCACCAGGGGCATCTAGGAGGCTGCTTTCAAGACAGGCTGTGATGGCTCATTGAGCGCACCTGGTCTGTGTTCCTAGTTAGCTCCTACCCATACCCAGTCCTGACATCAGAACTGATTTCTGTCAGCTCTAATGTGCCTGAAAAATTTCTTTCAAGGCAGTTTCCTCTTCTAACACATCCCCGGGGAATTTCCCCTAGGGGGTGTGAGGCAACATTAGACTGTGACTGTGATAAGATATTCCTGTGTTGGAAGAGTTTTGTATGAAAAGCAGCACATTACATCTGTTGTTTTCTTTATATAGGGTATATTTCACACTGAATGATACTGGAACACAACCCAGGACTCTGTCTTGACTCCCCTGCAGTCTTGTACTTCCTCCTCCTCAATGACGGCAGATCCCGAAACACTTAGTGACATATGGTAGCCTATCTGTGAAGTATGCTGAATAGTACATTTGCTTTCTGACTCTGGAGTATTGTGTTTCATTTTGGGCATCATATTTTTTAAAGGAGTATTGACAAACTGGAACTCAGCCACCAGAAATCTTTTTGGAACAAGGTAGGAGAAAAATATAACTACATTCATGTCTGCATAACTAGTACCTGCATAGCAAAGAGCCATACAAAATGGCGAAGAGTCCGCAAAGTGCCATAAGAAATCATTGAAAGAAACTGGAGATGTTCAGCCTAGAGGGATCAATTATTATTATTATCGTTATTATTTTTTGGAAGAAGGCAGTGGCCATCATTCAAACGTTGGAAAGGCTGTCATGTGAAAATGCAAATGATTATTTTTCTTTTTTCCATGCAGTTCCAGTCAGCAGAACTAGAATCAATATGTGGGATTCATGGGTAAACAGATTTTTGTTCTATATAAGGAAGGTCATTCTGCTTATTAGTTGTGCAATGATGGAATGTATGTCTGCAAGCAAAAGCTACAAGACCTTATAGAGAAAATTCCTGCACTGAGTAAGTAGTTGAGCCAGACCTGTAAAGATTCCTTATAATTCAAATATTCTATAATTTTCTGAATCAGGAGTTTCTTGTTCTATTTTCATTTTGACAGAGGACTGACAAGGCTTGAAAGTCTCTTTCTTTCTTCCTATATTCCTTAATAAGATAATTGAACCAATTACATGGCTGTAATGAAATTGGTCTTATGTCCTTTATTTTTATTTTTTAGTTATTTTCTCTGCTGGAGTACATAATCCCATATGAAGGAAAACTTACAATATCAACCAGTTATTCATGGCTCCTCATTGTCGCCTGACCAACGCCCTAAAAATCCGAACTGAGCTTGGGCATCTTGTTACCTTCTTGTTTGCAGAGCTAACCTGTAGATTTTCCTACCTAGTATACATTCCCACAACCTCTGGTAACAGCACCCTCATTTTTCTTTGGGAGGCAATGCCTCCCCCATTGCAGGTTGTTTTGGTGCTTCCTCGGATAAAGAATCTTGGCCTCTCCCAGGCTAAGGGGTGAGAACTGACTGACACTTGGCCACGTGTCTCTCTCTTTGAATTTGAATGTTGAGTGCTATGACACAGGACAAAGAAAAGTTGGAGCTGATTGTTTCACTGCAGCTCCAAGAAGGGAATGCCCTTCAGTTCTTGTTTCCTAGGTTCACATGCAGATGGCAAATAGATCTCACAAGTTGTGTATGTTTGTTATGTAGCCATATTGCTTGATTGTTAGATGAGGAATTTGTGTCAAGATTTGGAATGTGTGACCTTGTATGTTTTCAGTGAGAAGGGAAAATGATATATATGCGGTGTGTACAATTAAGCATCTTTTGGAAAGAGATTTCCATTGGTTCATTTGACTCAAGGCCTAAGGGTGTGAGAATTCCTGCTTCCTGAAGTGTTGGAAAGTTAAGGTCAAATGCTGGGTGTGTTTCAAGTTCTGAACAATACCAGCCGATTTCAAAGCTGGTGTTTGTGTGTGCGTGCATATGTGTGTGTACAGAGCTGCGGAGGAAAAGCAGCCTCTACAACTTTGCTTTGAAAGATGCCAAAACACTGAGCCACATATTTGTGCGAGAAAGATCTGTGTGTTTGGATGAAACCTGCCTCTTTTGTAAACACAAGGCACAGAGAGGCCTGCCTCCTCTTGCCCTGTTTTTGAACTTTTGTTCACATTAGCAATTTCCCTCACCTTGGCTCTTGAACTTCCCTTTGTAGTGAAATTCACAAGTACTGTGAACTGGTGAGAGACTGTTGGAAAGAAAGGGTGTGCTGGACTAGATTGCATTTTTCCTGAACACTCTGAAATATCAGGAAGTATGGAACATGAGTCATCACTTTCTGTTGGAAACTTCATGACCTTTACAGAGTAGGTCAAATTCCTCCCAAGCTGTGCTTCTTCACACCCCAGTGCATGACAGTAAAAGGGCAAATCCGAGGGAGGCAGAAGCATATTCATATTTTTTCTTGCAATCTGTTACACATTATCATTTTTTGACATACTTTGCTTCACATGACAGTACTAATGGTGGAAACTGAGGTCAGGGGTGAGAGAAACTTGCCTGGTCTACCTGGTGTGATTGTTTAAAAAGTCAGTTTGGATAAACCCAGAGCCTGCTAGGATTAGGGCAGTGTCAAAGGGGACAGCATTTCCACTGAGGACTTGGGGAAATAACTGAGTAAAAGGGGAAATCCCTGAGGGAAGAAGGCCACATTCCAAATTCTGAATCCCAGCCACCTTGCAAACTTGCATTTGATATTATGTACCAGGACAAAACAGGCAAAGGTATTGCAACAGTGTTCTGGCCAGGCGCCCCTTTGTAGAGGGTTATACAGTTCTACAACTCTGCTCTCAGGGCATCACCGTTTTGACCAATGATATCAATAGAGAAGAACCTGAACTCTCAAGAAAAGTTTATGTGGCATACATTATACTCTTAAGAATCCAGGAATTGAGGGTGTGGTGTAAGGGAGCAGGCTGGGAAAGGTACTGGAAAACCAACAACTTTTTGAGTTGAAGTGCTAGGCCATTGAAGACCTTGGTCGTGGAAGAACCTATCCGTGTCAGCACCATTTTTAATTCTGTAAAAATATTTCATCTTCCTAAAATCATTCAGAAACAAGGAAGTCTACACAGTAAATTTTTCTTTTATTTATTTATTTATTTATTTATTTATTTATTTATTTAGAGATAGAATCTTGCTTTGTTGCCCAGGCTGGAGTGCAGTGGTGTGATCTCTGCACACTGCAACCTCTGCCTCCCAGGTTCAAGTGATTCTCCTGTCTCAGCGCCCTGAGTAGCTGGGATTACAGGTGCCTACCACCACACTGGCTAATTTCTGTATTTTTAGTAGAGATGGGGTTTGGCTAGGTTGGTCTTGAACCCCGACCTCAAGTGATCTGCCCGCCTTGGCCTCCCAAAGTGCTGGGATTACAGGTGTGAGCCTCTGTGCCTGGCCATAGTAAATTTTTCTTATCTAAAATCAATACTTTCAATGTCTCTGGACACTTTTTACTTTAATCGTTTTTTTTTTTTTTGTCGTTGTTGTTTTTTAAGACAGGATCTCACTCTGTTGCCCAGGTTGGAGTGCAGTGGCATGGTCTCAGCTCACTGCAACCTCCACTTCCTGGGCTCAAGCGATTCTCCTGCCTTGGCCTCCCTACTAGCTGGAATTACAGGCATGAGCCAATAAAACTGGCTAATTTTTTGTATGTTTTTATAGAGACAGGGTTTTGCCTTGTTGCCCATGCTGGTCTTCAATTCCTGAGCTCAAAGTGATCTGCCCACCTTGGCCTCCTAAAGTGCTGAGATTATAGGCATGAGCCACCATGCCTTGCTTTAACAAATTTTAATACTAATCTTTCTGCATGAATTACACATTCTGCTTTCATAAAAGATTTAGTTAATGTAGCATTTTCATTTTTCTATTTACTATCAGATGCTTGGCTGTCACTTCTCATGGCTGCCACTCCCATCTCTAATAGACTTTCTTCTGCAGTTTAATTTGCGCTTCTCAATGCCCATGGCTAAAAATCCAACATGGCTAACTTCAGAAATTTATTTATATTGATAATATATGTCTTTGAACGGGGCAGAAGAACCTCTCTTGTCAATTGCATGAACTTTAGCAAATGAGTTTGGTGACATGCATTTCACCTTCTTGGAGACCTTTAACCACATTTCATAGTTTTTTTTGTGTCCATCTTTGGTTCTCAGTAGGGTCCTAGACATTTGAAGTTGCCATATAAGTGACCCTCAGATAAGTACGAATTCACTGGACTGACTGCTCTTCAAAGGTTAGAAAAAGAATCAAACATATCTATGGCCGAGTTGGGAGTTGAAGTCAGCTGCAGCGTAGCTGCCAAAGTCATTAAAATGCAACAGCTTAATGGCTACTCCCATGCTGACTTTCTGTGCAAGTGCAAAGGAGTCTTTCATGGTGAAGGTAGCTGTGTCAACATGAGGAGGGGCTGCAGACAGCTCATAAAGGTGTTGCTCATTGGGGATAGGCAGTGCAATGTTTAGATGTCAACAGACAAGACAGAGAGGAGCCTTCTGCAGAGAGAGATGAGGACTCTGACTATGACCAACGGGTGGCGCTCTGAGCTGCTAATTGAGCTCTGAGCTGTAAACCTGTGAACTACCCGTTTTTTGCAACTGTATTTTTCAAGAACTCAAGCGTCCTGTAAAACTTAGAGCATCTTGGAAGTGGGAGGAAGTGTCCCTCTTACCTTGACCCTCACTTTTTTTTATCTTCTTACATTTCCAGTGGAACCTGCACTTTTATTTTAGAACAAGAAAATTAAGCTGAGAACATGAGTCTTCTGTGCCCTTGGATGAGGGGTCACCTAAAGTCTGTGACTCCAAAGCCAATATTTTTCCTATAAGGTAATGCGTTCACATGTAAAATATGTTACAACCAAAGATTGTCCACTAGAAGCAAAACTATTGCTAGTTTCTGTATGTAAAAATCTGATGTATTAGGTGATTTTTCACATTCAAGCAAAAGATGGCAGTTGATCATCTATGGTATAATGGCCAAATGATTCAGAAAAGTTGTTTTTATCTTTTTTATCTATCAGTAGATGGCAGGAGATACCATCAAATCAAGCTATAAAAAGGGACACAAATGATAGAATTCAGTCATTGTTTCTTCTATTACCTAAAAAAATTTGGTATGCAGGGTAGTCAGTGTGCTGTTATGTGGGCACCCAGGGAGAGAGCATTTTTGAATATGGATTGGAGTTCAGTTATTAGCTTCCTCATTAATCTGGCAAGCTTATGGTTGGTTTAAATCAGTAGTCAAATGTTGGAACTAAATTTACTTTATTTTGAAAAGACACCTGGAGAACTGATTCATCACTCATGTTGCTAAGATTAATTGGGCATTATAATTGTGTTAAGTGGATTCACACACCACATAAAAATTCAGGAGTTTTTCCTATTTTCTTTTTTTTTCTCTCTTTAAGGAGAGAAAAGAGTTAGGGAAATCCAGCATCATAAAGGGCTTTTTCCAAGATCAATGCAAATAAAGCACTATAGTTAATACTAACAACACACAAGAATGTTTTCAACATTCCTTAATAGACTCTGACCCCATGACCTATTTCTATATCCAAACAGAGGTCATTTTCATCGATATTAAACTTGCTTTTACATATTAGTTTTTCTGAAGTATAGAGTTCTCAAAGCAGTACTGACCGCATGTTCCCAAATTTGGGGATTACAGAGAGGCGAAGTACCTGTGGAATTTTCAAGAGTTGAAATTTGCAGTCTTCGAGTGTGTGGTTCTCTTTTTATCCCCTTGTCACCACTTAATAATGACATGATTCTTCTCTTTGGTACAAAGCATTTGAATCAGCTACTTTTTTTTTAAACTTATCATTTGAATTTTATATTTTGGAGAAATTTTTTAGAAAAAATTCAGTCTATGTATATTTTTTTCTTTTAGACAACAACTTAACTAAAAAGCATCTCAGGGGTAGCAAGAGTATTTACATGGGAATCAAGTTTAACATCAGTCTTGTTTAATGCCAAGCTGGAGATAATAATAGGCATGACCCAGTGGCTCCTCAAGTGAAGGCTGTGTGCTGCAGAAAGTATTTAGCTCCTGAAAACAGATGGAACTGGGTATGCATGCAAGTGGACCCTACTACGTTTCCTTATAAATTTCTCCACTAGAGAAAATCTTCACTCAGAAGTACATCATTTTCCCCCTTTAAAAAAATCCAAACTGTGGCTAGTACTAAAATATCCTATCAAAGAATACAAAAAAAACCCTTCCCAGTCTATGTGCTATGCTGTATGAAATTTCTACATTTGACAATCAACCTGTTACTGAGCTTGGCACTGTGCTGCTGTACTATTGGATGAAGATGCTCTTTTGAGTCAGGGTATAGAATCTCTAGGTGTGAGAAACTAGGTAGAATGAAGCAGTTCTGCAATGGGGTTCTAGGATAGCCTGAATACTCTTGTTACAGTGGTTTTGTCTGCTATAAATTTACTACTCTTTATTTAATTTATTGTTCAGTAACATCCTATTATACTCCCAAGTGAACATCAATTACATGGTCACTCTATTCACTGGTTGCCTGCTTCTTCCCACTTCCCTTTGAAGAGAGTTTACTTTCCTGTGTACTAGTATCTACTAAGCTCAATTGCTTAGGGTGAAAGTTCGTATTCTCCCCTATCTACATTTGTTTTTATTAAAATTTGTATAAATTCTTTCACACAATAAATAGTAAATGATTGATAAAGCTTAAGTACTATCCCTCCTGAATGTATGTATATATTAATAGAAAACGAACTTTTAAAGGTGGCTAAATGCATGTCATCTCTCATCATATAACTGTCAAGCATTATAAAGGGTTTGAGACTTTGTTGTACTTGCAAGCTAACTAGTTGGCTTTCCATAGTTTCATGGATGCTGGCAGAAGATAAGAGACTTCTGGGTCAGAAATAGAGGACAATTTATTACCCAAAGCAATATTAGTAGCCAGATATTCATTGTTTCAATTCTCTCAAAGTGTTTCAAAGAGGGCCAGGTGACACCTGCACATGCAGTGGGTTGTATTACAACAGAGGAATCCAGAACTCAGTTAACTGGAATCTATTATAATGGGCAGCAAGCATGTATACCCTTTGTTTTCAAGAGAGATGCTATATAT
Source organism: Rhinopithecus roxellana (assembly GCF_007565055.1). Taxonomy (NCBI): domain Eukaryota; kingdom Metazoa; phylum Chordata; class Mammalia; order Primates; family Cercopithecidae; genus Rhinopithecus; species Rhinopithecus roxellana. The sequence continues at coordinate 42,225,900 of NC_044562.1, read as the reverse complement.
TCCAAGACTGTTCACAAAATAAACATACTAGGTAAGATAATTGAGAAAAAAGGCCGGGTGCAGTGGCTTATGCCTGTAATCCCAGCACTTTGGGAGGCTGAGGCAGGCGGATCACTTGAGCTCAGATGTTCAAAACCAGCCTGGGCAATGTGGCAAAACCCTGTCTCTACCAAAAATACAAAAAATATTAGTTGGGCAAGGTGGCATGTGCCCATGTTCCCAGCCACTCAGGAGGCTGAGGCAGGAGGATCACCTGAGCTGGTGGCAGAGGTTGCAGTGTGGAGAGATTGTACCATTGCACTCCAGGCTGAATGACAGTGAGACTTCATGCCCCTCTGCCCCCGACCACTCCCAACAAAGAGAATAAAGACACGCAGACACAAGAGAGATCTGTAGAGATTTTCCCCCAACAATAATTGCAGATCAATAAGAAGACTAGGAGAGATCATTGTGGGAATTTGTTTTTGGCAAATTTAAAGTCATACTAAAGTCAGATGTCTACTTTGCTTATGCACGAGTTTGACTTGTTTTTAAAATTTTTCCAGAAAGTTAGTCTTCCTACTTTAAGTATGTTTTTACAGTAAATATATAACTGAGATCTTATTTTTCACTGACAATGAGAGTAATATTATCATACATGGTCATTATAGAAAACACAGAGAAGTATAAAGAAAAATATAGAAATCACTTATAATTTCATTACTCAAGAGGTAATAGCTATTAAAATATTGGCTTTTAATGCCTCTGTACATGTATTTTTTATATACATAACCGAGATTATGTGACGTACTATGTACTCTCTTGATAGTTTTGCTTTTTTACATACTAAAAACATTACTTCAAGTCGTGATTTTGAAATTTGAAAACATTACTTCAAGCCTCATTTAAGTTATGATTTTAAAAATAATTGCATAATATTCTATCATAAATATAACTATTTTAAAAACCATTTTTTTAGTGTTAGAAAATTTGCTATCAAATACTATTATGATGAATATTCTGGTACGTAAATGCTTTTTAGTGCCTTTGTTTAGATTCCTATGAGAAAAATTATTGGGTTAAGTGTCTAATTTTATTTTAAGGTTCTTGATCTTTATTGCCAGATCACTTTCAAGAAAGATGACATCAGTTATACACGTGGCACGATATTTATGACCACTTTTTCCCCCAATATTTTCATCACAATTAAATATTTTATTTTATTTTATTTTATTTTATTTATTTATTTATTTATTTATTTTTTTGAGACGGAGTCTTGCTCTGTCACCCAGGCTGGAGTGCAGTGGCCAGATCTCGCTCACTGCAAGCTCCGCCTCCCGGGTTCACGCCATTCTCCTGTCTCAGCCTCCCGAGTAGCTGGGACTACAGGCGCCCACCTCATCGCCCGGCTAGTTTTTCGTATTTTTTAGTAGAGACGGGGTTTCACCGCATTAGCCAGGATGGTCTCGATCTCCTGACCTCGTGATCCGCCCGTCTCGGCCTCCCAAAGTGCTGGGATTACAGGCTTGAGCCACCGCGCCCGGCCTGAGTATTTTAATTAAAAAAATCTTTCAATAAGATATTTTTTAAAATACATTTTTTCAACTTGAGATTTCTTTGATTATTAGTAAGGAGAAAATATTTTCTTCTGTTAGTTGGTCACTTGTATTTGTTATCGTATAAAATATCTGTTCATGTTCTTTGCACAGCTTCTGGTAATGTTTTAGTATTTTTCTTAATAAGGGAAAGTTTTCTAAAAACCCTACATGTAATATTTTGTGTACTAGAATTTTGTGCACTATTTCTCCAATATATTATTTATTATTATGCTAATGTTTTTTTTTTGGTGTTTTGAACTTAAAAATTGATCAGGCATGGTGGCTCATGCCTGTAGTCCTAACAATTTGGGAGGCCAAAGTGGGAGGATCACTTGAGTTCAGGAGTTCAAAACCAACCTGGGCAACATGGTGAGACCCCATCTCAAAAAAATAAAAAATCTAGTAAAATAACTAACCATTATTCATATGCTTTCTTCTACTGCTTACAAATTCTTACCCGCCATGGTGGCAGGCGCCTGTATTCCCAGCTACTTGGGAGGCTGAGGCAGAAGAATCTCTTGAACCCGGGAGGCAGAGGTTGCAGTGGGCCGAGACTGCGCCATTGCACTCCAGCCTGGGTGACAAGAGCAAGAAAAAAAAAAAAAATTCTTGCCCACTCAGGGGTTAAATATTTACTAAATTTTTCACATATTTAATGTCTTTTTAATATTTAATTTTTAAAATCTATACTTCTAAGGGCACTTTGATAGCCAATGACACCAACAGTGAGTGAGCTCTACCTTGCTCAATTGTTTGCGGTGGTTTCTTGGTCATGCACTAATATTATACATTGTAGGGTGTCTATAAAACCTAGTGTTTGAAGCATATTCTTGTTACCCCTCACAAATTTATTTAGTGAGTGACAATCTTGTTTTGGATAAGGCTACATTTTTATGCTCATCTATTAAGGACTAGTACAGATATATTCAAAATACTTAATTTCATGTATTGATAGGAATAAATAAAATAGCAATACTTATTGTAACTCCAACATATTCTCTGAAATCATAACAATATCTTCTGAAATGTAATCAACTAAATGGCAAAACATATTATGATTTTTTTTGGTCAGTTTCATGTTTAAACATTTTTAATATGTTGAATTTTGGGGAGGTAAAAAATCCCTATTCTTCTAGTGTAAAGTAACTTGCTTTAATATTCAGTTGCTACCCATTTAGAGAAGAAAATTGCTCTTCAAATAGCATAATGCATTTTTGTGTGTGTGATAGTGGCAAAGGTAGGGAGGATTTAAGAAACATTTTACACTCTTTGGCAGTGGTGTTGATGGGGAGAAATAGAACAATAAGAAAGGATTGAACTCGTTACTTTTTTTTTTTTTTCCTTCAGCCAGATAATAAAAGGCAAAGCCTGATTTCATGCAAAATCAATGGGGGTGAGTTATTTTGACAGAAATTTGCCATCCTTCAGTGATCGTGTGGTACTCTGGATAATAAATATTTTAAGTCAGTACATTACTGGTAATTTATTAGGCCATATGAAATAATAAAAACAATACAAAAGTCTGGAGATGAAAGTGTCTGGTGAAACAGAAGGTCTATGTAAATGTTCAATATTGTCTAGAGTTTTACTATTAAAATTATATATTAGTGGAAGAAAAGATGTTTACTAAGTAGAGATGTGCATTTTCATTTCTTTTTAATTTGTCTCCCTTATATTTTCCTACAAGGCTTATGCTTTTTTCCTCCAAAAGAAGAGATTCAGAAATACCTTTTTTTGTTATAAGTCTGGTTTGTAGTTTTATTTCTATTTCATTTCTATTTTCTTCCAAAGCTAGGCAATACATTCACATCTCTAAGTTCAGATGTTGTTCATGAGGATCAATGCAAAAATTACTTTCTCGGCTGAATGCAGAAATACTTGGGTCTATGAAACTCATTCTCAATAAATTCAAGTTATTGTTTTCAAAAAAAATCCTAGTGGGACACCAACTATTGAAGCCAGTGTTGGAGGAACACAACGGCTTATGGGATGTTTGGAATATAAGAGTAGTATGTACTCTGACCTTGGGGAGCCGTTGGGGTCTTCAGACAGATCAGTAAACATCACAAGGAATAGGTCTTTGAAACTAATACATTTCCAAAACATTTGGAGGGTGATGATGATTTAGATAATTCCCCTGCCATGTGGAGAATGAGTGGCACCATTGCAGTGGCTTTGTGGAGAGGTTGGGTCATGATCCTCATGTTGGGGAGTAAGTTGGGCGCTAGGTGCTCCGGAGAAAGCAGCTGTTCCATGTGGTTGAAACAGAGAGGCAGAACAGAGGCGAAGTGAAGAGCGCGACTGTAGACTCAGGTGGTCAGAGGCCCATCCTGGCTCTGCCACTCAGCTTGATATTGTGGAAGTCACTTTACCTCTCTCTATTTTAGTTTCTCATTTGTGAAGTAGGTAATACTTGCACCCATAAGCATTGTTCTGAGGATTAAATGAGCTCATCATGCAATGCACATATGCATTACATGTATGTAACGTGTATGTATGTAACAGGACATGTATATATAGTAGGCACAGTAACTGAGCAGACTAAGAACTTGATATAAATGTTGTCAAATAAATAAAATAAACTTCCTGGGAAAGTTATGAAGGCAGGAAAGGAAGAACTAGGCACATGAGGTCTCCAGAGACCTACCCGGGCCTTAAATGGAGAATTCTGCGTTGGGAAAAGTAGAAAAAAAAAATTAGTCCTTAGAAGACTGTTGGCTGCAATCAAAGTTTACATTCACTTGACAGAGTGATATAAAGGCTGCGATTATTGGAATGAAGTGACCTGTGTCTGAGTGCGGAGCATGGGCAGGGAAAGACAATGGGAAAGCTAAGGACAGTGAGAAGGAGAGCTGGGGAGGCCATTTCTTATTTCTCTCTTTACACCCCCGATTTGCTCATGTGTTTTTAGGACACCTCAGATTACTTTTGAAAGTAGGAGATAAAATACTTTTTGTTAAGTAAAAAACAAGTCCAGGTAATAAATAAAATAAGAAAGTCCTGGGCAAAGGGATCATGGACTGAAGAGGAGGTGATTTAGGAAAACTGAGGTAGCACTAATGCTCAGGTTGCACACTCACCAAGTGTGGGGGTGCAGCACACACCTCATCTGCAGGTACTGGGCTCAAGGAAAGGAGTTATAGACAAATTCACCATAGCGGTAGATGAGCAGAGACTCTGAATACATCTGTGAAAACATTTTACTTTTCCTTTAAGTAGAGATGTTTTCAAAATAGTGGGTGACATGATGATATGAGATTAGATGGAAACAGAAAAGAGGAGAGGGGAGTACATGAAGAATTATTTTAATGTTGGGATGGCTTTGTCCACTGCAGCGAACATCCAGAGATGCAGTGACTACCATCTGCCATTGAAAAAGAACCATTGATGGAAGTACTATTTTCAATGATAACTCCTGGTAGCAGTAAAAATATGTTTTTAAATTAAATTTGGAATTTTCCTCTTCAATGCCGCTTCTTCAAAGACAAACGAGCCTCTTACAGTATGTCTAGTTAAATAAAATAATGGATGTGAAAGGCTTTACAAAACATTAATGTGCTATATAAATGGAATGTGTTATCATTGTGTACTGTGTACTAAAAAACATGCAGTAAAATGATATTATTTTTGTGGACTAAATAGTCAAATATAGGCTGCATGACAGCACTGTGAAGTGAAGTCATAATTGATGAACGACTGTGCCTAGGGAGGGTTGATTTATGTATGGATGCTAACCTGGAAGAATACCTTTGGTGTAATGTTAAAGGGTTTTTGTCTTGTTTTCTTTCTTTGCCCTTTTCTCACTTAAATGTTTTCCAGTCAGTTAAAGGCATACTTATCAAATTTAATGATAAGACTAGTATGGGGGAGGTAACTAACATATATCAACCTTAGAAAGTATACTGCTATATGAATAAACCAAACTTCAGATAGGCTAGTAACTTGCCCAAGACCACTCATTTAATAGTAGATGGTATTCTGTGAGTAACCTAAGACTAGTTACTTGCCCAGTAGAGTAGCAGAGAGCTGGAATTTGAAACTAGGCAACCTGAGTCTAGAGAATGTGCCTCTAAACCACTTTGCTTAATTATTCATTCATATGCTTAACAAACACAAAACGCTCACACTTACTCGAGAGACTGATCTAAGCATTATACAACTTACTCTTTGTAACAACCCTATGAGGTAGATACTATTATTATTTTCATTTCATTATGGCTTAGAAACTGAGGCACAAGGAAGTTAAATACTGTCCCCAAGGTCACACAGCTAGTAAGCAGATTGAAACATGGGCAGTTGGGCTGAGGTGTCCATTCCTCTGAGCACCATGTTATACCACCTCTGCTCTATGCTTCGCTCCTTTCAATAATGTGCCCAGCTTCACACAGCCAGATCTGAGGTGATCCTGCCCTCTCCTTATACCCTAGAAACCAGGGAGTCTTTGAGGTTTCAAAGGAAGCAGTGAGCATGTATGATTCAGTTGATGCTCTTTTGACCTACCTTGGAGCATCCATGCCTGAAGGCATCTTTTGTGATGCCACCAATTCAATCCTAGACTCTTAAATCCTCATCTTTGGTTCTTACTGCCAGATAGCATTCCCTCCTGCATAAAATACATCCTTATTCTCATTACATCTCCCCATAAAACTTTCATCAATTTGAAAATTGTAAAATGCATTCCTTTTTATGCAGACTTTTAATCTATGGTTAAATGACAATTGAGCAATATATCCTCCTGCATACCCAAATACCATCCCAACTTGGCAATTTGAAAATAAATTGACTATCTTAAAATTGGCATAGGTTTTAAGGAAATAGAATATTCTCAACCATAGACTTTAGAGGATGCTTATCTGTAAAACAAATTACAGGGCACACTTTGGCTTGATTAACACATTGCACTTAAGAGAGGTTTCAGATAGAACCACCAGCTTAGCAAATCTGATTTGAATTTGTCTGTGGACAAGACACTATGTTCCTTTCTTATGTGCATGGATGAAACCAGACCTTTCAACCTCTCAGCCTTTCAAACTCTCACTTTCAGAAACACTGAAGTTTAAAATGTAAAGGTGTTGTTTTTGCTTCACACCCAAATGTCAGAGTTAGATTTTCTGATTTCTTTTGATTGGCTCCAGGTGATGTTAAGTGCAATGCAGAAAATTATCAAAATCAATCTATCTTCAAAGGCTTTCTTTGAAATTATAGGATCTGAATCAAAAGGTTAAATAACAGTATTTTTATTCAAAGTTCTCTTCCATGATTTTCATAGCTCTTGTTCTACTAAGGAGCAAGTAAAATTGGTAAAATAAATTTTTTTCCCTCTTGAAAGGTAATTGTTAGGGCCTTAATATTTTCCATAGAAATCCAGTATTTCTTAAGCAATCTGACTCTTGCTTACTGGATTTTTAAAGAATTTAATTACCAACTTCAACACATCAGCAAAGTGACTTACATTACGTATTAACAGCAAATGTAGTGCATGAATCATAGCCAAAGAATTCTGCTAACACTGGGAACCATAATACATAACCAACTATAGTCATTCAAAAGTTGAAGTATTAAAGCCTGTCGCCAGAGAACTTCCAAGCACTGGAAGACCAATGGTCCTGATCAAAAGTCAAATCCAGTAGAAAATGGGCATATTCTAGAAAGCAAAACAACATGTTGAAGGTATTGGTTATGTCTTGCTACACAAAATGTGATTGGCAGACCGATAACATTGACTTTTACCCACGAGTTTATTAAAAATGCAGAATTCTAGGCTACATCCCAGACCCTCTGAAGCAGAATCTAATTTTTAGCAGGATCTTCAGGTGATTCACGGGCACATTAAAGTTTGGAAAGCAGCACTTTAAAGTATTTTTGTTAACAGAATTAGGTGAATAATTGCTGTTTTCCAAAAACAATCTCATACTCAGAGGTAATGGTCATCCTTATTTTACAATGGGCCTATCATCATAGTGGGAAAAAATTCTCATACTCTAGTGCTTGGGAAAGATAATAACTGATATAGAATTATTTTTCCTGAAGGAGCCAAAGCAGTTATAGGGGAAGGAATAGCAGCTCATCACTTTCAGTAACAACAAATGCCAGCTTGACCTGCATTGTTATTTCACCTTGCACTTCTCATCACATTATGCTGGTGGATTCTTTTCCTTCCTTTCTTATTTTTGAGTCAGAGAAGGAAACTGACCTAGAGGTGGCTGCAGGCATTTAGAAATAAGGTTTTCTTTATGAGTTCCATTCGATCTGCTGCAGCAGGTCTTACCTGAGTGATTTTAAGAGTTTATCAATCATGTGACTGTTGAGATACCCAAGCCATGATGCAAGTACCTCTCCCATGACATGATAACTTGTGTTAATAATAAAATGAAACTGTGATAGGAGATGTGAAACAAATAGAAATCAGAGTGGTACCATGAAGGTACGAGGGAGAAGATGAGGGAGCCAGGACTAAGTGAGGAGAGCTGTATCCCTAAGTCACCTGGAAGGTTGTGGAGCAAATAGATCATTAGGCAACACTAGTGATGGGGAGAAAATGGCCATCAGTCACTCCCTGTTCTTTCTTTGCTGCCTAAAAGCACAGATAACACCACGCATTTTATTCCCTTGAAGAATTCTGTCTTGGAGAAGGTTTATGGTGAATTTACCAGGAAAGAAGAAAAGAAGTGGCTGTTTTTTGTTTGTTTGTTTGTTTTTTTTTTTTTTTTTTTTTGCGTTTTTAGGCTTAGCATCAGTCTTTAATGCTGTCGTGAGGCATTGACAAGTCATACACTTTGGTCTCATGTTGGCAGAGGCTACTTACAATGAGTCTAAAGGTCTGAGCGCAAGACTGGCCTCCAGGGAACAGATATTTGTTCCAACTCCCCCTCCCTCCCCAAGATTTCTTCAGAATTCTGTTATGGCCCCATACAGAGAGCAGTGGCTGCCAGGGACAGGTTTTATTTGAGTGTGCACCAACTATACATGGAATTACAAAAACATATTTACAGACGTTCCACAGTGCTCCTGTAATCAGAAGCAAAGACCCTTTTATGAAAAGGGATTATATCTAGGGCTATGCAAAATTCAAAAAGATCAGATCCCTTTGAAAGAGTCCATAGTCCATGAAACAAAAAATTACCTGGGCCACTGGTAAGCCCCAGGTGTGCCAAGATTGCCTTACAGAAATGGAAAGAGTGTGACTCAAAAAGTGAGGACATTCAGCTTCACTAGAGCCAGAGGTCAGGAGGGCCCTTGCTGGGTCCAGGCTCCAAGACCCTCAAGGGAGAGGTAGCTGCACTTACTGGAGTCACTCACCGGAGGCTGGCTTCCTTGGTGGTGCTGGAATAAGAGGTATTGCTTGTGGGCGCCAGTCAGGCAGTTCTGCAGGAATAGTTTAGGTTCTCAATTTGAGATGGCCAAAGAGAAGACAGAATTCTTCAAGGGAAGAGCAAGACATGGGAGACAAATACAGAATAAACCAAGAAGTGATCACACAACAGAAGCGGAGGAGTGTACAGGGTCTGGGAACCAAGACAGCAGGTTGACATTATCTACCAGCCAGAAGCAAAGGGACACAGAGGGATCAAGTCCAGCTGCTGGTCTGCCTCTCACCCCTGAACAGGGACTGGAGGAGGAGGATGTGGGCCCATCCTGGGAGGGCTGCCGGACCCAGTGGGACAGACTGGAATGCCTTTTCCTGCTGTTCCCACCACCTGATGCCCTATCGCTTGAAAAACCACTTAAGTCTAGTGTATGACTTGGAAAGATTGTAATATATGCTCTGGAAAACATTCAGTAGTACAAAAGCCCTCCCTGGGTGCTCGCATCCTCTCATGGTCCACAACTGGTAGAAAGGTTCAGAAATCCTTGAGCTCTGGAAAGGTCCCAGGTCAGTCCTTGGGGAGCTAAGGTAGCTATGTTGGAAGAATCTGCTCAAGTACCGTTCTTGATATCTGGGGAATTCTTTCAGGGAAGATCACTTCCAATTCAATAATGAGGTCCCCACGTTTCTCCGGCGTTTTGGGGAGGCAGAGGCCTTCTCCAGGAACTTTTCGCAGTATGGCAGGCCTGATGACATCTTTGAATACAATGGGTATGGTCCTGCCGTCCAGAGTGGGGACATTCACTGTGCAGCCACACAGAGCCTCCCCGAGGCGGATCCTGGAAGGATAAATCACATCAGAGCCATCTCTCTTAAAGATATTGTGTGGTTTGTCCTTTAAAACAAAGACGATCTCAGCTGGAATGTTGTTGGAGGTCTAGTCTCCTTCCTTGGGGAAGGTGATTTTGGTTCCTTCTTTCCACCCCTTCTTCACTTCGATGGTCAAGATTTTGTCTTCGTTTTGAATGCTCTTTCCGTCAGGGTTTAGCCGCTTGTGGGAGATTTTCATCTTCTTGTGACAACTGCTGTAGACCTCTTCAAGGGAGACTCGAAGGTTGTGGGTGACTGGGGGATCTTCCTTCTTTCGGGTGGGCTGTTGGACAGGGCGGGAGCGGCCAAAGTTCATGCTGGTGAAGCCACCAATGCCCATAGGGAACCTAGAGAATGGGTCAGCAATGTCCATGCCTTCCTCCTCGTTCCGCCGCCCGAAAAAGGTGTCAAAGGGATTTCTGCCACCGAAGAACTCAGCAAACATGGCATGAGGGTCTCCATGGAATGTGTAGCTGAAAGAGGTATCATTGGCACCACCGTCGCTACCGCCACTGGGGCCCCTGCCCTTTAGGCCTTCCTCCCCGTAGCAGTCACTGAGCAACGTCGTAGGCCTCGGCGATCTCCTTGAACTTCTCGGTGCCGGGCTCCTTGTTCTTATCCGGTTGGTAGCGCGGCGTCTGGCGGCTGTAGACCCGCTTGACCTCCTCGTCTGAGGCGCCTCGGGCCAGGCCCAGCGTCTGGTAATAGTCTTTGCCAGTGGCCCCAGCCTGCGGCCTGCTCAGCCTCTGTCGCCGTCCCCCGGCTCTGCCGCCGCCCAGTCCAGACTCTGTATACTCATCCGGCCAGCAGTGGCTGTTATACAAAGAGATCACATTCTTTCTTTAATGGTTAATGGTAAATGGTAGTTACAGGAACAGAGGAGTGCAGTTGGCTTTTTAACCTGTGTTCTCATTTTAGCTGTGACTGGAGAGAACTGCAGTTTCAAAGCCCTGGGTGAGGATGTCCCTAGTGACAATGTCACTAATGCTATAGTCAAATCAGCTGCAACACCATTGCAATCACTTCTTGTCCTGCTTGCAGAGGTTAACGGTATAGCTGGGACTTCAGAGGAATCACAGTTAACTTTGATAGTTGTACATTTTGAATATTATGATTGTCAGGGTCAAACTAACTTGCAGCTGTGTAAGCTAAACTTTGTAAATAAAGAATTCGAACTAAGAATAAGCACTCTATGAATGGTGTTTTAAACCTTTTCTTGCCCTTAGAAGATTCACATTCACAACTTACTCCTCCTTCATGCCGCCATCATCTCTTTTCCGCACTGTTCTTGTCTGTCTTGTTGCTGTGGTCTTCTCATTGGTCTCTCAGATTCCATGCTTACCATCTCTTGTCTATCTTTTACACAGCAGTTGTAGTACTCATCTCAAAAGGCAGTTAGATCATGCCACTTCTCTGCTCTAAACCCTCCAGAGTGTTCTTATCTGATTCAAAGGAAATCCCAAATTCTAACTCTGTCAGACAAGCCCTGAGAATATGGCAGGACACTCTCTGCCTAGGCCAACTCTCTGGTATCCATCTCCTGCCTCCTTCACCTTTGCCCAGCCATCCTGGCTTTCTCTTTCCCCATCCATACTAGACAGGTCTTGCCTCAGGGTCTCTGCTTGGATTGTAAGTCTCAAAGATACACACTTAATGTACCCTTCACTTACTTTAGGTGTCTGCTCAAAAGTTATCTTATCAGCCAGGTGCAGTGGCTCAGTCCTGTAATCACAGGACTTTGGGAGGCCAAGGTGGAAGGATGGCTTGAGCCCAGGAACTTGAGACCAGCTTGGGCAACATAGTGAGACCCTTTCTCTACAAAAAATAGAAAAATAAGCTGGACGTGGTAGCCTGTGCCTGTAGTCCCAGTTACTTGGGAGGCTGAGGCAGAAGGGATCGCCTGAATCTGGCAGGTGGAGGCTGCAGTGATCCATGATTGTGCCACTGCACTGCACTCCAGCCTGGGCGACAGAGTGAGACCCCATTTCAAAAAACAACGTTACTTTATTGAGGAAATTCCTCTGAACACTTCCTATAACCCCTATACTTACATAATTTTAAACCATGTAATACACTACATTTTTTTTTTTAATCAATGTTTGTCTTCCCCAGCTAGAATATAACTCTGTGAGAGTGGAGATCTTGTTTTGTTCACTTCTGTCTTCTCAGCGCTCCAGAGTGCCAGACATACACTAAGAGAATTGCTCACTTAGTATTTGTGAATAGATGATTTTCAAGGCTTGTTTGTTCACCTGGTACTCTGGCCGTTTACTCACTCTCCTTGGCTCACAGGCACTTTTCTACTTTTGTTGAGATTCTTCCTCTGTTCCTTTCTACTTTCTCAAAGCTGCATGTTCAAGTATCACCTTTGTTTCAGGTCTCACCTGAAACCTTCCTTCATTCTATTCTCAAAGCTGAACATGTCTCTCCTCTGGTGCCCCCCAGAACTGTCCGTGTTCCCTATAGCTCTATCTTATACTAGAATGATTCCTCTTCATGAACAGGAAGCTTCCAAAGGTGGAACCCTGTCTGATTTATCTTTAGCTGACACCCGCATCTCCACCCCACCTCCATCCCACCTCCCCCCATCCCACAAAATCTACTTATTTTATACAAAGAAGATACTGAATGAACATTTGGTCAATAAATATTGCTGAATAGATTTGCCTTACTGCGACAATGTTGATGTGACGGTACAGCACTTGGATAAGAAATGGTAGTCCAAGCATAATTCTGCGTTTTCCTTTTTCCCACCAAATTTGCCCTTGATGGCTTTTTGGTTTGGGGTTTTGTGTGTGAGGGGAGTAGAAAAAAAGTTGCTCCTGGGTATTACCATTTTGCTTTATTTTAGTAAGTGCTGAAAGAGAAAACATTCATACAGAAGACAAAATACCTCATAATCAGAATGTCCGTTGTCTGCCCAGCTGTCTCAATCGAGGTTGGGTTCGTAACTAAGGAAAAGGTTTCTATTACAGAGAATTCTGTTAGCATCCTTCACTGCCTGAAAAACTTTTCCCCTGCCTTTCTGATGGAACCCTTTCCTATATCCTAGTAGGGAGAATCAAGAGCAAGAAGTAGCTGTGCTTAGAAGTAGATACCTTTTTAAAACTCTGATTTCTCTTAGCATGAATTTTCAACTCCAAACTGTCAAGATTCTGCATTAGAGGTTCACAGTGTACTTCTCTGTGGAACAGCTGGTCTAATTGGACAAGTTTTGCTGTGGTGACATTAGGGCTCATTAGGCTTTCTCTTATCAGTGGTATAAGCTGTGAGATTTCCACCAAGCAGAGGGTTTAGGTTCTAAATGAGAAATATAGATTAGCATTTCACATAATGAAATAATGGACTTTAGTGTTACCTTTCTAGTGACAAAAGCAGGAACTTAAATCCATTGCAGGGTTCCTTGTTTAATCAATAAATAAACGAGAGACACAGAAGATTTATTTCTTCTGTGGCAACAAACACCATCATTTTTCTTAATTATCCTTAGGTTTGCTTTTCCTGCTTTTAGATTCTTTGCAAGTATAAAACTCCCTACACTAAGAAAGGGACATCAGACCTCATTTTTTTTTTTCTCCACCTCTTTCATACATATAGAGAGTTTTGCTTTTTTGCTGCGAGTCTTATGTTTCTTAATGAAAACCTAATAAAGTCAAAGGTTTCACAAGGTTGTCCAGGATGCCTTAAAGGCCAGAGGATCCAGCTGAGGAGGGAAATATCGAGGCAGATGTAGGAGAGAAAACAAATAGTTTGAACTTTGGATCCACAGATGGTTATGCCTGCCAACTGTTATGAGCCAATGAATATCTGGCCTATCATTTGTCATATTTATTGCAGTACATAATGCTGTAATTTCTCATGGCATGGTTATTTATCTTGCTGTGTTCTCTGAACAGCTAAAATTGCAGCCATGTTGAAGCATATGTATACCTTTTGGGTTTCATCTTTAAATAGCAGTCATGCAAATTGGCACAGGCCTGCCTATCCAAGGACTGGGATTATAAATGTTGCAAAAGCAATGAGTTGTCAGATTATGGAAAATTCTGACAATAATTGAAACTCTGCTCCCAGTCTTTTTCCTGTGTGCTTAACTATAGAGATTAAGGGAAGCAGAAGCTCTCCCCTGCAGTTTGTTTTCTTTCCAAGGTACCAGGGTGGCTTCCTGAAGCGGTGGCTGCTAGAGCTGTGAATGCTCTATCTGGAGGCCTCTCTGGAGCACGCAGAGACCCGTCCAATTTCACAGTAAGGAAATGGGCTCTGGAAAGAGGGGAGTTTGAGGATGGGAGGAAGAAGGCATGAGGTAGACTCAGTCACTGATTTCTGACAGCAGTCGTGGGGGCATTGTGACATCAAAAGGAGCAGCAGGAACACCTGTCTTTACTGGCACCTCCGCGATTGGCAGTGGTGAGTCGTGAGTAGAGGCCACATGATGCCTTGTGACAGAAGGTATGACTCACAGGTGGGCAGAGTCTTCAGGACACTGTTGCTCACCTGGCACATCTCGTTATCCAGGATGAATCATTGGGTCCAAATGAGCCTTGGAGTTGGGGCAAATTTGCATGCACATTGAGGCCTCAGTGGATGGCAGATGTGAAAATGTGGGTGCCTCCCGTCCATACTGGATTAGCTGCATTCATTTCCTGGAGTGTAGAAACTCGCACTCTGTTGCAGGCCCCTCTGCTGTTGATGATGTAGGGCCTGTTGGGCATTCAGACTCCTGAGAACACAGGCAACTTCAAATCTCACTTTAGCCATTGGTTTTCCTCACAATGGGTTCAATCAGAAATATTAACACTTATTATTCCAAAGGGTTCTGAGAGCACTCTTTTCTTTCTTTTCCTGCAAGGCAATGAAATGGGCCTACAATGTTTAGCAGAAGACAGAAGAGACCCTGAAATCATTCTCATTATTATTAGGGTTAACTTTAAAAGTCTGAAGGTTAAGGTATCAAAACCCTTAAGCCCTGGCTTAATCACTTTAGTCTCACCTCTTACCACCTTTAAGGGACCATCACCTAGAATGGATGAAGGTCCCTTCTGCCTCAGGACTCTGCACAGCCAAGACCCTAACAGGCAAGATAACTCTGGAGAAAAAAGAAGGCTCTAAAAATGTAACCCTGATGGTATAATTCTAAATTGTTCCCTTTCCTCATGAAATAAAAAGAGGGGACTCTATGGAGTCTCTAAAGTTGGCTGAGGACCAACTACTTGGGTTGTCTTAAGTTTAAAAGGCTGTGCTCAGAGAAAGAAAAGATGGGCAGATGACCTAGTACAAACATGAAATACACACAGGAACCTGCATGAAGAGAGGCAGAAAGGTTAAGACTCAGAGAGAACAGAGACTTTTGAAAAAAATACCAACGAGGACAAGAGGCTTTTAAAATTATCTGCAGTGCTTAGTGCTTGTGGCAGTACAAGGTCAATGGACAACAACAAAAAAGCCACTATTTTGAGTCCTCTTTTGCATCTGTCTCCTAGGTTAGACAGAATGCTTTTAAGGCTAGGAAGACAGGAAGAATAATTGGTAAGGGAACTGGAAGGTCAAGATATGTAAAAAGATCGTCAGAGAGCCCTGCTCAGATTTTTAAGTCTAGACACCTATGTCCACTTCCTAGGGAGACATGAATCACTGTGGATAGTACTTGAGGGAGCAGAGACACTGGGGGAAATGCAAGCTGCCCTGAATTGAATAAATGTCCCCATTTTCAAGAAAGGAGAGTATATTATTAAACCAACGATTTGTGTACATTTGAAAAGTGAGCAAAGTGAGCATGACTATAGTCATGGAAGATGGTTGCAGAGCTAAGGGAGCATAGCAGGGAGGCAAGACAGAACTGGATTTAGTCAAATACGTGATGAGAACGATGGGAAGGTAACATGCACAAACTCTAGGATAGGCCATCTGTGCATCAAGAACAAAAATCCTTAACACGCAGCAGCAATTCAACTGTGGTTTTAGGCCTTGGTGATAGATGAGAGAATTACGGTTCTCCTGAAGTTCCTCTAAGCAGGCCTCTTCTGCCCCTTTCAATACAGCCAGGCTTTAGAGGTGCTTTTCTAGGATATGACTCTTTACTCTTTGTCCTTCTTTCCTTTGATTATGTCTCACACCCTAACTTGAACTGATAGGTTCAGTAGAAGAGCTATTTATATTGGGAAGGCAATTAAGAATAAATTAGGAAAGGTCTAGTTAGCAGCTGTTGGAAAAGTAGCTGAAAGAAGATTTGATAAATATATGCTTCCTGGTCACCTTGGGCAAGCTAATGACTCCTCCTTGGTTTCCCATCTCGGAAATGGGGGCAATAGCTAGGCAGCAATCAGATGTCTCTCATCTCCAGATTCCCTGCCCATACCCTTGCTTTTCTTGGTCTGTTCTTGGTCTTTCTATTAATTTTACTTTTGGTTTATTACCTAGCACATTTCATCGGATTCATAGGCATTTTGTTTCTCGACCACCCTAAATAAACAGCAAAGTCTCTTAAATCAGTGATATGTGACAAGAAAAGTAAATGCAATAGAAATTCAGTCAGAGTATGTTTGGTCTAATTGTCTGCTGTTTAAACTATTGTAAATAATGTCAAGGTGCCCTTCTGTTTGCTGCATCTCCTCATAGCAGCTTATGCCCTATGTGGTACAAATGAGAGACAGTGACTGAAAAGGGATGCAGGTTCTAGCAGGAGCTTTGCCACTAAAAAGCAATGTGACTTTGGACAAATCTTTTTACATCCTGGCATTATTTCTTCATCAGCACAGTAAATGGGTTGATCTATCTCATCTCCCAGGTTCTTTCCAAGTCCAGAATTTTAAAAAGCCCATGATTTAAAGCCAAAAACTATATTATGGAATGAGCTGACAGCATACATAAGTGCAAGTTGATTAGGGAAATGGCATAGGATTATTTTTTAAATTGGCTTTCACAATAATAAATCATGGACTAAAGATACAGAGAAGAGAGATCATTTAATGTAAGTGTTCAAAGAAGCATAGCTTATTTTAAACAATGGTTCAAAATAACCTTTCATTCTTTGCCCTTATATTTTTCCTAATGGATGGCATAAAATGGATACTCAGCTTGAATAGTGGCTTTCATTCAATTTTAAGTCACCCCGTCATGTTGTGTTCTGCTGCTTTCTATGTTAGCTGACATTGCAAGATGTAGCACAATGCAGAATGAAGAGTTAGAAATGTGACATGACATGTCTGAAACAATACTTGCTTTTTGCAGATCAGTTATCATTTAAAGGCTGGTATTTAGAAACATTCTTATATAATTCAATATCTCTATGTCTCTGGTATGAAGGATGTCAACTTGAGTTAATTTTTTTGTTTATCAGACATGATAGGACAAGATGACATTAAAACGAAAGAAGCCATCCAGAATGCTTATTAAAAAAATCAAGCAAATCTTTAAGGAGCTTAGGAGTTGCTTGGATTGATTTCCTGCAACCATGGAACTAAAGAATAAGTGATAATTGTCACATACCATTGTTCAGGATAAACTCAGATATTTCCCATTGTTATCCTTCGTCCTGATACATTACAGTTGGCTGTGACATTACAGTCTTCTGATTTTGATTGAAGTAAAATCGTGTGAAGGCAAAAGTGTTTTATAGTGACTGGGGCTTAGTTATTTATTTGTTCCCTGAGTTTACTCAGGCTCACTAATTTGTAGGTACAATAGAGTCACATTATCAGCACTGTTCCAAATTTTGCAGGCTCTCACTGATACCCACTTAAACCATATCTGTGCTCCCCTGAAATGGTCATTTCAGAGATTCCAACATATGCCTGTGAGATGTCCAGTTAGTCTTCACAGGGTTGTTCCAACTCTCAGTCAGGCACTGGAGTCTCCTGGTGGGCACATGAGGGGTGTGACAGAGCCCTCTAAGTGGCCGAACTGCAGGATGGTTTGTGACAAAGTGGGGGATGAGGTCTTTCTCCCATTTTGTGTATAAATCTTTTAAGGTATATCAACATTACATTGTTGGTGTCTCTTTCTGTATGGATTTTTAATGAAATAGGACCTTGAGGTTTTACCTGAAGCCCTCTCTTTTCCTGGGTACCCGACAGGCATCCAGCAGGAGAGAATGAGAAGTGAATGCCAGCTTGGGTTCTTTTGTCAGCAACCAAGGCAATGTTTTAGGGTCATTTTTATCTTTTTGGATGACTTTCTTTGGAAATTTCTTCATTCTCTGAAGCAAATAAACTTTAATCAGGTCTTCCTTACCAGTTTTTCTGAGATGTTCAGATAGAATTTTCTGAAATGCAGTGGCAACATAGGCTCAAGTTGGAATCTCTAAACCTGGTCATTCAACAAACATTTTCTGAGCACAGTTTTTGTGCGAAAGATTCTCTTTGCCTTTTTATTCCTCTTTTTCCTAAAGAAATTTTTTTTTCTTTGGAATTGGCTTAAGTAAAAGAGTTGACATTTAGGACTCCTCTTAACAGAGACTGTGTTAGTCCATTCTCGCACTGCTCATAAAGACGTAGCTGAGACTGAGTAATTCATAAAGGAAAGATGTTTAATTGATTCATAGTTCAGCATGGTTGGGGAGGCCTCAGGAAACTTACAATCGTGGTGGAAAAGGAAGCAAACATGTCCTTCTTCATATGGCAGCAGGAAAGGAGAAGTGCAAAGTGAAGAGGGGAAAAGCACCTTATAAAATTATTAGATCTCCTGAGAACTCATTCACTGTCATGAGAAGAGCATGGGGGAAACCACCCTCATTATTCAATTACCTGTCACTGGGTCCTTCCCATGACATGTGGGGATTATGGGAGCTATAGTTCAAGATGAGATTTGGGTGGGGAAACATCCACACCACATCAGAGTCTATGAAGACATTTTCAAATAAAACACAACTAGTAAGGGATGCACTTTTGAAATGTGGGTTTCTACAGCCAGTGCTTTCATTTACACAGAGGGCCATTACTAAACACTTTGATTTAACTGGCTAATTAGACATCTTTGTAGAGGAAGAGGAATAATTAGAAAACTGCAGAAGCATTTGAACTCTCCAGTAAAAGCCAATGATTGATAATTTGTAATTATTGTTGAAGTAGATCTATGTTTATTCAGGGAAAGCATGTTTGGTTGTTTTTGAATTGTCTAGCATTTTTATTGATATTTATTTTAGAATCAGAATGTGAATTATTTTTCATATGTATCCCAGTACAAAATTATTTTATTGCATTGCATATAATCATATGTTGCATGAACAGAGCATGAGATTTACTTAATATTTATTTTTGCATGCATATTGCTACCAAAATAACCTGAATTTAAAAAGAGCTTTGTACTTACAGTCATCCATAAATTGCACATTAACAATAATGGACTACAATGTTGATTTAGAAATGGCTAGGTACTGACATATTTTATATAATCATTCATAGAACATTCTCAGTTTCACTGCTGTCTAATTGTGTCCCTGCAATATATGGTAGTTCTTCATATTAATGGCAAAATATTGTTGCCCTTCATGTTTGGAAATGATATTACTGACAAAGATCTATAGGATGTATCTACCAGATCAATATGTGATCAATAGTTTTCTGTACTCAGTGTGGAAAATACCATAGTCACTACAGGCAGAGTCTACAATTTTTTTTAACAGTGTCTTAAAGTTGCGGGTTCCATATACAAATTATTGTATGGACTTAAATAATTAATCAAGAAATAGTCTAGTGGATACACACGTACACACGACACCTTGGTTTTTCATCTTAACAGACTTTTGTTCAAAAAGTCGTCCTGCTTCTTTTTCTGTGAAGTTGTGTAGTCAACTTAAAGCACTGCCTTTCTATATCCCAGTCCATGCTTTTGGCAATATCTACTGCAATATGTGAAGACTGAAACAATTAAGAACCACAGTTTATTTCTATATACTTGACCTCTTCCCTCTCTCAGATTATTTTGGAACAAATCCCAAATCAATTCATCTGCAAATATTCCAGATTGTATCTTAAAATAAGAATTATCTCTCTCTCTCTCACTCTCTTTTAAACATAACACAATACAATGATCAAATCTAAAAAAACAATTTAATCATCTTTCCTCTGTATCATCAATATGCATTCAGTGTCTTTGTTTCCTGCCTTGTCTTTTGTGGTCTCCAAGTCACATTTTCCTGCCCCGATGGATGTCAGCCTCACAGTTCTGTATGAACTCAGGCTCACTCAGTGTCTCATTCAGGCATGCATCCCAAGCCTTTTTGCACCAAGACAGACAGCACACCACTGGGCCAAACCGCAATGCATCCAAAAAGTGAGGGGATAAAAGCCCAAGGATAACACTGACCTAATGGGGATGGGAGACTGTAGGGCAGCATTTCAGCCTCCTGTCCTTCAAATAGACAATTCCTGGCAGACTGCCACATGCTTCTCGGAGGCCCAGCAAACCAGTCCCATATGCCTATAGTGGCAACCTTCCTAACGCACCTCTGTTGGCTTTTCTTCCTTTCCAGTAAGATTTTCCTTATTCCCACAGTTCTCTTTCTTGGAACTAAATCTCAAGTCTGTGAGGTATGCAAGCTATGATATCCCATACTTTTAATAGTTTGAATTCAGATCCAAATAACATTGCAATATGTTGATATGCAACTGAATTCACTTTCAAAAATTGTAGCAAAATAAATATAACATAAGGTTTATCATCTTAGCCATTCTTTTTCTTTTTTGATACAAGGTCTCACTCTTTTCTTTTTTGATACAAGGTCACCCAGGCTGGAGTGCAGTGGTACGATCACAGATCACTGCAGCTTCGACATCCAAGGCTCAAGTGATTCTCCTGCCTCAGCCTCCTGAGTAGCTAGGACTATAGACATGCACACCATGCCCAGCTAATTTTTGTATTTTTTGTAGAGGTGGAGTTTTGCATGTTGACCAGTCTGGTCTTGAACTCCTGGGCTCAAGTAATCTGCCTGCCTTGGCTTCCCAAATTGTTAGGACTACAGGCGTGAGCCACAACACCTGGCCCTTAGCCAGTTTTAAGTGTGTAGTTCTGTGGTATTAAGCACATTCACATTGTTGTGCAATCATCACCAGCGTCTGTCTTCAGAACTCTTTTCATCTTGCATAACTAAAACTCTGTACCTATCAAAATTAAAAATACTCTCCATTCTCCCAGCACCTGGCAATGATTATTTTACTTTCTGTTTCTATGAATTTGTCTACTCTAGGTACCTATATGTAGAATCACGTGGTATTTATCTTTTCATAACTGGCTTATTTCCCTCTGCATGTTGCCCTCAAAGTTCATCCATGTTGTAGCATGTGTCATAACTTCCTTCCTTTTAAAGCTGAATAATATTCCATTGTATGTTTATACCACATTTTGCTTTTTTATTCATCCATCGATAGACATTTGGGTTGCTTCCACCTTTTGACTATTTTGAATAAATGCTGCTATGAACATGGGTTTATCAATATCCCTTTAAGACCCTGCTTTCAATTATTTGGGTATATATCCAAAAATGGGATTGTTGGATCAGATGGCAATTACATTTTATATTCCTACTAACAGTGCACAAGGGTTTAAATTTTTCCATATTCTTATCAATACTTGTCATTTTCTGTTTGCTTTGATTTTTAAATAATGGCTATTTTAATGGGTATATCTTAATTCTCTTCTGAAGTAAATGTCTCCTCCATTTTCTTGTTTCTATCTCTGTTTTCCTCTCTTTCTCCTTTTGAAGAAACAAGATTGTTCTGTTTTTCCATAATCAGGGTTTTTCTGACTGTGTACCTATACTGTCAATTTATAGTGCAAAACTTGTAAAAATCCTTTATTTCTGAATTTGAATGGGAAGTATCAATGTGGTCTGGATACATGATACATTTTATCCTTTTTCCAAATTACATATTTCCTACTTCTGTTGTCTGTAAAGGCCTGGAACAATAACCAATCCAGCAGCAAATGAGCACCAACAGCTTGTAGATTAGGGTCTCTAAAACCAGGACATCTTGGAAAAGAGGCTGATTTAAGGAGCAGGAAAACAGGGCTGTCTGGGGCAGGAAATGTACAAGGTAAGGAGGGAAATCTTGTCATACTTGAAAGCAAAGCTGCTATCAAAGACTGTAGGAATTGTTTTAATAGGACTCAGGAGCCAACTTGAGCAGGTTGCTACTGACCAAGGATGGACTGATTTGTGCATCAGTAAAGATAATAGTTACAATGGATTAAAACATATAAAATATATTTAAATAAATGCATTCATAATGATGCTAAAATAGAAAAGAAAAACTCATTGCTCACTTTCGAAGGATGCTATGGATCCAGTTCATTACTTTGAGAACTGGTAAGTAAATTGATAGAATCTAACTTTTATTCTTCTTTTCCTATGCTAAATGTACCTAAAGCAATCACATTATTAATAAGGAATGATTTCTCTTTATAAACCATTCAAGTTAATAAATGAAGAAAAAACTACTACAATAGCATTTTGCAGCTCCTACTGACTTGAAGGAGCTGGGCATTAAGCAGCAGTGACTGCTGGCATCATGAAATGGAAGATGGCCAGACAATATGCGCCTCTCAATGGAAGTTCACAATACCGCCTCTGATGTAGTCCTGCCAAAAAAGGAACACTTGAATCATATTAAACCTATAGATTTATGTACCAATTTATAGGAAATACAGGAAAGGGGAATGATTATTAATATGTTTTTGCTTAATTTATTTTTCATAATCCCTGAAAAATATTGAAATTGAACTGTGAATGGATGCATATTCCTTTTGCAAACTAAACCTAAATGTCTCTAGATATTCACACAAAAGTATACAGGTGTCTGCCTAGTTCAGATTTTTGTCTTAGGATGGGGTTAATCTTAGCGGCAAAAGAGCCATTTTTAAAGAGGTTGACACTTAACAGGACGTCTATTATTTCTTCTGACATCCTATCTTCTTATCTTGCTTTTGGTTATGTGGAGTAAGATGAAAGAAAATTGTTAACTCTCCATAGCACTGTGTGCTTGGTTTTAGTAATGTCAGCTGTAATTTAGATATTTTAAATGTTTTCCTCTCAAAAAAGGGGAAAAAGTGTGAGACTCAAATAAAAAGCCAATAGGGAGAGGGACAGTTAAATTGGATTCTGTAGTGTTCAGTTCTGTGACTGCAAGATTAATCCTATTAATTATCTTGTCTTCTGACCTTATGTAGCTTGGATTCTTTGTTCGCTACCTCTTGAATACACACATCTTTCAGTGAATAGTAAAATTCTGAAAATTTTGAAATGCTAAGTTAAGAGCTATTTGCTTCACTTGGAAACCAAAGAAGAATTGTAGGAGTTCTCCCCCATATCAAGTCCAGGAATATTTGATTTTTTTCAGTTTAATGACTAATACAGAATTCTTTTTGTATGTGTGAGCAAGCTGCAAATTGCAAGATGACTCATAATGAATCTTCATCTGAAGGCTAGTTACTTACTGCTTATCTTGAATCTATTTATGATTAATACTTATTGCTAAAGATCTTTTGTGTAATGTCAATTCATTCCTTCAAACATACATTGCTCAATATCAGGTACCATATTGGGTCGTAGGACTATAGCAGTGAATAAGATCTGTACATTCTGTCCTCTCTAGGAAGTTCTTGTTTGGTGAGTTTTTCGGGAAAGCATATGCCAAGATGTAATTAGAACTCTAAGAGATTTATTGAAGGCAATACCCATGAGGGATAACAGAGAAAGGGAAAGGGAGTATATGTGGAAAGCCTCAGACCATGATGCAGGCCTGACAATTTTGCAGAAGGAAAAGATGGAGGAAGGAGGATTAGGTTGAAAGAACCTAAGACTATAGTGCAAGTCTGAGAAAGTCTCAGCTAGGCTGATGGGGAGCCCTGAGCAAAATTTGCTTTTTAGAAGAGTCCCACAATGGCCAATACTGGCCCAGCTCTAATGCCTCTGCTGTATTGAGTTGTCAGCTCGGAGCAGCCCTGAAAGCATGTGGTCCCTGTTGAACACCATGGTGGATCTGGGGGATATGACAGCAGGAGGCTGTCAGTTAACTGCACAGGCCCTTTCCTGATGGGCCATCTAAAAGGCACATTGTTGAATGGATACAAGGGTGAAGCATATTACAGTAAGGATACTATGGGGGTATTTTAGTGGTATAGCAGGACAAGTTTATATGCATTTACTTTTCTTCCAGTGCTCTGCTCTGTGTCATAGCAAGCAATGTTACCAAAATTCTTTTGCCCTCAGCCTATCAGATAGGTTCAGCCACCAGCAGGAACTGGCAAGAGATTGAAATGTGGGAGAGAAGAATTCAATTTATTTTCCCCTTCTTTATTTGTCTCCCCTCATCTCTCCAGTAATAGCTGCATCTCTTGTTTCCAGATCACATCACAGTTCCTCACTTTGTGGTCCTAACTCTCTCTGAACAGTCCTGGTCTGTCTCTGAGACACTGCTTGTGGCCACTGTCCTTTTACTCCACACAGATTAAAGATTGTACTAGAAACTTCCTGCTGTTACCAGTCTCTATGTCGCTTCACTGCCCCCTATTTGACTTCTTATCACCTTTGGTAACCAATTCCTTGAATAAAGTCTCCTTATTCTGAAATATCTAGAGTGCTCGAATTTCCTAGTTATACACTGATGGACAGATCTAGTCTGAAAGGGATGAAAAGAGAGATCTCCTTAATGGAATGACATTTAAGCTAAAACCTGAGGTATGATTGGAGCTATCAAAAATAAACTGAACGTGGCACTATCACTAGTTCAGTACTAGCACATTATCTTTTATACTGTTTGTTTATTTTCAAAACAATTTAACAGCAAAAAGTACAGATTCTTGAACTGCAGGGACTGAGTTCAAATCTGAGTATCAGCCACTTTCTAAATATGTGACCTCAGGCAGGTTATCAAATTCCTTGTGCTTCAGTGTTCTTTTTGTTGTTAAATAAATAAAACAATAACTTCACCTTTTATGGAAGCTATGAGAAGTTAATATTTGTAGGCAGCTAAACGTTATTCTTTTTCACACACATCGCAGGACTTTAGCAGAATCTTTACTACATTAATGTGCATGTTGAGTCTTTTTTTTTTTTTTTTTTTTTTTTTTTTTTTTTTTTTTGAGACGGAGTCTCGCTCTGTCGCCCAGGCTGGAGTGCAGTGGCCGGATCTCAGCTCACTGCAAGCTCCGCCTCCCGGGTTTACGCCATTCTCTCGCCTCAGCCTCCCGAGTAGCTGGGACTACAGGCGCCCGCCATCTCGCCCGGCTAATTTTTTGTATTTTTTTAGTAGAGACGGGGTTTCACCATGTTAGCCAGGATGGTCTCGATCTCCTGACCTCGTGATCCGCCCGTCTCGGCCTCCCAAAGTGCTGGGATTACAGGCTTGAGCCACCGCGCCCGGCCCATGTTGAGTCTTTAGGAAGATAATATTGGATATGGAGTAGACACTGCTTCATTTTTTTTTTTTTTTTCTAAAATCTAATGTTTCAGGGGAGATGTTTGAGGACAGCCTGGTTTTTTGTTACTTATTCTATGTCACCTTCTCTTTCTGCCTGTATTCTTGTGGGTTTCTTCTTCATCCTAAAAATTCGGTAAGTTTATTAGGATATGCAAGCTGTTGGTCACTTTAATAAGTTTTGCTTAATGTACAGGTGTGTCTTATTCTTTTCCAGGTTTGTTTATTCTTTCCTTTTGGGAGAGTTTTTTTTTTTTTTTTTTTTTTTTTTTTTTTTTAAATTATACCACAGACAAGTTTTTCTGTGACATTAGTCTGGGGGAAGCCAGTGTTTTCCCTTCAATTTACAAATTGACTCAGTAAATTCACTTGGCATTTTATGTAAAATGTAGCAGGGTCTTATGACTAAGGTAACAGATTATGACACATGCCATCTAAATTAAGGTCAAATATGGAGATATTTTTATCTTTCTTTGGACACTTAGTGACCTGTCTGATATAGACAGGACTCTGTGCAATTGTTAGAGCTTGGGTGATTAATCGGAATCTGCTTGGTCAGTGTGCAATTGTTAGAGCTTGGGTGATTAATCGGAATCTGCTTGGTCAGTGTGCAATTGTTAGAGCTTGGGTGATTAATCGGAATCTGCTTGGTCAGTGTGCAATTGTTAGAGCTTGAGTGATTAATCGGAATCTGCTTGGTCAGTGTGCAATTGTTAGAGCTTGAGTGATTAATCGGAATCTGCTTGGTCAGTGTGCAATTGTTAGAGCTTGGGTGATTAATCGGAATCTGCTTGGTCAGTGTGCAATTGTTAGAGCTTGGGTGATTAATCGGAATCTGCTTGGTCAGTGTGCAATTGTTAGCGCTTGGGTGATTAATCGGAATCTGCTTGGTCAGTGTGCAATTGTTAGCGCTTGGGTGATTAATCGGAATCTGCTTGGTCAGTGTGCAATTGTTAGAGCTTGGGTGATTAATCGGAATCTGTTTGGTCAGTGTGCAATTGTTAGCGCTTGGGTGATTAATCGGAATCTGCTTGGTCAGTGTGCAATTGTTAGCGCTTGGGTGATTAATCGGAATCTGCTTGGTCAGTGTGCAATTGTTAGCGCTTGGGTGATTAATCGGAATCTGCTTGGTCAGTGTGCAATTGTTAGCGCTTGGGTGATTAATCGGAATCTGCTTGGTCAGTGTGCAATTGTTAGCGCTTGGGTGATTAATCGGAATCTGCTTGGTCAGTGTGCAATTGTTAGAGCTTGGGTGATTAATCGGAATCTGCTTGGTCAGTGTGCAATTGTTAGAGCTTGGGTGATTAATCGGAATCTGCTTGGTCAGTGTGCAATTGTTAGAGCTTGGGTGATTAATCGGAATCTGCTTGGTCAGTGTGCAATTGTTAGCGCTTGGGTGATTAATCGGAATCTGCTTGGTCAGTGTGCAATTGTTAGCGCTTGGGTGATTAATCGGAATCTGCTTGGTCAGTGTGCAATTGTTAGAGCTTGAGTGATTAATCGGAATCTGCTTGGTCAGTGTGCAATTGTTAGAGCTTGAGTGATTAATCGGAATCTGCTTGGTCAGTGTGCAATTGTTAGAGCTTGAGTGATTAATCGGAATCTGCTTGGTCAGTGTGCAATTGTTAGAGCTTGAGTGATTAATCGGAATCTGCTTGGTCAGTGTGCAATTGTTAGAGCTTGAGTGATTAATCGGAATCTGCTTGGTCAGTGTGCAATTGTTAGAGCTTGAGTGATTAATCGGAATCTGCTTGGTCAGTGTGCAATTGTTAGAGCTTGAGTGATTAATCGGAATCTGCTTGGTCAGTGTGCAATTGTTAGAGCTTGGGTGATTAATCGGAATCTGCTTGGTCAGTGTGCAATTGTTAGAGCTTGGGTGATTAATCGGAATCTGCTTGGTCAGTGTGCAATTGTTAGCGCTTGGGTGATTAATCGGAATCTGCTTGGTCAGTGTGCAATTGTTAGAGCTTGGGTGATTAATCGGAATCTGCTTGGTCAGTGTGCAATTGTTAGAGCTTGGGTGATTAATCGGAATCTGCTTGGTCAGTGTGCAATTGTTAGAGCTTGGGTGATTAATCGGAATCTGCTTGGTCAGTGTGCAATTGTTAGCGCTTGGGTGATTAATCGGAATCTGCTTGGTCAGTGTGCAATTGTTAGCGCTTGGGTGATTAATCGGAATCTGCTTGGTCAGTGTGCAATTGTTAGAGCTTGAGTGATTAATCGGAATCTGCTTGGTCAGTGTGCAATTGTTAGAGCTTGAGTGATTAATCGGAATCTGCTTGGTCAGTGTGCAATTGTTAGCGCTTGGGTGATTAATCGGAATCTGCTTGGTCAGTGTGCAATTGTTAGCGCTTGGGTGATTAATCGGAATCTGCTTGGTCAGTGTGCAATTGTTAGCGCTTGGGTGATTAATCGGAATCTGCTTGGTCAGTGTGCAATTGTTAGAGCTTGGGTGATTAATCGGAATCTGCTTGGTCAGTGTGCAATTGTTAGAGCTTGGGTGATTAATCGGAATCTGCTTGGTCAGTGTGCAATTGTTAGCGCTTGGGTGATTAATCGGAATCTGCTTGGTCAGTGTGCAATTGTTAGCGCTTGGGTGATTAATCGGAATCTGCTTGGTCAGTGTGCAATTGTTAGAGCTTGAGTGATTAATCGGAATCTGCTTGGTCAGTGTGCAATTGTTAGAGCTTGAGTGATTAATCGGAATCTGCTTGGTCAGTGTGCAATTGTTAGAGCTTGGGTGATTAATCGGAATCTGCTTGGTCAGTGTGCAATTGTTAGCGCTTGGGTGATTAATCGGAATCTGCTTGGTCAGTGTGCAATTGTTAGAGCTTGAGTGATTAATCGGAATCTGCTTGGTCAGTGTGCAATTGTTAGAGCTTGGGTGATTAATCGGAATCTGCTTGGTCAGTGTGCAATTGTTAGCGCTTGGGTGATTAATCGGAATCTGCCTGGTCAGTTAGAAAGCTGAGTTTACTCTTACAGTCTATTGATTCTTTTCTGTTCTCCCCTGTCCCTCACCTTTTGTTGCTGTTGTCTCTTCGCCATTTGGAGAAGTCCACAGTTTCACTTACAAGCAATAGCAGACTTACTAGGCCACAATAGTGATCAATATAGTTCCGGGCTGTGGCCAATAATAAGCTACAAATTTCTATGTATCATAGAAACAACAAAAACTTAACTAGGCAAAGAAACTTGGAGGTTGATTTGCTCATAGTAGAGATCCAAATTATTGTGATTCTTTCATTGGCTACATTGGCTCTGGAGCTACCACAAAGGAACATCTTGGGAATGAGCATTATAATTTAGGATAACCTGGACTTTCAGAACCATTGTCCCATGGCAACGTCAAGGTAAGTAAGAGCATGCATTCTGGAGAAAGATAAATGGGGTTCAAGTTCCTGTTCTCCCTTCTCCTAACTGTAACTGTTGACCAATTACTTAATCATGCTAAGCTGTAAGTTACTAACCAGTACAATGGAGGTGAGAATAGAACTTTCCTCATAGGATTGTTAGTGGCTATGAAATTAGATAATGCCACGGGTGTGGTGGCTCACGTCTAAAATCCCAGCACTTTGGGAGGCCGAGATGGGTGGATCACCTGAGCCTGAGGTCAGGAGTTCAAGACCAGCCTGGCCAAGATGGTGAAACCCCATCTCTACTGAAAATAGAAAAATTAGCTGGGCATGGTGGTGGGCACCTGTAGTCCCAGCTACTCAGGAGGCTGAGGCAGGAGAATCGCTTGAACCCTGGAGGCAGAGGTTGCGGCAAGCCGAGATCACACCATTGCACTCCAGGCTGGGTGATAGAGCGAGACTATCTAGAAAAAAAAAAAAATTAGGAAATGCTTCCCACAGTCCCTGAAACAGGAAATATTCAATATACCCAAGTTGTTATTATTATTATTATTACCAGTCAATATACAAATCAATACCACATATTTTACAGCTGTGCCTTTCTTTCTTTTTTTGTCTAATAAATACGTTTATTCTCTTTCAAGACAAGAACTTAGAGGTGCTACTTTCAAATTTGATACCTGAGGAAAACAACCCACAATATGGGCATGAGGATCAATGAATTGAACATTTGAGCTAGCATTCAGTTTTTAGGAAGGGTGAACAGAAGAGAATGCTGAAAGTGTAAAACCCTATTTCTTAAGTGGCTTTGTACTGGACTCTTCTATTTTTTCATCAGAGAAGATCAATTATCTAGTTGTCAGATTTCTGCTGCTTGCTCTTCTATTTTGTCCTTTTCCTCTGGCTTTTATGTTTTAAATGTGATTTGTCCTGACCAAAACTCATGTTGAGGCTTGGTCTCCAATATAGTGGTATTGGGAACTGGTGCCTTTAAAAGGTGATTAGGTCATTAAGAGGGATTAATGCCTTTCACATGAGAGGGAGTTCTTGCTCTCGAGGGGCTGAACTAGTTACATTGAGAGGGGCTTGTTATAAAACAAGGGTGCCTCTGATGTTTGATCTCTTTGCACATGACTGCCTCCTCTTCTGCCTCTCCACCATGTTATGATGCAGCATAAGGCTGTTACCAGTAGCTAACCAGATGCAGCCTCCTGATCTTGGACCTCCCAGCCTCCAGAATTCCAATCTAAATAAACTTCTTTTCTTTGTAAATTACCTAGTCTCAGGTATTACATTATAGCAATAGGAAATGGACCATGGCACTGATTTTTAATTTCTTTTTCCTTTACCTTTGCTCTCTGAAAGGTGTGTCAAATCTTTTTTCACAGCCCAGGTTTAATGTTCTGTAAGGTCAGTTTATCTCTTTATGGCTTAAAGTGATATTTTAAATACTATCATGACATTATTAGTTACCTTACCTTCTTTAGATTTTTTTTCCCGAAATGCAGTCAACTCTCTTCCAAAAATATCTTCCTATATCTTATCTTTCATTTTAAGTATTATAAAAGCAATGTTCTAAAATGTTTGTTTCTTGGAACAAATCTTTATAAAAATACACTCTTCCAGTTTTATCATGCTATCTTGATTTTCTTGCCAAAACTTCAAAGGACTTAACACTGTTTATTTTCTGTATACTTATTTTTGATAGAAGGCAGGTTTATTTTGATCTGTTATTTGAATAAAAATTAACATGGTACATTTTTCTGAGTCTGCTCTCTGTTTAGCTTGACATTTTCTACTCCTCCTTTTATATGTTATAATAAAAAAGAGGTGATATAGATGTATATTAATAGTTTGGTTATTAGGCAGGCAGAGAAGGATGAAGAGAAAATTGAGGCATGAACAGTCCCAAAAGAAGCAGAAGGAAAATGATACTTTATGTATTTGTTGAAGAGAACGAGTTTCCACATCTAATTTTGCCCTTAACCTAGTGATTGCTTTTAGGCACATGACATCATTTTCTTGTTGTCTGTCTGCCAATCTGGGCAAATGTTGTTTTGTTTTAGGAAAATGCCTCTGAGTCAGGATGAATATGTCAGTTGGTGGGAAGCTGCCTGATTGCAACTCCTTTTTGTGTGGCCTCATATATTTCCTCAGCTCAGTGCTTCTGCCTCAGAGGGTTTTATTTATGTATTTATTGAGGAATCATTGAAACTGACTATAAGGCAAGTAGTTTGTTTTTCCTATAGTTTTTCCCTCCCGCTCCTCTTCCTTCCTTTCCTTCTTCCTTTCCTCTCTCACTTCCTTTCTCTCTCTCTCTCTCTCTCTCTCTTTTTTTTTTTTTGTTTGTTTGAGACAGAGTCTCCCTCTGTCGCCGAGGCTGGAGTGCAATGGTGCGATCTTGGCTCACTGCAACTTCTGCCTCCCGGGTTCAAGCAATTCTCCTGCCTCAGCCTCCCAAGTAGCTGGACTACAGGCGCCCACCACCATGCCTGGCTAATTTTTTGTATTTTTAGGAGAGATGGGGTTTCACCATGTTGGCCAGGCTGGTCTAGAGCTCCTAACCTCAGGGGATCCACCCGCCTCGACCTCCCAAAATGTTGGGATTACAGGCATGAGCCACTGTGCCTGGCCTCTTTCTCTTTTAGGAAAAATGTCTTATTCATTCAGAAAAGTATTCATCACACTGGGGAGGGATGAACCATAGCTGGAAACTGGGGTTGGTAGAAATTCCTACCTTTTTTTCTATTTGGTGTAGCTTACTCCCAGGGTACTGATGCAATGGTGCAAAGAGTTCCAAGTGGAGTTGTCACTCTCTGTCTCTTGTCTGTGTTCCTTATAACCCTTAATGATCTGATGACTTTATAAGGGGAAATCCCTTTCACTTGGCTCTCATTTTCTCTCTTGTCTGCCACTATATAAGGCATGCCTTTTACCTTCTGCCATGACTGTGAGGCCTCCCCAGCCATGTGGAACTGTGATTCCATTAAATCCTTTTTTCTTTATAAATTACCCAGTCTCAAGTATATCTTTATCAGCAATGTGAAAACAGACTAATACAGTAAATTGGTACCAGGAGAGTGGGGCACTGCTGTAAAGATACCCAAAAATATGTAAGTGACTTTAGAACTGGGTAACAGGCAGAGGCTGGAACAGTTTGGAAGACTCAGAAGAAAACAGGAAAATGTAGGAAAGTTTGGAACCTCCTAAAGACTTGTTGAATGGCATTGACCAAAATGCTGATAATTATATGGACAATGAAATCCAGGCTGAGATGGTCTCAGATGGAGATGAGTAATTTTTTGGGAACTGGAGTAAAGGTGACACTTGCTATGTTTTAGCAAAGAAACTGGTAGCATTTTGCCCCTGCCCTGGAGATCCGTGGAACTTTGAACTTGATGGAGATGACTTAGGGTATCTGGCAGAAGAAATTTCTAAGCAGCGAAGCATTTAAGAGTTGACTTGGGTGCTGTTACAAACTTTCGGTCTCCAAAGGGAAACAGAGCATGAAAGTTCAGAAAATTTGCAACGTGATGATGCAATAGAAAAGAAAAACCCATTTTCTGAGGAGAAATCCAAGCCTTTAAGCTGGCTGCAGAAATTTGCATAAGTAACCAGGAGTCAAATGTTAATCACCAAGACAATGGGGAAATGCCTCCAGGGCATGTCATAGACCTTTGCAGCAACCCCTCCCATCACAAGCATGGTGGCCTAGGAGGAAAACATGGTTTCATGGGCTGGGCCCAGGGCCCCTCCTGTTGTGTGCAGCCTAGGGACTTGGTGCCCTGCTTTCCAGCCACTGCAGCTGCTTTAGCCATGGCTAAAAGGGGCAGAGGTACAGCTTGGGTCATAGCTTCAGAAAAATGCAAAGCCCAAGCCTTGGCAGCTTTCATGTGGTGTTGAGCCTGCGGGTACACCAAAGTCAAGATTTGAGGTTGGGTAACCTCTGCCTAGATTTCAGAGGATGTATGGAAACACCTGCGGGTCCTCATGGAGAACCTCTGCTAGGGCAGTGAGGTAGGGAAATGTGGGGTTGAGACTCCCACACAGAGCCCCTACTGGGGCACTGCCTAATAGAGATGTGAGAAGAAGGTCACCGTCCTCCAGATCGCAGAATGATAGATTCACCAAGAGCTTATACCACACACCTAGAAAAGCTGCAGACACTCAACAGCAGCCCATGAAAACAGCTGGGAGGAAGGCTGTGCCCTGCAAAGCCATAGGGGCAAAGCTGCTCAAGAACATGGGAATCTATCTTTCATTAGTGTGACCTGGATGTGAGACATGGAGTCAAAGGAGATTATTTTGGAGCTTTAAGATTTGACTACTCTGCTGAGTTTTTGACTTGCATGAGGCCTGTAGCCCCTTTGTTTTGGCCAATTTCTCCCATTTGGAATGGCTGTATTTACCCAATGCCTGTACCCCCATTGTATCTAGGAGTAACTAAGTTGCTTTTGATTTTACAGGCTCAAACACAGAAGGGACTTGCCTTGTCTCAGATGAGACTTTGGATTGTGGACTTTTGACTTGATTCTGAAATGAGTTAAGACTTTGGAAAACTGTTGGGAAGGCATAATATGTTTTAGAATGTGAGGACATGAGACTTGGGAGGGGCCAGAGGTGGAATGATACGGTTTGGCTGTGTTTCCACCCAAATCTCATCTTGAATTCCCATGTGTTCTGGGAGGGAGATAATTGAATCATGGGGGCGGTTTTCCCCATACTGTCTTAGTGGTGGTGAATAAGTCTCACAAGATCTGATGGTTTTAAAAGGGGAAACCTCTTTCACTTGGCTCTCATTCTCTCTCTTGCCTGCCACCAATGTAAGACGTGCCTTTCACCTTCTGCCATGATTTTGAGGCCTCCTCAGCCATGTGGAACAGTGAATTTATTAAATCTATTTTTCTTTATAAATTACCCAGTCTCAGGTATATCTTTTTCAGCAGTGTGAAAACGGACTAATATAAGTAAGTTGTCATTGCACAAGGGCACTTTTCTGAGTGGATGCTGAAATCCATACTCCTGCTGACCAAGCTGTGTGACCTAGAGGGAGAAGCCCTATATAAAAATAATTATAAAGATATGGTTTATTTGCCCAGTTTGGAGACCTGAGTTATCCTAGAGCAAGTGCCTATTTCTATTCCATGCACAAAAGTTTAGTATGGTCTATTAGTGGTCCGTGCCACATTAGGTGAGTTTGTGAACTGTGCTTTCCTGGAAAGGAGAGCATCTTGATGGCTTGCTTTCATCTTATTCTGTCTGGGCCATCTCTGGGAGAAATTGTTTCATGTACTTCGTTTATTTTTCAGCTGGTATGTAAGAGGAGTTTGACCCTATTCTTCTGTTCTTACCTCTCTGTGAAGTCCCTACTTTATTAAAAAAAATGTATTAAGTGGTTAAAAACCTAAAGAAAAGAAAGAAAGAAAAAAAGAAAGAAAGAGAAAGAAAGAAAAGAAGAAAGAAAGGAAGGAAAAAAGAAAGAAGGAAAGATAGGCAGGATATAGTGAAATGTCTTTGTTCTATTATTGTCTCCCATTTGCTGAGTGTTTTACTGTACTGTCATAGGTAGCCACCTTTAATAGTATCCTATGTTTGCATCTATAATTTGTTTATTCATGCACAAACCAATAGAAATATAAATACTTTCTTATTACCCAGCATTCTCTTAAATAGAAAGGATATTCTATATGTGACTAACATTTGAATTTTTGTTTTCATCCAACAATATCTTCAAGGACTTTTCAAATTTGCACACCAAACGGCTTTTCATTATTTTGTTCAGCTACATAATATTCCATATATGAATAATTCATTTAACCAGTCAATTCTAGGTAAACATTAGAAATGTTTTCAATCAATTGTTCTTACAAACAATGCCATAATAAATAACCTTGTACATTATTCATTTTTGCACATGGCAGATATGTCTGTAGGATACAGTCCCAGAAGCAGAAGAGCTGAGTCAGATGGTATTTAAATTTGTAATATTGATGGATATTACCAATCGTTCATTCATAAGATTTCAGCAGTTCATATTCCTACCAATGAAGTTTGAAAATGTTTCCCTAATGACTTGCTGGAATAGTGTCTTATCAAGCTTTTAGATTTTACCCATGCTGATAGGTGATAGTTCTGTGTCATTTTAATTTGCATTTCTGTTAATATGAATATATTATCTTTTCATAGGACTGTGAGATATTTATATTTCACTCTCTGTGAAGTCTGTTTATATCCTTTGCCCATTATTTTGTTGAGTTATTGGTCTTTGATTATTTAAATCAATTTTTAGGAGCATTTCATATTTTAATTTAGCTCTTTCTCTGTTAAATGAGTTGTAAATACAGTTTTTAAAAAAAGAGCTTGTTTTATGTCTTTTGCCTTTGTTTTTATTTTATTTCAACACATAAAAGTCTTTTTAAAGGTAATCAAATTTATCAGTCTTTTATGACTTCTGGAATTTGAGATTTTGAAAGAACTCCTTGAAACAAAGTTTATAAAGGAATTCTCCCATAGTTACTTATATGATTTAATTATTTCCATGTAAACTTTTGATTGATTTGGATTTTGTCCTGTTATCATACATAAGGTATCATATATAAGGTATATCATATATAATGGTTCAATTATTTTTCTGGAATTCCACTCACTTTAATCAAGAATAAGACATGTATTCCCATGATGAACACTTTTATTTGACTTTGTACTGAAGAATAGTCCATAAAATTACACTAAAGAAAGACAATAGAGGTACAAAAATTTTAAAGAAAGCTAAAAGAAAAAAAAATCACTTTTTGTAGATATGATTTTATACCTGGAAAACCCAAGAGAATGAACTGAAAAAGAAACACTAAAACAATAAGAGGTTAAATAAGGTAGTGTGGTAACCTTTATATATAAATCAATAGCTTTCATATACAAGTAACAACTATGTGCAAGATCTAATAGAAAAGATCTCATACAGTAGCAGCATAAAAAATAAAATACCTAGAAATACACTTGATAAAGTTTGTGCATAATCTATGTAAAGGAAAGTTTGGGGTACTGTTGAAAGGCAATAAAATACTGCTGAGCAAATTGAAAGCTACATTGTATTTTGGATAGGAATAGTCAAAGGTATGATTCTTTCTAAGCTATTTTATAAATTGGCAATCCAATAAAAAGATTAATGACTGTTTTTGAAATATTCATATTGATGCAAAAGAATATGTGGAAAAATGTAAATAGATAGTAAATTTTAAAAAAATAAACTTTGAAGGGGAACTAATGCTACCAGATATTAAACCTATTACAGAGCCTCAGAACCTAATGCAGTTTTCTACCAGTGCATAAATAGACAGATAGATTAGAGGAATAAATAGGAAGTTTAGAAACAGACTCCAAATAATAGTGGAAATTTTTTACACGATAAGGGTACAGTCTAAACCTAGTAGGAAAAAGATGATGTCGGAACAACTCATTTATTTTAAATTGCATGTTGTGAATCATCCTATAAACATAGTAAAAATTCTAAAATGCATCACAACAGCCCCACTTTCTGGAAAAGCTAATGAGATTAAAAATGCACTTTACAGTCTACTAAACCCACAGCTTCGGCAAAGACATAACTTATTTCCTGATCCAAAATGAAGTTACCGAATTCCATCTCTACCAATCAGAACAGAATTTGTATGTACTATATTCTTTTCACATTCTCCAGTGCATAGGTGTTATGGAGGGGGGGACGAATTAGACTTTTTACAAAGACTTTTAACCTCCAGGAGTCATTTATAAAAATTGCCTTGAAACAACGCACAGTGCTTCTGGAGAAAACAAGGCGGCATTCTTGAATGATTTCTATCATTCCAGTTTCACTCAGTGTAAAGGAAACTCTAGGATGATGGGATAGTTGACCTTTATTGTGCTTTCTTCTGTGCTCTCAGGAAGAAGGCATCCAGGGCATTGGTAATCCACCAGCATGCAGGGTATGCGTGGAGGCAAGCTGTGTGTAGTGTTGATTGCTTTCATTAGTGCTCAGGAATTATCAGGGAAGTAGCGTGGCTTATAAACGCAGCTCCAGGTTTTTCATCTCCAGGTGTTCTTATTCTAGGCTTGTTGCTTTATTGCCTGGCTTGCCTAATTTCACTTTCACCCATTTTCTAGGTTACATTTGAATAAAATTTCTTCAGATCTTTCTGAGATATTGGGCAAGAGAGCTGTGTTGTGTATATTAACTAATTCAAGGTCTTAAAGTCATTTGATTCAGGATGCAGTATAAATGCAAAGCAGCATGCACCGCAAAGCAAAATGCTAATTATTGCAGGCAATGCAGATGCTGCTTTTAAAGGTACCAGATGTGTATCACTTCTCAGTATCATGGGCTGGCTCCTGGAAAAGAACACGAGGCAGGTGAATGGTATAAACTGAGTAAAACAAATCACTTGAGAGAATAAAAACATCCAAGCAAACAGAGCTACACTTATCTTCAGAAAAATTAGAACGCTGCTTTGCGGAAGACATCCAGGTCAAATGGGCAACAAAAAATATACTCAAATACCGAGGTCCCCAATTTTTTGGAACACTGATGAATTATACTTTTGTTTGTTTCCTTTATACATTGTTTTGTGGTTTAATAAAAGGTTGAAATGCCAATGAGTAGATTTGGACACAATTCAATCTAATGTGTGAGAATTTTTCAAGATTTTTTTTTTCCAGTGTAGGCTCGGGCTTTTAGAGCAAAGTTGGATATTTAGCTTCTACAAATGTATTATGTGCTCTGAATACCAGGCAAACACATAAGTGTTCGTGGAGAAATTGAATTGCTTTCAACTGACCACAAGGTTAGGTTGATCTTTTAATTAATTAATTTGTAGCACACACCCCAAAAGGATATTTCCAGGAGGGACACATTAATTCAGGATAACAGATTAGAAGGTGACATTTGAAACCACAAAGTAGAAATAGAGGTATATGCTAACTACAAGGACAAGTACAGTTGCTCTGAGTAGACATAAAAATTTCTCTGTGGCTGTGTCAAAGGAGAGAAGACCTAATAAGTTGCATAAAATTTGTTATCAGAATGGAGGGAGCATATCAATTATTCAAATGAGATCATTTTAGCATTTTATTCAGAATGCAATTTAAGGCATGAGATCTAATAAAGGGATATCCTAGCAATATAATGTACTGTATTTTTGATGACAGTTTTACAAAAAATGAAGAAGGGATTTGTAAAATAAATTTGGCTCAAATCTGAAAATTTTTAATGTCTTATAGAATATGTGAGATACAAAAGAATCTACCATTTCACAACTATTTAGTGCTAGACTCTTTTATTTGTGGCACACTTCTCTATGTGATATTCATATCACAGGGACCCCAAAGTCTAATATGAATGTAAGAATAGACAAAAACAAATATTCAGGAAGATTCTGAAATCCATCCTATACAGAAATGGTTTATCATTTCAATTGAAAGGGAGTTTTATATTAGGAAAATGCCTTGCTTATTTTTTCCTGACAAGCTCCATTATCTACTTCTTTAATTCCATTTTGTCTAGCCTAATTCCATCTATAATATTTAGTACTTCAACTAACCCTTAAAAAATAGCAGGATACACGTGAAGAGCCCCTGTCAGTGAATTGGTAATTTCAGGGACAAAATGAAGCGCCCACATGCATAATCAGTGAAGGTGGCAAAAGAGATGAATCACCTCTGCAAACCTCTCCTGTGTCCTCCCTCTCTCTCAGTAGATAACCTTGCATCCCATTTCAGAAGTAGAAGCTGTTACTCAGAAATCATTTCTGCTTCTTGTGCTGCCCCTACTCAGTGCCTGCCTTCCACCCTTGCTCCTTCTCTTCTCTCATCTTGGCCAAAGCATCCCTCTCTTCTTGGAATCTCAACCCTTCTGCCTTCTCAGATCTCCCTTTGTAAATATGTTCCATTCTCTGCTCTTTTCCATTGTCTTTGTGCTCACATCTTGAGGAAAAGCAACAGTTACAGAAGAGATGACAAAGATGATGACAACTCTACTCTTCCACCCAATTTCTTCTTTCCCCTCCCTCACAAACCTCCTGACATTTACCGCCCGTTTCCACTTTTTCACCTCCCATACTCTCTTCAATTTGCTGACACCTGGCTGTTTCCTTCATTCTGTCTATAAACAGCTCTTGGCAAAGTCACTAATAATGTCCTTGTTGCTATATCCTGTGGGCGCTCCAGACCTTTGTCTTCTGAATCTCAGCAGCAATAGATGTGGGCTGCCTTCCTGACACCTTTTCCTCTTTGTTCTGTGAAACATTGTACTCTGACTTCCTGCTTCTCTGACTGCTTGTTCCCCGTTTCCTTTGTGGTCTTTTCTTCTTCCACCAATCTCTTACATTTTTGTAGAATTCTCCTCCCCGCTGGATTTTGTTTGTTTGCTCATAGCACACTCACCATAGAAGTTCTCTATATACTGCTATGTTTTAATTACTATCTCTCTTGAATTTTAGATTTTCATATCCAACTACCTACTGGATATCACCTGCTGGATAAACATTGGGCCCCCTACATAGAGCATGTCCAGGCCTGAACTTATGTCTTGCCTCTAACTTGCTCCTCTGTATGCCCTGTGGTACCCCTCCACCCCAAAATGCAGGAAGCATTCTCGACTTCCCGCTTTCTGTCAACCCCACCCCAGTCAGTCACTAACTTCTGTCGTTTTTGCCTCCTCAATATCTCTCAAATATCTACTATTCTGGATCAAGCAGTGATGATCTCTCACCTGGATTACTTCTAGCACCTCCTTGTCTCCCTGCCTGTGGCCTTTTATTTTATTTATTTTTTTGAGCTGGAGTCTCGCTCTGTCTCCCAGGCTGGAGTGAAGTGGCACAATCTCGGCCTGCCACCATTCCCAGCTAATTTTTGTATTTTCTAGTAGAGATTCGGTTTCATCATATCAGCCAGGCTGGTCTCGAACTCCTGACCTCGTGATCCGCCCACCTCAGCCTCCCAGAGGCATGAGCTACTGCGCCCGGCTGGCCTTGTTCTTTCTTAATTGGTTCTCCTCGTAGCCAGAGGGAGCTTGGTACAAAGCAAATCAAATTATGTCATTTCTTTCTTTTCTTTTTTTTTTCTCTTTTTTTGAGACAGAGTTTCACTCTATTGTCCAGGGTGGAGTGCAGTGGCACGATCACGGCACACTGTAACCTCCACCTTTTGCACTCAATTGATCCTCCCATCTCAGTTTCCCAAGTAGCTGGGATACAGGCATGTGCCATTGTATTAATCAGGGTTCTCTAGAGGGACAGAAATAATGGAATATATATATATATGGTGTATATATATGGAATATATATATGGTGTATATATATGGGAGTTTATTAAGTATTACCTCACACAATCACAAGGTTCTACAATAGGCCATCCGCAGGCTGAGGAGTGAGAGCCAATCTGAGTTCTACAATTGAAGAACTTGGAGTCCGATGTTTAAGGGCAGGAAATATCCAGCATGGGAGAAAGATGTAGGCGGGGAGGCTAGACCAGTCTCTCTCTTGACATTTTTCTGCCTGCTTATATTCTAGCTGTGTTGGCAGCTGATTAGATAGTGCCCACCCAGATTAAGGGTGGGTCTGCCTTTCCCAGCCCACTGACTCAAATGTTAATCTCCTTTGGCAACACCTTCACAGACACACCCAGGATCAATACTTTTATCCTTCAATCCAATCAAGTTGACACTCAGTATTAACCATCATAGCCACCATGCCTGTCTAATTTTTATATTTTTAGTAGAAACAGGGGGTTGAGCCCCGTTGCCCAGGCTGGTCTCGAACTCCTGGGCGCAAATGATCTGCCCATCTCGGCCACCCAATGTGCTGCGATTAAAGGCTTGAGCCCCTGCACACAACCAAATAGTCATTTTTTATGCTTAAAAACCTTCAAAGGCTCATTCTCTCATGAAGTAGTTCCAACTCCTTGATAGGGCTCATCAGACCCTTCAAGATATTGTTCTCAATTTTTCTTTAGCCTCAACTTTTAGGTATGTATACTAGCCATAGGGAAGTTATTTCTCTTCCCCAACATGTGGGTACAAAGTTTGTAGTTAGGAGTCCAGACTTTGGCACTAGACTATATGGGTTCAAATTTCAGCTTTGTCACTTAATACCATCATGACCCCAGCCTTAATTGCTCCCTCTCAGTTTTCCCATCTATAAAATTGGAAGATAATAGAATTATTGTGAGGCTTAAATGAGTCAAAGAGTATAAAACATTCAGAGCAATGCTGGGGTATAACTGATATTCGGCAAACATCACTCACTATCAATATTGCCACCAGTCCTAGGCACTGAAAAGATTGTGGGACCTCACATTTGTGATTCAAAATAAAAACAATTCAAGATTGTAAAATACATTTCAGCCAATAAGTCAACCTAAGAAAGGTGTGATTTTTTTCAATGATTTTTACTTTGATCTGTTTTGAAAACACTAGATTGAAAAATAGAAATAGAGATTTTGTTACTTGTGCTTTGTGAATTGACCCTGTGTTCAATCTGGCTTTCTGTTCCAGAAAATACTTTTCCCTCTTTCCAGGACACTCTTCCAACTTCTCACTGACTCTTCTTGGCAAGTTCTTTTCCTCATTTAGGTCTCATGTTACAAGTTAGTTCTCAAAGGCTGTCCTAGACCTGGAATCTGAGCTGGTCCCTGATTACAAACTCTCTTCTCATTCTGTATTCCCCCAATATGGCACTTCCTGTTCTGTGTCATAATTTCCCCTTTAATTCCGTGTCATAATTTCCCCTTTACTGTATCTCGCATTATAATGCTATCATGACAAAGACAAGACCACCTCTATCTTGTCCATATTATTTTCCTTCTCTGCATAGCATATGCATGTGCTCAGTGAATCAGAGACTGACGAAGCATCAGGAACCTCACTTGCCTTTAGACATCATCTCACTAGTACAGAAATAATTCTGTGTAAGAGTATGTTTATCTTTTTTAAAGTAGTATTTGTTTTCTTTTTCTTTCTGACATGATGACTCCACCTTCAACACCATTCATAACCCAGAGAAATACTAAGTTGGTCTCTGCTGTTTTCAAATTCAAAAAACAAAAATGAGATAATGGGCCTTTTTTTTTTTTTTTTTTTTTTGAGACAGAGTCTCACTCTTGTCCCCCAGACAGGAGTGCAATGGCGCGATCTTGGCTCACTGCAACCTCCGCCTCCCAGGTTCAAGCAATTCTCCTGCCTCAGCCTCCCGAGTAGTTGGGATTACAGGTGCCTGCCACCACACCCAGCTAATTTTTGTAGTTTTAGTAGAGACAGAGTTTCACCATGTTGGCCAGGCTGGTCTCGAACACCTGACCTCAGGTGATCCACCCGCCTCAGCCTCCCAAAGTGCTGGGATTACAGTCATGAGCCGTTGTGCCTGGCTGATAATGAGTTTTTTAAGATTGAGTTTGAAAACCTTTTCATACAGTGATGGGAGTTTTCCCTATGCTGGGTTGTGAGAACTAGTTATGAAGGCATTGCTTTTGGATCTCTTATCTTAAGTCTACCATAAAAGCCCTGGTGGTGGGAATCTCAATCTGGGGTTGACTGGTAAAGAAGTTTCTGGCTAGTGGCCCCTCAAATCAGGGTCTTGGGGCAGTTACGTATTCACCTGCAAACACAGCAGCTCCTGTGTTTCATACTTGAAGGCCCCTGGGAAGTCCCTATTCCCTATTTGGCAGTTAGGAGCTGAGATTTCATCTCACCATTATAAATTATTCAACAGAC
Organism: Rhinopithecus roxellana; assembly: GCF_007565055.1. Taxonomy (NCBI): domain Eukaryota; kingdom Metazoa; phylum Chordata; class Mammalia; order Primates; family Cercopithecidae; genus Rhinopithecus; species Rhinopithecus roxellana. The sequence continues at coordinate 42,183,646 of NC_044562.1, read as the reverse complement.
TTTCGTAAGTTCTTCCTGGGAGGTTTGTACTAGTGCCTGTAGAGGCATTATGTGATACACAAAGACAAAGACGTGGTCCTGCCCTTTAGAAGTAGTAATCCAGATATCACCTGCTGCTCTTAAGAACCTCTACCCCATGTCTTAAGGGAAATCCAATAACTGCCCTAGGAGTTTTGCAGTGTTCAGGGATTTGTGCTTCATTTAGTCCTCTTGGACTTTGCTATCTTACTGATGCTGGATTTTTGTTTATTGTGTCTTCTGACTGTTCCCTTATCTTTGCCCTAGTATCGACTCAGACATAGGACACAATTTCTTCCCCTTAATTCTTTGCCTCTTACTCCTAAAATATTACTCTGGGGAGCAGCTGTGGGTGGTAGAGTTTAATAAAGAGACGGGTAATGGTGAGAGAAGTTATATCGCATTCCATAGTTAGATAATCGAAAATTGAAAATTGAGCTCTTGAAGAAGTTCTTCAGCCATTTTTTCCAATGTGAGTACTGGGAATCTGCTATGCTTTTTGCTCCCCTCTGTTTTTCCTCTCTGTGCTGCCTTTCAGCCACTCCAAAAAGAAAAATAATATTTTCTCATACTTATTTACAGTGAGCAATCCCGCTCTCTCTCTTCCCTACACATAAGCTCTGCTTGGGCTTCTGCTGCATGGCTGTTATTCACCACCGTGCTCTGCTAAACAGTGCACTAATGATTCCATGTCCCACCCATTCTCCTTTCTCTCTGATTAGGGAGTTATATTGCTGCCCCACCCCCACTCCTCTGGAAGTACAAATAGAGATAGCCACGTTCGATTTAAATGACATTTTCTCTTATTTTCCTTGTAGATGTTTGAGACCTAGAAAAATATTGGAAGAACTTATTTATTGAATTCTTCATTTCCACACTTGAAGGACAAGGGCAAGGCTTGTTCACCATTGTCTTCCTATCACCCACACACAGAGTAAGCACTCAACAAATATTTATTACGTGCGTGAGTTTACACTTCCAGGAGAGCTGCACTGGAGTTAAACGTGTTCGTTTTTTTCTTTAAATAGCTCGGCACCACCTAATGTTCATTTTATCTAATATGTACTGTATTCTATTCATCATTTCAGGGTACTATTAATTTAAAAACAGGTATAATTTATCAGGCTTGCATTCTGTTCACAGCATTCTCATTGACGTCTAAGGCAAAACAGTGAGGATCTGGCAAAACGTTTTTGCTTTGCTGACTGTGGCTCTGTTCTCTTCAGGAGCCGTGGCTGCCAATATTCCCACGAGGGAATGAACTTTTGACTCTGGGCACCACACAAAGCCTCAGACTGTTCCCCTGTAGAGTGAAGAGCTTGGATGGAGTTAAGTTCTTCAGTGGTTCTTGCTAATGCTTTCAGGCAGCTTCACCTATATTTGCATCATCCAGGCAATCTGTGCCTGAGAAGCACACAGAACAGCTAAAGATCATGGCTTGTTTTGAATATGCCAGCCAAGATTCCTGGGAATCTAAGTATTGGAATCAATGTCTAACAATTTTTTTTTCTTTAAATAAACCCCAACAGCTTTGCCACCAGCAGTTGTCACTTGTGTGTTTTTAAGGCATCGTGTCCTTGAAAGGAGTGTCATCTCTTACATATCCTGTTTATTTTCTCAGGTGAAATGATCTCACAAAAACATTTTAACTTAATGAAATTACCAGCCTGTACCAAAAAGCTTTCTGTTTGAATAGGGTATTTCTTTACTTCCCAAGTAGCTTTGCAATGAGAAAACTGATGGTGATATAGCTGTTGACCTTAAAGATGCAATATTTGTGAACTTTCTCAGGAGAAGGTTGTGCTATTTACCTGGTTCTTCAGTGAAATATGATGCTTCCTTACAGAGGTAGAAACGCTTTGGATTTTAGATCCACAACGTGACAGGTTTCCTGACTTTCATTACCTACTGCCTGCATTTTGTTTGGAAGCTGCAACAAGAGAGCTGCTGATACTGTTTGAGTGGATTCCTTTGTTGTGTTCTCTTCTCATTTTGAAAACCATAAGAATTGCTACTCAATAAAAAAAAAAACAGTTGAGCTTCATTTTAGTATTGGTTTTGTGACTCCAGCAGTGAGCACTGCAGCAGGCTCTGGAGGAAGCTTTTAGGAGTCTCTATAATTTTTTCCTGACCCCAGCTGGTGATCAGTTTATGTCCTGAAGCTTGCGGAAGAATAGCCCTAATAATTCCCATCCCAGTGCAGCTGCATTCTAGCTTGCTCTATCTGAAAGAAAAATCTGAAAGGTGACAGTGTTTTGAAATGTTATACCTCTGGAAACAGGAAGAGAAACACCTTGAATTAATGATGTTCTTATCTGCTAAAAAGAGAAAGCATTTTGTGTTCACATGAGAATGCTGTTCAACAACTCTAACTTATTACGGTGTTTATGATCCTTTTATGATTTTATGATTTCTTTCTCTCCCCTTTTCTTTAACATATTATTTTAATCATTCAGTCACTAATTGTGCTATTATTCTTGTATTCTTTATTCATGTATTCTTTTATTTAATTCTTACCTAATAAGTAGTTTTAATATGCAAGACATTGTGTAGAATAATTGCCCCTGCCTTCCTCAAAACAAATTATTTTTTACACCTAGAGGTTTATAAGCTGACAAGGCAGATAGTAATTGACTATAGAGTTAAATTAAAATTGACTATAGAGTTAAAATTAAATAGTAATTTACTATAGAGTATTGACTATATGGTTAAAAATACATTCCTGTTGCATATTTTTTAACACCATTCAAATTACTTCTACTTATATTATCTGATTTAATTCATGTTCACACTGGTTGTAGAGTTGGGATTAGAATTCACGTATTCTGATTTTCTTTCATTTTGTGATTGTGACTAGACCATCCTTTTGCCAAGTGAATTTTACTTAGCATTGAAACTACATTTACAGGATACATTTGCTTTTCTGAAAGTTTTGTCAAGGAATGCAAACAGACATTTTCCTTTATCTTAATTCTTCCTTTGTTACAAAAGTTGTTCATTATGGTGTTTCTTTGCATGCCTGTTTGTTTCACTCATCCTGAGACCATTTGGAAGAGGGGGCATATTGTAATTAGAATATTTACAGAAAAGTGTGGTTACCAGACTGGGGATGGCAGCAAAGAGACAAACAAAACCTTCTAAAAGGTACTAGTAACTACTGTTTAAATTATGTGCAAAGAGAAAAGAATTCCCTATTCTGGAAGATATAGTTAATTTACTTTTAAGAAGGGACGCAACAATCTGGAGCAGATTGTACTGGTCGTTTAACCTACGAAGGGGAAAAATAAAATTATATCTCCCAAATAAACTTTACTCTCAATTATGATCTCTATGGTCTCTTCCAGCTCTAAAATTCAATGATTCCAATTATGTTCTCTATGAACGTGTTGTTTCAACTTCTCTAACAAAATAGACTATAAGGCTGCTTCTCCCTAACTCAGGGTAGAGTGGAGAGATGAAAATATACAGTTAACATAATAGATATAGAAGGTGAGACCAGATAATTTTTTTTCTGGCTTATGCAATTCAGCTAACTTTATGTTATATAAATTCAATCTGAAAAAAGACCCACATAGATGAGTCTACGATGGCAGAGACAGAATGATAGATTATCAACAACAAATTATTCCCTAATGGGTAGTTAGACACGTTTATGTTACCCCAAAGTGTCATATTTGGAGTTTGTTTTTTTCCCTTATAAGGCACTTTCATATTTGACATCATCTTTGATTTCTAATAACCCTGTGATACACCGAATATGATTAACAGCATGATGTAAACCATAAGTTCTAAAATTTTTTTCTTCTTCAAAATACCGGAATGACATCATACACTTAAATCAATAACAATGCTCACAGTGGTAGAAGTTCTCAGCAGGAGGGCTTTTCCATCCTCTCCAGGATGCATACTGGAATCTGAGGAGGAGTTTGCTCCACAGTGAATTTTATTTGCATTTCACTCTGGACCAAAACGATGCTCCTCCCAACCTCTTCCTATTGTAAACTATTATTTCTAACTGATGACCCTCTTTGACTCTCTAGAAATCCTGTAAACATCAATTGAAGGAGATGAAGAAAGTCATTAGTATTTCTAAATAACCAGAGGAGAAGGATCAGGAGAGAGGAACACTGGATACCATCACTTTTTCAACTAATCTTTGCCTCCAGATACTTGGGTGGACATAAAGACCATGCGATCCCTATGTAGGGAACTCCTTTGGAGAACAGTGAGACTAATCAGCTGTGCCAGTCATTTCTCCCAGTTAATTGAATTTGTTTACTAACCCAATTATAAGGATACTTAATTTTCATTTATATCATAGGAAAGACTCATAATTACATGCCTATCTGCATTTTGCTTCCATAAAATGATCTAACAGGCACAAGCCTTGCTTTCAAAGACAATAGAGACAAAACTTATGAATGCTACCTATCATTCGTCAGGGCTCTTGAGTTAGTAGTTTACCTGTGGGGAAGACACGGAAAATGCCTCCTGAAGAATATAGGATTTGAGCAGTCTTGATCGTGGGTAGGACGTGACAGGAAAAAATGTATAGTTGGTATATTAGTGCATTTTAAACAAAAGTGGTTGTTTTGGAAAATGTACAATTTCCTGGGCAAAACAAAGAAATATCAAGTGGTGGAACATTAAAATAAGTGAGGGAAAACTGGAGTAATTGGCCCCAGTCATGTCACAATAGGCCTTCAGTGCCAGATTCTTTATATAGAAGCATGACAGTTTTTGAGTGGGGGTATGCCATGATTACATTTATGTTTCCCAGAGCTAATCTTTTAGCAATGTTTGTAGAAAAGATTAATGATAAGGCTCTTGCAATGCTCCAGTGAATGTTTTGAGAGCAAAAATCAGAATACTAGCAGGACTCTATCCGGAGCTAGCAAACATAAGGAGGTAGAGGTGGAGACATGGAGGCAGAGCCACAAGATTTGGAACTGACTGGATATAAATTTAGGGTGTAGTAAACAGAGTCAGGAATGAGTTTAAGTTGGGACAGAATCAGGAGCGAGTTGAAGTTGGAGAGGGTCAGGAAAGCGTTGAAATTGGTTGGTTGGTAGGTATATAGAATATATTTTCCCAATGAAATAATATGGCGATGATATGTTCCTAGTTTTGTACATAAAACACTGTTTAATTCATAATGTGGCTCCTAAATTAGAAAAGTATGGTGGGAACAGCAGGCAAGGATCAATGCAAGAGATGTGAGAGAGTTAATCAACAAAATTTACATCAAATTGGGTATGGGAGACAAGAGAAGATGATTCCAAGGTTTTGAACTGGGTGAATAAAAAGATAATGATATTATTCATGGAAATAGGAACATAGAAGGAGGAGTTTTGGACAAGTAAAATTTGAGCTGGTGGATGTGAGTCAAAGCATCTTGCTTGCCAGCTCTGTGTTCATCATTAGTACCCTTCAACAGGCCAGTGAAAATTTGGGGCCTGGAGTTTATAGATAATTGGACTTTTGAGAGAGGTTGGTAACTATTTCCATTGTGGTGATAGTTGAAATTGCAGGAATTGGTGAATGGGTGGGATGCATTGCTCAAATACAAAAAGAGGAGAGAAAGAGCCAGGGGAGATCTTTGGAAAAAATACATGAGAAGTATAGCTAATAAATATACTGGTTTTGTTCTATGCAGAAATCAAAAGTGTGTCACTGAAATATACTGCCTCTCTGAAACAACAGCATTGTGTGGGGGGAGTGAGGGGGATGGGGTTGAATATTGTATCCTGGTTCCCACTTTTTAAATCAAATCGAGCAAAGATGACATGATTTGTAAATGTTCTCAGTTGTCAATCCTGTTGTGATGTTTATTTTCAGCTGGGGAATATTTTCCCTTGTAAAGATCAAAGAAAGCTAAAGCTCCAGGTTTGTGCACAGGGAGGGTTTGTAACACACACGCTTCCCAGTTTGTTTAGCCAGTGACCTCCAACTTGATTCAGAAGTAATATTCACTGCAGAATGAGAAATGATTCATTTCTGGTTCAACTTTAGCCTTGGGCCTGTTCCTACATAAAGAATTGCTGGGTGAGCTTGATTATATTCCGAGACTTAGAGGCTTGAACTTCCAGAAAGTACTCTCTTAATCATTTCACTCTGGTCCTCAACCTGACAGAATCAAGAGCCCTGAAGGGGAAATGCCAAAGGCTTTTCTGTTTTTGACCAACATCTTAAGGGATTTTACTGCTCTTGGGGCTTCTGTGGCCTGTTGCGTACTTTGCCTTGTTTGCTTTCTGTTCTTCCTCCAATGTGTGTATGTCAAAACTAATTGATGTAAACCACGTAAGTTATCACTCCTAACAGAGATTCTGATACACCTCACTTAATTCTCACTCCCTTGCAAGGCTCTGACAACCTCTCTATCTTGCTTCTATCTTTCCTCAGCTTCATTTTCTTTCACAGACTCTCTCCCAGGTCCCCTCCCTTTTGACAGCCTATTTAGTACCCTGCTCTCCCCAGTAGAGAGAGAATTGCTCAGCAGAGTGTCATTCTGTAATGCAAGCAGGGTCCCACAGGTGCCCACTGCCTGTCCCTGAAAGCTTTTTCATCTTGTCCTTTGTTACACTGGAGAATAATTGCTTCAAAGACCAGTCCCAGTGCCTGATATTTCAGTTTATCTCATTACCTCCGCTGTTTTTTTTTTTTTTTTTTTTTTTTTTTTTTTGCCAAGCCCGCCAGTGGTGCCAGAAATCAAATCAGGGTTGCTGGCAGTATTGCCTGCCTAGCATGTTCAGCCTCTCCACTGCCTGACACTCTAATGTTCCCTGATTGCAAACCCTGTCATCATGTTCTTTGAATTAGCTGCACCTCCTGAAATGGCATAATGGCCGTGCAGTGCTGGAGTGCTGATGTGGCGTCCTGTTTTAACTGTCTGTCAAAGCCCAGGCTAATGAATTCTATTAGCATATTAGCTTGCCAGCTTTGGGAGCCCAGAAGGAGCCGGGCAGCCAAATGCAGTTGGCAGAGCACAGCCGCAGTGCTTCAGAGAGCTCCTTGGCAATTGTGGCACCAGAGACTCCATAATGTAAATGCACAGACATGGGAACGTATGCAGAATTGGAAAGGTTATTGTTACAATGTACTCTAGCAGTAGAAAATGGGATGAGAGATGACATTTTTTAACTGTGGGGCCCACCTCAGGCATTTTAAAGAATAGGATAGCCTTGGGAGTGCCCCAGGGCACTCATAGTCTAATCTTATATTCTTTTAGAAGTTAGAATGTGTGGAAGCAAGGTATAATTTCCATATGAATTATTTTTTAAAGATGGCTTGAGATACTCACTTGACATTAATTTCATTTTAGTTGTAATGATCAGTGATGGGCATCATTGCTTTAATAATTAGGCATCGTTCTTGGGACTGCTTGTCGAGAGTAGATGGCAGCTTAATGACCAGGACACCACCCTCCCAACCTTCCATTAAAATTCAACTTGCCAGAATAGCAAAATATGGAAACATTAATAAATTAAAAAAATGCAGTTTTCTAGTAAATAGAGACTTGAAGTGGATATATATTCATCACTAATTTTTACATTAGTGTTTAGGATGAACTTAATGTAAGAGCAGGTACCGTTGTTGCTAGGTAACCAGTGGTGATTGTCATGCCCGATATTCAACTCTTAAAGGATATGCTTAATGGGTATAATCTTCAATTTATTTTGAGATTAATTTAAAAATGTATTGCTTGAAATATTTTATGTTAATAAACTTTTAAATATTGCAAGATGGTATTAACACTAAATGTGTGACAGGCACTGAATTCCAGAAAGATTCCTTAAAACTGTATTAACTTGTGGTTAGAGCTAAATTATTCTACCCACCAAAATAACTTTTGAATAAATTAACAAATTAATTAGTGTTATCCTTAAAGACTTGATGAGAACCTGCATATTTCTGGGTAAAGGATTGCAGACATAGCAAATGTAATTATAAGGCCTGTAGCTAGAAATTGAGTCTCTGGCTGTTTTTATTTGTCTATTGTTTCTTGATTACATGTGATAATTTTTCAATCTTTACTGTTAGCAAAAGAAATATATGAAGGAACTTTGACTTATTATACCTGAATGCAGCACTAGCATTTTAATTTTAATTTTGGAAAAATAATTTGTAATCGTGTAACATGGCATTTTTCACACAAAGATCAAGGTGCTTAAAATTCCTAATAATCTTCTTATTTTTATAATCTTCCTCCTGCTTGCTTATTTTTTGAAGTATTATTTATTCATTTATTCTTTCTTAAAGGTAAATACAGATATGCTTTTTTTTTGGTAAAATATAGTTAACCTGTTGTTTATTTAACCCCTTGGGAGTTGGATGAGTGTGATAAAATAAACTTAAATAGGTCATTGGCTATTGTGGACACTGTTGGTTGCTTATTTAACAACAAACCTTACTTGTGTTTCTCCACCCCTTAATTCCTTGCTTCAGATCCTTATTTCGTTCACGTTTCTGGAGGATGCCTCTCAATAAGGTGGATCTTGATTGATCTGTGTCTAAGGCAAGCACAAGAATTCCAGTTCCCTTGACTGTCATTGACTAAGGACTGGGCATGTGGTACAATTTGGTCAAAGAAACATGAGGAATATATTGAAAAAGGAGATACCCTAATTTCCAATCTGGCATTCAGGTATTATGTGATCCCGTGATGTCTGAAGCTACTACACCAAACTATAATCACAAATATGGCAAACAGGACTAAAAGCACGAAGATGGCAGATCAAAAAGATGTCATTGTTAAGATACTGAATTAATCAACTCTGGAACTTTAGACTTCTCACTTGAGAGAATACATTTTCCTTATTGTTTAGACAATACATTTTCCATTTCTTGTAGCCAAGACATTGTAAATGATATAACCTTACTGTTATTTTATTTTTAGTTAGAATTTATGCAAGGATAAATGCTTATGATTTCTCATATGCCTTCTCCTCTTTGGCCGTTAAACTTGCAGACAATGTACAATATTTTCCATCGCTTCAACTGGCTGCCTGCACATGGCATATGCTTCCACATTTGCCTTCTGTGCAGCAATCAGATGAACTGATTGATTGATTGTTCTGTTCATCAATCACTTGTAGGCAAGCCCCTCTGTCGGTTACCTAGGAAAAGCTATAAATACAATACAATCCCTATAATCACAGCATATTAAAAAAGACAAAACTGAGTTTTTGAGTGCATATTTACAATGCATCTTTGACTGGAGAGTGGAGGAAGATGATGGATAAGGATGAGAAAGGGGAGAAAGACCTTAATTTGTATTTTCAGCAATAAAGTCCTGTTAGGAATTGCATTTTTATAAAAACTCATTGGCTCCCTCGGTGTCAATTTTCCTTCTAAGTGTTTGTAAGCAAGGTGAGCAGAGCTTATGATGAAGCACAACTGGAAGTCAATCATACAGCGTGACAGCTAATGGCCAGGAATGACAGCACCAGTTGAATATAGGGTGATAGCAGAGCTTCAATTTGGACCAAAATTAGACAACTCAGGGAACCCCAACAGACTCATCTCTGTAAATAGCTCCCATTTGGAGGATGGTTCAATAATATACATAAACTTAGAGGATAGTGCTCTCATTATTGTCCACATTACATTCCAGCCACACCAAATTATTAACAGTTCCCAACACACTAGGCTATTCTACATTCTGTTCTTTCGCACATACTGTGAACTTTACAGGAGTTGCCCTCCATTCCTTGTTTGTTGACTAAATTTAACTTATTCTTCAAAGGCATCTATCTAGCCACCAATTCCTAGATCACCATCTCCTGTGAGCCCTTTCTGGCTGGGTTTCTACTCCTAAAAGAGTTAATAGCCCTATTCCACTGCTTGTATCTTAAATAGTATCATGCTTTTCACCAATTCCTAGATCACCATCTCCTGTGAGCTCTTTCTGGCTGGGTTTCTACTCCTAAAAGAGTTAGTAGCCCTATTCCACTGCTTGTATCTTAAACAGTATCATACTTTTCACACTGCATGATAGAACAAATTTAGCTTTACTGTTACCTAAGTACATGTGCTTCCCTTCAACCCAGTATTGGACTACATTGGTCAGTCTGGGCTTCATACCAACATATTTGTTGAACCAACTCACTTCAGTTGTATTATTGCATTTATAATTATCTGTGCCTTTTGTTTCTCTCCTTTATTGAGTGTCATCTGTGACTTTTAGGTATTGATCATTATGCTTTGGAATGGAACAAAGAGAAAAGATGAGACTCAAGAAAGTCATTGTTTCTCTTAGTAATGAGAAGGAAAAAGTGAAGTGAAACTTAACAGCTAATGTGAGAATTTTTGATTGCCTGTGGGCTTTCAGTTTTTCTTTCCATCTGGACCTACTCATTGAGACAATAGGTCAAAGAGACATGGGTCTATATTGGTAGGTATGATTGGATGGGCCCCAAGGAACTTCATTTTATTTTATAATTAGGAGCTCATAGATGAGGTAACTTGATTTTTTTTTTTTTTTTTTTTTTTTTTTTTTTTTTGAGACGGAGTCTCGCTCTGTCGCCCAGGCTGGAGTGCAGTGGCCGGATCTCAGCTCATTGCAAGCTCCGCCTCCCGGGTTCCCGCCATTCTCCTGCCTAAGCCTCCGGAGTAGCTGGGACTACAGGCGCCCGCCACCGCGCCCGGGTAGTTTTTTGTATTTTTTTAGTAGAGACGGGGTTTCACCGTATTAGCCAGGATGGTCTCGATCTCCTGACCTCGTGATCCGCCCGTCTCGGCCTCCCAAAGTGCTGGGATTACAGGCTTGAGCCACCGCGCCCGGCCAGGTAACTTGATTTGACCCTTACCTTTATTCTCTTTATTCTTGAGATGACCCCAGTAGAGTCTGCCTTTAGTGGTCTCCTTGGGTCTTCGATAAACAAAGCAGTTAGGGCTGAATGAGCTGTGAAATGAATAAGGGAATATTGATGCCCCACTATTTAATTGCCTCCTAAATCCATGGTAAATTTTTCGGTGATTTTAAACTCTGAAAGAATAGCAGACTCATTGATTTCTGTAATTCATTTATTTAGGGATTTCTATTATCAACTGAATTTGATTGATGGCTTTATGACAAATAGCTGTGTGCTCAGCATATACCAGCATTCTGTAAGCTCACTCAGCCATAAACAATGTGTGAATAATTCTTGGGTTCTTTTGCTGAGTTTGTACTTTGCTATTTAGGGAACAACTGATTGAGATTCTTTAGGTGAATGAGGTAAAGTGAAATTCCCACCTAGTTTCCTTTGATATATATATATTTAGTATGTGGACCCTGAGAATTCTCAAAGTCCTCTTTTGAGATTCTGTGGCATTTTACTCTAAAATATCAAGCCCCCTCTCATGATTCAGAATACATCAGAATCACTTGTACACCGAAATAGTAGTATCCTCTGTGTGCTATGATAGTTGAGCCCTTCTCTAATTCTGTCTACCCAGACATAAGATATAGTAGATAGTGGTGTTATGTGTTCATCAAGAATTAAAATGGATCCCTCATACATCTTTTTAGTCTGTTTTTCTTGTAAAAGATTTCAATTTGCAACTTCCTCATGGATGGAAATCAAGTGTCATTTCTATTTTAGAGAAAATCAGAAGTTATTTTATGAGATACCAGACCTGAAAACTTCTTTGCCAGTGAGATATTGACTGTAAATATTTCTTCCAGATTGATGGAAAATTGTGGCGTGTATTTTAAAATACCGTTCATGATTTTCCTGTTTGTAAATCAATTTATCTATATTCAAAAAATTGAAAAATAAAAAATATAAAAAAGGAAATAAAATTACCAATAAAACCACTAACCAGAATCACCACTATTACATTTTTAGTTATAATGGTTGTTTTAACAAAATAATTTTCTTCTTAAACAGCACACAGGCAAAGGTTATTATTCAGTAAATGTTAATACTGGTCATAATGATGAGGCTTTTGTATTTTTGCTATTGAGCTAAGATGGGCAAGTGAGTGTAGAGACTGAGTCAGAAGCTGGGTCGGGGACACTGTGTCAAGCTGGACAAGTGTGCAGCTGAACTGAGCACCAGGCTCCCTTTACCTGTTGTGGGCGAGACGTACAACTTTTACCACCATCTGCAGAGGGAGACAATTGGGACAAATTAAAGTTTCACTTTAATCTCACATTAGGCTTTATAACTTACACATTCACTAATAAAAGTTTCAGGTGTCTAAATTAAAATGAACCTAGGAATAAGCAATATAGAAAGAGATTAGAAAATGTTGCTGTCTTTTCAGATTTGTAGCATGAAAATATTTCTCTTGGAATGTGATGATTAGTTATATTTTTAGTATAGATTACGACAATTGGAAAATACTGTGATAATTTTAAAGCTGGGTAAAGTAAGCAGATATTTTGAAGGCGAACATTCCTGTTGTCATCTAATGTTTATTTACACTAGCTTCCCTGAGTATAAAATAACTGTTCTTGGTTATTTGATGAAATGAGTTACCTATTTCACACTTAGTTTCTTGGATTTAGAAGTCAATGCTGTGATGGCCAGGTGCGGTGGCTCACGCCTGTAATTCCAGCACTTTGTCGGACCAAGATAGGCAAATCACCTGAGGTCAGGAGTTTGTGACTAGCGTGGCCAACATGGTGAAACCCCATCCCTACCAAAACTCCAAAAATTAGCCGGGCATGGTGGCACATGCCTGTAATCCCAGGTGAGTGATGTGGGAGAATCACTTGAACCGAGGAGATGGATGTTTCAGTGAGCTGAGATTGCACCACTGTACTCTAGCCTGGGTAACTGAGCAAGACTCGTCTCAAAAAAAAAAAAAAAAAAAAAAGTCAATACTGTGAGTGACACATTAAAATAATATCTTATAGAAATATCATCTTTTAGGATGAATAAAGGATTTAGTCAACTAATGTTCATAAAATTATTGCTAATAGTTCTTAGGGAAAAACTAAAGAAAATAATTTATTAATGCTAATTTTCTAGTCAATGATGAGTTAAATAATGAACATTTTTTGTTATATGAGTTGTAGTCGGTTGTCTCTTCATAGTAAAGCTATGGTTTGTGATACTGAATTATGCAACTGAAAGTTTGGTGTCATTATAATTAATGTTCAATTACAATGAAGGAGAAAAGTGACACCAATACATTAAAGATGAAGCTCATCCAATACTTGTACACTAGAGTTGTCCATGTAGTTTACTTTTCCAACACTGAAGGGTACCAAGAAATATTGTAGTATTTTTGCTCTTGTTAGTTTCTTCTTTACAAAAAAAGTGGATTTGTTATTCCGAGTATCTACCAGTGATCCTTAACAACTTGGACATAAATATATGGAAACTTTCTTTTCCATGCCTTTGTACTTTTAGTTGCAACACTTTCTTGGGGGTAACATCTTTTTAAAGTTTACTCACACTGTATAGTATTTTATTAATTTAGTTTAAGAACTAAAGAAGTAACATTTCAAGAAGTAGTCCTTAGTTCTAGGAACTGATAAATGAAGCCACATTCAGTCATTTTGTATGCTTTTTTTACTCAATAAACATTGTTCTTAATATACCACCTAAGCTTTGTGTTACTCAGCTTAGAAGTTTCAATTGTTTGAGTCTCTCTTGATACAGAGTCTAGTCAACCCCTCTAATGATTCTAGATGCTGCTCTCTATACTTCATTCAGTTTAGTTGTACTGTCGTTGAGATGTGGGCTCATCCAGAAAAAGCAGGTAACTTTGCTGCCTTAGACAAATTTAATTTTAAAAATGTTGTATTTCCAAAACCCTATCCTAGGGGTGCCCAGCATTGTGTTTCTCCTTAACTACAGAAGCAAAGTAAGCTGAGTTTGGGAAAAATTGTTTATAGTTCTTTCTAAACATTCGTTTAGACTTTTAGTAATTGATAAGATCTTGTATCTTACACATATATTTCTATATCACTGTTCTCTAAGGTTAATCCTTTAACACTGGCACATGTTAAAGATGATACACTAGTTTTCTTTCTACTTAGGCAGTATTGGAAGTGGTGGTGTTGTTGTTTGCATTTTATTTTCCCTGTAAGCTCAGACAGTTCACTACTGAAATGAGTTTCATATCACCTACAAACTTGAAACTCACTGTGTGTGTGTGTAAAATGTTGGTGTGAAACTTTGTCAAAATGTTTCAAAAGTCTAAATAAATAGCACTCAGTGGTTTCCCTTTGGACATGTGCTTATTTATTTCTATATTCCCTTCTTGATTGATTTTTAGCTTTATTATGGAAGTTTTCAAACACTCAAAAGTGGAGAGAAAAGGTTATAAACGACTGTGTACCCATCTTACCAACATGTTGCTTTCTTTTTTGTTGTTGTTATGTCTATCCTTTTTCCTAAGTTCTTTTTTCTAGGAATATTTTAAGGTAAATCCTGAATACCATATAATTTCTTCCATGCATACGTATATCTGATAACAGATAAGTACTCTTTAACAAATTCAGCAAAATTTCCGTAACTTCTTAGTATCTGGTCCAAGTCATCTAAAATGTCTCTCATGGATTATTAGCCAAGATTCCTCAATATATAAACCATAACTCTCATGGGTATTGCATCTGTAACTTTTATGGAGATGCCATTATCATATCAATATTAGAAATCAGATTGAGAGCCTTTTGTTTCCAGAATCTCCTCAGGAGTCCTTCTTATGGGTGTGAGTCACAGTGGCAAGCTGCCCTTCTTCTCATATAGTAGTGGTTATTAACAATAGGTCATACATTTTGGCCACCGGTTCCATATTTCACCCTTGAGTTCCTTTAGAAGTCTTGGGTGATTGCTGTCTGGGCCTGGTGATTTATTTGTATTTCGTTTGCCACTTGGGTCTGGGAAAGTCCTGTTTTCCACTGTTTGTTCCAATACCTCTGACCTGACTGCTTTAAAGCAAGATGCAAGCGATACTCTTTTCTAAAGTCTTCTTCAGTAAAGACTGAAGCAAACAATTCATCGATCCTTCCTGCTATCACCTTTTCATCCCTGAATGGCCTTTGCATTTTCTAGCTGGCTTCCTGACTTTGTTATACTTAAAGGAGTTTGCATTTTTGCTTTGGACTCCCTTGTGAGGTGCACTATTGATTTCTTCATGGACCATTTGTTTTTAGTTTGCTTCTGACCTGCTCTACATTTCTTTTCTTTGAGAGTAGCAAGTTTCACATTTGAAAATATTTGTACGGCCTTTTCGTGTTACCAACTTGGCATTTGAGGCTCTTGTTGAAGAGCTATCTGTTCTGATTGTAGCTCACATTTCTCCTGGTCTCCCAATGAAGTGTTTTAATGTGGTCTCCAGGGGGTACTTGTTTATTTTGAAAACTTTTCCTACCCATATACGTACTTTTCTCTTCCTTTCCCTTTCACGAATTGCAAAATCACAAGATGGAAATGGAACTTGAGGCTTTCCCTGTCCCACTTGAATGTCTGGCTCATAAGTGTAATGCTATTAATGAGTGGTGCTCCCACCAGCTACTTCTGGCTTTATTTTGCAATCCACTCCCGAGAATCATAGAATCCACGTCTAGTTTTGGAAGGTGTTATCCAACTTCCTTCTGTAGCCACAGACCAGCCTCGTAGGCAGTTGTTAAGACTAGTGTTTCCATACTTTCATTTAACTGACTGAACAGGGGAGAAAAGTGAGTGGCAACTTGTTCAAAATTTAGGAGGAGCCAACTTGAGATTCATCATTTTATCATTTATGTTTGTTACTTACAACATGGATAATATGCCACAGATAATTAAGATTTGATCTTACATATTGGTTAGATGATATACAGCATCAGAGTCTAAGAGAAATGTATTGTGCATTACATGCCAAACTTAAAATTTTCTGGTTGCCGTATTTTAAAAAGTAAAAAGTGACACGTGAAATTAATTTCAATGATATATTTTATTTAACCCCGGTAGTTAAAATATAATGATCTTTGTCAGGCCTCTGAGCCCAAGCCAAGCCATCGCATTTCCTGTGACTTGCATGTGTACGCCCAGATGGCCTGAAGTAACTGAAGAATCACAAAAGAAGTGCAAATGCCCTGCCTCACCTTAACCAATGACATTCCACTGCAAAAGAAGTCAAAATGGCCGGTCCGATCCTTGCCTTAAGCGATGATATTATCTTGTGAAATTCCTTTTCCTGGCTCATCCTGGCTCAAAAACTCCCCTACTGAGCACCTTGTGACCCCCATTCCTGCCCTCCAGAGAACAACCGCCATTTGACTGTAATTTTCCTTTACCTACCCAAATCCTATAAAACGGCCCCACCCTTATCTCCCTTCGCTGACTCTCTTTTCGGACTTAGCCCACCTGCACCCAGGTGATCAAAAAGCTTTATTGCTCACACAAAACCTGTTTGGTGGTCTCTTCACACCGACGCGCATGACAATCTTAACATGTAATCAATATATACATTATTAATAAGATTTTATATGTTTCATACTAAATCTTTGAAATCCAGTGTGTACATTCTATTTACAGCACATTTCAATTAGAACTAGCCATATGTCAAGTACTTAGTAGCCACATTTGATAGTGTCTATCATATTGGACAGTGTAACCTTCGAGAGGGTTATATAGGATCCTCCTCAGAAAACAGTCTTTTATTCATGAATTCTATAGAAATCATTCAGAATTTACACACACACACACACACACACCATTTTACTTACATCTGTGATAGCACATCAGAGTAACAAACTCTGAAGGAGGCATTTTACCTGACAAGAAGAAAGTTGATGAATATATTTAACTGTATTACTCTAATATACTTGGTATATCTCCTCTAATTAAAATAAGATTATCTTACAACTTATGAAATGAAGATCTGGCATAATAGACTTAGAATATGATGAAAATGTTTTCATTAAGTGCAAAGATACCCTGCAAGGCACCACATTTTATCTCAAGTCTCCAATAACATTAATATACCCTTTTAATCTCTGAAGCATTTAAGACTTAATAGGAACTCCTTAAAGAATGGCAGAATTGTAAGACTTACAAGGTTACTTTAATTGGAAAGTCCTCACAGTCCTCCATGATTTTGAACAAGTATGAAATAAAATTCTTCATTGGTGGAATGTATGAGTATAGTCTTGTTTACTCCGGGCAAGACTCAAAAGCCAGACATGTGGGGGTGGGTGTAAAAGAAAGGAAAGTAGGGTTTAATGGTGTTTTCCGGTAATTGTGCTTAGCTTCAGTTACAGCACGTGACTTGGCTGCTCTTCCTGCTAGGGGCTGTGTGTACATAAGTTGGAAACTCAGTGCATGTGATTTGGGAATTCTATCATCACTGTGCAAAGCAATTTTTGCGAAAACGGCAGTTACTAGATCTCTACCTTCTTTCACATCATTTTTTTGCATGCTTTTCTTTAATAGATGAGCTATGTACATAGATAGTAAATATTATTGTTATCTGCATTACTGCAGATCCCATTTTCCATTCAAATTACAGAATGCAATATTGGGGATTCCATTGAGTGTTTTATCTAATTTCCCACACTTGATGTTGAATAGATAGATATAGCAATATTCTAATGAGGATTGGGACAACTGGAGTTTATTTCTTCCCTTTCCAATTGGAAATACCGGCCAGGTGCAGTGGCTCCTACCTGTAATCCCAGCATTTGGGAAGCTGAGGTGGGCGGATCATTTGAGGCCAGGAGTTTGAGACTAGCCAGGCAGAGGTTGCAGTGAGTTGAGATCAGGCCACTGCACTCCAGCCTGGGTGAGAGAGTGAGACTTTCTCTTTCTCTCAAAAAAAAAAAAAAAAAAAGTTAATACCCACCTTGGGTGACTCAATATTTAGTCTTGTCTTACTTTTACAGCTATTCTAATGGAACAGCTTAGAGCTCATTAGGGAAAAGTTGCTACATTAATCCAAGAGACCAATATGTATAACCTCGTTACACTGGTGACAAAATGATATTCTTTGGAATTGTCTCAAGTGTGTGTTCCCTTTTGACATGATAACACTATTAGCCTATAATGTTTTGTCCTGTAACTTTTGGTTTACCCAAAACTTTTAGTGAACAATCTATATGCCCTTCTGACCCTCCACTCTGCTAGATCCAATACAGCTTTTCAAAGGAAATAAACAAGAATCCTGAGATAAAGACACTAACATCTGCTTGCATTAAATGAGATAGGAGGGAGGAGGAGGAAAGCTGAATAAAGCATATTGGAAGAACTCCTTACACAGTGGGCCTCCAGCTCTAGTGGATGAACACAGAAGCTACTGTGGGAGTTCAGCCCCACCCTTGGAGAGTTTCACTCAGTACACTCCATCAAATGAATCTGAAATTTAACTCATGCTCTGGATGGTTATGAAGTCAGTGATATGGACACTTCAGTTGGGAAAGGATCAACAGAAAGACCACAAGATCTCTTTATTTTATACTGATTCCTGGGCTCTAGGCTCTAGCAGCTGACCAGTGTAGAGGATTTTTTTTTGTCTTGCTTCAATTCTCCTAGACTTTGACTTACTGACTATATAGCTTCTCATTCATTTTTGGGGGTCTCTTGTGGAATGAGCATTCATGCTTCTGATGGTGTATTTACTCAGTGTGGAGCCCTTGGGTTTTTTTTTTTTTTTTTTTTTTTTGACAGAGTCTTACTCTGTCACCCAGGCTAGAGTGCAGTGGCACGATCTCGGCTCACTGCAACCTCCACCTCCTGGGTTTAAGTGATTCTCCTGCCTCAGCCTCCTGAGTAGCTGGGATTACAGGCGTGCATCATCACGCCTGGCTAATTTTTGTATTTTTAGTAAAGATGGGGTTTTACCATGTTGGCCAGGCTGGTCTCCATCTCTTGACCTCGTGATCTGCCTCCCAAAGTATTGGGATTACAGGCATGAGCCACTGCACCTGGCCCAGTCCTTGGCTTTTGACCCTGCACCTGATCACATCCCTGTCTTATTTGTTGCCTTCCACCTGGATCCCTGAGTTTCCCATTACCTTTAGCCAGAAACGCTGGTCAGTTTAACCATCACCTGTCATTCAGTTTAATGGGCTCAATTTTAGCATTCCCTGATACTCCGTTATCCTGGAAACCTGCACAGCCATTGAAAGCCCATCACCCTCAGGGTGAGCTTGGGTAAAACAGATAGGTTAGTTGTACTAACTGCAGGCTTACAAAATTTTTTTTAGTTACCACATTTGTGGCTGTGGAAAAACAAAAAGAGGAAGCAACGTATAGTGGTCACAATGGCTCAAATAAACACCTCTGCTGAGAACATAATGGAGGTTAAATTGTGCCTGACACATAGCAAAGGCACTAGGTCTGCAGGTCTTAAGGGAAGTTGTCTGCCAACATTATTCTAAAAGCAATCAAATCTGTGGAGCTGGTGCCAATAAAACAATATCATTATAGGCTGATTTTCCAAACATTCTAAACAGAAACTGTTTCTTAGAACAAAATGGTCTTTTTTTCCTCATTTGACTAGCATTTAGAATGCTGGTCCTCAGCTACAACTGAGCTTCCAACGCTTTATTGCCAAGATGCCAAGAGACCCAGACTGAGCAGTGCTCATACTCACATTGACCTTTTCTCCTTTTCTCCTCCCTGGAGCTTTCTTTGCTTGTTTGAACTTTTGGTTGACTCACCTTTTAGTGCAAGTCTCCAGGTCAGAAGGAATTCCTTTTGGGTTGTGAGATGGCCTAGTAATGTGATTGGGTTCACAAAACTAAGAGTTTTTGTGTGTGTTTATTCAGTCAGGAACTGATTGGTTTAAAACTGAGCTCACTTCAATATTTAAGAATTTTTTAAGATGTGGACAGGCAGATGATTTGCATCAGAATCCCCTAGAGATCCTTATTAAATGTTTAAATTCCCAGGTCCTTTCTGGATCAACTGAATCTGAATTCATGGGACTACTATCAAAACAACTTCTTAAAGTGATTCTCATGCACTCACAAAAGTATTGAGATCTCTTACTCCAGTTGCCAGATCTCATTTTTATAATTTAAAATACCTGTGAGATTTTTAACAAATGTGAAGCAAAGAACAATACCACTTAGTGTACACTGTTTTAACACAGCTTCAGGAGCATATGAACACATTTAAGAGCAGACCTACAGTGTTCCTATTTGTGTACCTAATGACTTGTGTTAAACAAAAGCCATTCACTGCCTATAAAGGTATGTTTATGACTTCTTCACTGCTACAACTGTTGTTGCCCTTATTTGGCATGAACATTAGTAGGGTGTTATAACTTCTTTCTTATCAGACAGTTGTTCACTGAGTGAACAAACCTTACTCACTGCAAAGGGAAAGGAGTCCAACGAAAAGGAAAATTACACCCTCCCTACAATGTTAGAAAGCATCTCTAGGTAGCTTTTCTGCTTATGATAGCCTGACCAAAGTGTGGCAACGGTGAGTATTACTGAATAAAAGCAAGACAACTGTGTCATACATATTAAATCTTAGCTCCACTTCGAAGTCCATAAGTAATTATAATAATAAGAGGTCAAATAGGTAATTGTCATAAATGACATACAAATGTAGCTTTACGGGGTTTCAGCATGGCTTGAACACACTGTATGTAGACTGTGAACCACACTGATGAATTAATCTGAACTTCAAATGGTACTTTTGGCCATGTTGAGGTGAGCTGTAAGTAGTTCATAGGAAGTTATGATCCCCATGGGTAGGATAAATCAGATGAGAAAGACTGGAAGCTGGCAAAACTTTCAGGAAGCCACTGTGGCCTGCCTGGCTATTGGCTTTGCTCTTCTTTTCCAGAATCTGTATCTCTATATGTTTTTTTACCATGTAATACTCCCAATGCCCAGCTGATTGGTCAAGGGGAGGGTAGCTGATTCCAGTTGGATCAATCAAGTTATCTCTCAAGAATATACAATTTTGGACTAAGAGACTCAAAAAGGGACTAAAAGACCTAAGATGGTAGAGCTCGAGAGAGAGCTCAACTAACTCCTGCTATTGGCTACTGTGGCTCCTATATTTCCTAGACTTTTTGGTAAAACCTTTATTGAACTTATGAAATTCGAGGTATTTGACCTTATGCAATTGCTGGATCTGCTTAAGCAGCCTCTATAAGGTTGTAAACTAAACATACATATGGCCCAGAAGTCAGAGATGCTGAAGGGGAAAGCCCTATGGGAAGGTGGAATAGGTGTAGGCCTGGCCACTGCCTTGTGCTGATGAGTAAGCTGCCAGGTCAGCAAGGCTGTTTGTGACTCCATTTCCACAATCGAACTTTCCTGTGAGAGTTACAGAATGCAGAACCCATTCAGAGAATCCTTAACATTCTGTTTCTAGAGTCACTGTGGAATTAAAATCTGTTGAAGTGGTGGATTTTCATGTAACATATTACCCCAAAACTTAGTAGCTGAGAATAACAAACCATAGTTTCTGTGGGTCAAGAATCTGAGAGCCACTTAGCTAGGGGTTTCTGACCTAGGGTCTCTTGCAGACTGCAGTCAAGATATTGGCTGGGACCACAGTCATCTGAAAAATCAACTATAGAAGGATCCACTTCCAAGCTCACTCCTGTGGTTATTGAATGGCCTCGGGTCCTGGCTGCATTGGCTGCCTCACGATGTGGCAGCTGGCTTTCCCTAGAGAGAATGAATAAGAATGGGTGAGAGAGAGAGAAAGAGCAAGCAGCCAAGACTGAAGCCATTTTTTAAAAAATAACCTAATCTTAGAAGTGACATCCCATTACTTCTGACATATTCTATGCATTAGAAATCAATAAATATAGCCAACACACAAGGGACGGGGGTTGCGCAGAGCTTGAATACCAGTGAGGATCATGGGGCTATTTGAGGCTGCCTACCATAACCCTAGATTGGTTTTCTTTTTGTCTTATGTGAAACTTGAATTGTTTGCTGTTATGTAAAACTGAATAAATCTTCCCTAATATGATAGAACTGCAATAGTCTAGGTAAGAGTTTGGGTTTTACAGTGATAAGGGCAAGAGACAGACTAACACAATAAATATTATGAAGTTAGAATTGATCATCTTGGCAATACTGTGCAGTAGTTCAGAGTTAGAAAAATAGTATTACACTTTTTGGTCATTGCATTTATTAGATACTTGACCTGGGGCAAGTGCTAAACCGATTTTAAGTCATAGTTTTCTCACCTAGAAAAGGGTAGCTCTCTCATAGAGAACATGGCACACCCAAACAGGGTGATTGAGAAAAGTTTAATAAAGGGAATGTTTACCAAGGTATGGGCAGGATTAAAGGAAAGAGCAAGGGATGGTGATGTGGATCAGTTACTACCCCTACGACTGAGGAAGAACATGTAGGGAACTATAGCTTTAGGAGACACTGCTGGTTAGGGTTTTCGATAGAAGGACATAGCCCACTTGCTGTGATAGGGCAGAGAGGCAGGAGTATCCTGACCTTAATTTTTTCTTTCCCACCAATATGCTTCAAGTGACTTGCATGTAAGCTGAACCCATCCAGAAGCCTGAAGACAAGGAAGCGTAAATATGCAGTCCAGAGTGGTCAGCCTCACTGGGCACAGAGACGGGCTCTGAGGGGCAGAAGAAAATTATTCAGCATAGTCTGTAAAGCACTTAACACTAATTATGTCGAAGAGTAAGAGCTCAATGAGTGACAACTGTTATTGTAATGCTTATTGCCTGCTAATGGGATCTGTGAATGGAGCTAAGCTGGGTGAGACTGTATGTGTGGGAAACTTCGATGAAATCTCATTTTTTCCTACCCAGGAAGACTGGATCTCTGTGTCCCAGTATTAGGAAATTCAGGCAGAGTGGAGTTTATTGAATTGTCTAGCATCATTTACCTAGGCCAAGCTAAGAGAAGAACCTCATTCAGTGCAATACTCTATTCCCTGGCCTGTTAACGGGAGTTCTTTTCTTCATTTTCTGACCA
This sequence comes from Rhinopithecus roxellana, assembly GCF_007565055.1. Lineage (NCBI taxonomy): Eukaryota > Metazoa > Chordata > Mammalia > Primates > Cercopithecidae > Rhinopithecus > Rhinopithecus roxellana. The sequence continues at coordinate 42,160,782 of NC_044562.1, read as the reverse complement.
TTTTGGAATGCTGGAAAGCTCCCTATTTGATTTCTAGAAACTCTCGAGATAAGCCTTCAGCTCTACCTTTGAGAGCTGGTCTTGCTAAGCATGGCAGGTTGCTCCAGCAAGGCCCTTCTGTCCAACTTTCCTCCCACCCAGCTGCCTGCCTCTTTCAGTTCAAATATCTGTGAAAGGTGACACTCCCACATAATTCAGTGCAGAGTATTCTGGGATTTCCTAAGCAGCAGGCTGGCAACCAGCACCAGATGGAGAAGCTGTGTAACACCGAGTGGAGGCTGCAAAGAGAGGTAGGCAATGAGGCAGATAGCCAAGTGGGCAGTCTGGGAAATGGAGGGCCAAAAAGCAGGCAGAGCTCTTGCTGCCAAGATAGAAAGATTTTTACGAAGTTGTAAATTTCACATTCCCACCCTTCTTCTTCCCACCCTTCTCCCCTACAACCTATCTCCAAATTCGGCAACTCTCATTTACCCATTTTTCCTAGGTAGTAATGTGTCATCACTGCCCCCAAGTCTGATGTTCCCTGTAAGGCTAAACTTCAGCAACTCTATTGTGCCTTTAAGGAAGAAATCAACATGGTGCAGATGGTATTTCAAACATATTTGTTTCTATGTCATCTGCTCTGAACATAAATATCAATTCAGTAACTTCACTGTTGTAAGTGATAAGTTGAAACATCATCAGTTGTTTTTCAGTTAAATGACAGTAACAAAATGAAAAATCACCATTAAAAAGGCTATATTTGCATATTTTTATGCTGTCAAAGAACATGGCACTAATGTAGCATAAGGAGAATTCTTAAACAGAAACATTACAGTTTTCAAAATCTAAAGAAGATCAAAAACTAAATGCTGAAATTTCATTTATAAAAAGAAACAGGGAACAATTATTTCACTGGCAGAATAATAAAAGCACTTTCTAGTGGCATTTTTAATAGCATATTAATTCAAAATTATAATTTTGAGGAGTGATTCCATCTACATAAACACCAAATGCATTTTAAATGCTTAGTATTATCATAATGACTAGAAATTAAATTAATAATGCTAGGATAGTTAAATCTGATGTAACCTTCTTAAATCTTTGTAACTACACGAATTTTAATCTACATTCCTATTGAACTCTCATCCTGAACTTTGTGTGTTGTTTAAATTTTTCAAAGAACTGAACAATTCTTCGTTTTTAGGAGGTTTGCTTTGGGAAGTTAACTTTCAGAGACATTTATAGTAATTTGAACCCAACAAGCATTTTAATAGCTGTAGGGCCTGACTGGTCTAAGACACATATACACACACACAATCATATTGTCAGTAATTGTCTTACTATGTTGCTGATTTTTATTATAACTAAGATGGCTGAACTAAAATAGGTACCATTTTAATCCTGAATGAATGAAGGATTCTTTTCAATCTAAGTTATAATATCTGAGCAACATTTCATAAAATCAAGACACCCATAAGTCAGGGGAAAAGATTTCTATCCCTCCGTAAAGAAGACTGTAAAAGTACTACAAAAGGTTTTGGTAAAGGATTCCTTAGGGAGAGTTCTTTGTTTCTTTTCTTCTCTTTCAAGTGTACAACAGGATGGTCAGCAAGTCTAATCCTGTTGATCATAGGGCTTTTAATGAGACATAGGGCAGCAGGTAGTCTAGGTTTCTAAAGATACACACTATTTAGGGCTTCATAGACTCAGAGTCAAGCCTAGAATTTGGTTGTCTAATGTGTGAGTATCTAGCGTAATTCACAAAAAGTGGACAATTCTCCCAGGGATTGTAACATTAAGCAATGGGCTTTGTTCCACCACCTTACTACTTGGCAAGCTTTTGTTAGTATTGTACAGGTCCTCGGGTCTCTTTGTTTCCTAAACTATATTCTACCTTCAAAAGTGATTAGAATATGCGACTGATTCTGTAATACAGCATAAAACAAGGCAGATTGTGCTTCACACAGGATTATCCTTCACTGCCAGAACACCCTGCTGCCAAAATGTCAGTGTGGTGGAGTCCTTGGCCATAATAGCTATGGCCATTGTAGTGCCCAGATGAGGCTTTTCAAAGGCTGTGCAAAACAGGCACCTTACCAAACCTGGTATTTGTGCTTTCACACTTGGATCCTCATCACTCCTTTCCCTAGGCCTCCCAAACCCTAAACTCAAGAATGGAAAAAAATCAAGGAAAAGCTAAATTGTAGATTTCCATAGTCAGAAATTGTTTATTTTGAGAGCTTCATTTCAACTGAAAACCATGGTGATATTTACTAAAAAACAAACAAACAAACAAAAAAGGAACCAGCAACTAGTATGTATTATTCACAGGTAGCTTGGCTTCATAGATTTCCTTGCAGTTTGTTTTTAGAGCAAATGTCTGCTCAGAAGTTGAAAGTGCATGGCTAACATTCTGCCTCAATTCCCATGCACTCAATATGGAAGTCCTTGCAGTTGACAAATCCCTTTATAGTTAGCTAAGGTTGTTCTTGCACTGAATTTGTTGTCCCTAATATAGTTCTGTCCCCATTGCCTCTTTCTGGAATAGTTCATTGGACCCAGGACAGATTTGAATGGACCCAATTCAGATAACAAACACAACATGATATCTGCTTGGATTTCTAGTTTACTTTTCTTATACCAAAGAAGGAAAGAGCAATCAAGCTTTAATAATAAATGTGCAAACATATAATAGTAACATATACAATTAAAAACAGTTTAATTTCCAGTAGTATCTTATGGATTTTTTCTCTCTAGCACATTTTGGGTCTGACAGATCCAGGGTCTTCTACCTACTAATCATTTGAACTATTAACAAGCAGACTTTTATTTATTTGAAATTTTAAATCAGGTGGGGGTTGAAATGCACATCCTTAGAATTAGGTAATTTAAAATGGCTTTTCCTCATTTCACCTTTCAACTCTTCCATATGACACCAAAAGCTTGGTTGGTGAATGTCGTTGCTGGTGGCAATTTATTCTGAATACATCTCTTTCATTTATGGCTGATCTCATGGAAAGAAAGGTTCATTTTACACCTTCTACCTCAGTAGCTTTGGAAGTACGCTTCTTAGATAACTTTTTTTTTTTTCTTTTTTTCTTGAATCCCTTCCCACGAATGGCTAATGATAAAATCAGGGCCTGTGTCTTGAACAAATGAAATAGGACTAGATGCCCCTTGTTCCTTTATTCCTGTCTAGATTTGTGTTTGAGTTTTATTCTACATATCCTTTCACTTTTTAGCCACTCTGATCTCTGCCATGAAGCGTCACTTAAGAAGTTTTTCTTCTTTGAGTAAAGGTCAAAAATAAGTGATATTAATAAGAAATAAAACAAGAGCACATTTCCATCATGATAATTGTAAGTATGTGTATATGACATCTGAAAATTCCAATAATGACTTGACAATCATTGATTTTTTTCTGAATGAGCTTTAGGATGTGCCTTTCTTTGGCAATCAAGGTGGTCACAATATATTGTCCCCTCATGCTGCTTTGTGCTAGGTATTGAAAGGACAGAATGAGAGACGAAGGAAAGAGAACAGCATTTACAAATGAATCTTAGAGTTGGAGTGCCTTTCAGTGGCAGCAAATCATTTTTAATCTGACAACTCCTAATTACACAGATTGCAAGATAAAATGCACCTAACAGGTGTCAGACTCACATGAGTTAAAAAGCCTGGTGGGTTGCAAAAGGCATTCGATGCTCCTAAACCTTCCTGAAAGTGAATGCCCTTGAAAGCTCTCATAGCAATGAGTTAAAGAGCTCAGCTGCGGGTTTGCTGACATGTTGTAATGACTATAATTTATAGCACACCAGCTCCATACTACCCTTTGCCCCAGTAGGGTGCTTCCGGGAAACTGGTACGGCTTATGGAGAATTGGAAGGAAGAAAGAGTAAAGGAAAACATGACTCTGAGGCCCTTTTAGCTGCCTCTGTACTGTTAGCTTACACTTTTGGGGCTCCATTTAGAGATTAGTAACTTTCATACTGAACATATCTTATTCATCTTCTGCTGATTTATGCCATGATGGCATAGTTATGTTCTCGACTGGCATACAGCAGTCAAATCACACAACTTGGAAGAAGCTTGGGGATGACTTTAGTTTCATCCATTCATTCGTTTATTCATTCATCAAGTTTAATTGGGCACCTACAAAATGCCAAGAACTGTTCTTAGAACTGGGGTCGTATCAACTAGACAGGCTTCTTGATCTCATGAAGAGTAACATTCCTTGGGCATGAAAAGGTGTGAGAGGGAAAAGAGCCAAAAAACCCCCCCAAAAACCCAAAAAACTAAACATGTACATGAACAAGACAATGTCTGATATGATATCACTTATAAGACTCTGAAGCTATCTTGTTCAGCCTTTTCCCTTGGCAATTATATTTTAGGCAAGAAGAACTTTGTGTATAGTTAAGTTTGTTAAAATTGGGAGAATGATGAAGGGGGAAGAACAGAAAGATAGAAACTGAAGGACAGCATCCTTATAATATGTTAAAACAGGCATTCTGGTGTGGTTCATAAATTATCTCTAAGGATAATTTCCACAGCAAAATTTCAAAATAATTGAAGCAATTGCAGCATCATTGGAATAAAAATTTGGCTGCCAACATGTAACTTCAAAAGATATATTATTTCTTCAATTCTAGTATAAAACAGAACATAATAAAAATAGAGTAATATGGTGGAGCAGAATAGATTTTGGTTTGATTTGGGTTGAGATCTTGGCAGTGGCTCATCCTGGCTCAGTGACCTTTGCCACATTATTTGCAACATTACCTGTTACTTTATGTCATTTCATCCTAAAATTGGCAAAATAATAAAATATCTGGGAATTATTGTAAAATATAAGCAAAATAATATTTAGAAAGTGCCCCCAAACAATACCACTCCTATAAAGGATGAATAGGAGGTTAATACATGCTCCTATTTTTATCCTTAGTCATAAATTATAATTTTATATACATTACACATTATTACAATCAATAAACCATGATATCAATTCTTAAAATCTTCAAATGCAGCTAGAAAGACAAATTCAGTGCTGTAAGGACAGCTTCATTCCATTACTATCAGGACAAATAAAGGGTTTTATGTGAAATGGAAGGCATTTTGATTTTGTGTATTCAGGATCAAGCCTTTCATACTGTTCCTTTGAGTATGGCCACCATTCAAGTCATAGCTTTTGAGACTTTTTGATATTGTGAAACAACAACTCAATGAAGGATCAAAGGATGGAAAATTGAAGGTTGATTCATGCATTTTAGAGTAAGGATGCCTTGTAGCATTGGGCACAATGCTAAAGAGCCAGTGCCAGGGAGATGATAACTCGGGAGAACAGAAAGACCTTGATTTCAAAGGAGCAAACAAACAAACAAACAAAAAATCAACAACTTAATCTCTCTAATGCCTCAGATCCTGACAGAAAAATTTACAATGGTGAAAGAAAGAAAGAAAACACAGTTGACTGGAAAAATTTCCCCCCAAACTGCCAAGTAACCCTGCACTATCTCCAGACTTTCCAAAGATACCTCTGCAAACCTCTCCCACAGAGGCCTTCCTAAATTTAAGGACTTGAAAAGGTCTGTGCATTTAATATTTTGTTGCAGAATAAGTGGGCAGGGATTACGAAGTAAAATAATTTTGTGTTATACACCATGCTTGTACACATTAAATGCAATTGTTGGTTAATGATTTCTGGTTAATGATTCTTTTATAAAAGTGCTTGGTATGCTATAGGTATCTAGTTTATTAGGAATAGTGTTTAGAAGTATTTCTAGGGAAGTTAAGTACTGGGCCCTGAGTTAGTAATGTGATTTTTTTTCAATATTCTGAAGATAAGATCCAATTTGCTTACGTTCAATTTATAATCCTTTCTTCCAAATGCAATCTGCTCTGAGTATCAGATCGTGTTCTTCCACACTTTTCCTAGGTGCCCACAGGTTATCTTGTTTTCTTTCCCTCCTTCAAAGCCTTTTCCCTACCTATGGTATTTGGTGCTTCTATGGACTAGGTGAAAAGAAGGTTGACGATGTGGCAAAATGAAATTGCCATCTTTTGTGGTTAGCCAGTGCAGTAAGCGTTCAGTCCCCTTGAGGTATTTTTGTGCAGCCCTTTAGAGAAGCATTTTCACGTCCCCACTGAACTGATAACGATGAAACTTCAATCCCTGTTGCCTTCAATCATTTTCTCATTGTGCCAGCTCAATGAATTTTCTTCGACTCCAGTTCTGGCACCTGGTCTGGCAGAGGCGGAGAAAAAGAAAAATTCTTTTGGTGTGGTTTGCAATGAACTTCACTTTTAATTCCCTGCTAATGTGCATTCTGAAGTCCTATTCAGAGAAAAATTCTGTTCATGTTTGTGACAAAAAGCAGGATGCAGAAAAGTGACAGATGTAAGATGAGAGAAGGGGCAGCCTTTAATCATCTTGTTGTCAAAGCAGCTTTGGATTGCCCTTTAAAGAAAGCATTTTCTTTGCTGCTTCTGGAAAACTGGAGAGTCATTCTCCTGCCCTTTGCAGATTCCTTACCCAGAAGGTTAAACTCCACACTGTATGCCAAACTTCAAAACCCTAGATCTTTGCTACAAAGCAGTCCAGTGTATACATTCACATTTCAAAAGAATTGGATTCCTTTGCTCTAACTAGATAAAAACTCTGGTGACTCACTTTACACGTAATTCTGATGGAAGTTTACACATAGTCCTGACTCAGTTTACACATTATCCTGATCCATAAAAATATATGGCAAATCTCAATGACTAAAGAACTCATTTTCATTTATGATTGGACTAGTTACTTCAGGGAGAGGCTAAGTGTTAAAGCATGTACTGTTTACAAAGCAAAAGCCCCTTCTCCCTTAATCCCTGTGTGACTGTAATTAAGCAGGAGAGTTAATTTTATGTAAATCATGCATTACTGTAATTGGGCACAAGTGAACATTCATGTACATCTTATTTAAAAATGAAATATAATGTTATTATGTGGATGCTGGTGCAGCAAAGTCTCAACCCTCTGGGGGGAAGTCAGCGACATCACTGGCTGTTTACAAGACTCACTCTTTAGTCTGTGAGCTTAATTACAAATCACCCAGCTCTGTTTGGCACTATTCTGTGAAGAACGAGTCATGTGCCTTTGGAGTAACTGAGAAGTGGAACACTGGGGCTTCCATTCCCATTTCTTTCTTAACCTCCACTTATAGAGCAGTCATTTTTCTCTTTCTACTCATCTTTTCAAACCTAAACAATACTTTCCAATGGTTTGCTCTGCTTGGCAGTTCTGACCCATATATCCCCAGGCAGACTACAGATGGATTTGTCTTCTGCAAGCAGGGGCTAGTCTGCTTCCTTTTTTAGCTTGTCTTTTCTAATGCTACTCAGGGCTGCTTTATAACCCCAGGATTTTGTTTTCCAAGAGTAGCCAGATCAGATACTATCCAGCAGCCTGCATTTGTGATTGCTACAGCGCCTCCACATCCCTGGGAGGGAGGGCTAGCCTCTGGGTGGAGAGGTTGAGCTTTTCTTTTATTCTTTATCTGGAGAGCAGATCTAGTGCTTTGGGACAAGGTTGCCCTGCAGAATATACAAAATCTAATTTACATATCTTGAGGTCAAGATTTGTAAGGAAGAAAACATGTACATGACAAAACTTTTATTTTAAACATATTCTCCTTCTTACCCTGAGTCCTGAAAATCATTTTTGGAGTTGTGCCTTGGCCTGATTCTGCCCAGCCTGCCAAGCCAGCTCCTGTGCCTGCAAACTGTGCACACAGAAGGTTAACCTCGTTAGACTTCAGGGCGAGAGGGCTTCCCAGCGATGCCACCTTTCTGCTCCCTGCTTTCTTGCTGCCATTTCATATTCCTGAAATCCTGATCAGATATTTTAGACTCATTTCTTCTAGAAGGATTATTCGAATGGACAATCTCTTACATTCCTCTTCCCATAATTGCCCTCCTCCTACAATTCAATAGTTTGTTATCTTCATTCCTTTCACCTTTCCAGGGCCTTTGATTTCCCACCTAGCTCTTTCTGGTTCACTTTCTTTTTTCCCCGTCCCATATATTGTCATTTCTTATGCTGAGGGTGTCTTACATGAACTGCCATTGGTCAAGAGGTTACAGAGATGAACAGATGAAGTAATTTCTAGCTAAGAATTTTGTTTTCCCCACAAGTAAGTAGTAAGGAGATAAGTATGTTCTCTAGTGGCCGTAACATTTTCTCTTCCTCTTGATTCTTAGAAAAAGACTCCTTTAGGAAACATGTAGTAAAGCCTGTTAGTAGAATTCAGTCTGTCTTTGCTAAAGTAATTCTTCCAGTAAAATTTAATGCCATTTTGCATTAGCTAACTTCAGCTCAGGTAATAGGTAGCAGCTATTTGTATATTCCTTTAAGTAATACATGATTTGTTTACATTATTTTTAATTATTCAATTTTATGTTGTGTTTAGGCTTGAAAGTTGGTTTGAGTACTTTTGAATATTGTAAGATGCTGCATTTTTGAATAAATAAAAGTAAAAATATGTATACTTCATGTCATTGCTGTTGTTGTTCAATGTTACACTGCCTATACAAACTCCTGGTTCTGAACCAAACTGAATGCCTCAGCTAATAGCAGTGAACAGCTCTTTACTCATACCATGCAAGGCAGAGGAAGCGGCATCAATGGGGAAGGAGAGCTCCAGTTTGAGAAGTAACTCAGCTTTGAAGCTAGCACCAATTATGAGATTAGTTTAACTTAAGTGTGAACTGTTGAAAGAATGGCAGCTTCAGCATAATGCATTGTGAGCATAGGATGGTTAAATGGTAACACCTTGGGCTTCTCCAGCTTAGGGATCAGAGGAAGAGACCTCCACAAGGTGAAAAGAGAAGAAACAAAGCATCCTTAGAATGAGTAGGGGGAAAAACTGCCTTAGCATCTCTGAATCTACGTAGATATGACTTAGACACAGGGATAATTAGGGAGAAACTGTCAATAAGGTTTCCATGCTTTACGGGTACACTTTGGACAGATGCAAAGCATCAGACTGAGAATGCCTTCAACTGGCGTGAAAGTGTGAAGACGAAAGGCCCCTTTTAAGTAGTATGTGAGATGGGTGGAAGGAAAAGTAAAGATGCAATGCAATAGAGATTATCCTCAGCTAAATTCTTTAAAGGCCTCACTGACTCGTAACTAAGAGTGATTGAAATGTACACAAAAACTACACTGTATATGTGTAGTTGGACAAATTATGCTTAATAACTATCAAACTTCTTAGCTTATTCTTTAGTGAGGATTCAGTTTATTAATAAATTATTTTCTTGTCTTAAAAAAATTCAACATATATTAATATATTCATATAAATTATTTGAAATGATATACACAAACACCATGGTGCTCTTCTCTTGGTGATGATATTATTTTATGCCTCCGACTTATCTATACTTGCTAATTTTGCCAGTTAATAAAGTAATAAAGTGTTATGTGTGTAATATATTTATTAATAATTTGATGAACTTCGTGATAATTTGGGACATAATTCTGTGCTTTGTTTTCATGTCTAGATTCATTAAAAGGCCTCTGTTTTCAAGGTCTAAGTTCATGGAAAAGAATGAAGCTAGATTATGGCAGAGAAGGGCTATAATGGAGGATGCTATTACATGAGATGAAGGAAAAAGAGGTGGTTATTATTTCCAGAAAGAGAGAAAGTCCAATAAGGGGAGACATCCATAGAGAGAAAGGGAATAAAGCCCTCTCAAAATAAAGCCTGAAGAATGGGTTTGACTATGTGGGTCTTGATAGACGCTGCCTCAGGATGATCACCATGGCTGAGCCGCCTGTGTGGGGAGCGCCTGTGATGGATCAGGAAGACAGGGAGGTTTAGCCATGACAATGGGACCACTGAGAACAGAGGGCCAGGCTTTGCTACTGTCCCTCTCTCCCTTTCCCCTATAATACCTGATTTGGGACTTCTCATTAGTTCTGACTTAGGTTCTTGTCCTGGATTAAATTTGGCTTGGAAAAATAAAAGAAAGTATTCTATTCTTCATTTCTTACCTGATGTAAGAGAAAGAGTAAAAATTAATTAAAAATTAAAAATGTACCAAAGATTCAAGTTAAAACAACACATTTAGTATTACTGGAAGTAGATATTAACCAAGGTGCCATACCCAGAGTAGAGGTATCAGTAGATTTCTGCCCACAGTGAGGCTGGAAGGAGGCTTTGAACGTGCTGGGTAGCAGGTGGGACATCACACATAACTTCCTGATGTTGATTTCGAAGGGTCATATTCATTTGTATATTTATGCACTGGTTATAAAACCAACCCCTTTACTTTGTATCATCCTCTGTTTCTCCTTTATCCAACCTTTTTGTGAGCTTCCTGAGGATGATGGTATGCATATATCAATTAATTCAATGAAAAACCTTTTATCATTGACATCCAGATGATTAATTATATAACTAACATGTCTACTCTAACTGGGGAAGAGCAACAGGTGGTGCAGGGGTTGCATAATTTTGGCAAAGGGAAGTAGCATCTGAAGACAAACATTAGTAGAGAGGCTAATATGACATAGAGATCATCTCTGTCATATTTCAATAGTCTGCACTGACTTCTCCAGGATCCATGCAAGTGAAGACTTTGATCCTGCAAAGTAACTGCAATATTGACTCACTCATTCCCTGTCTGAAAACACACAAGAGGTTTAATGGTATGTGCTTTATCAGGATAGATCTATTTTAAAGTAGCAGAATGACCTCCTTTTTATTCAGACACAGTACCAGTGGACCCATTTGAAAAAGAGAATTAGAGATGCTGCGTTGTTTCTTAACTCTATATTGCCTTATTTTCCAGAACCGAAACCAGCTCTCTTGTCTTCAAAGAGATGAGAGATGCTTTTTTTGAGTGAGGATGATTGCTTGATTCCTTCTAACTGTGACCATATGATTCCCATGATGCAACATTTAACTGATGAAATATGGTTTCTTCTTATTTATTTACTTTTATGACACTTATTTATCAAATCCCTATAAATTAATTTCCATATATTGAAAGTTCACTGTGTGCATGTCACTATTCTGAGCACAAGTATGGATTGTCATGTTCATTTCTCAAACTAGTCATATTAGACATGGAAGATATTTTTCTCTCCATTTAAAATATGAGGTATAATGAAGTTAGGCAACCAGCCCAAGGTTAGTTAGTAAAGTGAAACTTCAACTGGCAGTCATATCTGCCTTGCTTCAGAGCCCAAGTTTTAAACATTATGCTCACTTTGGAGGCACCCAGTCCTCGGTCACTACCCCGTCACCTTGTCCTATTTTTAATTCTTTGTGTAGAACTTGAAACTTTGCAGTTTTTTTTTTTGTTGTTGTTGTTTGATGAACCCTCTCCCCTCATCCACCTTCACCTCCTCTGCTGAAATGTGAGCCTGTGAGCAGAGACCTGTTAGGCACTTTATTGCTACATCACAGTACCTAGAATAGTGTCTGGCATGGTGTGGGATCCAGTAAATGTTTCTTAAACTAACAAAAACAATTGGCAAGGCACTGACTTTCTGTTTCTTTGTTGCTCCTTTGCTAAGGGAAAAACAGACTTGCATGGACAATGAAGGAACAACATGAAAAGCACTATGAGATAATTAGGAAGACGGCCAAGGGAATCAGAGAGGCTTCACTGATAAGCTGTTATTTGTTCTGGGTTTTGCGAAGAGAAGGGTGTGAAGAAAGCATGAGGAGTGTGTAAAATATCAGAAGCAAGAAGTCGGAGTATGTGCGGAGAATGAAGAAGTCATTCTGTGTATCTTACTGTCAAGAGGACACCTCCCCAGCCTTGCACTTCCTCTTTCCGCGTCCCCAAGCACTCTGAGCTGACCAGTATCAGAGCCTTTGTCACATTCTTCATAATTGTTTAATTTACTTCTCAGTCTTCCCCACGGGACTGTGAGATCTCTGAAGCAAGGAACTGGGATGTTCTGATAGTGAACTCCTTTCCGGCAGGGACTCTGCCTTATTTATCTTTGTCTTTTTGTAACTTAGCATGGTGCTGGTAACTGAAGGCCCTTGCTAAATTTATAATAAATATACAACGAATGAATGAGTAAATGAGGGAATGACATGGCATATTAGCAGTTTATTTATTTATTGAGACAGAGTGTTGCTCTTTTACCCAGGCTGTAGTGCAGTGGCATGATCTCGGCTCACTGCAACCTTAGCCTTCCAGTTCAAGTGATTCTCTGCCTCAGCTTCCCAAGTAGCTGGGAGTACAGGTGGCGCCACCATACCTGATTAATTTTGTATTTTTTTTTTTGTAGAGACAGGGTTTCGTCATGTTGGCCAGGCTGGTTTCGAACTCCTGGACTCATGTGATCCACCCGCCTCGGCCTTCCGAAGTGCTGGGATCACAGGCATGAGCCACCACGCCTGGCCATTAGCAGTTTACTTTAAAAGAATTTTGAATTTAAGTTGAGGATAAGCAATAAAAGTAGTTAATATGGTCCTTGGTAGCAATAATAAAAGTATAGTGCCTTTTTTCCTGAATATATAGAATCTTGATAGAGAGAAAGAAGTGATCTTCTGAACGAGGAAGCTGAGATCTGAGATATGAAATGACTTGTTCATGGTACCACAGCAAAATTGCAGGTCTAAGTAGAACTTGAATTTAAGAATCACAGCTCTCAATTAAACTTGCCTTCTACAAGTTCTACTACATAGCGTGCTGGTCAGACAATTGTAGTAGACTGTGCAATTCTGAGCTCTACACTCAAATAAATATATTGATAAAGTGGAAATTGTCCAAGGAAGGACAATGCAGATGCTAGGTGGATGTGGAAGTGATATCACATGAAGAACAGATGAGGAAATTAAGGATGTTTCACTTGGAGATGAACAGTTGCAGGAAGGCTGTGGGGTGAGTGGGAAAACATGATTTCTGTCTTTTTATTTTAAATACGTAAGTCATTTATTCCTTTGCTCCTAAGAGAAAAAATAGGAGCCCTGGGTAGAAAGCACATAGAAATAAGCATCACCTTGATATGAGAAAGAATTGTCTGAAAAATTATAATTGCCCAAGGATGAAATTCCAAATTATCAGAAATATGCTAGTAGAGGCTGGGTGATTATCTGTTAGTTCTAGGTTGTGAGTTTTTTTTTTTTTTTTTTTTTTTTTTTTTTTTTTTGTAGCAGAGACCATGTTTTGTTTGTATTTCCCTAGGACCTTGAACAGTGCCTGGCACATAGTATATGCTCACTTAAGATTGTTATACATCTTTTAAAAGGAATTCCTTCATGGGGTGGGTGAGCATGGAAATGGGCAAGAGTGTATTATATTATGAACTCCAAGGACATAGGTTTATGATCATCTGATAAAAATTCACATACAGCAACACGTCCATATCTAACAAATCAAATCATTTCACACTCCTACAAGCAAGAGTTAGTGGAATTGTTTCTTTTAATCTCTATAAATCTCTGTGGATGTTGCATTTTTTCCTGTTCCTTTATGAGGAGGGTTTCTTTGTCACAAGAATCTTACGAAGGAGACCCTGGCTCGTTACATCTTTCTATCTGTTAACCAAACTAAACTTCCACAAAGAAGGTGAAAAGGAATTTGTCTTGTACAGGTGGCATAGGGCCGATTTATGGGAACATTTGAGTGATGGTTATGCCAATAGAGTCACACTTTTCACAGTGATGACTAATCTAGAAAACCAGGTTTTTCAGAGTCCTAAATCCTACTTAGATTGTCACCTTTATTTATGTTTTAATGAGTATTTTAAACATCACTTCAGAAAATAATTTTTCACTGAATATTTTATATTCAGAATGTGTTGATTTGATATTTGGAGTGTCCTTTTTTTTTTTAAAGTCCACGCACAGGTTATTTGAAGGAGACAAAGAGAGCTTTATTTCAATGTACTGTGTTAGCCATGGAAAGCTTTGCAGAGCTAAATGATAATAATTGATTTATTTTCATCTTATTCCTTGAGACTTTTCACAGCTTATTTTTTCCAAACCAAGTTGTGATACCTATTTGTATGCACAAATCAAACAAAAATCCATACCAACTTCCTAGTGAGGTCTTTCAGATGCTATAGGATTAATCTTCTTTCTTACCTCACCATATATATATGCTCAAAACATATCTCTGTTTTCATGAAATATTGTCATCATCCCTTACAAATTACGGTGCTGCATTAGCCATAAAACTATTCGTAGGGTATTGGTTGTGATTCTAACTTCTTTTCAAAGGACTATATACTATAAATATAGTATGGTGCTCTTGAGAAATCACGACTTCGGTGTTTCACATTTAATGGTATTATTACGTTTTTCCCCTGGTAATTCCACCCACCTAAATGGAATATATTTTGCCACTCTGTGTATACCTAGTATGTAACTTGTTCAGTATCCTTCAGATACATGCACTTAACTGGGGGATTCTAAGCTACTTCCCCAATAAAAACCAATATCTTATTTCCCTCTCCTTTATGAGTTATAAAACACTTTCCCTCCCCTTCTTCTTTTATTTAGTTTATATGCCAGAGATCTTTCTGCTCTAGGGATGAAAATGGAAGGCCAGGGAAGAAAGTTGATGAAATAGAGATGATTCAAAGATCTGAAATATTTTATCCTCACTTGATATAAAGTAAATTATTTTTTCTCTTTTCCAATAACCATCATTTCCCTTGATCTTGGAATCACTCAAAACCTAGCCACTGAGTCCTGTACAAACTAATGTGCTGTCTCAAGATGAGAAGAAACATGAAATATTGGTAGCTGTACAGATTGTACTAGTCTGATTATATTTACAGTTATGAGATACCGCAAATTTAAGAATGCCAATTTTTTCTCATCACTGAGTATTTATTATATATAACAAATACATGGGAAAGAAAAAACTATATTGTGTGATATAAATAGTTTATTTACATTACAGAAAAAACATCAAGACAATGTATACTATTTCAAATATATCCATACATAATCAAATATAGCTGTAGTACATGTTTTCATTGGTGTAGATTACCACAAATGCAAGGCAACATGTGTAGATCTCTTGTCTTATTCTTTTGTCTATAATACTGTATTGTGTAGTCCAAGCTCTCGGTAGTCCAGCCACTGTGAAACATGCTCCCTTTAGATTAACCTCGTGGATGCTCTTGTTGTGTTGTCTGAACTGTAGTGCCCTGTATTTTGCTTCTGTCTGTGAATTCTGTTGCTTCTGGGGCACTTCCTAGAAGGTTGGAAAGTTTACAAATCTTAGTCCAATGCTATTACCTAAAGTTTGGTCCTACAATCACAGAGTAAAGATGTGGATTAAGCAAATTATTAAAACATTTCAGATGAAAGAATTTATCATTAGTAGAAACTTGGATTATTTTGGAAAAATTATTTTGCTTCTCTGTGCAGTTGTCTTTAAGTTTTTGTTGGGAATTGAACACAGGCAGAAGCTGAAGAGGAAGACATTTATTTTGTCCTTAACTGCTTACTCATTAAGGCACAAAGAATGACTCAGCACAATGCAATCAAGCAAGTCGTGAGCCCATTTTATCTCACTTTAAAGGTCTTCAACAATTTTATATTTTAAATGTCTTAAGAATGAATGTTATATTGACTTTTCAATGTTATGAATTTGAATTCTATCAAACCAGCAGAGAATGAGCCAACTGTTAATATCTGATATGTAATGGAAAGGAACATTGTTTTGGACCAGCCTAATATCATTTTTGTACCTTAATAGTATAAATTAGGGACGTAAATTGGTACCAATTATTTAGCATCTATAAAAATCTAATATTCAGTCAAATTATCTGAAAATCTCTGGTCTAGTATTTTTTTCTCTTGTAGCAAAAAATGTTTTGACTATGCAAATGAGAATAATGGAAAGTTCACATAAAATTCTATTATAATCTGTGAAGTATCAGAATATATAAAATATATAAATATACATACACATATATATCATGTGTGTATATGTGGGTTTATGTATATATGTGTGTGTGTGTACGTATGTGTATATAAATATATATATGTATAGTTTTAGAGGGAGGATAGATCTGTTAAAGTGAACATGGAGCTGAAATCACATTCCCAGCAAATGGGAGCTAGAAATAAAAGGATCAAAAATCCAACTTCTCAACAGGGTAACTCTTTTCATTTTGAAACATGTCTACAAATGTCCATATTTTTTGTGACACATGTGGTGTTTAGGAGGAGGGCAGGTGTTTGGCTAAAATAGTAAAGCAAAACAGAATTTTTTTTTTTTTTTTTTTTTTTTAAAGAAAGTAGAAAGAAGGAGAAGAGATAGAAGAGAGAGGCAGAAGACAGGAGAGACCAGATGAGGAAGACGAAAAATCAAAGGAAATGGGAGGACTTCTGCTTGCTGCAATTTTGTAAATCTTTCAGCAAGACCTATTTTGAAATAAGTCTTGACAGACAAATACGGCCAGGTCATCAGGAAAGTAGGGTTTCTGGGGTTTGGAGACAGACAGCCTAGTTGGAAAGTCTGGTTTCAAAGCAGAATGTTTTCAAGTGAGTGAAATGAATCCACACTGGGAACTGGTGTGCTTTATTGACTAGTATGAATCCTGGAAAGGCTCTAGAAGGTTTGATGGACTTAAGGCAGATTTGTAAAAGGCATTACAAAATACTAATTTAGTTTATGTGCTATGTCTTCCCCTCAAAAGCCAATAAATTGAGGACAGGTTTTAGTTTATTATAACACGGAAATGAATAAGTCCATATGCCTTGGAAAAATACTCTAATTTGGAATTCAGTTTAGATAATCTTGAGCATCAGAATACACAAAATCCTTACCAGATACGGTGCAGTATGAGCATGGTGAAGTGCCCAGGCTCTGGCACTAGGCCACCTGGACCCCATTTCTGCCCTTGTTGCTCAGCTGTGTAAAGTCAGCAATTTGCCAGCTTCTACCTCAGGGTCTCTATCTTGAAAGCGGAGATAATTGTTCCTTCTCTGTAATGTTATTAAATGTGCATATATATGTGTGTATATGTGTATACATATATATGATACACACACATAATATACGCTTACACAATTTCTCATGAGGAAAGGACCCTGTATATTTCCGTTGTTTTTATTATGTATGGGAATGCAACTGTGATTCATAACAGAATTGAAAACATCTGCTAAAGTATTTAGTTTTGCATTTGTGTCAGTAGTCGAAGTAGCAATCACATTGTTGAGATTATATCCTTTAAATATAGGTTTTGTTTTTCATGTACTGATATTGGTTAGCTATTAGAGTAATATGGCACAGTTTCCTATGTTTTAGATTCTTTTCTTTTTCTTTTTATATGCAGTATTTTTGGATTCTTGTTATCTTTATGTTCCCCAGAATCTATTTTAATATAATCACTTGGCATCTAAACGTGAGAGTTGAGCTGATGAACTCAACTCAGCTTAGAGCAGCCCAAAGCTTTAGTCGATGATCTTCCCTTAAGCCTTTAGTCCAGGTGAGGATTTATGAACCACATTTTGTCTTTTTCAAGAGCAAATGCAACACTGTTCCTCAAAGAAGATAGTGCAATACCATACTGAAATGTATTATGGCCCTTATTTTCTAAAGATATGATACTTTCTCTTATTTTTGTATCTGTTCAAAACAATTTTTAGAGAAATATTTTGATTTACTGGAGAGCTGCACAAATGGAGAAAGTCTAAAAGCCTTGTGAATTTGGTGAAAATCTTAGAATCTTCCTTGGAACTTTTTATAGAAGAGTGAAATCAAGTCAGTAAGGACTATCTTCAATGACTTTTCTGGTTATACACAACATAAATGATATGCATTTGGCTTAAAGTCCAATTCTTGGTTACCATTGGTTTGTATGCTAATGAAATTAAGCAAGTACTGGCCTCATTCCTTTACTCCAAGCCCAACGTCAGACATTGCTAATTAATCATGGTTTTCTTTTCTGTTGAAACTGAAGGAAACCCCTGTGTCTTTCAACCTGATTCTCCAGGAAACAATTGCCTTTTGATTCGGCTGGGAATTTGATATAAGAGTTTTTTGTGATATTTGCTGCATGGTTTTATGTATCTAAGGTTTTCATTTACCATAAAAGTACAACTACATGTATTTGTGCATTTTGTGACTGAAAACTATTTTGTCATCCTCAGATAAAAATGTGTTTGTTATTATACCAAGACATGTTAAAACTGATTCGGGTACATAAGGATACCGATCCAGGTAGATAAGGATATTAATTCAAGTAAGTAAAAATAAATAATCTTTATCATCAGGCAAATTAAGGAAAATAATTTGTACCACCCCAATATGCTATTGTACTACTCCACTGGCTATTCAAATACTCTTAAGCTAAGGACATAGGACCCATAGAGAATGGATGGCCACAGAGTCCATGAAGGAACTCAACTCAGAGGGATCTGATTAAATAAAGGAGGAACAATATATCCCTTCATTTGGGTAGCCACCAAGTGCTGTTACTGACCTTGTGATGCAGAGGACCACCACACAGATGACAGCAATCTGAATCGTTCCAATCACAGCTGCGATTAAGACATACTGAAATCGTACAGGACCGGGAACAACGTATAGAACACTGTAGTCCTTTTTTTCACAGTGTTGTCCAGTATAACCAGCATCACACCTGGAAGAAATTATAGTGCCCAGTTACCTGTAGCTGTTGCCTTCATTTTTATAGTTGATCGATAGGCATTTATTTTCATCACAAAATTAGGGCTTTTTGTGTCCCTTTCTAAATGAATATTACTTTGTGGTTATGGCTCACAACTACTTATTTTCAATAAGATTTCTTTGTGTTTCTCAGTTATAAGATTTGTGGTTTCTTTTTACATTTATGATAGTAATTTCAAAGGTAGGAGGATTACTCAATAATTTGTTTTTGGTGACAATATAGAGAGATAATACATGTCCAAGAATGACTGTTATTTCTATATTTTCTGGAAGGTGAGCTTTACATGTTATTTAATTTGCTCTTTAATCAACCCAAGTCAACATGTTTACTTGAAAAAATATTTGTTTCTGATGACATGGGTATAAAAATTAGTCTGTTTGTTTTGGATGAAACATTCTCTATGCTATTGTCAGAATAAATGTTGAGAAATAGTAGGATCAGAGTTATAGGATGAGTTATTGATTTTCTGGTCAAAAAATCATCTGCTGATGATAGAGTCAAATTTTGTTAGAGAAAAGTAAGTATGGTGTAGGCAATATAGTTCTGCAAAACAAGACGAGGTAGTGTTCATCTGAGAATGAATGTTGCCTCTCCCACTCAACCCTTGTGGAAAGCTCAGGTAGACAATCTACATATGAAAATTAGCATGTGTCTATGAAATGAGAAAATAGCTCATAAGAAAACAATACTTAAAGGGGATCAACATGTCATTGATTTTGTGGAACTATTCTATTACTTCACTTTGAATTTCTTATAACTACATCCTGAGAATTTTCTTCTCTCCGCCAGGAAGGGTTTAATAATAACGACACTGCTGGGGAGTGAGGGGGTAGCAGGAGTAACTTCTCAGTTTTGTTCACTCTGCCTGACTTCAGCTGAAGGCCTGTGCTAGTATATTTTGTGGAGGGAAAACATGAAAGGAAGACAGCTCTAGGTGGAGGGGTGGAGAAAGGGAGGAAGAGTGGGAGGGGGAGAGAGAGAGAGAGAGAGAGAAACCTTCTGTTGTAAATGAAAATACAACCTATTTCATCATATGTCACTTGTACTTAATGTAAATAAAAATAAAAATAAATTATGTTTTCATTTTGGCTTTGCCATCTCTGAAATAATTATATTTTAGATGTGAATACACAGGAGGTATTTAAATAAATATATATTTATATATATATAAGAAATGGGGTCTTGCTTAGTTGCCTAGGTTGAAGTGTAGTGGTGTGACCATAGCTCACTGCAGGCTTGAACTCCTGGGCTCAAGGGATCATCCCATCTCAGCTCTCAAGTAGCTCCTGGGACTACAGGTGCATGCAACCCTGCATGGCTAATTTTTAATTTTATTTTTTTTAATTTTTAAAATTTTTTTTAGAGATAGGATCTCCCTTTGTTGCCCAGGCTAGTCTTAAACTCCTGGCTTCAAGTGATCTTCTCACCTCGGCTTCCCAAAGTGTGAGATTACAGGTGTGAGCCATCATGCCTGGCCAGTATTTATATTCATAAACTGAATCCAGATAGGCAATTTCTTTGTGTCTCTACTGAGTTTGAAACTGTGGAGGTATAGCTAATGATTTCACTTTGCAAGGCTCCATGGGAGAGCAGATCTATAGAAAATAGTGAATGCCTAGCAAAACAAGGATTGATGATATTTATGAGAAGACCTGAAGGACTTAGGAAGAGATGAACTCTGAGAAGCAACTATGCTATCTAAAATACATGAGGCTTCATCCATTCATTTGTCTGACAAATACTTACTGAGCACTTGATACATGCCAAGCACAATTCTGTGTTCAGGAGAAAGAGAGGTAATACGGAGGAACTGGTACCTTTAAGGAGCTTATAATGCACAAAGTACAATTTCAAATTCTACTAGGAGAGTTTAGTAATGTGTTATATAGTACTTGAGTGTGTAAGGTGCACATATATATACATTTTTTAGTGTGTATGTGTGTGTGTGTATACATGCACAGGAGAAGCAGAGAAAAATTTTGTTGCTGATCACCCATTCAAGAAGAATGTCGACCAATTTTCTATAAACATCACAATTTAGTTTCTACATATTAACTTTATACATTAACTATGCTTACGAGTAAAAATGTTACCTGCAAGATGGCTCCTGCATATTGATAGAATGCTCACACTTCCCATGCATGCAGAAGCCATTGTAATGTTCCGGACAAGGTATGTGGTGTTCTCTGGCACTTTCTTCTAATTTGTTAGCATTCTCTGCGAATACAGATAAAAGCAAGCACCCCCTGTAAATACTTTTTTAGCCTGGTAAGATCAACCAGTACATTTAGAAGCAAAGCTATGGTAGGCAAAGATTTTAAAACGGCAAGAACTAAAGGGCTATGCTTCAGAAATAAGAGGAAGAAAGAACTGAAAGACAGACATCTTTACAATTGTGTTTAGAGATGAAATTTGCAAAATTACCCAGTGCTTTTTATGCTTTTATGCAATTTCCTATGTCTTTAACAGCTAGTGGTGTTTCTAGGACTTGTCAGACAGCTTTAATTTTCCTCGCATAGGGACTGTACATTGATCATGAAATATTCCAAGAAGAAATATCCTATTTTTTAAATTTCAAAGCCCAGCATAATGTCCTTAAGAGTAAATTGCTGTAATACCTTGATACTTTCGCAACACAAGAGCTTAAAAGTTAAAATATGGCTGTGTTCAATTGTTAAACACACATTTTTCAAACCGAATGCAAATTTCAACAAATGTATTCTTTGAGGCTTTTAAAATCTACTGCAAACATGATTTTCACTAGCATCCATACATTTTTTTTTTGTTGCCAAAATAAACCTATTGAATAAGAAAACGTCATTTCAAAATAACTTATGTAGATATTCACATAGTAGACACTGGATACTATAAATATATTTAAATGCATATTTAGCCTATATTAACAATGCTATGTGAAGCCTAAACTCACAATAAAGAATAAACACTAAAATGAACACTTTTTGCGTGCCATTACAACATATTCTACTTGTTTTGCCATGTTTTCATAGGTATTTGAATTTTTTTGACCTTTGTTAGTCCAAATACATTTGCTTCATATTTGTAATGCCATCTTCAAGTGTCTTTTGAGTCTTAATATGTTCATTTCATGATAAAACTTTTGCGTTGAGCTTTCACTAAATCTGAAATGACATTCTTGAAAATTTCTGCCCAAACACATGAGAACTATAGCTTTTATGAACTCAATCTGAAGACACTCTTCAATCTGCAGGTACTCTTCAACACCCTAGTAATTAGTCAGCAGGAATGGAAAGTGGCAAGTGAATTCCTATTTTTATGAAATGGGTTATTTCCATATAAAGGTTTTTATTATTGGCAGTCATGGATGATAAGCATATTCATCGGGAGAAAAAAACATGCCTCTGGTATTAATGAATCAGACAAATGTATTATTTATGATTAAACAGAGCTGCAAAATATCTATACATCTTTAAGATCCAGATGCCATCTGCAAAACATTAAAGTCTGAAAAAAGTTGTAAAATATGTATAGTGCTTTCTTGTATAGAGATATTTATATGCATCATTATGATGGGCAATATTTTATGTTACACACCCAAATTTGTAAGGGATTTACCATCAATGTACTAGAGAGCCTGTAGATGACATTTAAATCATTAGTTTGTTTCTTATCTGTGTCTCTTTAGCTAGGATGGTTGGTGATTTTTTTTTTGTTTGAATTACAGTATTTCCACATTGATAACTGCTATTAAACTGAACAAACTACTTCCATGGAGAAAACTAAGAATGTATAGAACTTGTTTGGTTTCTTCCCTCTTCTTTGAAGTTACTTTGGAATTTTGTGGTATGATGTTTTTGGTAGCAAGTGCAGCTGCAGTAAGCAAATACACCAAAATTAAAGTGGTAGTGTTGGGTGAAATTTCCCACATGGGAACGTGTGACTAATATGGAAACAGGGCAATTTGTGAACCCATGGAGGAGGCTGTGTTCATTCTGTGCCAGGGCTGGGGGCTACACACTATAGCACTCAAACCATGCACCTGCGGTTTAAAGGAGACGTTAGCAGTGGGGTTTGCCAGTCACATTGCCGGTGTAATGAACCAGCTCTGATTTTCACTTTTATTTCTGGACCTTCTTCCCATAACAAACTATTTGACACTTCTATTTAGGGTTCATTAGTAACCCCTCAGTGCTTCTGAACACCTGCATGCAGGAAAATTTTCTGTGAGTTCCCTAAATGTCAGTTATACATTGTCTTTTCAGCTATAGTATTTTTCAAACACATCTTATTAGGACTATTTTTCTTTCTGTCAGTTACAAAAGAATATCAAGAATTTTTAAAAGTGAAAATCCAGTTTTTAGGCTATTTTATTTTTAACACTGTACCTCATCCCATACTGACAGTTTGTTTCTGGATTCGTGCCATATTCACAATTATGAACTGAAGTATAAGGGAAAAATAAGAGCTTGTTTGAACGAGGCTGTTGCCTTAGTGTGGTAAGACATGGATATTTTCACAAAGTTCATTATCCAGCCAGGGTGATCACATGGGCAGGGAATAGTTTCCATCCAAATCTGGTAATCAGTTTACACTATTCCTTATGAGCTTGGAGTGCTCTGTTATGCTGCTCATAGGATACTGTCAAATAAGAAAGCAGAGAGACTGAAAATAAATGAGTGGAAGAAATGATCTCTGGGCAAGAAAATGAGGAATCATCAATATATGTCAACAAATTTATAGTCAATCCAAACAAGCAAATCAGTTGATTGAAAACCTGAATATATAACCACTGCTAGTAATGGAATAGACATATTTTAGAAATGAGATTTTAGTATATTAAGAAAAGTAGAAACACAGAAATCTAATATCCAAACAAACATGTATATGAACCATAGTGTTTGTGATCTTAATGTTTATGTATAGTAGGTATTAAGCAATAACACAGCATTAAACATTCTAAATTATATAAAAATTATATATATATATATATCTGGAAGTCTGCATGTTTCCTTCAGTAGCTTATGATTTAGACATTGATTTCTCTGTCCTCCATTTAAAAAGAGGTTTAATGTAAGGGTTGTGCTCTTTCTTCTAAAATAGATAAGAGGCTATGGTAGAAACTCTTCATGTCTCTGTTTAAAATCCTCAACTAGTTTCCTGTTTAAATGTTTATAAATGGTTTGTTCTAGAGAGTTCCTGACCTTTTGAAGAACAATTTCTGATATAATCTGAGTTATTTGCAGCAGAGCTAATAGGGCTCATGCCCATTGCTAGTCAACACTTCGGTCAAGAGCTGTTGAAGTGGGCTGTTCTATAGTACAGCTACACATATTGTTTCTACCCTGGTGCTTGCAGGGAAAGAAACAGGGAAAGCTAAAGAGACAGAGAATGGCAAATGGTGAGGCCTGACCTTACTGCAAGTCAAGTAAGGTTAAGTGGGTAGAAAGGGGGCAAAGCCAGATTTAGCAGTTCAGACTTAAATCAATACAGTCCAGTATGTACACGCGTGTGTATGTATGTGTTTACCATTGCCCCTGTATTACTTTCCCTAAAAAGCTGAAAATAAGATGTTGTTTAGATAATTAATTTATCAAAGGAACACATTATGGATCAAAGCAGAAATATTACAGTGTAAAATTTGACTAAATCCATATTTCTATAAAAAAGAATGTTTCCCTTTGGACAAAGATTAAAGGTTGGCCAAAGAAGTTCTGAAAGTTAGGTTGTATTTTCTATCCAAGTGCTTTCCAAGTTGGTGTGTTTTTGTTTTTTATTTTGAGGGTCTTACTCTATTACCCAGGATGGAATGCAGTGGCATGATTTTGGCTCACTGCAACTTCCACCTCCTGGGCTCCAGTGATTCTTATGTCTCTGCCTCTCTATTAGGTGGGACTACAGGCATGTGCCATTACCCTGGCTAGCTTTTTGTATTTTTTAGTAGAGATGGGGGTTTTCCATGTTGGCCAGGCTGGTCTTGAACTCCTGGCCTCAAGTAATCCACCTGCCTTGGCCTCCCAAAGTGCTGGGATTACAGCCGTGAGTCACTGCACCCACCCAATTTGGTGTTTTTTAAAAAACCAACCTGAACTAGCAAACGCAGAGTCCTAGGTGCAGAGACAGATGCACCAGGTTATTAGTTTCTGATGCTATTAAATATTTACTCAGTTAACCCATTTCTCTTGTTCTGATGCTCTACTGCCTAGTCATTCTTAAAATAATTTGACTTCTATGTAGCCTTCACATTGGAATGGCTTTGACAAAACAACATGAATATCTTACCCATTTAACAGTTACATATTTCACTTGAGAGAACTGACTAGTTCCGAATTTCTGTTTATTTTTTGAGGGGATTACATGTTAACTTTCTTCAGTCCACTCAATTCTGAAGTTTTATAAGGTCAAACTTCTGTTGTATAGACCAGAGAACTAGACCCTGCCCATAGTTCACCATAGTCTGCGAGGCCTTTGGGGGCTGGTCAAATGATATTTCTCTGGTAATGCCCCACTTTAATTAGGACTTTATTTCAAATGTAATCAAATTCCTAGGCCACTGATTCGTCCAGAAGAGTCTGATTCTGTGTAAGCATTTCTGAGTAAATTGAAAAGATCCTAAACTAGAGGAAACATCAGGAATTTAGTGGATGTTTTACAGGGGCAGATCTCCACTGCATATTTTTAAACAATTAGAGCTGTTCAATAGGAGAATGAGTTCCATTGTAAAGTAGTGGGCTTCTGGTGGTATTGAAAGCTGTGTGGCCATTTCTCAGGAATGTTGTAGACTGTTAATGTATATTGATTAGATTATTTCGGAACTCTAAGTTCATTGAATTCTGAAAGTAACATTTATTTCTATTGCTAATATTTACTTATGATTAATCATCAATATTTACTAACATTTATTACAGAATATTATTTTTGATATGCTAGGAGAAAGATGTAGAGAAATAGAGATATTATTTGTATATGTTAAACAAAATAAATTACTTTTGCCTTAATTATGGAACATGTTACCTTTTGAAAGGGTATAAAATATCTTACATTTTGACTGTGTCTGTAATTCAGACATTCTAGCAGAGAGAACCTTTACTATGTAATGTATTGCCTTTCTTTTGTTTAGTGGACCTAAATTCAATTTTTAAAATCATGCTTTAACATCCCATATGATCTCGACATGCACAAGCATGTGAGTATTACAGTTTAGTTTATTATCTTTTCAACTATCTTTTGCTGTTGGCCCACAAAATGTGTCATACTTTTATAGAAAACAAAAATTTTCAATTTTGAATATATTTATGTAATCTTGCTATTTTTTATATGTAATGACAGTAGAGGGAAACCCCGGTATTGAAATATTCACATTCTTGCACACGTTTTGTAATTAGTTTTCCCCTTCCCCTACTTACTGCCATTTCTCCAAAGCAAAATGAAACTACTTTTATTTAACTAGAAAAGGAAAAACTGTTTTGTTCTCCTTATATTTACATTGTGCCTGGGACACAAATAACTTATGAATATAGTAATAAAGTCACGATTGTCCCCATTGTTGGTTAGACTTGGTTTCAAAGAAGATATACAATTCTTATGATTTCCTCTCCTTATCTTATCAGGTATAAACATACGAGGCAGGGCCGAGCGCGGTGGCTCAAGCCTGTAATCCCAGCACTTTGGGAGGCCGAGACGGGCGGATCACGAGGTCAGGAGATCGAGACCATCCTGGCTAACACGGTGAAACCCCGTCTCTACTAAAAAATACAAAAAACTAGCCGGGCGAGGTGGCGGGCGCCTGTGGTCCCAGCTACTCGGGAGGCTGAGGCAGGAGAATGGCATAAACCCGGGAGGCGGAGCTTGCAGTGAGCTGAGATCCATCCGGCCACTGCACTCCAGCCTGGGCGGCAGAGCGAGACTCCATCTCAAAAAAAAAAAAAAAAAAAAAACATACGAGGCAGTAAAACCTCATATCTAGCTTGAGTTGCGATCGAAGTTTTTAAAGACTGGAAAAGCATTCCTGTTGAATGTGTTCTGGATGTAATGAAGTCTGAGTTCCTGCAACTTAACACATTCCACAATAGCCTCACCTGCTGTCATAGTTTCTTTAAGGCATGGATGAATAGAAGAGTCTCTCCTTTTTAAAGCTTCTGGGACACAGACTCAAATAAAAATGCTAGCTAAAAGTGACAGCCTAGCGTGAGGGACACAGAGAATTTAAGGATACAATCAATTCTCAAGTTTTGTAAAGAGCAGGGAACCAGTCATAACATTCTTGTTATTTAATCTCTGTTAAAGACTTAGAAAACAACTCTTCAAAACAGACACCATGTCCTTCAACATTCTTGCTACAAATTTAACATTTCTTCTGCAAGTTGAACATTATTCTATTTTTTCAGAAAAATAATTGAAACTACTTGGATCAGAAACTTTGCTAGTAAGGCAGTGGTATGGGTTGGGAACAGGATGGATGCAAATAAACAGAAATTCCTCTTCATTCCACCAGTGATAGGTACTAATATAAAATGTGAAATGTGATTATCCTTATCATTGCTTGCATATGCTATAAATATTCTTATTGAACATAAAATTAAAATAAAGTGTAAGAAAACTAATTTTCATGTTACTGCATTCTCAGGCAAGGCCTTGATGACACGATTCAGGAATTGCTAGAATTTAAATTGGAAAAAGTACCAGCATCTCAAATATACATAGTAATTTGGGGACTGGAGTAATTGAAATGCAACAATAGTGGATGATTATTTGCATGGGCTTTTATTAACTCAGTTTCTACTTGTAATATATTTACATAGATAAATACTGAAAAATCTGTGAAATCTTGCGAGAAAAACTTGTATGCAACATTTTCACTTATGACATCCAAATACAATTATAATTCAATAATTTGGCATAAAAAGGCTCATATAGATTTAGTTAGAAATCCTGGACCTCAAAACATTTTATTATTAAGAGCAAAATAAGTAGCTCCTTAGTTGTTTGCTCTGTTTTTTGACTCGGCAATGCCCTGCCTGGCTTTCGATGGCAGAGCCCTCAGAAGAGTGAAGAGAGCAGACCGCTGGAAGAAGTTGTGTTCTGTCTCTAATGGTCCTTTTCAAACTTCACCACTCAGTCAAGAGCCTATTAACTCTCAGCAAGTGGGTAACTCCCATCGGTTTACAGGACTTGGTTTGAAGACCTTTTAAAAATACAATATTTTATGGAACTTTAAATGTCTTTGACAACATTTCTGTAAATATCAGGCCTTGGGAAGAGGTAGGAATCTATGGTTCATTAGCGTCTTGGGAGTCCAGAGCTGGAGTTGCCTTAAGCTTATCTGGGGCAATTTGCTGCAGCTCTCCCCACTGAGTTTTCCCCTCAGCATCTCCTTACTTTCAAGCTGTTCTCAGGAGACAAAGTTTGCTATAAACTTTAGAGAAAGAAAATGATGTGGGAAACCATTTTATGCTAAGAATATATTTATTCTCTTCCTTTTTGTCTTGAACTAAATCTATGCGTTTTCGACCAAAATTATTTGCTTGTGGTTAATTCAGGCATCCTTTCTTAGTGAGCTTCATTGGTGACAGTGTTAAAAATGACACTAGTCGGGCGCGGTGGCTCAAGCCTGTAATCCCAGCACTTTGGGAGGCTGAGACGGGCGGATCACGAGGTCAGGAGATCGAGACCATCCTGGCTAACACGATGAAACCCCGTCTCTACTAAAAAATACAAAAAACTAGCTGGGCGAGGTGGCGGGCGCCTGTAGTCCCAGCTACTCGGGAGGCTAAGGCAGGAGAATGGCATAAACCCGGGAGGCGGAGCTTGCAGTGAGCTGAGATCCGGCCACTGCACTCCAGCCTGGGCAACAGAGAGAGAGAAAAAAAAAAATGACACTAAGTAACAGAGGAGACAAGCAACGGATCAGGTCCCATCTACTCTAGCCTTCTGGGCCATGTGAGCCAAGCGATTTTCATCTTTGTAGGCTGTGTGTGCAAAAATGGATTAATAGTCAAGACAAACCTCCTCAGGTGATGTATTTGTTTTCTTCTGTGACCCTGAAGTGACTAACTAGCAGATAGTGAAGAGGATTGAGGCTGGAGCATTTACTGGAATGTAGTGAAAGCAAAGGTTTGAATAACATAGATAGAACCCCCAAGCTGTCTTTCAGTAATTTATTATCTGCATATTTCTTGAGTAGATATTATGTGTCTGGCACTATGCTATGTGTTGTGTATCCATATGCTAAAGCTATTGGTTATCAGTCCAGTGATTTTGCTTATTATCTTCTAAAGACAACCAAGAAAACTGATTCTTAAGACAAGAAGATAGTAAATATGTTTTCAGTTGCTTGAGAATCTTACAACAGGACCATCATTGTGTTAATACTGACTTAACATGATCAAAATGTATTCCTTAATATAGGCTTTCAAGGTAGATTTATAAAATTTCCATTTTTTTTATATATTAGGAAAATGAAGTTAAATTACTTGTCTTAGTAATTTACACAACTAGTAAACAGAAGTGCTGTCGAAGTCAGGGCTCTTTCCAGTGTAATATGAATAGTATGATAGTTAGGAACTTATTAAAATACACGACAACATCTGGCCTTCATATCTTATTTATCATTTGTGTTTTATAACTCCTGATTCTTTATCCCACCTAGATCTATTGCTACCCTAAAAAACAATTCCTCTTTCTTTCTTTCTCTTTCTTTCTTTCTTTCTTTCTTTCTTTCTTTCTTTCTTTCTTTCTTTCTTTCTTTCTTTCTTTCTTTCTTTCTTTCTTCTTTCTTTCTTTCCTTCCTTCCTTCCTTCCTTCCTTCCTTCCTTCCTTCCTTCCTTCCTTTCTTTCTTTCCTTCTTTCTTTCTTCTTCTTCTTTCTTTCTTTTCTTTTCTTTTTTCTTTTGCCTTGTAACCCATGTACCTTGTCTAAGGCCAACCCATCATGAATCTCAACCCCTCTATCATCCTCAAGGGCTTTCCATCAATTATCTCCCTTTGTTCCTTTATCTTCAACTCTCCCTCACTCTTTGCTCATTTCCATCAGCATTTCAACACACTCAAGTATCTTCCTTCTTAAAATAAAAATGGAAAAGGCCCTCTCAATCCATGTCCCTTGGTAGACCTCTTGTTTCCTTTATTCCATTTACAGTGAAACTTACAAGTGTTGTCTCGGCTCCCTTTCTTCACTTCTGCACTCACCTCTACTCATTCTTGCAGCTCTCTGGTCACCCCTTCAGAGAAACTACTATGACCAATGTTACCAACAACATTGTTGTTAAAACTAGTAGTCTCTTCTCAGGCCTTAGCCATCACAATCTCTCAGTAATATTCACTACAGCTGACCACGTCCTCCTTTTTGAAGCCCTCTCTGCCCTGGGTTTCCATGATATAAATGACAATTTTTCCACCTAGAATTAAAGTTCCCATACTTCAATCTTTAAATGAAAGGGGTAATAAAGTCTTCATTTCAGAATCACACACATCCCACTTCTTGTTCTTTTTGGTTGCTCCTTCATAGTCTATTGTGTAGGCTCCCATTTTCCAACTGATTCCTTAAATGTTGATACTTCCCTAAGGCTCTTCTCTTGTTGCACTTTAAACATTTTCCCTGAGAGCACTCATCCTCACCCAAGGCCTCTATTTGTCATTTTACTGCCTCTGACTTCCAAATATTGATTAGTCAGCCCAGATCACCTTTTTATAGGTGATCAGGTGATCACACTTTTGTAGAGCTTCGTATCTATATATCAACATTCCTAGGGTCTCCCAGGCACCTCAAACTCATCAGATCCTTCTCCCACTTCCTTCCCCTGCTTCTTATCCCAGGGATATTTATCTACTCATTGACCAAACTGGAAATCTGGGTTTCACTTTTAAATTCTAAATGAGTAAATCACCAAGTCCCGTGATTTTTACCTCTTAAGGATCTCCCAAACTTGTCTATTTCTTTACATTTCTACTGCTACTCACTAAAATCAGATCATATGTCAGAAAATCACCGTGCCTCCAATTTTGCCCTCTCGAAATAAATTTTCCACACTAGGCCAGAGTGATCTTTCTAGAAGGAAAACATGAGTACATTATGATTGCCCTTAAAACTTCCCAAAGAAATAATTCTCGTTATTCCTTATTATTCCTTTAATGAGCCAAATGCTAACAATACTAAGAAGGCAATTCAGAATCTAGTCCCAGCTTCTCCATTCTCATCTTTTGCAATTCTTCTGCATCTTCCTACATTTCATCATATGAAATTTCTCTCTCCCCTCTGGGACTTTCCATATGCTATTCCCTTTGCCTGGAATGCTCACTTTCCTTCCTTTTCATTTACCTAAGTCCTGCTCATCATGCAGGTCTCATCACTGGCATTATTTCCTCTAAGAAACTTCTGCGATGTTCTCTTCTGTCTCCTCAGTCTGGGCTCACTGCCCCTCCGACCTAAAACCACTCTCCTATTCCGCCACTGTCCATACCAAATTTTCATTATTGTTTACTTGTCTGTGTGTCACGTTAGTTCAGAAACTCCCTTTTAAAGGGTGGTAATATATTTGATTAAAAAAAATCGCGTAGTCTCTGTACGCAGCACAGAACATAGCACAATAAGATGATAAACACATAGTTTTTAAAATAAAGGAATGTTTCCCTGGGTTTCTCTACTGATATTTGGAAGCTTCCAGAAAAATATCCAAAAGTTAAAGCAGTAAAAAAGGAATCTTAACTTTGCTTCATGTGAACAGCTTTTTGTAGGTGAGGGTGGCATGTCAAGGGGTACTGTAAGAACTGCCTTATGAAAGAATATCTGCTAGAGGAGAGTAGCTGCAGATCCTGAAGAAATGCAGTCAGAGAAGGGGATGTGGTTTCTTCTTTCCACAGCTTCTCGTGAGGCTAATGGAGAAATGAACAGATCATCGAGTTTTTAAAATAATTTCACTTCTGTTAGCCAGGGATGTGTGTGATTCTGAAAGGAAGCATTTATTACCCCTTTCATTTAAAGACTGAAGTATGGGAACTTTCGTTCTAGGTGGAAACATTGTCATTTGTATGCATGTCATACCTCAAAAATCACAGTGGAACTATGTATGGTCAATTCTGAATTAATAGATTCTAATTTGGCCATTCATACTGTGTGCATAGCATTGTCCAGAAGTAAGAATATTGAAATTTTTCAGGGCAGAAGGAATTTTTTATTTAAAAAAGCAAAACAAAAACAAAAAACAGGCAAATGAATTTCAAAATAGAAACTAGTGTTTTAAATTAATAAAACATTTTCCTTACTTGCCAGCTTCTGAATAAAACCATGCATTTATTCTCAAACTTAAAAGTATTTTATGGTAATAGATGCTAAACACCAAAATTAGAAGTACAGATATACTTGATGATACTATGATAAATAAAACCTAGTTATCAGTTTGGTTTTCTACAAGAGCACTCTAAAAAGAACTGGAGGGGTTTTTATAATTTATTAAACTAAGGAGCAGAGGTATAGCTTTTACTCTTCAATAGGCTGTTTTTGAGCACAGTCTCAAAAGCGCTTGAGAAAAGACACTAGAAGTAATGGAAAATTATCTATAAAACTGAACTTCTGGAAAAAAAAAAGGAAACTAAAAAGTTCCATAAAATTGGTAGTAAAAGTGCTTCTAATAGCTAGAAATGTTTTCTATTATTTAAATGGAATATTTAAGTTTAATGTTTAATTCTAAACACTAATGAACTACCCAGTTCAGAAATAGTAGATAGCTACAGTATAGGTACAGCACCTTAGTACTGCATTTGGACATCACAGGATCTTAGAAGGCACTGCTGATGCTCTGATACCCCTCACAGAAGTATGTATATAGATATATAAATCTGTGAGTTTTGTATGAACACAATTCTACTATGATCTCTTACAAATAGTGAATTTTAAGGATAAAATAAAATGAAAATTATAGTACACTAAAATTTTCATTTTAAGGGCAATGCTTCTTGTTCTAGTGCAGACTCACCTCCTTCCCTTGTGAAAAATAGATTTACAGGCTTTGGTCTCGATCAGCTGAATCAGAATTGCCAGCTGAGGGGCCTGGATCTGTCTTTTAAAAAGTGCTCTAGGTGATACTGACGTACAAATAGTGTTCAGCCTGGTGGTCCTGACCTCATGTCACCATTTTTTCTTAACTCTCGCAGGCTTTGGCTACTTGATGCTAGGCTTTCTTGCATCCTGGGGATCCCCCTTCCTTCCCCTGATAACTGTCCTACAGTGGTCCACCTTTCTGGTCCCAGGTCTGTCTTAGATCCTCTCTGTAAAGTGCCAGTCCCCGCCGTGGTCTATGAGTGGGTGAGCCATGGTTTGCCCTCTGCTGCTCTTCCCGCATCCACTCTTGTATGTTACGGGAAGTCCTCGGGGGACCCCAGCTTGCCAAGCCTTCCTTACCCTTCGTCGTCAGCCTGGAAAACTCACTTTGTTTTAGAATGTCTTTGACTCTTTTGAGAACACACCACTCCACGAATGGGCTGTGTGCCTGTAACAAGTGCCAACATCTGTGAGAGATTTCTGGATTTTGTTAATTCTCAGATATTTGGAGACCAGTTTTTTCAAATCTCCAGGCTTTTTTAATGACTCTGTTGGATAACTAACAGAATTGACAACAAGAACACCCTGTGTGAAAGCAAATGAAGCATCCTCTCAAATATAGGAACAGATAACACAGCTGAGAAAAGGTGCAGATTATACCGATGTTTATGATTGTTCAATTTACAGATGAAAGTAAAGGAGCATTGGGCCATTGGTGATCTCTGTATCAGCTCAGCTAGTCCGTGGAAAAGATGAAGCCACAAGAAAGGTAACAGAGGCAGGAAAGAAGACAAATAGAGGAAAACAATTGGAGGCAAAATTACTATTTGTTTCGTGTGGCAACTGAGATAAATGATAATAAAACGAAGAGTGGGTATTGACAGCAGAACAGAAGAGGCGGAAGGTGAGAAATATCTCTTTGGTTTCATGGGGCAGGACAAATGGCCACCTGTGCTTCTAAATTGCAGCCTTATGGACATAGGACATGCTCTTTAGACCAGAGTTTCCTGAGGGGAACTCTTTTGATGCATGACTACTTCTGTAGCAGAATTCATGGGAAAAAGGGGTTCTGTAGTCAAATAAATTTGGGATACAGTGGATTAAACCAAATTATATTGGTTTCTTTACTGCTGCTTTCCTCAGAGCCCTTAAAAGGCTAACTTATACTGTGAAATGGCAAGAGGGGATAAGCATTATGTAGTGCTCCTAGACTCATTTCTCAATGGAAACTCCCTGATCTTTTGAGGAACATTTTGTGCGTCTATTCCATCAGACTTCATTCTGGGAAACACTGCATTAGATTACGGCACCTCCAAATTTTTCACATCACCATACATACAGAAAAAAATACATTGAGTTTTTGGTAAAAAGAGGACATTATCAGCCTTGGGGCTCTAGCCACCCAAGCCACACAGAAGGCTAAGGTGGATCGCTGCACTAACACACCTGTTACCTATTTAGGACACACAAGAAAGTTGTGCACTAGATTATACCCTCTCTTAGGGCAGAGACTGTGTATTGTTTCCAGGTTTTTATATATATGTTTGTGTATATATATATGTATGTTTGTGTGTGTGTGTGCATGTGTGTATATGTGTGTGTGTATATATGGTGTGTGTGTGTATATATATATAGCCAACGTTTAGGACAGAGACTGACACAAAGTGAGTGTTCCATATATAGAATGAGTAAATAAATGAATATTATAGGCATAGGAGATATATTTAGCAGCCACTTCTACCTCAGTGTGGTGGCTTTGAAAAAATTAATGCTCCTGGTTGTTTGCATCAAAGAGCCAGCTCATTACCACTTCAGTGAAATGTCCATAAAGGTACAACCAATCCCTACCTTAGGTGACAAGGTAAGGTGCAATATGGCAGAGAAGGTTACTCAATATAAAGTATATATTCCAGTACAAAAAGACTAGGTGCATAGGTAAAAGCCATATTTCCTATATATTTCAGTCTCCTTCAGCAAAAGGTAAAATATGGAGAGCAAAAATGTGTTGCTAATCATGAAAGACAAAGGATATCCGTGAATGGTGTGAAAGGTCAAGCATAGGCAAATGTTGATGGGTTTGTGTATGTCTCCTGAATGATGTCATGGCCCAGAAATGGCAAGGAGAGAATTTATTGTGTAGATTTGAATTAATTTATAAATCTGGAGTACTGCCATTTGATGGTAGCTGACCAAAGTAATGTAAACGATTCTCATTGAAAGAACTAGAAGGTATACCATCTCTTCTCATTGTCAAGGACAAGATAAAATTATTTTAAGAAACAAATGTAGCTGATTGCCCTATGAGTATTTCTGAAGGTGGGTTTGACATGTTAAATTAGCATTCTAAATAAAACTGGCAATAAAAAAGTCGTGAAATCACTCTAAGAATTTTATAGGTTTTGCTAAAAATAACTTCCAAACCCAGTATAAGCCCTGAGGAATTTAATGACTTTTGGTATTTCTCAACAATCTATTGGTACATGTCAGTGCATCAGATATCTTT
The DNA here is from genome assembly GCF_007565055.1 of Rhinopithecus roxellana. Classification (NCBI taxonomy): domain Eukaryota; kingdom Metazoa; phylum Chordata; class Mammalia; order Primates; family Cercopithecidae; genus Rhinopithecus; species Rhinopithecus roxellana. The sequence goes on along the minus strand of NC_044562.1, from coordinate 42,125,626 downwards.
GTGTTTAAGCACAGTAAGACTGTCATTGAAAGTGATAATGCTGCCTAAAATAAAACTTTTAATGATGTGAAGATCCATGGTAGATTTCCGGGTTGTCCCTCTATTTAACCTGTCAAAGAGACACAACAATACCAATGAGCAAGTTTTTTTCATGCCCAGCATTACTTTTTTTTTCTATCAGCAGAATATTATATCTAGTGATTGGTAAAATAATAACCAATAGTTCATTGGTTACTGTCCTGGGTAGATCGATGTTTACCCCTAATTCACATTGACCTGGAACCTCAGAATGTAATCTTATTTGGAAATAAGTAACTACTTAAAATGAGGTCTTACTGGACTGAGGGTGGGCCCCAAATCCATGACTGGTGTCCTCAAGAGAAGGCCAAGTGAAGACGCACAAGCAGAAAGTCATATGAAAATGGCAGCAGACATTGGAGATGTGCCACTGAAATCAAAACATGCAGGAGCCACCAAAAGCTGGAAGAGCCCGGGAAAAATTCTCCTTTTGAAACTTTAGAGAAAGTGTGGCCTTTCTAATACGTGAATTTTAGTCTTTTAGTCTCTAGAAATGTGAGATAACAAATTTCTGTAGTTTTAAGTCTCCTCGTTCATGGCAATTTTGTTATAGCAGCCCTAGAAAAACTAGGGTTTGTAAATGGTTGGTAACCATTTACCAATCAAACTCATGTTGATAAAGTATATCTTTTAATAGTCCAAATGCAGTCAATGAAAGCCAGCCGGAAGATTGGTTTCGGCTAGGATGTGACCTGGATTGGTTTACTTATGTCTATTTTCCCAGCATAAATTATTAATGGTGTACTGTTTTACTCTCAAAAGTTTCCTACAATGAATGATAAATTGTATGATCACCTTAACTTAAACTTAAGTCAAAGTACCCCTGATTCATTGCATTTGCATCCTCAAAATTATGTTTTTAAGAGCTGATGTGTAGCTAAGACTAATTTTTTTTTCTTCCCAGTTTTGAACAACTGACTTGCTTATGGCACTTCCTTAATTTCTAGTCAGTGATAACTGGAGTGCAAACAACTACTTTAGAAACAGTTAAGGATCCAATGTGAGTCTAAACAGTTTACTTCCACATGGTCATCATTTAGGGCTGGAGATTAGTTATTAACTAAATGGTACCTTGTACTCTTATAGTGTTTATTTACCTTTTAACAGGTTTAACACCCTCCAGGTATATAATTACACTCCTTTCTAAGTACATGGTTAACCACTCAAGAAATCAATAGGGGTTATAAGACATGTACAAATTTGAATTTGGAGAGAATCAAACATCTATCTTGTTCATAGAAGTAAAATGGCTAACATTTAGAATTGGGCTTATAGGGAACCATTAATTTTGAAATAGAAAAATCACAAAATAGGTATGTTCAGAGGTGGGAGTGAAATATGACACTGATAAATCAACAGAGCCCCTCACTTTTGCTTTGACTGATGTTGCCAATAGCATGACCCACAACTTTTGGTTCTTGATGTGTGACTATGTAGCCCTTTGGATCCAGAAAAGGTAAGAAACATGTTTTCTCTCTTGAGGTTTCTAAATTTACTAGAGCTTGATCCTACCCACACCTAATTAATTCACCAATAATATTGATTCACTTAAAATATTGACTGGTTTCCTTCTATGTGTTAAATACTACAAGTATAGTATGTACAGTGGTGAGTTAAATAGACAGTTTCTCTCTGGAAGAGCATGCATATTAGAGAGTGAGATAGACAATAGACTAAAACAAAAACCAACATCTAAATTAGAAATGTCACAGGAAAAAATAGGGTGCTCAGATACAGAATAGTAGCGTGGATACTAGAGAGGTGATAAAAAGTTATGTTGAGGAAAGGAAGGATGAGAAAGAGCTGGTCAGAGATAGCCCAGGAAGAGCTTCTGACTGACTGAACACAGAGAGAAAGACAAATGCAGGAAAGAAGTGTTCCAGGAAACAGCCTTGTGGCTAGAACAAAGAGTGTGCCAGCTGTGGTGGAGAGAGGGATAAAATGAAGTTGGAGAGGTCAGTGAGATCCTTACTATACACCAAGCTAAGAAATATTGCGTTAGATTTTTGTTTTCTTTTTTAGACTGAGTCTCACTCTGTCACCCAGGCTGGGGTGCAGTGGTGTGATCTTGGCTACTGCAACCTCCGCCTCCCGGGTTCAAGTGATTTTCCTGCCTCAGCCTCCTGAGAAGCTGGGATTACAGGCATCCACCATCATGCCCAGCTTTTTTTTTTTTTTTTTTTAATTATTTTTTATTTTTGTAGAGATGGGGTTTCACTGTGTTGTCCAAGCTGGTCTTGAACTCCTGACCTCAGGTGATCAGCCCACCTCGGCCTCCCAAAGTGTTGGGATTGCAGATGTGAACCACTGTGCCTGGCCTAGTTTAAAAATCAATGGGAAAGCATTTGGGTAGTTTCCAGCACATCTGACTGTCAGGCCTCTGAGCCCAAGCCAAGCCATCGCATCTCCTGTGACTTGCACGTATACGCCCAGATGGCCTGAAGTAACTGAAGAATCACAAAAGAAGTGCAAATGCCCTGCCTCGCCTTAATGGATGACATTCCACTGCAAAAGAAGTGAAAATGGCCAGTCCTTGCCTTAAGCGATGATATTATCTTGTGAAATTCCTTTTCTGGCTCATCTTGGCTCAGAAACTCCTTCACTGAGCACCTTGTGACCCCCATTCCTGCCCGCCAGAGCACAACCCCCCCTTGACTGTAATTTTCCTTTACCTACCCAAATCCTATACAATGGCCCTACCCTTATCTCACTTTGCTGACTCTCTTTGGATTCAGCCCGCCTGCACCCAGGTGAAATAAACAGCCATGTTGCTCACACAAAGCCTGTTTGGTGGTCTCTTCACATGGACGCGCATGACACTGACTGTTACTGAAAATGGATCATTAAGGGGACACAGAGGAAGCAGGGAGAGCAAACAGGAGACCAGTACAGTGGTGTGGGAGAAAGACAATATCCCAGTCTTCAACTTGGGTAGTAGCAGTGGAAGAAGGGAAAAAAATTACTTTTATTTTGCATGTACCTTACAGGTGGATTGAATATGTCCTGTTTATGTATTGCAAAATGGTAGGAACAATTCCAAGATGATGCAGTTTTTGGTTAAAACATCTTGGTAGTGCTATTTTGTACAATGGAAAAAAATGAGAAGAAACATTTAAACTCCAATGCATAAACATGACAGATATCCCTTATGATTTTTGAGATTACACTGGAAATCCTATGTTTATATTTGGGTATGTCTACAGTAGAATTGATTTTAACTGGAAAAAGCCATAGTGTAGTCGAAAATTATTAAGGGGTGAACTATCTACTAAATAATAGATAATGTATGATTATGAAATGAAAACTTACAGCTATGTGATATCTAATGTAGGGGGAAGGGCATTTGTAATTTTTTGCAAGGAATTTGAGGATGTAAATTTAAAGGCAAGGTAAGTATATCATGAAGTGAAAGGAAAAAATTAGACTATGCAGAAACACCCATGAGAAATGCTTTTAAGCAAAACTTTGCTTTCTTTTTGAAAAATGTATCACAAGAAAATAAGAGTTCTTTTAAGATAAAAAGTTTGTAGATTTGGCCTCTTCAATGTCCATTATATAACATAGGTTTTCTACTTGCCAAAGTATTATTAAATAATATTATTTTATAATCATATAGTGACTTAAAATTTTGTTTTAGTATCTCTTATTTTGTTTGAGACTGCGACAAACTTACATACCTCCTAAGAGGTATGTAAGTTTAGGAACATGGATACATATTTATATATGTGTGTATATACACATACATGCACATGCATATATACACATATGTCCATATATACCTATACATGCATACACATATATTTATGTGTTTGTGTATAGATGTAGTTTTTTTCTTTGATAAAGTAGGAGGTTGAGGTCAGAAATATTCAGTGAATCTCTAATGTCACGAGAGGGCTAAAGGCAGAGAACTCCAGAAGCCATGTGTGTCTCCTAAAAATCTACTTTAAAATAGATTTAGGTTTAGAGAAAAGTTACAAAGATTATGACATGGTTTGACTGTGTCCCCACCCAAATCAAATCATTTTGAACTGTAGCTCCTATAATCCCCACATGTCATGGGAGGCATCCGGTAGGAGGTAATTGAATCATGGGGGCAGGTACCTCCATGCTGTTCTCGTGATAGTTAGTGAGTTCTCACAAGATCTGATGCTTTTATAAGGGGCTTTTCCCCACCTTCATTCTGCACTTCTCCTTGCTGTTGCCATGTGAAGATGGATGTGTTTGCTTTCGCTTCCACCATGATTGTAAGTTTCCTGAGACCTCCCTAGCCCTGCAGAACTGTGGGTCAATTAAACCTCTTTCCTTTATAAATTATCCAATCTTGGGTATGTCTTTATTAGCAGCATGAGAATGGATTAATACCCAGAAAGTACAGAGAATTCTTATATACTCATACCCAATTTTTCTGTGTGTTCTCATTTTTAATCTGGTGTTTTCTTCACAGTTTTTCAATGGTAAATAATTGTCTTACAGTTGTACATGTAGAGTTAGAAAAAAAATGAAAGAGTCAGTCATCTGGATAATTCCAGGCCAGAAAACAATTTTGTGTGAAAGATATAGATAATTGAGACAGAATGTGTTTTTTTTCTTTTTCTTTTTTTGGCCTGGAGAGATTCCTATGATTGCCTTCCTCTTTCAGTTGAGTCTGTAGGTATAGTCATGACCATAGGTGTTTCACGTACTATTGTAATAGGAAACTGTATATCATTCAATGTGAAGAATGTGGGGTTTTCTTGGAGGGCTAAATTGCTTGGTTCTATATATCTTTTTCTTAAAAATAAAGTATATTGGCTTTTTTCACTATAAAAGCAATTCACATTGATTTGAGAATAGTAGAAAATATAGATAGGAAAAGAACAAAAGAAAGTACTGAAAGTTCACAACCTAAAGAAGGCCAAAATCAAAATTTTATTTATTTACATCTGGTCTTTTTACTGTGTGTATATTTTGTATCTGTTTGCTTAGTTTAGACTATGCAAATGGAATTCTTTTTTATGTTTCTTTTTTTTTTTTAATTGTAAGCTTAATCTCCAGCCATGTCTATAAAAGCTGCTCTAAAATACCAGGGGAATTAAATTGTTCAGTGTGGATCATTGTAAGTAGGCCATTTAGTCTATCTGGAGAAGAACTGTAGTTTTTGGAAGTCCACCTATTTTGTTGGTTGGCCAGTGGTTAATGGTGCAGAGAAAATTTAAGATACCATCAATTGGAAAGAATATGGTAGAGACTTTCAAAGACTAAGTGGGGATTATAGGAACTACAGTTCAAAATGAGATTTGGGTGGGGACACAGCCAAAACATGTCACTATCTTTGTAACTTTTCTCTAAACCTAAATCTATTTTAAAGTAGATTTTTAAAATAAAATAGTAGCTCATATATCAAGAGCCTCAAACACAAAGACTCAAGTTACAAACAGATTAAAAATGTGTAATCTGGTTTCCCTCAACTTTCTCCAAACTCAAATATCTACAAATCAACTTCATGTCTTCATACTGTTTTGGAAAATAGTTTCCCCAGTTCTCAAATGTTCCTGAGTGTATTTCCATATCCCAGGAGCTTGGCAATTTTTTAAAAATCATAATTGGCAGTACTAGGAATGGGCTAATTGCCTTTGGAGGTCAGAACTTCTTTCGTATTTTCATTTTTTATTGGTCTTGGATCACTGGAAGGAACTGTTACTATGTCCTGGCTGTGGCTAACAGTGAGAAGACTGTCTTTTAAGGGCACTGCCAGACTTAATTGCATCCAATATAGGGATCTTCATCTGAGATTTGGAACAATGAATCTTCCTATGCCAATTAAAGATCAGTTTAATATAGAGAATATGAAGTATGCCTAGCAGAGGAACATTTTTACAGAGCCTCAGGATCCCATCTGCCTTTCTACAACACAGAATTGGACTCATACAAGCCCTTTATCATCTCTTCAAGCTAGGACATTCCAAAGAAACCAGGAGCAAAATATGAGCATGGAGAGCTTTAGGCATATTCATTTCTCTCTTATTCTCTAAATATTTCTCAGTGTTTTCTAAAGGATTCTGAACATAAGGTATGTTTGCTGTTTGTCTCACAACACATAATTGATATGTTATCTGAGTCAAATAGTTTGGTAATTGACTGTGAATTTTTGCAATACTGATAATAATCTCATTTCTCCTGCAAGTAAAGAGTAATTGTGTCAAATTGCGTTTAAAAGCCAGTGCCTCTGCCTACTAGTTATGGGGCCCAAATCAAGTCAAATACTCCTCTGCAGATATTTTCTCATCTGTGAAGTGGGGATAATCATAGTATTTGCCTTACAGGCTTATTATGAGGAATACATGAGAGGATCCATATAAAACCCTCAGCACAAGAGCTGGCAAGTAATCAGCACTTCATAAATGTTTTAGTTGTTATTTGTCATTAGAATCCATCTTTGTACTCATATTTTCGAACAAATAAAAAGGAACCATTGAGAAGGAAGAAATGGACATAGACATACATTTTCTCTGTGCCTTTCAGGTCACTTTGGCTTTGTTTTAATGGGATACCCATCTGTGGAGAAATGCCCTGGCTTACATTTATAAGGGACCGTTCAGCAGAAGGAAAAGTGCAGACTGTGGAACAGAGGGCTTAGTCATTTATTATTGTTAATGGTCTTTTGGCAATTTCCTTCATTCCTCAAGGCTTTTGTTTCCTTATCTAGAAAGAAAGAGTCTGAAAAGCAAACAGGCAAATAAAACGCAATGTGATGACTGGGAAGAGATAGGACGCCCACGTTGCACACAACAGAACTGAGGCCCAGACTCCAGGTGGGAGGTGGGGAGTGAAGACCTCCATTTAAAATGGGTGAAATAACAGAACTTACCTATAAACACTTATTAAGTAACAAGATCACAGGCTTGGGAATTTGATTACCTTGGTTTAGATCCTATTTTCTGTTGTTTTCCTTTTTTCCTATCTGTGACCACAGGCAACTTATTAACCTTTATGCCTGTCTGGCACACAATAAGTACTCAACAAACTATAGCTATTTTAAACTAATGTGTGTCTTGAGTAAAAGAGTTTTAAATGGCACATAGTAAGTGCTCAATAAATGAAAGTGGCTGTTATATTATTGTCATTCTCAGAGGAAGGCTATCTGAAGCCAATACATGAAATATGAACATGAATTAGCCAAAGACAAAAGCAGAAGAGTATTCCATCATGGACCAATAGACACAAAAACCTTAGATGGGAGAGAGAGCATGGCTCTTAGGGGAACTAGTTGTGCCTGGAGCAGGCTAGAAGGCATGGATTGAGGAGTGTGATCCATGCCATAGGAGCTATTGTACAGTCCTGCTGCAAAGGCGGCACCCACTAACCATCACCTGCTATGCTCTCACCTATGGGCAGTCCCACTGTCAGGCTTGTTTTAGCCTCTGAGCATGTGTCATTGCTGGCATTTTATTGTATTCAGTAATGAATTTTTTTTTAAAGGCCTGCATAGTTGAAGGAGCTCTAGACAGAAGCCAGGGAGAAGATTATAGGGTCAGCAAAGATACACTTCATTTTGACAATCTACAAAGGAAACAAAAGCCATGGTGTGTCTATTGCTTATAAAATAATCTCTCCTTCCATGAAATCTTATAAAAGAAATGGATTTTTTGTCTTGACAAAATAAATATATATCAGGTTTAGGTCATTTCTCAAACTAAAGGCAATATTAAAAGTGTAATTTGAATTACTTACTAATAACAACAAATCTTATGACTTGAAGTGTATCTCATCTCTTAGACACTGAGTTGCTGACTCAATGTGATCTATTCTGATGGAAACAAGTTTGTTATAATAAGATAACATCCATATTCCTCTTTTCAAAAATAACTTTATGTTTTTATGTTTGATGGAATGATGAGATTCTGTAATACACTGGAAAAAATGCATGGTATTCATTCATTGTGGCAGTATATCATAATTACTTAGCTTTTCTTTATCATTAATAAAGAAAAGATTGTGAATAAAAACATACTAATATCCACCAGATGTTCAGAAAAACATAAATATCCCCACATGTCAGCACTTTTAGCAGAAACTCAACAAAATTTTCTCTACTTCTTTTTTCCTTTTTTAGTTTCCTGAACATGTTCTTTTGATAAGATATTTTTAATCCTCATTAGGGATTTGTTTGGGTTCCTTTAATATCTGCCACAAGAGACTGTATAGTTTCGGATGTAGCCAATATGCATCTTGCTACCTTTTCCCTGTTACTCAATTTATCGAGAGGCAGGCTGGTATAATGGAAAGTGATCGGCCAGCTTTGTGGTCAAAGGGATCTCAGTTTATATATACTCTCAGCTTCTTAAATAGCTGGGTGACCTTGGACAAACTGCTTAACCTTTCTGAGCCTAAATTTATTTATCTTTATAATGGTGATGATAATTCTTTCATTGAAAGGTCATTTCAAAGAGAAGCACTAATAAAAGTGCCAAGCATTCAGCCCTATTAAAAAAAAAAAAAAGCAATTATATTGATATATCTGAAGACAACCCCAATTTCTTGCTTTCCTTTGACTACTGTATTTTCTTTTTTCTTCCCCACTGATACCTTAAGCTTACTAAAATGTCTTTTTCTCTAAAATACAAGTATTCCCTTCAGTTATCATTCTAGAAGCTTATTTTCTCAGCCTGAGCTCCCTTATAAATATGCTGTATAACGGCCAGGGGAGGCTTTGTTACGCTTTTTAGCACCTAAAATGAAATTGTGGTGCAGGCACCCCTGATAGATTGCAGTCAGCTACTCCTGGTAGGAAAACATAACTCCCACATGGACTGCATGAAATGGTCAGTAAAAATTACATAAAATAATTTATTAAGATTTTTTTCTTCTTATGGTGAATTCCATAGCCTCAACTTGGAAAGCAGCAAATGGCCTATTGTAAAAATAATACCAGGGCACCTGGTCTCCAGGAATGGGCTGCCTATTCAAGTGAGGTCAATTAACTCCTCCAGGAGCTGGGAGAACCATACAATGTAGGAAAAATATAATTTATTGAATGGCACTCTGGTGTCCTGGAGGAATAATTCATTTAATACAGAGCAGTTATTTATCCCTATATGGTAGTTTACATATTATGGTTTACCGGAGAAAATTTCCCAAAGTGACCATCTTGTATACGGGCAATGAAACAAATATGAAATAGGAAAGAGGTAAAAATTAAATCTTTTCTTTTTTTAGTTTAACCTTTAGGACCCCACCTGAAAAACAATTCTGGCATAGAGGCTAAGTGTAGGAGACCTCATGAACCCTTCGGTTTTCATGTCACTGTTTAGAAAGGAAGCAAATACTTGACAGGAAGTTGCCAATTTTTTGATCTGTGAATCCCTTTTCTTCTAGCTGATTTATTTCCATTGCCATTCAAGAATTGTGGGATTTGATTTCATTCAGGTTTGCAGTTTGGCCAGGTGGTCTTTGACCTGGAGTGCCACAACTGTATTAAGAGGCAGTAAAGATGTGCTCTTCCATGTCTTGAGTCATGCTATTCTATTAGTTTACTTTACTTTGATAGAGAAATTGGCTAATGCTATACAAACTCTCCCCTTCCCTGGAATTCAGAGAGCAGCTTATTTATATGTAGATGTAGCTATATGACATTTTCAAATGCCATACATTTGCATATGAAGGTCTCTTTCTTCCCCTCTCAGTAAACAGGCTGTGCTATTACTTCCAAAGCAATGTTTGGAATTATATTTTCTATACAAGTTCTTCCTTAAAATGTTTTTTAAATGCCCAGTAGAGATAAAAAAAAAAAAAAAAATTAAACCCTCTAACTAGGATCCATTTTGTCAGGAGTGAAAATTTTTAATTTATGATGAATATATATATATGTTTAGCACATTTACATGGCTTTGCATTATAAGTTGGTTAAATAATATTAGTATGGTTAGAGTTTCTTAAACAGAAAGCAAAGAGATATTAATTTGGTATGGAGCTTCCTTTAAAATTTTATTTAGTTTGGTTTCTAGAGAGGTAGCTCTCAGTCTTATTCATTTACTCAACAAATAATAATTGAGAGTCTACTATTTGTCAGGCATTATTTTAGGTACTGCATTTACAGCGAGGAGCAAGACAAATTCCCTGCCCTCATGCAGTTTCTATTAGGAGAAAAGATGACATAAAATAAAAAGGTAAAAACGCAAATACATAGATAAATCTGCTCACATGAAACACAGTGAAGAAAATAATACACTATTGGCAGAGAGAATGCATGGAGTGACATGGACAGGAATGAGAGTGGCCCAGCAGCCCTACCCTGGAAGGTGTGAAGGGCAGGCCAGGAGACGATGAGGAAGCACATCTTTGTGAGCACAGAAAACAGCCAGGGCAAATTGTAAGTGTTAGGCCCCACTGGTACAGAAAAATAAGTGTTGGAATGGGAAGCACATTTTAAAATACAGCTCTCATAGTGAAATCATTATTCAGCTGACATTAGAGAAAAACATGAAGCAAGAAGAAAGGAAGAAAACAAAGGAGAAAGAAGCTAATGAGTGTTTCCACAATTTCTATCTGCTTCCAGGGCTTCTTGTTATTTGCCCATGGTTACCCAGGTATGTACTTGGTCATCTTTGCTTTTTCCTCCACTTGAATTCCCTGCCACCCCCAGCGTCTGCCTCTACTTGAAGGTTAGTTACCACATCAGCATTTCCATGCCCTCTTCTCTCCAAACCTCCAGTCATCTATGTTGATGAAGACATCAACATAGAAATGAACATATTCATTATTTGGTCCCCAGTCCTGCTCTTCCTCATACTTTTTTCCCTATCTTAGGCAATGGAACTGTCATTCATCTGGGCAGCCAGATGAACCAGGAACCTTCATATTTTCCCTGACTTTCCACTTCTCTTTGCCTGGTCAGTTAGCAAATCTGGTAACGTTTTATCTCCTAAATCCACCTAAAATCCATTTATTTCTCCCTGTTGCCACCATCATCCACAACACCCATTCTTCATTGTTATGACTGTAGTCTTCTAATTAATCTTGCCTAATGCTCCTTCCCTCTGTAGCCTGTTCTTCACTCTGCTGCCAGGTTTTTTTTTTTTTTTTTTTTTAATAAAAAATACGACATTATTTAAAATACCTTAGTGACCCCCTTATTGAGCAGAAGATAAATTTTAACTTCTATTGCAAATGAGGAAAGAGACTTAATTGAAGCAACAAACTACTACTCTCACTTAGCTCCAGTTGCTCCACTTTTTCATTCCATGCTTTAGCCATGAAACTATTTGTCGTTCTCTAGACATTCCCACTCACTGAAGGCTCTTTGCCTTTTAAATGTTGTTCCCTATGTTTATAATGTTTTTTCTCTTCTTTGCCAGGTACACTCAATGCAAACACTACCATTTTCTGAAACACTCTTGACTTCTCCTGTTGCCAGTTATAGTTACACACATCAGCTTGAATCCCTGTTCTATTGCATCAACATTTCTGAGCTATGCTTTCCTCATTATACCTGATCCCCAGGCAGGTTGTGAAGAGATGAGATAGCATGTTGTATGTATAAAGCGTGACATGAAGTAAATGCAAAATAAATGTGTTTCTATTATTTCTACTTTAGCATTCTTAATGCTTCATTTTCTGTTTGCCATAAAAGTTATTTGAATAATTATAATTTAGCATATGTGTACTTGTTTGAGTAACGTGGGTTTCTGAATATAAAGTTAGAGAGAGAAGCTTGGGTGTAGTTTGCCCCTGAATTTCCTTATTTCCAAAAAGTCATAACAAATATTACCAGCATTGGTAACACATTTATCAATCCTCATAAGGAACTTACTAATTAAAATTCTGATCCCAAGTAGCTAATTAAATCATAAGCTCCCTAAGCCCCTCCATCTTCCACATGAGTAGATTTCATAGGTCTTAGATTGCTGTGTTTTATCTGCCACTTTGTAGTCCTGGACACCAGCAAGCCTAAGAACCAGGACACGTGACTTTATGAATGTCACAGTGAAACTCAAGTCACTTGATACTGTCTGAAAATCACTGGTACTTTCCTAGGCTTACAATTTATCATTTTGATGAGTTTGGGCCAGCAATGTTGACTAAGACAACAACAATTCTGAGGAGACACTCTGAATTTGCTACTCATTTTCAGGATTCTAATATATTTATGCAAATCCTGGGAAAAGTCATTATTTACCAAGTCATTATTTACCAAGGCACATCAGTCTATGGCTTTATGTGCCATTATTGTACAAATTAATAGAAAGGTAGGCTATTATATGAAACAGACATTAGAGATTATCTGAGATCTGTAATTTACAGATAAGAATACGAAGACTCATGGAGGTTATGGTCAAATGCAATACCTAACACAGGTCTTCCTGAGGATTAGTGTACAGCAACAAGGAGAACCAAGGATGCATTAAATCTCCGTTCTGAGATCTGCCCATCTACATGGAAATGCCTCAGTTCCAAGATATTGTAACCTGTTTCACAGGTATTAGCACAAGACAATGAAAACAGGCAAAAAAAAAGAAAAGAAAAGAAAAAGAAAAAAATGTCAAAGATCATGGAGAAAGTTACACTAGTTTCAAAGTTACATTAGATGTAAAATACAAATGTTAAAAAGTGACTTGACACCACTGAACAAATTTGACTGACTAGCTAGTTTTAGGAGTTATGAGTTTTACTAAGAATAATGGATGAGACATATCAAGATATCGCTTGAGTTTCTCATGCTACATCATATTTTTCTATCAAAATTTCCATTTCATTTAAAATTTTGAATATACCATAATATTTCTAGGCATTTGAGTATGGACAGTTTTATCAGAACAGCTTTTCTTTGACTCCTTAATTTTAAAAGGTTTGCTTTATTTGTAAGGTGTGTTTTTAACTTCTTAGAACAATTTCCCAAGATAGAAATGTGGTGAATTTCATAATAAAAGTCATTAGAAACATTAATTCATTTACCAGAAATGAGATTGAGGTGGAGCTTGCAGTAGAAATGGGAACCCAAAATGTCTGCATATTCTGTTAAGCATGAGGGGACACCGAGTGTAGCAATTTACTGGTGGGAACTCTGGCCTCCAGTAGGATTCTACTGTCTTGTATTTGACAGTTTCAAAAACATCCTACACTCTAATGCTTTAAAAACACAATGCAAAAGAGGAATGACCAATAATAGACATTGGTAGATCAGGATAATATGACAAATTGGATGAATTGACAGGCAGGTGGTGAATAATTTTAACATGACCCTAAAAGTAGTGGAAGGATGTTTGCACATTGACACTTCTCTAAAGGCAGATGGATATGCATGACCTGAGTTTTTAGACAGGTGTCAGGAATATTGATGGGTAGTACGAGGATGATCATTTTCTTGGCACTGTTGCAATAGACAGTTTGCATGATTAATGATGCATCTTAGTCTTTTTTTCTTTTTTCCTCCTGGGGCAAAAAGGGATATGAACCTTTGTTACTCCAAGGAATGTAAGAATTTTGCCTGAAGGGTAAGACAGGAGAACTTTAGTCACCTAAAAGCACCATATGCTTTCTACAGGTGAAGAAATAGTGGTAAAATATACAAGTGCTCTTGACATGTAAGATGACAGTGCCTGGCAGAACGATTATAACATGCCTCTTATTAAGAGGGGTCTACCCCAGGGCATAGGAGCCTTGCACAGCTCTGAAGTACAGAGCCCAGTAAACCTGGGCTCTGACAAAAGTGAGAGCAAACTGTGGCTCTGGGATACATCTGAAGACATACAATGTTTGAATGAATATTAAGAACCACTCAAAGGAAAGAGAATAGGACTAAAGCAGGAAATAAGAGGTGAGATCATCTGCCTAATGTTTGTATTCATTTCAAGTTTTTAGAGACAATTTTGATTCAAATCAATTCAATATTGTTTCTGGAAGGTGAATCCAGTGAGAAACAACTCTTCTTTTCCAAGAATAATATTGTTTGCTCAGTTTTTTAAAATGTCACATACAGCAATGAATGAACTATGTTATTTCAAGGCTCAACATGTAATCCAAAGTCGAATAATAGTTGGTAGATGTATTCCGCTAAACCCTAGTAGTCTATCTGCTGAAAATATTATGTTAATTAAAGGTAATATAAGCTATGGAGGTAAACTTCGTAAGTTCTTTTTTTCTTTTATTTTTCTTTTTAAAGTAATAAAGGGCACTCTTGGAAATCAAGTCCAGTGAAAAAATGTTGTTAATTAAAAAAATGAATTTCCTTTTTATACAAGGGACATTAGCTACTGGATTAGGTGATTAAGAAAAGTTAGAAAATCTGTTTTTCCAAAGTTAATCTAAGTTTATCCAAACAAATTTAAAAGTAGAATAAAGTCTCATTTATATGATGGGAGGGGTTAGAATTTAATCTTCATGAACACCAGTAACTACATTCGTGACTTCCTTACTTTCTGTTTACCCAGAGAGAGAACAAGAGCTACAACTTAAAATCCTTCCTTTGATGATACTGGAAAAGTTTATGTTTCTATTGACTGAGAAAAAAGCTCAATGAAATCCCTGAAATGAGGGAATGAAATGTAGGAATGATGGGGTTTGTAATATGCTCTTAACATTTTAAACTCATAAATTTAATTGGCATTACTATTACATTCAAATTATATGATAGATTTCTCTTCTAAGGCTAAATAATATCATCTTAGACTAACATAGTATACTTTGTGCTCACATTCTGAAACAGTCTAAACATGTTGAGCCCAATAAACTCTTCCATTACTTAGAAACACATTAGGGGAGGGGAAAAAAGAAACTCATTGTAATAATATGAACAGTTGCTCCAAAGAGCCCTTATGCTTTTGGGAAATGGAGTTTGAATGAGATTTAAGCCAATCAGTGGGGAACAGAACTACTTGGAGCATAAATTCGAAGCTTTATATACATATATATAAACATACATTTAAAAAAAGAGTCCATCATCCTTATCATCTAATTTTTAAAAATATTACCCAATAAATATACTGATACACAAAAATGGGAAAATAAAAAGGTAGAATTGAAAATCTTCAGTCTGAATTTTGTTAAGATTAGATCAGATTATGCTATCTAAATGAAACAATTACTTCTATCTAGAAAATACAAATTTTATGACAATATGAAAAACACTTAGAATGAGGCATATCCATAACCTAAATCGTTGTCAATAATAATCTCTTACAATTCCATAGTGAGTTATATCTCACAAAGGGCTTTCATATCTGAAACATAGGAAAAAGGAAAAAAAAAGAGATATAGATAAAATCTTTATTTTACAGATCCTCAGCGAAGTTATATAACATTTATAAATTTAGCAGCTAGGTATAGAATTTAGTTTTTTTTGATAATTTGTTCCATGTATTTTTCACAAAACCAAAACATTTCAGTAGGAACTAACAAATCACATATAGAATAACATTCACAAAATAGATTATAAATAATTGTATATTATTTCACCAGTCTATATCAGAGGGAGTTACCTCAGTTTTTCTTCTGATGACTTTTAGCATAAAACTAGTGAAGATAAAAAATAAAACAACTGTTCCATCTTTCAGAGATAGTCTGTTTACACAAAACATTGTAAGTTTTCTGAAACATTAACACAAATTTATCAGACAGTTTATTAACCAACTCCTCCTTCTTAGATATTTTTCCCAGTAAAAGAGCAATGGTGCACATACTGTATGAATAGGTAGTGGTACAATCTAAGACAGAAAATAACATTGCTGTGAAAGTTATTCATTTGTTTCAATACTACGGTAATTACTGTAGCAAAGCCTTGCTCGTTTATCATTTCCTGTTGTCTTTGCTATTTTTTCAAGCTGTCTTTTTAAACAAATATCCTCATTGTCCTTGTCGCAAGACCAATAACTTTATTTCGGTAGGTAAGACAGCACACCAATACAGTCAGGTCTATTCCTGTTCCAAGGAGGGTCTGTTACTGGGAGCCACCTAACATTATTGCACATTCCTGTCCTACCCAGAAGAATGTGACACAGTGTAGCTGGGTACTAAGTTGCCATTTAAGAACCTCTTCAGGTTCCCGGTCTCTTTGAGCTATGAAAGTTTTCATGAATACTTCAGTTCTAATGGCATACCAAACATTTTGTTCCATGAACAACACAACAGTTTTAAAAATTGCCATTGAGTGTTTATTGCCATTGAGTGTTTTAATAGAATTTAACCAGTTGGTTTTAAATATATTTCTATGAGCCAAGGCTTACAAAAATGTATAAAGAGGAAGTGCCCAGATAAAAAGAAGCTTTGAAATGGTTGCTATTGCCTCCTTAAAAATCATCATTAAACAGTCTTTCAAACAGTCAGTGTTTGGCTCAGTGATTTAGTCAAAATTTGTAAGAAGTAGCTAAAATGAACAAAAGGATGACATGGCTTTGAACAGAAGAAAAGCAGGGACCCAAGTTATGCAAATACTAGTTAGGAATACTGAATAAGATAAGCGATCCAATTATGTCTATGAGACTTTCCTCAATAACCTATAACTAAAAGAAAAACAACTTCTTGAGCCAGAAGAATTTTCATCATTCTAATGAGCCTTTGTAGAGACAGATATTGCTTCTTATTTGTGAAACCTCACATTTCTATTTTGGGACAACTATCATTTATTTTATTTTATTTATTTATTTTTTAAGCGGGGCTGAGTGTGGTAGCTCACGCCTGTAATCCCAGCATTTTGGGAGGACAAGGTGGGCAGATGACAAGGTGAGGAGTTGCAGACCAGCCTGACTAACAAGGTGAAACCCTGTCTCTATTAAAAATACAAAAATTAGCCAGGCATGGTGGTGCATGCCTGTAATCCCAGCTACTCAGGAGGCTGAAGCAGGAGAATCACTAGAACCGGGGAGGCAGAGGTTGCAGTGAGCTGACATTGTGCCACTGCACTCCAGCCTGGGCGACAGAGTGAGACTCTGCCAAAAAAAAAAAAAAAAAAAAAAAAAAAGTGGGGTAGATGTGTGTGTTTGAAGCAACAAGATGAAAAGAACCTTGGACTAAGCTGGTGATCTTCATTCTGGGATTTTATCTCCTTTTGGGGAACGGGAGAATTAAGGAATGATTAGGCAGGCCAACTCTGTACTCCACAATGCCTCCTAACTTCTAGACCTCATCTGATACGTACTTTCCCCTAATCTCTAGCACCAAAAAGCAGGATTTTAAACACAACACGATTGGCATTCTGGCTGAATAATGTTGTCCTGTGCGTTGTAGGATGTACAGCCGTATATCTGGCCTCCACCCACTAGATGCCAGCAGTACTTACTCCTGCCCCTTCCCCAGACAATCAAAAATGTCTTCAGATATTGCCAATGTCCCCTGAATGGGAGGTGCCAGGGAAGTGAGGAGGAGGAAGGTTGGTAGAGGCAAAATTGCTCCAGTTGAGAACTGCTGCCATAAGGTGATGGTCAACAATTGCCCCTCAATCATGGTTTCTGAACTAAAGCTATATACTTTGTTATAGAACTCGAAAGTTGGAAAGACAACATCATAATCTTACTTTCTTTTTACTTTTTTTTTTTTTTTTTTTGAGACAGAGTCTCACTCTGTTATTCAGGCTGGAGTACAGTGGCATGATCTTGGCTCACCGCACCCTTGGCCTCCGGGACTCAAGCTAGCCTATCACTTTAGCCTCCTGAATAGCTGGGACTACAGGCACATGCCACCACACCCAGCTAATTTTTGTATTTTTTGTACAGACAGGATTTCACCATGTTGCCCAGGCTGCTTAATCTTATTTTCAAATGTTACTGATGAGAAAACAGGTTCTGAGAGGCTAAGTAACTAAATTTAGGTGAATTAGAATAGAGATGAGACTAAGTCAAAAGTTCGGCATCCTATTCCAAGCTCTTTCTCCTACAAAATGCTGTTTGTAAGTCATTGGCTCTAAAATCCAAATGAAATTAAAAATATGATTATCCATGTCATTGGAGAATAGCCTTGTAGAGAATCCAAAACAACAGATAACACACATATAATTTCTAGGTGATTTTGGAATGAACTAAAATGAGCCTATTCCAGTGGTATTATTTTCCTGATGATTATAATGATGATGATAATCATGATTATAATGAAGATGATAATGGTTTTCTTAGGATAACATTACAATTAGCTGTGTTTCCTGAGTACGTATCAATTCATGGCAAGATGAACAGCTCGGAAGTATGCTAAGCTATAGAAAACAACCAGCTTTAAAGTTAGAATATAGCACTGACAATCTTCTTAGGTACATAAGCATTAATAGTTGCCTATCACTGTTGATAGAATGTTAGACTTACTCTTAATTTTTCTACGTATAGAAGACAATGTGGACACTTTATTAAAACTACCTTACAGATAAGTTTCCCTGGTCTGCCTGTTGGTTGTTTCTCATGCTTTATAGCTATATTTCATTAAAAATAAAAAATCAATAACCAAAGGCATATGTGCCAGCTGTAGGGAATGAGTGAGTGGCTAGGGGTGTGATGATAGCTCAGAGATTATTTCAAACAACAGGAAACCTTCAACTTCCCTGGTGCTCTTTAAATAATAGAAAAGTAAATAGGAAAAAAATCCAGTGGTGCAAGCTTTGTAGAATAATTTTGACAGTACATGAACAGCCAATCTGCAGAAGTGGATTTGGATGCGTACTGCCTGACAAAACACTGATCGCTTGTTGGTTTAAAGTCTATAGACTAATAACATGGTCTTTCTGGAATACTTAATTTCTAGAGGACAAATGGAGCTTGATTTTAGTCTTCATTTTATGAATACTTAAAAAATATTGACTTTTTTAGCTAAACAGACATTTATTTTCATTAGTAAATGAAATTTTGAAAGACATACTTTTGGAAGTGAGTTTTCTAACGTATGACACACAGCTTTCAACCTCAGAAAATGCGAAAGAAAGATTAAAGGCAGAGTTTTTTTTTTTTTTAACCGTGTGAAATATATTTTACAGGAACATTATGTAATGCTATCAAACATTGATAATGCATCAATAACTCTCTGCAGAAATGCAGGATAATTAATACATTCACTCTGTGTTTTATTAAGTTAAACATTAACAGCGTCACCATAAAAGGCATTTGCTAGCATACATGCTGATTTACCATAGGAAAAACTATTCACTTTTCTTTGTTATTGGCCAAACCTCTTTAAATTATATGTTAAAAAATGCCTTTCAAAGTTAACTTTGTGTAAAAACATTTGCAGGTTTCCCACTGCAGAAGGACAATGGCAATCCAATGAGGACTGAGATATACACTAAAATGGTCATTTCTTGGGGGCTACTGAGCTAGAGACCCCAGAGGAGCTGAGGCTTAAAGTCATGAAATGTTCTGTGAGACCAGGCCTCAATTTTATCCTGATTAAATTTACTATACCTGAGAAAACAGGTGAACTGGGTGGGAGGGCACCCAGAAATGGAAACTCAGACCAAGGTCAAGAATGTTAGAACAAGTTCTGACAGTCGGGGAGGAAGTCCTAGCCAAGAACAGTTATTTGTCCTACTTTGAGGGCAGTGGTATCTCTATTGTGTTGACATTTGCATCAGGCTGTTTTAGCTTGATGCCTTAAACATCTAAAGAATATACGCTCTTGTTAGGCTCACCAAGTAACCTCAGTATAACTGGGCTTCTCAGGCAATTCAACTCTAGGAAGAGAAGACACTGGCCAGAGGATGTAAATTGTCTGTGAACATTAACATTTCTGAGTGAAAATTTAGATATCTGAGTCTACAAGTCTGAGAGTGATACCTGCCTCGATCATGAATTTAGTCACTATGCAAAGTATAATTCTGGCATTATCCTGTCCAATTCTCCATCTTGCACCAAATCATCAGACCCACAATGTGCTGCCCTTGTTGCTTCTCCACCCTCGATTAAGCTCATCTCTCTGCCCCCAACTTCCAAAAACTTCCCAAAGCTCACCCAGAACTGTGCTCCAGAATTGGCAAATTCCCTTCTAGCCTCAGATGCTTCTATGAAATTCTCACCTTTCTTCTTGCATAGTGAAACACTAGATTTTTCTGAGAATACCAACCCCCTTCCACCCTCTCACAAAGTGGCTGTATTTTCTACCCTCCTCCCCTGCACTTGAGGACTCACAGGTGGAGTACTGTCCTCCTTAATCCTCATTACTGTTCCTAGATGACTAGGCCACCACTTCCCTCAAGCCTTAGCACTGATTTCTACATTCTTGTTATGCCTGGAGTTTGGTCTACAAGTTTGGTTCCTTTTGATTATATCCAAGTTCAAAAGAAAAAGTGTAAGTGTTTTCTGAATGAACAACTGGAGGAAACAAGCTACAACCATGAGACAAATCGCTGTTTAGAAATGTCATTTCTTTGAGAGAATTTTGTTTTATAGACGTTTTAAGACATTTTTAGTTGATAATGTTTATACAGAGTTTCAAGTCACTAAGATGTGAAAACTGCATTTTTAATGCTCTTAATAATGTGGGCTTATATATTTGGGGCATGTCAGACTCTTTAATAAAAGCAGCAAATCAAAGTGCTCAGAATAGTGTGTGTGTGTGTGTGTGTGTGTGCACGCGCACTGTTTTTGTTTGAGATGGCTTAAATTCTATTTACTAGGTTTATGGAAAACATTGTGCCTGGAAATTATACAGAGCATTGGGATATATCCTACTCTTCTTTAAGCTTCATACATTCTACCTGCACTTACACTATTCTTCCTAGGAATGGAAATAACGTAAACTTGAGGTAAAAAGATAAATTAAGGTGGAGAATTACGTCACTTTCACTAGCAATTATCTAGAGTCTGAACTCACATAGCTTTTATCTCTTTGTCTTCCATACTAAATAGACCTGTCTTTTCTTTACTGTGAGTTCATTAAAAACATTTGTTTTGATCTCTTTGCGGGGTGTGTGTATGTGAATTATTGACGTATGAACATTAACATTTCTGAGTGAAAACGATGTTTTACATAAACAGAAATAAATTTCCATTTATCACATTCCTTTTGTAAAAGAATGACTATGTAGGTCCTCTAAACATATGCACTCGAGTAGAAGCGATTGATTTTAAAGGTTACATTGAGGAAAGCATATGACATCGTCATTCTGCAGGTGTGTCATAAGCTATGTCTTCCTACTGAATTTCTATTTGAATTTCATGTTGTAATAATCTCATGGTCATATTATTAATATTTTATATGATCTAAATATACCATACATAAATTATGTTGACGGGAGGAAAATCAGAAAATTTGCTTTGTGAATATTTATGTGCTGAAAACTTATAAATAAGTATTCAATAAATATTTCTTTATAGATGAATTAAAAAGTCAGCCAAGGTCTCTTGCAACAAGCTGTTATATGACTTGGGCAGAAAAAATAATCCAGAAACTTCTTGTAATTGTATGAGTCCATAAGGGATAATATATGTATAAAAACTCCGAACACATATCATACCGACAGACTATATTCCATAAAATGTGCTCTATTTCCCATAAAAATCAATTGTCTTCAATTTTCAGACCAAAAGGAAAGTAACAACAATAGCTAGCTTGTTAATTTGGTTGTTAATGCCTTATATCATGTCTTTTAATTTAAACTTCAATCCTTTGGAAGTAGACTTATTATCTCCATTAAACAGATCAAGAAACTGAGGCTTCAACTAATCAAGAAACTGAGGCTTCAACTAATTTAATAAGGTTAAATCACCACAATAGCATGACCAATGTTTAAACTCAGTTCCCTCTAATCTTGTGGTTACAACCACTAAACCAGCTGCTGCACACTTATGGCAGAGAAGAGTAGATAAGTAACACGGCAAGGTGAACAATTTGTTTCAGAAAGGAGCATTTCAAATAGAAAAAAGTGCACATAAATGATGCAGGATGCGTTTATGAACTGGCGCATAAATACAAAGTTTTCCAGAGTGTCTACCAGGGCCCAAGGCAACTCTTCAATGGAAAATCTTCATCTGTATTGCAAATACCATTTCTGTGTTTATCTATAACCATGAACATAACATAATATTACAGATGACTGGCTACATGATTTTACGGGGAAAACAACGAAGGCACAGAAGTTCAAGAGAGCAGGAAAAATTGTGAGTTAGAGTTCATAGAAAGCTTTATGAATTTTGCAGCACTCTAATGTAAATCCCAGAGGGGAAAATACTTGCAATGAGACACTTTCCCTCAGAAATCTTGAAAAAATCTTGACATCTTAATTCATTTCCTAGGCTTAAATATTCTAGGCTAGTCTGGTGGCACTGTAATAGCCTGGGCAAACATTTTTATTTATTTCACTGTTGATACCAATATTTGTGCTACAAGCTGCTGTCTGCATTTGCTGCTATTTATTTATTTCCTACAGATCAAATTATTGGCCCAGACAAAACATGGTTTCTGGTGAAGTGCTCCTTGTGTTCATGAGCAAATGGAAAAAGCTTCCATTTTAAGTGTAGGTTTTTGCCACATGACTGAATTAATTCATGTTATAAATATATGAAATCATTTGATATTCATGCCTGTATATGTAGAGTTGAGGCATAATCAAGGCAAATATTAGGTAAATCAAGCAAGCACCCTATTTACACAGGTAGGCAGTAAATATGTCAAAATACTGTGTCCCGTTCCAGCTTAGCCACTTAGCTTCTTTGAGACTTAATTTTATTTCCTCTAGTATTTGTACACTTAGTGCTTTACTGGGTTGACATAGAACACATGAAGCAATGTGAGTGAATCTTAGTAAATCTATGATGTATCAAATATGGCTAAAATTTTTTATTTTGTTTTTTTAATTTTTATTTATTTATTTTTTATTAAAGCAGGATTACTCGGTAGCAAACACTTTCCTCTTGTTTTCTCTTCTCTATGTGGAAAAATAGGAAATAGAACAAGGAAAAATTTGAAAGCAAACATATATCACTTATAGGATGTGTAGAATATATAGACTTGAGTAACTCTTTTGAGCATCTCACAAAAGGTAACATCATGATGAAATATTTTTGGGTCTGTGATGAACCCTCAGGGTGCAGAGTCGGTCCCAAAGCTGGGACTTGTTAGGTAGTGACACTTCTTCCCTGGTCCTCACACTTGCTGGATTCTGGAATTAGCAATGATGGTTTTAACCTTAGTTCTATCACATACTCTTTTTACTTAATCTCCCTGAACCTCAAATCTCACCTGTCAAAAGCATATAGTATCTCTTTCACATGTCCGTTGTGAAGACTGAAGGAGACAGTATATATGAAAAGGCTTTGTAAATTGCAGTGGTTTCTACAGAGAACAATTATTAGGACAACTCACTTAAACTATCTAGATACCTTTTCCAGAGGTCAGCTCCCTCTTAATGTGGAAAAATGGGTTGATGGAATATTACTAATAGGATGGATAGAATTTCGCTTAACTTTTTCTGATTTCTTTCTTCCATATTTCAGACCTGAGATTAATGTATAAATTATTGCTTGAAGATAAGGAATGGAAATTTTCCTAAAAATAAATATTACAAGAAATAATGAATTGCCACAGTATAATGTTCAACAAGTAAACACAGGAACTCGACGCAGGCCTGTAGCTAGACTCAGAGCTAGGGAGGCCCTGTCTCCCTTCTGAGGACATGAAATCCAGGACTTAACGTTTTTCATGAACAGCTACTAAAAGCAGGGGAAATATCTTCTCCCCACATACATACTATAATCCAGCATAGTCTTTATCTTAATGTTACTCCTGTTCCTGTTTAACCTATGTATACATGAGGAAAATAAGCTAAACATGCTCCTCCTCATAGCCATTTCCACTGTAATTTATTTATTTTTTCCAATTTGGAAATACCCATAAATGAAAGTCATTACTTTAGTCTGTCATAGAAACACTATCCTTGAGTTATACATATTTTAATTCTATGCTCTAGGATGTTGTCAAAAATTGATTTAAAAAATTCCCAGCCATACGGAGAGCCTCTTGGCATATTTTGTAAAAATCATTGTTGAAGATTTTATTCATTTTATGTTTTTCGGTGATGCCTTGTAGAAAGATCTATGCTAAATAGTTCCTTTATAATTTAGCATAGAGAAACTTTGTCTTTCATCTCTGAACTTATTTTTTGTTTCTTTTTTATCAGACAATAAAGATCTTAAGTTTCATTTAGCAGATACCTATGTTGATTTGTTCACCTTTGTAAACCCCAGGACAGGGGCTTGCATATTGCAGTGACTCTGCAAATATTTGCTGAATGAATTGATTCAACCGTAATTTCTTTCTTTCTTTTTTTTTTTTTTTTGAGACAGAGTCTCGCTCTGTCGCCCAGGCTGGAGTGTAGTGGCCGGATCTCAGCTCACTGCAAGCTCCGCCTCCCGGGTTCACGCCATTCTCCTGCCTCAGCCTCCTGAGTAGCTGGGACTGCAGGGGCCCACCACCTCGCCCGGCTAGTTTTTTGTATTTTTTTAGTAGAGACGGAGTTTCACCGTGTTAGCCAGGATGGTCTCGATCTTCTGACCTCGTGATCCGCCCGTCTCAGCCTCCCAAAGTGCTGGGATTACAGGCTTGAGCCACCAGCACCCGGCCTGATTCAACCATAATTTCTTCTTTTGTATTGGTTGCAAAGAAACTTAGGGCTAAATGCAGTAACTGTAATAGTCTATGTTGCTGGTATATTTATTTTCTTTAACAATTCTGATTTCATGTTTTCAATTTCTATTTAAACAATTTCAATTTAAACAATATGGAAGAAAAATATAAATGTATTTTAGTTATAAAACACTGCAAACTCTGAAAACTAGTATAGGATGTCATAAAATAAAAAACACTTTATTTTCTAGATAATTAAAACCAATATCATCTGACTTCATTTTATAAAGTATCTAACAACTTATAAAATTAAGTACATTTTTACTAGAAAAAATATAGCCTTTTTTTTTTGAAGCATGAACAAAGTTTTAGACAGAAAACACAATCAGAAAATATACATATATATACTGGATAAAGAAAAACAAATAGTTGAACTTCATTTTTTTTTCCATTAGAAGACATGAGGGGTATATATACACACACACACACATATATACACATATATATGAAAGAAAATGTTGCAAATTTCAAGAGGTGTAAAACATTTGCTATTTAAAAACTTCCCAAAGGACAGTTTAATTTTAGCAATTTAAAACAATGAAAAGCCTGGAAAGTCCTAGCTTCGTGGGTTTGTAAAATCTGTGTTCCCTGAATCTTTCTGTGGGTGTACAGACAGACTTAAATCTAAGCCCAAGTCTTATAGTGATGAAGGGAGAATAACATTAAATGGCCTGTTTAGCTCATTTGACAAGTATCCTGTCACTGGGCTTTGAAATGAAGAGATCCAAAGCCCTTTATTCAAAACTCAGTAATACCTTGGGTCTCATTAAAGGACAGAGGGTAGAATAGAGACCCAAATCAGATGCAACCAGAAAGTAATACTGGCAGGGATGATTGAGCAAATTCTTTGGTTTCCTGGTGCCGACTACATTTATGTGCCTTTGAGGATCATGGAATTCAGTCTCTGAGCAAGTCTGCCACACTCTAGTACACTGTACATATTAGTCTTGTTGAAGGCATTGCTCCCTTCGTTTGCATTTTTTGTACGTTTTAGTAATTCACCTCCTGCTGATCTTTGCTGGGATCTCTTTTAACTGATATTAAAAATGAGATACAATTAATTTATTTTAAGATTTAGGCTTTCTTTCAAGAAGATCTCCATTTTCTAATCAGAAACATGTGTTCCTGTATTAATGACTCTTAAAGTAGGCTCAAACAAAAAACTGGGAGAGATAAGTAAGGGTTTTTAATCTATAGTATTAATGACATATAAGGCAAAAATAAGAGTGTGTTAGATCCTTACTTCCCTCTGGTGGGAGAGTCCGTGAATCTGTGTCTAACACGGGAAGTGGCTGTGACATTCATTAAATGAGCTGTGAGCACACAGCAAACTTTGAGGGATAGGAGTCACACAGTTCCTGTTTTCTCTCCTTGGACAGATTTTA
This sequence comes from Rhinopithecus roxellana, assembly GCF_007565055.1. Lineage (NCBI taxonomy): Eukaryota > Metazoa > Chordata > Mammalia > Primates > Cercopithecidae > Rhinopithecus > Rhinopithecus roxellana. Next base: position 42,099,599 of record NC_044562.1, on the reverse strand, counting down.
GCATGTGAAATAGAAATTAAGAGGACAATGACACATAGATTCTCTATTTGGTTCCTTTTAGTTTTTTCCAAAGTTCGTGTTCCCAAATTCAGGAAACTAAATACTATCGGAAGCTTGGAAATGTTGAGGAACATGACTATTACTTAAATGATTTCTAAAGAGGGTGTATATTGTATTCTAATGAAACCATTAATGAAGATAAATATGTCTAAAATAAATGTTTTGAGAATCTTGAAGTATGCAATCAGTGTTTAACCAGGAATTACAAGCTTCAATTGACATTATCTTTGTTCCTGTCTTAAACTTGGATTTCAACAAACATGTATTTTTCAAATTTACTTTTATCTTAAAAGTCTTTATTTAGAGTTTTCAGGATAAATCTGACATCAAACTAGAAGATCCTGGGCTACACTCAGTGACAGAAGAATTTTAATTTGCATGTATTAAAAATGTATTTTTTTCTTCCGTACCCAATAAAGCAATAAGATAGGAAAAACATGCCAATTAAGAACAGTGACACTCAATATTAGAGATAATCTGTTTAAAACCAAATCCATATATAAATACTTTTTGGAATAAAAATTCAATGATCAAATCTCTTTGAAATGGGCAAAATGTTAAACATGCAATATAAATGACTTTGAGAGACCAGTAGAATCTCTCATGATATTTATGGGAACAATTTTATAAATGCATATATATTTGTATAGTGACACAGATCAACTTGAAGAGTTCTTTGTTTCAGGAACAAAATTCTCAGGGAGAGGCTTGATTTTTCAGTGAGTACAAAGACGGATGGTTCACTAAAGAAGATATGCATAAATTCTACATTTTTGAAGATTTTTCCAAATGAATTAGTTTGCAAAGTAGGAATAAAGGTATTTTAATTGCAGTTAGTAGCAGTGGCTTATAATATCATCAAAATATAATAATTGTTTATAAAAATATAAACAATTTAAATTTGTTTTCATTTAAAATTTAAAACATATACAAGTAGCCTCAGACTTTGATTTTTCATTATTATCTTTTATTATTTTTAATAATATTTCTGTGGATCAGCATATCACAACGTACATTATTGGAAACATTAATACTGCAAAACATGCTGCAAAAATGTGTTATCAAACAACTTTGTTAAAAGCTGTGTATTATAAGGAACTATTTATAATTTTATTAGATATGATTATAGTATTGTAATTTTGTTAAAAAATTATTGATTTTTTTAAAGATGCATGCTAATGATTTTTTTTTTTTAAGATGCATGCTATTTGTGAATGAAATGATGAAATTTCCAGGATTTGCTTCCACATATTATGAAAACAGAGGAAAAGGATAGAGGTGAGGACAGGGATGGGTTAGCCACGGGTTGGTGTTACTGGGCTTGAATGATGAGTACTTGTGGGTTCAGTATGCTATAGAGCCTACATTTGTGTATTTTACCTTTATTTGAAATTCTCCACAACAAAAAGTAAAATAAATAAATAAAAGATGCATGTCTGTTAAATATTTTATAATGAACAAAAGAGCTGTGAGAAGTTCTGGGTAGAAAATCCATTTGTTTATATGAGCTCTTCCAAACTTATAGACCACTGAACTATTCTTTTCAAGGAACATCTGTAAATATCTCTCCTGGACACTTTGGGAATGGCTATATAATAGTAGAGCCAATGTTTTTCCATGTATAATTGTCCATGATAATTTGTCTTATAGCACATAAAAATTCCATCTATATATTGAAAAAACATTAAGATAAAAGGTGGGAAATGTTTAAAATATCTTTTATTTCCAAATTCTAAGAGATTTCAGATGTCTATAAGCATATTAACTATTTTTTTTTCAGTGTCATAGACATTTATCCTGTTGTTAAAGAAAACAAAATTTCAGAAAGAAAGAATAGATGGTAGTAAATATTTTAAAAGATAAGAAACTACTCTTTTTGATTGAATATTTGCCATAAATCTAGTTATGATTGCTTAATATCTAATTGAAAAGCTCTGCCTAAAAACTTCACATATCATTATCAACCTATATAATATTATTTATATATTTTATCCCAAATTTCTATAAAATTTAAGTATCTGTTAAAATTTCAGTTGCATACACATGAATTATTTCTTACTCTAGAAAAGTTAGATTAGCTAGAGACATTCTTCAAAGTGAAATAATTGCTAAATATGATTTATATTTTTATATAAGGTGCTTTATAATTTTGCATGTCTGAGAAACTACATTTTAGTATCAAAATAAGCTAAAGAAATTTACTATTAAGGCTGGGCGCGGTGGCTCAAGCTTGTAATCCCAGCACTTTGGGAGGCCGAGACGGGCGAATCACAAGGTCAGGAGATCGAGACCATCCTGGCTAACACGATGAAACCCCGTCTCTACTAAAGAATACAAAAAACTAGCTGGGCGAGGTGGTGGGCGCCTGTAGTCCCAGCTACTCGGGAGGCTGAGGCAGGAGAATGGCCTAAACCCAGGTGGCGGAGATTGCAGTGAGCTGAGATCTGGCCATTGCACTCCAGCCCGGGCGACAGAGCGAGACTCCGTCTCAAAAAAAAAAAAAAAAAAAAAAAAAAGAAATTTACTAATAAAAAAACTATATATACATTTTTAACTTTGCATCTAAATAAGACAACCTGCATTACTATTTGTAGCTGTCCTTTCTAGCTTTTTAGAGACTAGCAAATTTTTCTTTGTTGACCTTTACGAAAATTTAAACAAGAACACTTGCATTTATTACAATATATTGCCAAAAATTGCATTGATTTCCACTGATGCTATTAATTTGATGAATGTTTTGTTATTTGTACCATTTGCACAGTCAAAACAAGCTAATTATGTCTTAGTGACATTTTTGACAATTGCTTTAACTCTGGCAAAAAAAGTATGTCTTCTTTGCTTGAACAAAAAATTACTCTTGCCTAATGAAAGCTTGAACTAGGCAAGAGAAGACTGGCACATGTTAGAAGTCTTGCAAGTTTCACTTTGGAATAAGTGGTAAACAACCATTTCCCAGGACTCTCTTTTAATAGAAGAGCTCACATTTTGTAGAACAAAATATTATGTACCTGCATAATCTGTTCTTGCATAATGCCCATCTTCAGACTTAGTAGTTGTAGTTGTGTTATCTGTGTTAAAAAATTAACAATACACATTGATTAACTGTTGCCTAAATATGTAATATGAAACTTATATATTTCCTCCAACAATATCTTCATTGCAATTAAGGAATTTTTACAACTGGAGTTCTAAGCAACCTGTATACTAAGACAGATTTACAATGTCAATTTCTGTTTGAGAGCAAATAGTAAAATGAAGAGAGCTTTCTAAAGTTTGAGAAAAGAAGAAGATTCATAATTATAACTGAGAAAAATTGGGTAAAGGAGTAGCAAATCAAAAACTAAGAAAATGCTTGTTTCTGAACAAGAAAGAAAATAGAACATTCTAGTACCTTTTGCTTTTAAAAATGCATTTTAAATATTTGTACTGAATCAATACATAAAAATGAAGTGATTTGCTTTTAGTTTCAAGGATGTCTAATAAATTCTTAGATTCGTTTTAAAAATGTCTTTGACATTCTTTTTTCCCTTTGCAAGAAAATTGTCTGCTATCTTGTGAATATTAGCTTCTGTGTTTATGGCATTGTGACAATACAGTTCCATTGTATAGAGACAGATCTGGATGGTTGCTGAGAGCCCCTCAAAATCCTATAATTGACAAAAATGCTACAGTAGACTCTACGATCCATTGTAAATAAGAACTGCATTTTGGAAATAAAATAGCCGCCTAATAAGGAGTTTTCTTCACTTTTCATTTTTGCACAAAGACTAAAAACATTCTTTGAAATGAATTTTGGTATGAACATTACCTTGACATCGACCCAAAGACATGACTTCAATTTTCTCCTGTTTCTGACACGATGCTTCTTTGATTTGACATGCATTATCATAAGATTTCCCATCAGAAGCGCAGAGGGGATTGAAGTTGGTTTGAGAACAGTCAATATTACACACACACCTAAAAAAACCAGAGAAATAAAAACATGTAATATCAATAGTGTTGTTACCGCATTATAAATAAAACACAAATGAAAGAATTGCTAAGTTGACAAAATGCAAGTTGGCAAAATTGAATTGTATCCTTCCAGGGAAGTTCCTTCACTTTTCTACCTGAGAAGAAAAGAAACACAGAACTAATAGAAAATAATTCAAACAACTGAGCAATGGATAAAAAATGAAAAGGAAAAACTCAAAAATGATCATGAGTTAATCTCTGCCCTGGAACTTTAAAAACATGTACATAAATTTCCATGCTGATATCTGCAGAATAGGAATAGGCTGAGGTAGTCACGAAACTCTGCTTTAGAGTTTTCTTAAATTGAATCTTACTCTTTCTTCTTTTTTTGGGATATTTGACTGGTTAAAGCTTGTGGAAAACTGACTCAGAGGACAGTTCAGAGAAAGCAAACAAGTAAATTATTAGGCATGCAATCAGGAGTTATATTTCTTTGGCATAAATAAAGATGCACATAAAATGTACTAAATGGTAATCTTCAGTTGTCCTTAACATTTTGGGGGGGCCACAATACCCTTCGGAAAAATGAAAGCTATAGATCTCTTCCCAGAAATATCCATATTCATATAAACAACGCTTCTGTATAAAATTTCAGGGTTGTCTTGGGCCCCTTTAGGCATATCCTATGAAACCCCTTCCCAGGTATACAGTGCTATTTTTCTACCCCTCATTTTCAATAATCAAATAATAAATACAAGTTGATTGCCACTCATGATGTTAATATTTTTCTATAATCTAAATAAAAATTCGGTGATTTAATGAGAATTAGGTTACCTAAAGAAGAATTAAACATTTTAAAGAAAATTTTACATGATTGTTCCTATGTCATTATACTTCTCTATTGTATTATTCTGAATATTGGGTATTGTGTGTTTTTTGGTGTGTGTGTACAACCATGTTACAGCTTTAGAATATAAACTCATATTTCAAATTTTTATTAATATTTATGTTGTTTTATAAATAGATTATATGTTTCTCAAAGTCATGAAGCATATATTTTTACTTCTGTATATCTTACTGAGAGCTAGGCATACAATGGCAAGCAGGTTACTACATGCTAGACTCTCAACATGTATTGCTTTATTTAATCCTCACAACAGCTGTTTCACAGACCAAAGATATCACATAAGGTTAGACACTGGTAAATTGTGGAATAAGGACCCACTCATAGATTTAGTAAGCTAAAACCCAACCCCTTCTCTCTAATATCACAGACTGTGTTATTACAGTCTCCTGGAGAACTTTTAAGTATACGGATTCATAAGCAGATTTCTGGGCTCCAGTAAATCTGGGGTAGCTTCTAACATTCTATATTCTTAAGTAGTCATCCTGGCACCAGACTCAATTCCTGGGAATCACTGCTTGATCAGTCTGTTGATTGAGGAAGAGAGGGTTTGTCTACACACCAGTGCATCTCAGAGTGTAGCCCTTAGACCATCTGTGTCAGAATTACCTAGGTTGCTGTTTAAAAATGCTGGCAGAAAATGTGCTAATGAACTTTTTTTTTTTTTTTTGGTAAGAGAATTTCTGTAGGAATGCCTGGTTATTTTTACATTTACCTATTTAGGAACAAATAGCTAGAACAGATGGCAACCATCTCTAAACACTTAACTCATTGAGGAGTGGTGTTCCTACCTCAGCTTTGATGTTGCCATGTGATCACAAGCTACTGGAACATGACATTGCTACCTCAACTGATTCTTGGCATCTGAAAACCTGAGATCAGGAGCTGTCTATGTGTTCAAAGAGCTTCTGGTTCTTACAGAGTGGATGTGGATAAGTGACTTTGTAGGCCAAGCCTTAATCATTATATTAAATAAAAAAGGAGTGGGGAGGTTGACATTTGCATTTATAAAAAGGTAGCGTCTTTTGCCTTCAAACCAGTTTAGATTCTGACTGTTTGTTGTTGTGTTAGACTCTAGGAATTATCTCCTTCAAGGTCTTCTATAAAGTTGTTTGTTAGCAAGAGAAAAACAGAGAGAAAGGTATGTTCTGTCATTTGTCTACCTAAATGGTAAATTACAGAAGATATCAGGGCTTTGAAGGTATCTCCAAATGAACTCCAAAGAAATTTAGAAATATATATATATGTATATATATATATAGTACATTTCTAAATATATATATATAGACAAAAACTAATTGGCAGTTCAGAAACCCATTTGATAGCATGACAAAAGGGTGCAAAAGGAATAGATATGGTGATATGGTTTGGCTGTGTCCTCACCCAAATTTCATCTTGAATTGTAGTTCCCATAATTCCTATGTGTTGTGGTAGCGACCTGGTAGGAGACAATTGAATCATGGGGGCAGGTATTTCCCTTGCTGTTCTCATGATAGTGAATAAGTCTCAAGAGATCTGATGGTTTCATAAAGGGAAATTTCCCTACACAAGCTCTCTTCTCTTGTCTGCTGCCACGCCTTTCACTTTCTGCCATGATTGTGGCTCCCTACTCTATATACTTGCATATATTAAATAAATGCAAGAGTACATTTTAAAAATACTTCATATGGCTCTCAGCAATCAGGGAAATTGGAAATCTATGGAGATTATTTTTCTTTTTGTGAATAAGTGGAAGAAAATTCAAAGATTTTCTAAAATGGCTTGAAAACAATAAGCTGGCCAGGCATGGTGGCTCATGCCTGTAATCCCAGCACCCTGGGAGGCCAAGGTGGGCAGATCACCTAAGGTCAGGAGTTCGAGACCAGCCTGGCCAATATGGTGAAACACCGACTTTACTAAAAATACAAAAATTAGCCAGATGTGCTGGTGGGCACCTGTAATTCCAGCTACTCAGAGGCTGAGGCAGGAGAATCACTTGAATGGGAGAGGTGGAGGTTGCAGTGAGCTGAGATCCCGCCATTACACTCCAGCCTGCGCAACAGAATGGGACTCTGTTTCAAAAACAAAACAAAACAAAACACAAAAACGATGAAGCTTGGGGAAAAGGAAATGTTGTGACTGGATTAACAAGGACCTACCATTTCTATGTTTCCAAAAGACCAGTAAATTCTGATTACATAATCATTATTTACTATATTCCATCTATCTATGTCTATTAAGCTTACTCAATTAGAAAAACATGCAGGATTCCAGGACCACAGTCTGAAACTCCAAGTCCATCCTGATCTCTATTTGCAGTGATTGAATTATCTTTGCATTCCCCAATGGGCCCAAAACCTTGCACACATGAAACTTTCAATAACTACATATTGAATAGATGGCTAAACGAAATGAATGAACACACTAACAATTTTACATTCTTAAAGAAAGGTTGCTATTCTAAAAGTTACTATTACTATGCCCATCTTACAGATAAGAAAATTGAGACTTGGAGAAATCTCACAGCTTGCAAATGGAAGAACCTAAATTAAAATCTAGGCAGTCTGATGCCAGAGCCTGCCCTGTTCTACATACTGAAAGTACAAGGAAAGACAGACCCAAACTCCTATCACAGACCCAAATTCCTATCATTCACCGATTAAAGGAATCCTTTGAGTAAGTAGGATTTGAAAAACAAGGCTATGTCTGCTGTTGGAATAGCTATCACGATTTTACGAATTTAAATCATATTGACTCTTGGTCCTTGTCTTCTCAAACAAGCAATCCAGACTTTTTGTGTATCACTGGGATATATCAGTGAATGTTAAGTTTGAAGACATTGCAAACTAAAACCTGGTTTTAGAATTAGTAACTAATTTTATGGGTGTTAGATTAACCTGACTATCTAAAGCATCAGTTGCTCAGAATATTTTATCCTTAAATAAAATGCTATATAAAGATCCACATGAAAACGAATATTTACACACAAATACACACACACACACACACACAGACACACAAATGTGTAGCTCAATGGACTCTACTGAAATTACAAAATTAGAGGGTTTTAGCATTAATTTTTTTCCAAGTGTCTGCTTCAAACCTTTCAAAGAGGCATTTTGGGAAGTTTACATTCATGGGGTAGAGGGGGTTTTGTGTGTTTATATGAGTGAAAAAATGTGTGTGTGTGGGGTGTGGAGGGTGGAGGGTTCACACTCACCTCCATGGTGCATTTACTGCATTGGTAATGTGCCTGTTTACTTGTTTATACCTCTACCTTTCTGAAACCTTCTCAAGGGCAAGGTGTTTTACTTACCTTTGACATCCTGGTACCTAGTACAGTGCATTAGAAACATCTTCAATAGATGGTTGTTGAATAAATTACTGAGAGAACGGCGGATGGTGTTGAAGGAGTTGAAAATATTCATTGTGTTGTATATTAACTGTGTGTTATATATGAACACCTAGGAGAGATAACTTTGTGCTACTTGGCAGATGTGGGGTCTCCAAAGGAGAGGTGGTTCTTGAAGAACTAAGGCTCACTGTTCTCCTTTTATTTGTGTTTCCACAGACAAGGGAAACAGAGAACAAGCAGTTAGTAATCTCGATGGCATCAAAGTCCAACTGGGACAAGAAAATGTTTTCACCAGGCAGGCTACTACTTCTCATTTGTGGTATTTGGGTACAGTTTCAGGCACCAATATAATTTGAACATGATAGCAACTTGTCAGTTTATTGCTACATTAAACCACTGAAAAACATAAGGCTCTGATAAAAAGGTGACAGAAGAGCCAGGTGCAGCGGTATATGTCTGTAGTCCCAGCCACTCAGGTGGCTGAGGGAGAAGGATCACTTGAGGTTAGGAGTTTGAGAGCAGCCTGGGCAAAATAGTGAGTCCCTGTCTCTAAATAAATAAATAATTAAACATACGTTTTAAAGATTAAAAAAGAAAAAAGAAAAAAGGTAGCAATTATCATATAATGTAATGGTGAAACTGCAGGTCAGTTTAGCAGCATATGTAAATTAATCAAGGGTTTTTCTTTCTACAGAAATGAAAAGCACACATTTTTGAAAACAGAAACTATCCCTTCACTGCTTTTGGCAAACAATTGCATTATTATTCATTCCGAGACGAGTAACTAGTTAATTATAGCATGTCACAAGTATTTTATGTGAGCCAAGGATTTGTAAAGCTGAGGACTGCATGAATGCCTTTAAGGTTTTTTGTGTTTTCTTTTCTTTTCTTCTTTTTTTCAACCTATCTCAGTCTTTTGACATTTTGACACTGCGATTACATAGATCTCTTTTCTTTTAGGCTACAAAGAAAAAGAATCAGCCTTACTCGAAAATAATAATTTCAGGGGTCTGTATGTAGTAATACTACCCTCTGAAAATCCTTCAAAGAAAATTAACATTGACTGAAAACCTTAGCTCTCTGAATTATAAGATAGAAGAGAAATAGGAAATAATTTTTAAAGACCACTTGATGGAGTAAGGAACCTAAACTATAGCAGTAAAAGGTAGCATTTAAGACCACTCATATACATTTATAACTATCTCATCAATATTTTCGGGGGGTTTGACATTAATTTAATTCCCTGCCTCACTTGAAATTGCTCTTCCAAGGATGATCTGCAATGAGTTAAATAAGCTTCTCTGTGTATTTAGAAGTGCCTTGTCATCTGCCAGAGTGTGAGAATGCAGAACCTGGTAGCTAGCAAATTACTTATTCATGTGTCTGGTTTGTGGCTGCCTTCTAATTTCACTAGATTTTGTTTCATCTATTAAACATGGCTGTCACTTATTCCTCTCCCAAGGTCCTTGACTCGTGTCCATTCCGTATTTTGACCACACAATATTCCTAGTTAGTTTCAAAGCACCCAAATGCACTGCAGTGAGGCTGGCTTTCTGGGTTGTTTTGGACCTTGACTGTGGTTTTTTTGTTTCTCTTGAGGGTGTCTTTCTCCGGGGCCATTATGCAGACCCTCTCTGGCCTGGCCAGTAAATGAGGTCAGAGCTGCTGTCTGTGCTCCCTGTCAGATCCGTAATGGATGAACTGCATTATATTAATAACAGTAAAAACAGTGTGTACCTTTCATTCAAGATGCTTATGATACTTTAAGCCCATTTACTCATTAACTCTCACATCACTCCTTTTGATGGAACTTGATTATGAGTATTTTATCTGTAAGGAAACTGCAGTGCAGGAATGACTGAGTTGTGAGAGAAAAAAATGAGGTAAAACATGTGAAAATGCATTGAAAAATTAAACCCTCTATTCAAAGGGTAGAAAAGCATTGACCGGCAAGGCTAGTAAGCCTCCCATGTCATTACTGAGGTCTCAGGTGACTTTTTTTTTGTTTCTTTTTAAAACTTAGAGTGGGTAATCCACTCTAAGTTTTGAAATCTAGGAGGAATGAATAATGCCATTCTCCAGAAGCATTACCCAGGACTGCACTCAGGTTTTCCAGGGTGGCTAGGCTTATCTTGCACGTGGAAAAAGCTTAGTTGCCATTAGTATCGATCTCTTTATAAGGATGCAAAACATAGAAGTTGGCCCATTACATGGGAACGTCTTGGGAATACTGGGCCTTACTGATCAGAAATAGATTAGGACAACAAATAGCCAATCAAAGGAAAACTGAGCTGCGAAACTCTTGCCCTGGGTGGTCCCAGAACTTTCAAAAAACAGAATCACATTTTGAAGAGAGGGAACTATTGCTGGGAAAGAGACTGATGGCCACATATTGAAATAATGTCTAATTATAATAAAAGCAGATGGAGAATGTGACTACAGGTTGGAACTTGGTATTAGATAGACTTGTATTTAATGAGGCTTATTTACTAGCTGGATGGCACTGGGCTACTTCACTTTCCCAAGCTTTAGAATCCTCACCTGTGAAAATGGAGATAATGACTCAAGACTGTAGTCACCAAACGCATATCAATTCCTTAACAAAGTTTCTGAGAAGTTATAATCAAATAAATACTGTCCAGCATTAACTTCTGGCTTTCAAGTCCTGGATTTCAAATTCTAGATGCAGATCAAAATCTTCTGTGGAATACTTAAAAAACCCAGATGGTTGGGTTGCAACTCAGAGATTCTCATTTAGGAGGTCTGCTGTGAGGCCTAGGTTGTCGTTGTTGCCAAAAATGCTACAGGTGATTCTGATGTGCAGACAGGGTGAGTTGGAATTACATTAGATAATCTTTCTCACCTTCTAAGGCTAAGAGATTTTCCAGATTTACTCTATATAAGATTCATCGTGACAAATTTTGTTGCAGTAATATCCGGAGGGGCATTCAGAAATCAGTATCTTAAAGCAAGTTAGATTTTTCTGTGGGAGAAGGTTTGCATCCCCTATTGAGAAATCCCAGCTACTCTGACTCCAGCCTTATCTTTTTTTCCTTTTCTATTCATTCCATTATAAGAAATTTAATATTCTTGTTTAATGTACACTATTCAGTGACATGCTTTAAAAGGCTTTACTCATATGGCACATACTCCATGCAATATGTGGTTGGTGTCAGATGAGAGGGACAAGTGATTAAACACAGTGATCCAAAAACATCAGTGGCAAAGCTGTCAGCAGAATTAATTTGCCAAGTAAAACCAAGACCAAGTGGCAAAAAGGAGTGAAATTATCATGAGGTTCCCCTGTGTCTCGCACCTTGCTCCAACTTCCTTATGACTCTTTCGTTTAATGCTCATAAGATAGGGAGGAGGAGGTGGAAAGTGAACTGTCTGGAAAGAAGAGTAGGATTTAGATGAAGAAGAGTGGTGGAGAGAATGCCTGGGGAAATGTATGGAGGAAGACAGTGCACAGTGTGCTGGGAGGATCACAGATAGATCAGTCTGATTAGAATGAACTCTTCTCATCCAACGTGACTAAACACAATGCTCTAGACAGATTGCAAAGGGCCTCAATTCCAGTCCAAGGAGTGACCTTTATCTTCTGGGCAATGGGGAGTCCTGAAAGCTTTTTGAGCACAGTGTGATGAGAAGGTCAACATGATGAAAGCGGTGCTTTAGAAAGATGACGCTAGCAGTAGAGTGCAGGCAGAGGGACTAGTTCCCAGGCTATTGCTGTTAGGTATAGGGACAAGGAAGGAAAGCCCCAGAGGGAGGCATTCACTATATGGAAGAAAAGGAAGAGTCATTAGGACTTGGTGGCTCGCTACTTAAGGCATATTATAGTGAAGCACCAAGGCAAAAATCTAACCACCATGTCCTTCCTGCTCTACCCTTTCCTGCTTTTTTCCTGATCTGTACTACGTTCCAAACCAGAAACTTATTACAGGAGCTGCCAAGCTAAGGGAGGGAGGCAGCTGTGTGTGTGACTCAGGAAAGCTTTCTTTCCTCATAGGGAGAGTTTTCTGCCTTCACTATTAGGACAGAAGCAAACAGGCTTCTACCACAACAGTGATAGCACGCAAGCACCCTTAACTACAACTGAAGGAGAATAATGCCTTCAATTAATGTATACTCTGCCTGGTTCCAGGGTTGATTTAAAATGACTGAAACAAAACCATAGGGGCGGCAGAGACTTATTAATGCCCACTGCGTTAGTGAGCAAAGAAGGCTCCTTCCAAGGCAGAAGTTGCTTCCATGTCCCTCTTCAGTACATATGATAGATGGAAGCAGGATTTAACTCTCCATCCATTGTCATGGATCACGATTGCCTTTTCCTCAGGATTATTTTTTCTTTTTAGAAGTAGCTGCATTTACATCTTAAAATAATCAAAGCAAACAATTCTTCTTACTCATGTACATTTTTAAAAGTATCTTGAAGCAAAATTCCTCATTAGCATCATGTGTATGTGCTTGCTCATTAAGCTGGAAAACATATTCAATAACCAAGGGTAACTTTGTGATCACGGAGAAGTGCGGTCGCTCCGACTGGATGGGTCTTTATACACACCAGAGTCAGGAAGCATGAAAACCCCAGAATAAAAAGTTGGGAGGAAAAACAATACAATAAAGTTACTAAAAAATCACCTTTGAATAATGTGGTAGACTAGGTTCCCACTCGCTCCATTCTGTCATTATCACATTGAACGTTTAAGCACATTCCCAAGCATCGGGATTCCCACACCCACTTTAGTGATTGGGGTGGCTTCATGTTTGTGTTTTACCAACTGGCCCTCTGCTATGCTTTCACTTGACAAAAGGCTTTTAGGAGTAAATGTGTATGAACATCATTACAGTTTAGATTTCCCACGAAACTGCAACTCCACATCATGCCCTTGGATTTTATCCATGAAAGATAAGAAACAACGGATGAATTACAGCTTTGCACTTTGGTAAAGCTGCTAGTTTGAAAATAATTGGCCACTATATTGTTCAGGTGGCTTTTATTTGTTTGGCTTATGTTTGTTTATCTTATTATAAGAACACTCATGATAATTATTTTCAGAGAACACAAAGTAGTCTTACCTGGTGATATGGCACATTTCCTTTTATTAGATAATTGAGTCAGTTATAAGATCTTTTGTATTTTCCTTTGTTGCTTGGCTCTCAGGGAGCTCAGAGATAAGCAGTGAGTGTGTGTGATTGTGTGTGTGTATATAAAATGAAGGACAGGTGGTATACGAAAACAACAAATCCTCAATTTAACAAGTTTAATAGATTTCTTTCATCTTATGATATAAAGGTAGGAAAATAAGGTGACATTTGTGCACTTGCAACAAATCATCATGGAATTAATTCTCAGTGTTTTTGTAACATGTTATTTCTCAGTTGATGTTTGCTAAAGATTATACTGCTATAATTGAGTATAAAAATAAAGTACTAATTAAATCACGTTGATATTAACTAACTCTTCATAATTAGAACTTATACCAAATGTTTACCCTTCATGATTATATCAATCTTTTACTTATTAATTTTGGGGTCAATTTACTTTAAATTTACTTTAAAAATAATATTTAATACATATTATACCACACTATAATAAATATCATATTTGAATAAAGATAAATATAATAGAAACATTTATAGGAGCACTGTACCTGAAACTTGGAAAGAGAAGATGGAAAATATGATTAAGGTAGGAGAATGCCTTAATTTTATCTGTAATGTTATGGTTCTTAAGATCAAAAGCAAATATGCTAAATGTTTGCATCTGTTCAAATTAGGTGGTAGAGCACAAGTATTATATTACTTTTAATAGTTTCAAAACACTGTACTTTATCATTTAAAATAAAAATATTAGGTTTGACATTTTGCTTAAAATGATTAAATTATCAATCTTGGTAAATAGATTTTGCATGATTTTGATCAGGAAAGTTTATTTCTAAGTTGTTTAAACAAACTGAAAAAGAAATATGTGCATGGAGACATTCCACTGGACCAAGATAATGCTTCTTTGAAAATAACTACTTAAGATTGAGTTTATGTCTGTCTAAAAGCGACTTTCAAGCAGAGTTTATTATATGAAGGGAATCATCTCTCTCTGTCTCCTCATCTTACGTGTTTGCCCACTAAAATATTAAACTCAAAAACACATGGTGGCATTTTAGTTTACAGCCTCAAACCAGCCATTCCTCATTGACTTCCTGCAGTATTGCCAGTGAGTTTTGATTGCTCTGAGAGAGGACTGTGTGGTCAGAAATAGTTGTGAGCTATTCTGAAACTCTCAGGATGAAGGACTTTAAGTAGAAATGTTTGAATATTTTGCCTTGAAATAAAAATGCTTCTCAGTTTCTCAAAAACATTAAGCTTTATAAAGTAAGAAAGGACAGGATCTGTGATTACCTTCCTAGAGTGAACCCTAGGTAAGGTCCTCTGGTCAAAGGTATTTGGAGGTCTGCAGCTATACTGCCACTTTTTTTCCCCCCACCGAGGCATATACATTTTAGTTTACTACAGATCTCATTTAATTCTATTGAATCGCATAAGTGTAGCTGAGCACCTACTTGGTACAAGGTACTAGGCTGAACATCAGAGACAAAGATGATGCTTACGATTACAGTTGGCAACAGAGATCAAAACAGAAGGAGAAAAACAAATATTCATCAAACAAAGTCATCAGAGCTTGGCTTTGTTAGCATGAAAATGTATTTTGCTATCACCGAGCAGTAATAACTACTTATACCTGGTGGGTACAAAAAGCTTTCACGGAGGATGTGATGCTTAAGCTGGAACTTGGAAAAGGAGTAGAATTTCAGCAGGTGGTCTCCCTGCTGACTTGTAACAAGAGGACATGTAAATCTTTTCTCCACTGAGGATTTCCCCCTAACGGTGTCATTCTCATGCTCATCCCAGATGAGTCAAGTAACACAGAATTGTATTTTAACTTAAATGTATCATTGACTCAAAAGCATTTTTTAGGTACTGATAATGGGCTGAATTCCTCATTGCAAGATTCATGGGTCTATGTGTTTTTCACTAAACCATGTGAAGAAAACAGGTTGGAGATTAAGTGACTATAGCTACAGATAAAGTTGGAACAAAGAATCTACGAGCATCCACCCCAGGAAGGAAGAATTCCCCAATGAAGAGAACATAGTTGGAGCCCTGGACACTTAGGAATCACTGAATAATTTACTGATTGGAAGGACATTAAAGAAATGCTGAAAAATCAAACAGGAGTCCTCATTAATTCATTCATTCACTCGACCATTCTATGTGGAGTGGCTACTCTGTGCAAAACACTGTGCTAGGGGTCAGGGAAGGCAGAGGAACTTGCTAAATTCATGTAGCAAAAGATCCAGCAGAAAAGAATCAGCAAAGACTGCAAGGGTGGTAGGAAGACAAGAATGAGCTGGACAAACAATTGATATTATTCTTAAGCCTGGGTGTACAAAACGGTTTTGCTCTTGGCTTCATCTTAGAAGACTTTTTAAGCTGCATAATCAAATGTAGACTTTTCTTTCAATAATAGTAAGTGGACACTACAGGAATGTAATATGTTTTTTAAATGGGTGTTTTGAATTCCTTCTAAGAGGAAATATCATTTTTATGAAACCAATAAGCTATTGACAAACATTAGAGTTATCAGTTACCTGAAATTTGGCAATATTTTTATTATTGTAATTTGTTTGGTGATTGTATATATTATATATAGTGTGTGAAAGCGATCTGATTCATCCTTACCCAGTCTAGTCATCCATTTTATACATTGTCAGTCTTCTATTTTAAGCAAGCTCAGTTATAAACTCTTTAAATTCAAAATATTTTTATTTCTACATATTATCTTTTTTTTTTTTTTTTTTTTTTTTTGAGACAGAGTCTTGCTCTGTCACCCAGGCTGGAGTGGAGTGGCACAGTCTCCGGTCACTGCAAACTCCACCTCCCGGGTTCACACCATTCTCCTCCCTCAGTCTCTCGAGTAGCTGGGACTACAGGCGCCCACCAGCACGCTGAGCCCACCGCCATGCCCGGCTAATTTTTTGTATTTTTAGTAGAGACGAGGTTTCACCATGTTATCCAGGATGGTCTTGATCTCCTGACCTCGTGATCCACCCGCCTTGGCCTCCCAAAGTGCTGGGATTACAGGCTTGAGCCACCGCACCCGGCCTACATATTATATTCTATCTTGTTTTCAAAATAAATATCGTTAAGGGCCACGCTATATATGTACATAGCAGAAAACATAAATGCTGTTTAAATAAGTTAGGTTATAGTTGATTACAATTTAAAATCACTGGGTGATAACTTTTGTTGTGTCTCTGAATAGTAGGTGTTCTATACCTTTCTCACTGACATAAGGTCTACTGAGACTTGACAGTTTTCAGGCAGGCAGATTTGGAGCATGCTTACATTATCATCACACACATATCAAGGTACAATGGAACCTATGCCAACAAACCATGCAGGATACTTTCATTATGCACCCAAATGGTGTATTAGCTGGGGGCCCCTTCACAGGAGTTGAAGTTTAAGCTTATGTTTTCCTTGATAAAATGCTAGTCCTAAATAATTATGAACCGGTTTGTTCTCTTATTTAGGATTTTTTCCTAATAGGCAAAAGTACTTTTAAAATGTAAAGTTCTAATCAAAAGTAACAGAATATAATTTAAAAATATATAAAATATTTAGAAAGAAATGTGATGACTTTAACTTTGTATTCATACTCATAGATTACAGAGTCACTTGGATCACAAAATACTCATTATTATTATAATAAGAAAATTTACCAGTATATAAGTTGGAATACAAAGGTATAAAAAATTAGTAAAAATGTATACAAATTAAAAATACTCTTCCCTGATTATAGAAAAACCATAGAGGCTGGTCTACAATTAGGATACTAAGATGCTCAGGTTATAAAAACAGCAAAAGATAAGTCCATATGTATAAATTACCAGGGAAATAACAGAGTTTCTGAATTGCTCTCCCATTTCTACTTGCCTTTCCTCAAGTCAGTTCATGCTGCAGCTAGGGCAATGCCTTTAAGGTGTAAATGAGAATCATTCCCTTGCTTAAAATCTAGCAAAGGCCTCCTTCCCCTGGACCCTAGAATAAAACCTGTAGTTCTTACCATGGTTCATGAGACCCTGTGTGATCTGGCTCTTGACTACCTATGCCATTATATTTCTGATCAATCTTATACACTCTTTCTGTACTCCAACTACACTAGACTTTTATTGCTCCTTCAACATGCCACATGCTTCTGCCACCAGCACTTTTCACTTGCTGTTCCCTCTGCCTGGAATGTCCTAATCTCAGATACTTGCATGGCTCAAATATTACTTTTCTGACAAACCTACCCTGACTGCCCTATTTAACGAAGCACCAGTTTAATCTCTGAATCATCATGGTATGATATTACATGCTTGTTTTTTGTTGTTGTTGTTGTTGTTTCTTTTTTTGAGACAGAGTCTCGCTCTATCCCCCAGGCTGGAATGCAGTGGCACGATCTTGGAGCACCATAACCTCCGCCTCCTGGGTTCAAGCGATTCTCCTGCCTCAGCCTCCAAGTAGCTGGAATTACGGGCGCCTGCCACCATGCCCAGCTGATTTTTGTATTTTTAGTAGAGACAGGGTTTCGCTATGTTGGCCAGGCTGGTCTCAAACTCCTGACCTCAGGCGATCCACCCGCCTTGGCCTCCCAAAGTGCTGGGATTTACAGGCATGAACCACTGCGCCTGGCCCATACTTGATTTTTTTAATTGTCTCTTTTCTTCACTAGAATGTACACTTACACATAGAAAGTGACCTCGTCTGCTTTGTTCAGTGTTGTACTCTTCACAACTAGAACAATGGTTGATGCAAAATAGGCACTCAATAAATATTTGTTGAAAAAATGAGTAAGTGAATGAATACATTCTGAATTTAAAATATGCTTATATTTCAGTGATCTAGACATAAAGTTTAGATTCAAATTATATGGTTAATTAGATCAATGCATGTTGTTTTGCTCCAATTATCAAAAACGTATGTTTATTTATACATATGATAAATATTTGTTAATTTTTGTTAAATGCCTAGCTCATAGTGGATGTGCAATAGATATTTGTTGAATAAATGGAGTACCTACCATGTACAAGTTATTAGACATTTTGGTATTTAATTACCAAACAGTGGTCCAAATACCCCTATTAGGTAGAATAGGTTATTTTAAACATGATGATGAATTTTGTGCCCTAATGATCAGTCTTCAGTAATCAATGTGAACGGTAAAGGTCCCCAGAGTTTGAGAGCCCTAGGCTACATGCAGTGCATCCAATTAGCCTTTTCACTATCTATATACATTCTTAGTATTAAAATTCATATTATGTAATTTTCATATTTTTTCATTGTGATGCCCAAAATGGTTTAGATTCTCTGTCTGAATCTCCTTATTCTGAACAAAAACTCAATCAGCATTTTCTTTCAATGGTTACTTAATCTGTACCAATCTTTGCTGTTAGTGTCCCTAAGATCACCTATCCTTCAAAGTATGACTCAATCTTTTTTCCAGAGGTGGAAAATGATTGAAGGTTACTGTCTGCTGTAAGCCTTTCCAAACTGAGCAGTTTCTTCTTTAGGCAATTCAGTATGTGTCTAATTTAAGTAATTTGATCATTTGATTATTCTGATCTGACTTCCGATTATACTCGCATCAAGACATCTATTTTATTTCAAAGATGCAGGGACGCTACTGAAAAACCAAATAAACTTGGGCCTGTTTTGGTTGAAACTACTTTCTGTGGGTTCAAAAGTTTAGGTAGAACAAGAAGAAAAATGAGTATCAATGTATTGCGTATGCAACTATTATTAAATCATGAACTGCAACAGAAGGATGTTAAATATTACATAAATACTTTGAAGTGAAAGATGTTGCCTTTTCACAGGCAATGTTTTTATTTTGACTATGGTTTCCAGAGCCTACTATCATAAGGCATTTTTGCAGCAAATGTAGTTAATAAGGCAAGCAACTGCAAAGCAGATAATACCTCCCTTTGTGTACTTAGAGAGACTTCTTAGGCAGCAATGTTCTTCTGACTTTCTGATACACATGTTCTGCCTGGGGAGACAGCACGCTGTTAGGTTTGTGCCTAGTTAACATTTGGGATTGGGCTGTATCTTGATATATAAGGTTTAGGCTAAACAAAGATTTATAAAAATTGAATCTAAAGATGATAACTGTGACTTGTCATTGGAATATTTTTATTGACCGAGGGACATTAAAATGGTTCAATGGCATTCTAGAGGCTATCACTGAAGTTTTTTTTTTTTTTTTTTTTTTTTTTTTTTGCCAGTCTGGTAATGACTAAAATGTATACAGGGTTTTAGATGCTCATTCTGAACTTGGTCCATTCAGCTACATAATCTGCAATATGTGTGCCCCTTTAAAATAATTTATGATTAAAGTCTGCAACTGTGGCTAAATTGCACACATTAGGGTCTACACTTTTTTAAAGGCTAAAGAATGATTATCATATTCACAATGTTTTTAAAGAGTAGAAAGCAGAAGCCTTTTAAATATAATACACTTTGAAGTAAATGTGTTTAAGCAATCCACACTAAATAAAAGGGCAACTATATTTTTTAAAAGATAATACATATGCAGGAAACAATGGTGGCCACTTAATAAGTAGCCAAAAACTTTGAAATGTGACATTAAGGAGAAGGCTCATTTCTATGAGAAAATACATATGATTTTACTTGGTATCACATTCAGGAAAGCTGTTAGGTTGCTTGAGAGGCTAGGGTCCATTCTCTTTTCTTTGAAGCATAATGCCAGTGTCACGAATGTTGGTGTTGTCTCACTGTATCATAATACAGTGTCATAGTTCAAGCAATCACGGTGCCAGCTTAAACTAACTGAAAGTATAGGCTTATAGTCTTAGAAAATGATAGATGTTTTCATAGGAGAAGACACTTAAAATGAATGTTGATTAAACATAAGGTCTATACAGAGATGTATTAATACATTTATTCAATGCCTTGGGTCACACAGAAAGGTACTCACTTTTTAGCCTACAAATTCTAAAGACTACCTTAAATAGAGGACAATGATGGTACCAATATTTGGGGTTGTGACCATATCATAAGACAGAACTTGCACATGGACCAAAGCTGACAGAATCCCATGAACTGAGAGATAGGATTAACTCTTAAGAAAATCATTAGAAATTAGGGTATAGGGAGCTGAATAGGATGATTTTCATTTTCATTCAACATTGTCTAATTAATTGGTGAATACATGTCTACCTTTGTTTATTAACAATTCAAAATTAGATTAGATCGGTCAAGGGTCATTCATTTTATAATCTTTTTGGACACTACAGTTTGATCATGGCAACCTAAAACTCTGCAGTAACTATCTGCATAAGGCACTCAATCAAATGACTAATATCATTGTAATCTCATGCCTCATCAACTGAAACATGAGCTGTGAAACACTAATACTCACTCCTGGCTTAAGAAGACCCTGCTTTCAGTAGATGAAGTATGCCAAGGATCCTGTGAGTCCATCTTATAGCCTTTCACATTTTCATTCATGTTCTTTTAGCAGCTAGTTATTAGAAGTCCAGTAAAATTGAATGTTTCTCTTTTGCAGCCAATAAATGAAAATCAGAGTCCAAAAGGTGCTATCCTCAAATGAAATGAGAAAAAAGAAGCTAAGTTGTGTTTTCTTGAGCATTAACCTAATATTAGATCTTCCAATTGAGTAATAAAGCAGCATGGCAGAAAGCTGGAGAAGAAAAATTGCAAAGCAGAATTCTAGTGTTTTCATTCATTTAGTCATTTACTCAACAGATCTGTGCTGAATATCTAACATGTCGCATCACTGTTTTTTGGATACAAGGATGGGCAAGACAATACCCTACAATTAAGAGAAAGAGACAAAAAATTAATTACAGAATGTTGTTTTAGAGCAAATGCAAGGCTGCATGATTAACTGAGATTGGGGTGTGATGGAGTGTCAAGGTTTCCTAGAGAAGGAATATAAATTGAGTAGGCCTTGGTTGGGCACAGAAGTGGGAGACAAATCTCCAATGTAGAGGAGAGTTTCTGTCCAAGCACAGAGGCATGAAGCTATTGGTGACTTGGAGCTACAGGTGACTTGGTAGAGCTGGAGGTTCTCATGCACTGGGGCGAGGAGTGAAGTGAGGCTGAAGAGGCAGGTGGGGCCAGGTCATGCGGTAGGTAGATGACCTGCTAAGGACTTTGAAACCATGTGGTAGGTGTATGAACTGCTAAGGACCTTGAAGACACAGGGAGCTTTGAAGAATGGGAGCAGAAGGATGACAGAGAGAGTTGCTTATTTTAGAAGTACCCTCTGTCAGGAGGAATAGGAATTGGTTAGAGAGATTGAGACAGGAAGCAGGGAGACCAGTTCAAAAGCCATATATCAATAGAGTGGAGTAATGTGGAGGCCGGGATTAACTATCTGATTATACCATTTGGCAGCACTCACCATAGATGAACATTCTATTCTTTTTCTCACTTTTTGTGTTACCACTTTCTGCTGTTTTTCCTTGTACCTCTGGTTCCCCCTTCTTAGCCTGTTTAATACATCTTTTTATCTTTCATGCTCTATAGGTTGGTGTTCTTCAAAGCTCAGTCCTAATTCCTGTTTCTCTTTCTCTCTTTGCCGTTTCTCTATAGGCAGTCGCTTCAATTCAGTCCGACAAGTTCAAATTTATTTTTCCAGGCCAGAATCCACTAGAACCCAACCACTAGAATTCAACTGTCTGCTTCACATATCCACTTGGGTGTCTCATAGGCACCATAAACTAACATTAAAAATTAAACCCTTGTTCTTTTCCCAGATATTTACTTCCACTTGAATTGACCCCCCTCAGTAATTGGCATCTACATCCATCAAGTAGGCAAGTTAGAAGCCTACGAGTCAGAGTTGATATATCCATTCTTACCTCTCACTGTAATCTTTCACCTCTTTACCCTCACTTTCCCCACTGTTACCTCAGGTGACAAGCTTATCAAAGATAACAAGCCTTTGGCTTGTTGATGGAGTTAGAGCAAGAGATTGGAGGGGAAGGGGAGAATTTGTACCATTTGATTCTATGAAGATGATAAATCCTACTGGAGTCTGTAAGAATGCAAGCCTTGTTAGAGGCAGTTTTTGTTTATCTGAGTCTCAGATTTCTATTCTCTCTCAATAAACAAATATTCTTTCTAATTGGCAAACTCATTTGAGATAGCCAGGAGAAAAAACTATCTAGCTGTGTTAGAATTTCTATACATCAGAGAGTGAGAGGTAAAGGGCTTCAACATTTCCTCTTTGCTTTTAGCTTATCCTTATTATATTGCATTTCTTTTTACCCTTACATATTGAGGCACCATAAATAACCACTTCCTGATTCTTCTTCCTTCTCAGTTTTGCAAACATTTTTCACTTATTCATACCCTTTAATCATTTAGAGTACTTGATTTTCTTCCCCTTATTTTATTTTATTCAACCATTACTTAAAAGAGGATTTGACTGACTTCATCCTATTGAATTGGTGAACCCATAGCTTGGCAATGCCGGGTGGGGATCAGCTGGAAATAGGGCTAGACTAAATCCCCTCTCCTCCTTCCCCTGTTGCTCTTCCCCATCCAAATCCCCTGATGATATCCACTTGAAACTTTGATCCAATATATTTTCAGGCAGCAAAAGCATAATTATTTCAACATTTTAAATTCATGAATTTGAGAATCTCATGCATTAAGTGGCAAAATTATAGTTTTTCCATGAAATTAGGCAATTTTTTTTGTCCACTTGTATTTTTTTCAAGGTAGCGAAATAACTTTGCTACGTTAATGTAGTAGCCAGGATATGCTAAGATCTTATTCTTAATTTGCTGTACGTAAGTGATCAAATCAATTCCTTCTAGCCACAATCATATTAATATTATTATACAATATCATTATTCTAAATTACACACATTCAGACAACATCTACTGTAATGCTTGGTATTTAAAGAGAAATCTTCTTGGAAATAATTTTACATTTTGTACATATCTATTATAAATAAAACAAATAAATAAAAGTAAATCAACAGTTGCTATTTTTCTATTAGACTGCCACTATCGCAATATATTATGTTGAATGTGTTCTTTTTTATGTGAATCATCACATGCCATCTATTTGATTTCAGTAAAAGAGTAGAAGTAGGCTATACTTTTTTTTTTAACTTGTACTATCAGAACTCTTAAAACATAAAAGATGGTAATAAATTACTCAATACATCTTCATTAGAATCATTTTTGAGAAGTATTATAAATATTTTTACTTAGATAAGTTATACAAAATTTGTTATTTCAGCTCACAGTGCCCTGAAACATATAAATACATAGTCGCTGGTCTCACCTTGGCTAAACAATTTAAATAACAACAACAAAAAAATAAAGCCACATTGCATGCCAGGAATTTAACTTTGACTTAATTCTGAGCTTAAGGAAGGAAAAGATAACTCTACCATAATGGATGCACATTTAGAAAAAAAATAATGTTAATGTAAAAATAGCTTTGAAAATTTGTTTTTAGAATTGCTTCCTTCCTCTGAAATGATGATTATAACATGCACAAAATATTACATTTTTAAATGTCTTTTTTTTTCTCTTTCAGGGTCCTTGTATTTTGCATTGACTT
Source organism: Rhinopithecus roxellana (assembly GCF_007565055.1). Classification (NCBI taxonomy): domain Eukaryota; kingdom Metazoa; phylum Chordata; class Mammalia; order Primates; family Cercopithecidae; genus Rhinopithecus; species Rhinopithecus roxellana. The sequence goes on along the minus strand of NC_044562.1, from coordinate 42,075,668 downwards.
TCCCTGATGATATATTAAAGTTGGCACATTTTTCTTTACTAAGAATAAAAGGCATTGAAAAGGTGCTGGATGGCGATTCAATAGGACAGACAAGGTTAATCAAATAATTAGAATAATATGTAAACCGTGTTCAAAATGATTAGAACACTACATGGAGAATTGGTTTTGGATGATGAGAATTATTTTAAAGGCCTTCAGCTTTCATAATGTGAAAAATTTAGTGCAATTATACTATTTTTCTTTGCTCACATAGATGAAGTGTTCTCTTTCAGAAATATGTCTGAGCAGATACACACACTAAAATAGTAGGTTTCATACTATGCTTCTAGGAAACCATTCTGTTGGGAGCACAACCAAGATGTTCTGCCACTAAAATAAAATAATAACAGCTTTTTTCCAGGCTCTGAGGAAAACAAGTTAAAAAAGAAATTTTTCTGAATTGTAAGTTTTTCTTCCCTACCCTCTTATTTCCAGCATTGTTGGTTCTTCAATTTGCCTAGTGGCATGTGCTGCTAAATTTGACAAAATGAATGAACCAAGAACATCTAAGAAACAAGGCAAATCTTATATATGTTAATTCTCAAATATGCATTAGGAATCATTACTTTTTATGTGTGGAGACTTGCATACATATAAAAAGTCATACTTCTGCAGGTGAATTTCCTTCTAATTCAATTCAATTAAAATGTCATTATTTCATGAACATTTTCAACAAATATCAAGATTTTCAGGTGCTCAAGCACTTAAACATGACTGCAAACCACTCAAATATAATGCTAAACTTACTGATTTTATACATATATATATATATGTATATACTTAGTGTAAACTGCAATCCAGATATTTTCAACTATATTTGAGAATCAGGAGTAGGTATGATGATTATATCTTATATCGTTTGAGCTCATGAATTTCTCTGAAATAGCAAAGAAAATACAAAGAAATTAGAAAATGCATTAGCCCATCTCTGTGTTGGGAAAGTTATTTTCAAAAAGTGTTATGGTAAGGGATACTATTAATGGCTGCATATCTAATTTAACTTGAGACCTTGAAAATAGTCTCTAGTTTGCATTCCATTAAAAGTTTTTAATAAGATTTCAACAAAAATAATAATAAAAGCATTCCATTTCACCTTTGCTTCTCCTTAACAATTCAAAGTATCAATTATAATATAACCTTCATTTGACTTGCAACCATCTCTGTGTCTGTGCTTTCAACAGCATATTGAATTGTATGCTAATACTTTAAGGGCAAAATACATTTCTTGTTTTACTTTTGAACTTTTGTTCTATTTTAAAGTGACCTCTCAAATGTATAATACTCAACAACATTTTATCTATTTAATAGTTTTTCTTAAGCATTGATCATTTAGAATAGGTTGAAAAGCATATTAAAAAGTTTAAGAATACCTAGTCCTCCCTTACATCTTAAAGAGAGACTGTATCCTTGCAAGGACAGGTGTTGTCTTTCTTTTTAAATTATCACACCAATACTACTCTGGGGTTGAGAACACTTACTTCCTCAATTTTCTTTGATTTTACCAGTCACTTTCCTAGGAGAACTGATCACAGGGCTCTCAGAAGAACTAGGCTGAAGCAGGATATCAAAGAAAACAAATGAAATTTTGATTATTGAAGGTTCTGGAGTACTTTCTCCCTTTAAAGAAGTGTAGAAATTAAGAAAGGGAATAGAATAAAATTTGAAAAAGAAAGAAAAATGAGAAGATGTAGAAAAAGACAAAGGGTGAAACAGACACAAGAGAATTATCTTTCAAAGCAGACTCTACCATTCCCAGATTTTTCTTACTACCCTTGATTCCTCAATTAATCAGTGAATAAACCATAAATCCTCTTTTCACAACAGTATTTCTCAAAGTCTGGCCTGTAAAGAAGACAAACTGGAGGCCTCTGGGAATCGGCTCTAAATGGGCAGGGTGGTGAAGAGATGAGTCCCCTCCATGGGGGCAAAGTTAGACCCGGTGGGAGCAATAGCGTGGGGTATGTGGACTGCAGGCTGGTTAGCTAGGGTAGTTTGCAAGGAGGACTATAAATATTTCGGGAATATTTTTGCCAATTTACCTTACTATGTAGAAAATGAAACAGAATTTGTAGTTTATTCATTACCAGTAAATAGTCTTAACTCTTTGGGTCGTGGTAAGAAGAGCTTCTACACAGCTCCCAAGTGACACCTAAAGACAGAGACAAGTCCTAGTATAAGACAAATGACGGCTCATATTAGAAGGAGACATACAAAATTGATTTATACTCTATTTCCCTTTGTTTTGTTGTCATTATTTAGAAATGAAAGATTAATTAGTGGTAGCTGAATCTTGCCTGTATATGACATGTATTTTAATTAACAGGCAATTAAATTGCTAACTTTTCTTTCTAAAATTCAGTGTTTGACCCATACATTAAGTTAATAAATTTAAGGAGGATAAAACAAAAGCCAAACTACATACTCCAGAGTATGTATTGAGTATATACCCTGTGGGGTGAATATATTGACTGAAAATGGGAAACAGTTCAGGAATCAAATAACAGAAAAGCATACTAGGAATCAAGATCAAAGAGGCAGTTACTCAAGGGGGTCTGGGGCTTTGTTAATGAGCAAGGCTTGGATGACCTAAAGACTGTCCTCCTAGGTACTGATTTTGTGGTATGTGTGGGCCCCATACTGAAAGAACGGAGACCATAGTAAACCTGAGAGCAATTTAAAGAATAGCCATGGCTAGACCGGAAGTGGAAAGAAGAGACAGAAAGATAGTGTGATAGAATAAGATGCAGGACTCCATGTGCCATAACTAAGAGTGACAAGACGCAAGCAAAAGTATGAATTTGAGAACTGCCCCAGGAGCATCATAATACATGGAAACATTGGGGTGTGGAGAAGAGCTTCAAACTGAAAAGCAGCAGGGGCAGATGGAGGTGTGGGAAATCTAACGAATTTTAAAAATCTGAATGAGCTGAAGTAAGGAGGACAGATGTCTTCGAATGCGAAAAAAGCAAATACAGGAACTAAGTCCTTAGTTCATAGCTTAGTTTTTTTTAATAATTCAGTTGTCATTGTTCCATTGTTGCCTGGAATTAAGATTTGTAGAAGAGAAGCCTGAGGTCATTCTCATTTTTGTTCCTTTGTAGGTATCTAAGTTGCAACTGCATTTCACAGAAATCCCCTTGTGCATGGTTTTGGGTTAGTGTTGGCCATAAGAGAATTGTCTGGAAATGAAGCTATACCCATTAGTCTCTGCACGTCTATGGAGGGTGTCAGGTGCAGCTGCTGATCACACTGATCACTGCTGATCTGTTGCTGCCTCACTTTGCTGATGTGGGGCAGTAGGGAGGCCTGCAGCATCTCAAGCTCCCACTAGACCTCCTCCATCAGCCTCTCTGAGTCCAAACCCAGGCAGTGTGCAGCTTCATAGTAAAAGTTTCAACTTCTACAGGTCATCCTCATCATTGAAGTGGAAGGCTAGGAGAGAGAGATAGGTGGTCCATTTTGTCCTTGCACGTTCTAGTTTGTCCTTGAGAGTTCTAGTTTGTCCTTGACTCACATTCAACTTTTCTTCCTGATTAATAACCCTGTTGGTCTATAGTGACTTTGGGACCAACTCAACATGCAGAGGCAACCCCCTACCATGTACTACTTTATTACTTTAGCAGCTCTCACAAATGTGTAGGGGCTTATTCTCGTGAAACATTCCTAACTTTGTAACATTCATAGTGGCTTTGTTTCTTTGGTAGAATCCTTCTGATAGAGTAGGCAAAGTGTTTCTTTGTACCTGGATATTTGTCAGTTTTTCTTCTCTGTCTTTATAATTAAAATCTTATTTTATGATATGTCTTGGAGTGGACATCTATTCACTAATTCACTGATTTTGACTGAGATTTTTTCTTTTAATCTGACTGAGTTTTTGTTTTTTTGGGTTTACTTGGACTCAGGAAAGCAGTTTTTGAGTTCTCTCTTTAGTTTCAATTGTTTATCAATAACAATAATACTTACCCTTTATTGGATGTTTACTACTTGCCGGGAGTTGTGCTAAGTGCTTTCTAGATAGATTACATTCTTTATCTTATTACAATAAGCTTATGAAGTAAGTATCTCCCAATGAGTCACACTAAGTATTATGTTGGATTTCCTTATGTTATGAAGTATGGAAGATAGAAAAGACACTGAAGTTTTTTTTTTATCTGTTTTTTTTTACTTGCTTATTCATCTTTGAATAAGTCCTGATTTACCTAAACGTTGTTTGCCAATATGCAAGTTGTACAGGTTGTGATTTATGCTATTTTCTATTTTCTTGCACACTGATCATATTCCCTTATTTGTCTATGTTGGTAGGTTGATGGACAGAGTTCTTAGTTCAAAGCCGAGTGCTTAGGCTTTTATCTAAAATGTCTGGTCTTTACCCTCTAAGACATGAAAAGATTGAGTACACCCAAATCTACAGTCACGGATATTCTCAACATCCATGACTCTGTCTATACCCCCTAGCTCTTCTGCTTATAGCATTTTTTCTTGTGGGAACTACATCAACACCAGGTACTTCCTATGTCTATGTCATGCCTAATTATGCCCTAGGAACTGTAATTTCTGCCTGAATTTTGAGAGAGGTGACAACTCATGGGAAGGAGAACGGGGATGACAGTATTCTGGTTTTCTCCAAAAGCAACATCAATCTATAAAGGAAAGGCTGCACAGTTTTTGATTGGTTTGTCCTTATGTTCTTCAAAATAGGCTGCAGGTAGGGGTAGGCACTCTTTGTTTCTGCAAATAAAGAAATGGAGGGTGTTGATTAAATTTTTAAATCCAGTTTTATTGGCTTTGCACTTATGGTAGTTTGACTTTTTCATATCTCTATCTGTCTGCCTGTTTATCTTCTATCTACATTTCTATTTGTTTTATAAGTTGGGAATATTTCATTAGGTCTGCTAGTCAGACAGAATTAAACTGGGAGAGCTTTCCTTTCATCACCTCTATAGCTCCTTTTTAGTGATATTTCTATTATCCTTAGATCACCTGACTTTGGGGCAGACTATACTCATTGGATGAAGGTTTAGCAACTCTCATTGATGAAAGGTAATCACAAGCTTCAAAGTGATTAAAAGGCATGCTAAAGAAAGATTAACATGAAATAAGAGTGTTTCTTCTGGAATTCTGTGAGAGCACTGACAAGGGGACAGTTTGGGGACCAATGTGTGACAAATCCACAGATATTCCTTGTGACAGTCACAAATCTATGCATATCTTTATGATTGCTAAGGCACAATATTCCCATATTTCTTTATTCATGGGATAATTTTGAATGTATTTCCCATACATGAGGGTTTTCAATAGCTGATTTATCATAAATACTAAAATAGAATTATATTTTATGGATACTTCCCACTCTTCATTCTACTATTAGCTGCATTAAGTCAACACAAGTTGTATTAGGTCAACACATTATTTCAATTTATATATAGCAGAATATTATAAATTGTAAAAAATTCAGGAGTGCCCTTCAGTATTTTGTTCTTTTTGTTTTGCTTTTAAAAATATGGTGGATTCTTGTTCTTTCACAAGCAGAAAGAGAGAAGCTGTAAAATTTATCAAATTAAGCGAAATGCTTCCTTATGTTAGCATGGTATACAATAGAGCTGTGTCAGGCATGTGGAGAACACTGGTAGTTCCTGAATGAAATTTTGAAACAGTTATTCTACAGTAAAATTTCAAAATTTGAGTTAGAATTTACCTATTTTAAGTGTGCATAGCAGGCACATTTTCTAATAATAGAGACACACGTTTTAAAATATATACTCTCAGAGTACATATATGGTTGGTGCTTCATGAGAGTTTTTCCCCATTAAGGAATAAGGAAGATGAATGCTGGAATTTTACTTTTTAAAGCACTTTATTTGGAGTCTAGTCTCAGCTTTATTTATCAATTGTCCAATGACTTTTGCAAAAACATTTTAAATTAAGCATCTATTTCTATGTCAGTGACTGTTGAAATGCTGTAGCATGAAAGTCAACATAGACTGGACTATGAGAAGAATAATTCTGCCACCTCTTTATGCAGCAGAGTTTTCTAAATAAAGTTCATTGCATGGATAATTTCCTATAACCACAGGGAACAAGTTGGCTGACTGACTAGGAGAAAATTAACGAAAAGCAGAGAGGCCTGAAGAAAGAGGGAATGAATGAGGTATACTGTTGCCTATTATAAAGGAAATAGACTAATGCCAAGATGAAGGGAGTTGATCAGAAGTTTACTCACTCGGGACTAAATAATTGATCTGAGGGAAATGCATTGGCAGTTTGTGAGGAATCCAGACTTCAAGCTATATCAGGCATTGTTGGTGACGGAGAGAGTGCCTATGGTTGTTTTGTTTGAATGATGCCCACTTTTCTAGGACTGTTAATGGTGTGTTCAATTTCAATTTAAAGCATTTCTATTGAGCTTTTGAATTATTGATCAGGGATGATGAAGGATGAGCCTACAACCAAGTGTGAAGTTACTGGTTAAGTTGATGCCGGGTAAGGTATTATCTGAGTCAAAAATTCAGCTCACAGAGGTTTCTTTTTTCTTTTCTTTTTTTTAAATTTAATGATATAGGGTTCTTGTTAAAAACAAAAAACCCAAACATGCTTCATAAGAAGACATGGAAAACAGCACAGTTCAAATCTAAGAAGTTGGTGCAACTCTCACTTAAGCATTAGTTATAAAATGTAGAAATGGTTTTCTGTGTAGCAAAAAGCAAAATTTCTGCTTCAGCATATTATCGTGGGGTATAAAATTCAGTAGTTGCATTTTCTATGGGAAGAGATCTGTGGATGTGCCATAATAATACAAAACTCTGTCTGGAAGCAATATGTTGATTTTTCGGCATATGTCTTTTTAAATTGGAAGATTTAGAATTGCATAAACAGATTCCTGGTGCTTCCTTCCTATTTAGGTGTGGTACTATTCTAAAATGAAGCAGGATATGGGACGGGTGCTAGCTCGAGGGGGCCTGATCCACAAGGGGGAGATGCAATGTCTGAATGCGGGGCACAGATACAGCACAGCTGCTTTTGCCGCTTAGTACAAAGAGAAGAATACATCCCTGACTGAACTATTTAACCAACACATTTATTTCTAAACTGCGGAGTTGAATTGTTGCTTGGTTATTCATACATTCTTACATAAAACATGATAAAAAGACAATGCATTTATTGCTAAAATGCTGGGAAGAAACTGGTAAAGAAAAAAAATACAATTCATTGCTTGTGAATTTCTGCCCCTGTGCGCCCCAAGCCCCCGAGTGGCTTTTACTTATGCTCAGTTCACAGTATTATAAACCCGAAACAATAAATGGCATTCCTCTCTTGATCACATTAGCCCAATAGGCGTTTTATTTTAACCAAACAGGCCACCATGAGGACACCAGTCACTTTGCTGCCAGACTTTCCTGGAGTTCCTCCTTAGGGTACAGAGTGCTTTGTTTTCCTTAGGCATGGGAAGGGGAGGGAAAGCTCAAGGGTAAAGACAAAGGTGAAGGAAGGCATAACCCTACAGCAGCCCACTATGGGTACTGCTGTAGTAGATGACTATGTGTCATTGCATGTTAATATTTGATGTGCCTCATCATTATCATCCCTTATGTGCACTTTCACGATATTGTGAAGCAGCAAGGTTGCTTTAGACAAGGATTGATATGACCAAGTGCACTGGCTTTCACTTGGTGAAATTAGCACACATCCTGTTCTTACAACGTCAAAAGGGATGCTTCTGTTTATATTGAATAAACAGGCAGAGGTTGAGTCCAGCCTTTTTTCAAAACACTGTATTATCTTGAGTGCATAAACAAGACTGACAAAATAGTTCTTCTTAAACGGCACACTGATGCATTCTGTATTCTGCTACTTGGAAACAAAGACTTAGCTTCTGTCATTATAAAAGACACTTGAAACAGATCTAGAAGTGAAAGCTTATGCATTGTGGGATAGACTGAAGAAGAAAACTGAAGAAAATGCTTAGATCTAAAAAGACTTCTGTTCATTTTTATTTTCTTTTTCTGAAAATTGAATACAAGCACTGGGAAGCATTATTTGCTCACACAATGCCTGACCACATGTGCAAGCCATTAAAAGGGCGTAGCTCCCCTGCCATTTTGACGCAGTCCAAAATAAAAATATAAATGCCAATGGAACAGTTTCTCCAGATATTCTCCAGCTGTCCCTTGTATCATTAATTTTCTTTTCAAGTACAATAATTCACCCCTAACAATAACCTAAATAAGATTTTTGTAGAGGTCAGAAAAAAATCCATGCTTAGAGGGAGGACAGTTCATGACAAGGGGGAAGAAAGAGAAATTAGTATGTGGCTTGTGCAAAAATAAGGATCTGAAATAATAACTGACAGTCTTAATCTTGCAACATTTGAGGAAAATATTAAGGTCAACTTCTCAATATGATAATTTTTCACAAAGACTGCTTACCAGAATTTAAATCAAAGTTCCACTGCATCATTAATTCACTTATTCATTCATTCCGAAAGCATGTATTCAGTCTTTGCTTTGTGTTGCATATTACACATGACAAAGGAATGTCAGGATATACATCAGAGAGGAATGCCATCCTTAAGGAGATTACCATATAAAACAATATACAAAATAATATGTACATGAGTAACTATATAGAGAGTACAAGAAAGAAAAGAACAAGTCAAACAGAAAGATGATGTTGGGTGTGGCAGCAACATCTAAAATGATCCTCAAGGGTCTTACCTCCTGGTATTCATGCCCTTGTGTGATGCCCTCCCCTTGAGTGTGGGCTGGAACTAGTAACTATTCTAATAAACCAGGGGAAGTGATGGGCAGGGCTGGCTTGATGGGCAGGGCTGGCTTTATGGGCATGTGACCAATGCACACGGGGCACACAAAACTTGAACTTGGTTTAACGTTCTGTTGTCATCAACTTGATGTTCTTAATCATTTTAGCTTTGAATTTTGTAAATGAAGTCAAGTGAGACAATGGATCAGAGCATGAGCTCCGTGAGCTGTGTTCAATATGTGTGTCTGCCTCCTTCCCTTGCCACCTTGTTCACATAGGTGGTTCTCAGTGCCTCATGAGCGCAGGATTCCCTCACTGAGTCATGGGAACTCAGTGAGACTCAAAGCAAGTAGAAGGTAAGTGCTGTTATGGTTTGGCTGTGTCCCCACCCAAATCTCATCTTGAATTGTAACTCCCATAATTCCCATGTGTTGTGGGAAGAACCTAGTGGGAGGTGATTGAATTATGGGGTGGGTCTTTCTTGCACTGTTCTTGTGTAAGAGTCTCATGAGACTCTTGAATGAGTCTCATGAGATCTGATGGTTTTAAAATGGAAGTTTCCCTGCACAAGCTCTCTTTTTGCCTACTGCCATGCATGTAAGATGTGACTTGCTCCTCCTTGCCTTCTGCCATGATTGTGAGGCTTCCCCAGCCATGTGGGAATGTAAGTCCATTAAACCTCTTTATTTTCTAAACTGCCCAGTCTTGGGTATGTCTTTATCAGCAGCATGAAAACAGACGAATACAAGTGCATTACTTCTATGACTAAGTAAGGAGGATGCAGACTGCCCCAAGAAGACGCCCCTTCTGTTCAAACTAGAGCTTGTTTATCACAGAGAAAGATGGCAATAATGTCCTAAGAAATATGAATGACCAAGGAACGCTATGAAACTGTTGTGTGTGTGTGTGTGTGTGTGTGTGTGTGACTTCCCTGGATGTGTGGAATTTGACTTCCCAGGATTAGCCAACCATTTATATTGAAAATTATGACACAGGTGGAAAAAGACAGGGCAGATTATATTTCCTTTTCCTTTCAGTCACTTCTTATCAGCAAGCAAAGGTAGGCAGGGTTGGTAGAATGTGTGAGCATCATGATGTGCAATAAAAACAGTTAAATTCGTTTTGTGTAAAAGTTTCCACTATTCTTGTAAGAATGAAATACACATGAATGTATAAGCTATGAAATACAAATTGTGTAATTTTGGTGATTCTATATACAAATTAGATGCTCTTATATTTGCATCTAAACCTGGCATAGTACAATATAAAAATGAATGGTAAAATTATGCTAATTATTTAAAATTTTAACCTTTCTCTACTCAGAATGACAAAGCAAGTAAAAATCACCATAGGAAGTCAAGAAAAAGACACCGACAGAAGAAAGAGGAAACCCTTTAAGGGAACTTCTTCTTGCTTTTTGAACTAGGGACTTCATATATTTCTTTTGCATTGGGCCCCACAAATAATAGGCCAAAATGATGCCGTGTTGCTTCCAAGACTAGATTATAAAAATAATACTCTGGCATCCACCTCTTTCCCCCTCCTCCCACCTCCATTCTGCACCTACCATCTCTTTCTTAGTGCTTGGGGAAAGGGAGGGAATTTAAGCCATTTTGTCAAGACACTTTGGCCAACAACCACCAAGAGCCTGAGTATTGCCAGCAGATGCATGAGTGAGCTTGCAAGTGGACCTTCCCCCTGCTGAGCCTTGAGAGAACTGCAGCCCTGGCTGATATCTTGATTGCAGTTGTAGGAGGAACCCTAGGTCAGTAGCACACAGCTAAGTCACACCCAGATTCCCGACCCACAGACACTCTGAAGTTTAAGCATTGTTGTTTTAAGCTGCTAAATTGTAGGATGATTTGTAATGCAGCAATAGAAAAGGAATAGAAAATTGAGATTCAGTGGAATGACAGTTTCCTCCCAAGGACTGAGGAAGAGTCCTCTGATCTAAATCTTTTAGGATGAGCATTTCGTGATGGAGGAAGTGGCATCACAGGTAGAAGATGCTGTGTAATCTAGGCCAGGACAACATTTCCCAAACCACTTTCTCACAGGACCCCACCATAATCTTAAAAATTATTTGAAGACCCCAAAGAGCTTTTATTTATGCATTCTCTATATATTGATATTTATCATATTAGAAAATGCAACTGAGGGATTTAAAATTTGTACTTATCAATTGATTTAGAAACAATAACATACCGATTGCATGTTGATATAGATAACATTTTTATAAAAATGAATACGTTTTCTAAAAGTAAATTCAGTGAGAAGAACTGCAGTGTGTATATTTTTTAAAACCCCTTTACTGCTTGGCTTAATACAACAAAGCTGAATTCTATACCTGCTTCTGCATTGAGTCTGTTGAAGAACACATATCAAGTAGCTTCTGGAAACCTCCACTATGCATTTGTGTAAGAATGAGAATTAAAAAGGCAAATAATATCTTAGTCCCTGGACCACACATTGAGATAAACCGATCTAGGGCATGGAGATGAGAGAGTCCAGAACACATATTGACTAAACCACGTTGTAGATGGAAAAATAAGGTTATTCTCAGAAGGCTTGCATGTCATACTCAATAGCTTATTCAGTAGAGGATTTGGCAGACATTATTTGCTGCCCAACCAAAAGCCATTTCTGCTCCCTTTCTTCCTTGCTAAAGAATCCTTGAATCTGTTCAGATATTAGAAGGTCATGGGTTGAGGGGAAGCATGTTGATTGGTGTTCCCTTTCCCATGATTGCTATAAGCACATATATGTGACACAACCATGGTGGTGAAAAGAAATCAGCTGTGGTTTGTGGTGATAGCAAAGTGTAAACTTCCATCGATACGAAGGTTTACTCCTTTCTGCCTTTGGATATTGTGTTGCTTGAGCTTGCTGTAGCCTTCCTGTCTCAATGCTGAGAAAGCCAAAGGAATCTGTGAGCTGACCGAGAGCCCGCATGTTGTTGACAAGCCACAGAGCTGCCCAACCTCTTTTATTGTTGAGTTATTTTGATTCAGAGAATTGTTGAAGATTCTGAAGTTGTGAACCGTCTATGAAGAGTGGACTGATCACTGTGGGCTGGACTTTGAGGCAGCAGCGAGGTGATTATTAAGATAGTCAAGTTAAAGGCACTATGGGTCTGAACTACACTGGTGTCAATAGAAACAAAAAGAATACAGTAAATGTGAAAGAACTGTGGAGATAATTTTTTAGGACTTAGCAGCTGAGTAGATGGACATTGGCATGCAGGGAAAGGAGAATGGAAGGCAAGCATCAGCAGTGGCATGGTTAATTGCTCCCCTGCATGATTAGAAGAATAGAAGAGAAATACTGCGGGTTGGGCGGGGCGGGGAGATGATGGGTTAAATTGGGACATACAGAGTCAAGAAAGAGATACTTAAAATAGAGCGCATGTGGTTGGTGCTTACATAAATGTTTGCTGTGATCTGGGACAGAATTGATCTGATAGTCATAGGGTTTGTTTCCTCATCTCCTTCACATTTTTACTAAAATATTGCCTCCTTAGGAAAGCCTTCCTTGGTCATCCTATCTGAAATTGCAATATTCATGACCCACTTCCTTAACAGTCTTGTCCAATATATCCTAAAAAGTCCTGTGTCGCTTCTACACTAATTTTTTTACCTGAACATTTATCTATATTAAACTATATATATGCTTATTTATCATGTTTTCCTGATAGAAGATAAGTTCAGTAATGGAACTTTTCATCTGTTTTGCTCACTTTGTAGCTCCAGTGCCTGGGACAATGCCTGACACTTAGCAGATAGTCAGTGAATATGTGTTATACGAATGAATGAATTCAGAGCTGCAAAAATATTGTCTATAATATGCCTAAAGATAAAAATGGAAGCCTCGGGACTAGATAAATGCATTTTAACTGAATGCTGAATTCACAAAGATAATATCTGAGATTTATTAAGCAGCACGTAATGTCTTACAAATGTTATATACATTTTAGGATTTAACTCTTATAAAAATCCTGTGGGTAAATACTGTTGTCTCTCCCACTTTACAGGTAGAGAGGCTGAGGTTCAGAGAGATTAGGTAACTCAATTAAGGTCAAAAAGTTAGTTAGGGAGCTGGGCCTTTATATGAAACACCAAAATAAGCTCTTATGTAGAACCCTTGAGAGAGATTTTACTCTAATGGCTGCAATTTTAAATTGTGTTCAGCTGTGGTATGTAGTTTTTCGAGGAAAATAACCCACAGTCCTTCTTGCTTTCCGGCTTTGTAAAAGGTAGAGATGACTACTTAAACATTCAAGGAAAATACTTCCTGACTTTGAAATCAGAAGATCATTCAGATAATATACTTACTTATAAACATCTTCTCTAATGTCTGAATAAAGCAAGAGTAAAAGATTGATCAAACAGCAACAAATACTTTAACAGTTAAAAATAAAATTAATTGGTCTGTTGCAAAGACAAAGCACTTTTAGCCCCATTGGTTTTCTACCTGAAACCAGAGTGAAGTGACCTGAAGGCTCTCATACGATATATAAGACTAGCAAGTACAGGAAAGATGATGCTTTTCTTGAAGTCATATTTTGTCTAAGTTGAAGTTACATGACTTAGAAGGTCAGATGTGCCATCTTTTCCCTTAACGCCTCAGAGATTCTCTTCACCAAGAAAATGACTACACACTTATTTCATTTAAAACAGACTCAGCCTAGGGATGGTTTTCCTCCTTCTATAAAAAAGCAGGCTATTAATGAAGATAAGTACCCTTTTGGCTTTGCAACACGTTTTTAACATTTTACTCATGGACATGAGATGGAAAAACAAGATGAAACTGATTCTCTTATTGTGCATTCAATTAAAAAATGTCATGACTTTGCCATTAGTTTGTATAAATCCTAGAAATGAGTTTCAACGAGAGTGTGTTATTATGTTGGGAAAGAGACAGAAGTGTATAACCTCGGGCAGATCGTTTAACTTCTCTCTGCTTTACATTTACAAGTGGTAATACAAAGAGACAGGATTATATGATCTCCAAGGTCCCATCCGGCCCATTTAACACAGTATGATTATTTGAGAGGCAATTTAGTGAGGGAGTGAGAAGCCTGGACTCTGGAGCCAGACTGCCTATGTTCAGATCTTGGCCCCCTTCACTTATCAGCCATAGGATACAGTGTAAGGAATGTACCTCCTAACAGTTTCTCCCCATTTCCTTACTAGCAAAATCAGGATAGGAACACTCATGGTCCTTTTGAGTAGCAAACAAAGTCTTCTTCGTGAACAATTGCTGTTTATTTTATATTATAAATAAACCTGTTCTTTTTTTCTCTAACAACAACAAAATAACTTTCCTAAGATTCAGGATGGTATGGTTTTTCTTGGTTTAAGCTCTTTATTTAATACCTATACTAGTATTCAAAGTCTAAAAATAGATTAAAGCACTAATTTTGTTTTTACAAACCTAAACAATTGGTTTGATTGTGTTAGTACCCCCTCACCTCAAGCCCCCAGTAGAATAAGTGCTAACATTCAAGGCCTATTTAAATGGCTGCTTTGGAGTCAGATAAAGAATTTCTGTGATGAGCTAAGACACTATCATACAGGTAATCAATAATGACAGAACAAATACGTTCCTCCAAATCAGTATAAATAATAAATGTTTAAGATATAGGCAAAGATAAATACTTTTGAGATAAGCTTCTTTAAGCAATTCAAAGACGACTGAGACTAATGATAGTTATTACACATATTCCTAGTAACTTCATGTAATAGATGTTCAAATTCCCTTTATATGAATGAGAACCTGGCGACTCAGGAAGGTTAAGAAATTTGCACAAGGCCACACAGCAGTAAATGGACACACCAAAATTTAAGCCAAGCAAAATGACTTTAGCATCTCAGCTCTTAATTAGACTGCTTTTAGCACCAAAAAAAAAACAGTTTGGATTTTTTTTTTTTTTTACACAAAACCTGTGCTCTCTCAAAATACCAAGCTGCCTCATTAGATAAATCTCTCCATACATCCATCTGTTCGGTCCTCCATCCATCAATCCATCCAAACATATTTTTCCCTATTAAATATGACCAGCAGGGCTAGAGCTCTTGGTTCATGGTCAATGAATAAAGATAGGCAGATTTTTACATTTAGATTTTGATATAGTGTGATCATCCCACACCTATGATTTGGCTACAACTCAGTCACAAATTGACCATCTACCCTGGTAATAGGGCCTTTTGTTAGTGAGAATTCTCTAGTTAGTTTTTACTAACTAAAGAGGTTTGCACCTCTTTCTCCTTAAAAAAAATCCTTTTTTTATAAACATGATTTTGAGTATCAAGAAAAAAATAAAATTTAATGAGTATGTTTTTCATTTACAGTTCACAATAAATCTTAGAATTCCAGTTAAAATAACAATCTCAAGTATAGTGTTAAGTATAATTCTGAAAATTTAAAGTTAGGTTATGAAAAGTAGTCAAAGATTTAGCTGAAAAATATATTCATTCCCTTCCCTTCCACTCTCCCATCACTCCTCCATGGCTATAAAAAAAATCACTGATATGTTGCATATTGTAGGAACAAAAGTGGATTTACCCTTTTTGTCTTCTTTTCCTTTTACTAATCTCTACCTTGGTAGGTCTTATGTGGAAAATCAATTTCTGCTTTATTGTTGTAAGCTTGGTTTTATCTTTCTAAATATATTCTTCTTGTCAGAACCCAATCAAGCATTTTGCTCTCTCCTGTTTATAAATTGTTGTCCTACTTTATAATTTTAGTTATGATTGTCTCTGGTTCATTTTCTCCTTTGTCATAGGCACTGTGTCTCTGGAGACCTGGAAGCACCACTAACTGTTCTCTCGATTTTCTGATGCTCGATTTTCTGATGCATCAACCTAAGTCATGCTAGTTGTGAGGAGGAGTCAAGGACAGTGACACAGCCAGCCAGTCTCAGGGGTTTTCCATCATCCTGAAGAGTTGCCCTATCCTGCTTTTCACTGGAGGGGGCATGGATGGGTAGGTAAACACACCTGCCGTGAAGTTTCCAGTTCTAGCCTCCTGCAAGGCCTTTGGGGATAAGTGTCTTAGAAGATTGGTCAGTATCATTTGCCAACTTGATGTCTCTCCTTTTTTAATGGTCCTTAGTTTCCCCACTGTTTCCTGTCAGAGGAGTCAATTTCACTCCACATTTATCCTTTCTTACTGGGCACTGATGTTGAGAGCATCAGTCAGGGTATAATGTTATGCTGCAGTAACAAACACCCTCAATATCTCAGTGGCTTAAAACGACAAAGATCTTTTTGCTTTGTTTTGTTTTATGCTCTATATCACCCAGGGACCCTGGATGACAAATCAGTCACCTACTTGAACACTGCTAGTTACTACTACCACTCAAAAAGAGGAAAGTTTGCAGAGTTTTGTATTGACAATCAAACATTCAGCCACAGGTTACAGTCTAGAACCAGACACATCAGTGTCCTCAACTGCAAAGGAGCCAGGAAGTAGCTTCCCATAACACAGTCCTACATCCACTGCTTTGGAGGTAGGAAATTGGAAATATTCAGTGAGTAGCACTGTGAGTAGGGCAGTAATTTCATTTTTTAATTAAACAAATGGAAGATGGCAGCTCCTCAGTTTTTTTTCTTCTGTGGTTTACTTCTGATGTCTTATCTTAATTAATATATTGTGATATCTTTCTATTTCCCATTACTTAGTTTGTCTTTGTTCCCAATATCCCACTATTTTCAGTAAATATTTGCTGTCATTATACCCAGCAATCTAACTTTTTGCTACCTCAGTGTCTATTCTCATTCCTCAGTCCGAAATCCATTTTCTTTATTAGATTTCTCTGAACTCCTGCAGCTCTTTCTGTCTGCATCACACAACTTAACCTTTAATTACTTGCCTACTGGGCATTCTACTTGGTTCTGCCTTTTATCAGCCGAATCAGAACATAACTTTCTCTCACCACCTCCCTCCCCTACTCCAAATTGACTCTACCTCCTGATCCCCTATTTCTAAAGTGGTTCCATTATTCTTCTCAGTGCTCAGCCTTAAAATCTTCATTTCTCTTTGATTCTTTTTCTAATCTCTTGCTTCTCATAACTGTGCAGTTACCAAACTCTCCCCCATGAACTCGATGTCCTCATGTGGATCAAATGACACAGTGAAAGTGAAAGCACGTTGTAGACTCCAAATACCAGAGGATATTGCTCTCTATTCCTTCAACTATTTTCATTCCTTATTTATTTATTCATCATTCATTTATTCATGTACTTACTCAAGACCTAAGTGTTTTCTTGGAACTGTGCTTGTTACTGAGGAAGCCACAAATTAAATATAAGTCTGCTTTCCGAGAGGTTACATTCAGTTAAGGAGATCGCATATCCATACTTCCAGGTAACTAGCAAGGGAAATTGCTATGGGATATCTGGCCAGCTGGATATTCTGCTGGAAGAGCAGAATGCATTTCAAAGACTAGCTAATAAAACTCTCATGTAAGATATGTTTTTCTTTTTCTTTCTATTCAGCTAAGGAATAGAACCTCGGTGATGTAAGGAAAGGCAGGCCCATGATATGGAAAGAGAAGGGGATGATGATGATATTCTGGAATGGTCTTGTAAGGCTTCAGGAGGAAGTGAGAGTGATGATTGAATCATATAACTCCTCAATAAATATTTGGAATAAATATTTATTCCAGAATAAAACATCTGGAGGATTTTCAGTATACTTAGAATAAAATTGAGCCTCCTCATGAAGGCCTACTAGCACCTTCATGATCAAACCCCTTTTCAACTTTGACCTTCTTTCTTATTTTAGGCGCTCTTGACACATTGACCTCTGTCAGTTCCTTCAGCACACCAAGCTTATCCCCAGTCTTGTGCCTTTGGACCAGAGGTTTTCTTTGCTTAGAATACTGTTTCAACAGATCTTTGCATAGCTGGCTCTTGCTATTTGACTAAAATGGCAATCCTCAGAGAGGTACTCCTTAAATATCTGAAGTAGCATCCCTTTTTCCCAGGATCCTGTTTTTCAGAATTCTGTTTTCTTTTTAAGACACTTGGTATCTGAAAGGATGTTGTCTGCTTGCTTGCTTGTCTTTATTGCAAAAGTCTTTATTGTCTATTCCATTTCTCCCCTTCTCAGGATGTAAGCTGTTTAAAGGCAAGGACCTTATCTGTGTTATATGCTGTATTCCCAGGGCTCAGACAAAACATGACCTATCATGTGTACTAAATAAATATCTCCTCATACTGTAAAGCTTTCCTGACTTTAATCTCTCTTTTGGGGACCGTTACCGAACCTCATTACTGGGTTCTTTCTCTTTAATGCCACTTTTACTATGTAGCAAATGTTCTGGCCAGTGGCATGTTGCTGGAAGTGCAGAATGCACTTCTAAGACTAGCCAAAAAAAAAAATCAAATAAACAAACAAACAAAAAACTCTCTCACTTAAGATTTTTTTCCTTTCTATTAAATTAATGAATAGAACCTCAATGATTTAAGGAAAGGCAGGTCCATGATATGGAAAGACCCTTGGCCCCTGCAGGACCTTGTGTTAGGCTGCCTGATTGGCACCATCTTCTCTGACCCATGATGACAGTAACGTGTGTGTGAGGGTGGGGGAGGGAAAGGGAGAGAGACAAAGAGAGAAGGAGAGAGAGAGATCTCTGATAGCATTTAATATTGCTTACCCTATTATACGTGACAACAAAATCTTTCATCATTTGGCTATATGTACTTTTCTAACTCTTCAAGTACTACACACATTCTCAACCATAAACTGTTCTTTCTTTTGAAATGACAGTTTTTCTGTCTTAATTCTACCTTGAATTCTATCCTATAGCATTATGCAGTAAAAAGGACATGGACCTTGGAATTAGAAAAGTTTGAGATTGAACTCAAGATCCACCTCAACCTAACAACATATATTCAGCATGTTACCCATCTCTCTGAACCTTGCTTTTCTTTGTTCAGATGGAGGAAAATCACGACTAACTTACCATTCCGTTGTGAAAGATTAAATAAGATGGTGCATATGACTTCACATATGTTCATTAATACATTTATTTCTGTTTCTTCAAGAAAATTCTTTCCCTTCTTTACATGTGTAAAAGTCCTTTGAGTCTTACAAGTTCTTCACTATGCCGCAGGTTTTCTGGGGCACAATTGATAAGAATGTTGACGGAACAGGTAAGAGCATGACCTCTGGGTTCAAATTTTGGCTTTGACCTTTAAGAGCTAAGTAAACTTAGACAAGTTACTTAACACCATTGTACCTCAAGTTCATCCCTTTTAAAACTGGAATACGAATAGTACATAACTTGTACTGCTCTTTTGAAGGTTCAATAAGTTAAGGAATGCAAAGTCCTTAGAAGAGTGCAGTGCACAAAGTAAGCACCACAACAATAATACTTAGTGGTTATTTCAAAATTATTTTTTAAACCTTTCAAACCTAACCATCCCAACTCCTACTGATACTGCTCTTTTCTTTCCTTTTTTTTAATTAATTTTTTTTGAGGTGGGGTCTCACTCGGTTCTTGGCTCACTGCAGCCTCTGCCTTCCCCAGATCAAGTGATCCTCTCACCTCAGCTTCCAGAGTAGCTGGGACTACAAGTGCACACCACCACGCCTGGCTAGGTTTTTTTTTCTCCTATTTTTTTGTAGATACAGGGTTTCACCAGATAGCCCAGGCTGGTCTAGAAGTCCTGGACTGAGCAATCTACCTGCCTCAGCCTCCCAAAATACTGGGATTACAGATGTGAGACACCCTGCCTAGCCTCCTCTTCCTATACTTAAGAAACTTGTTGTACACATTGCATTGTTGTATTTCCTTTTAAAAAGAAAGTCTTCCTGACAAGTAACTTTGCAAGCTACAGTTTTTAATATCCACACTGTTCTATACCAACCCTTCTAGCCAATGCTATAGACAGCGAAAACAGAATTTAACTAAATTACATTTTAAAAAATGCAAGCCTATGGCTCTCATGCACTCTACTTTATTGCCATGTGGTTTTTGGTCCTTAATGCAAAGGTATTTCCCCCCATCTAACTTAACATTATACTAGAAGACTCTAATTTGAAATGGTGTCTTGGTTTAAGGCAAACAAAAATTGAGGAAAAGAGATGCAATAGGTGAATAACTGGGTTAAAGTTTTCAGCAGCCTGATTATACTAATGAAGGACTACAAGTCCTATCCGTGAGGACTTTTAGGAAAAAAGGGCAAATATAACTAGAAAATTATTGGTTATTTATCCATTCTATGAATAAAAAAAGACAGAACAGAATTGGTAGTAGGAAGTCTTATAAGTAAATTTATCTCCAAGTCAGACTGGATGTTCTACACACATAATTATAATTGCTAGGTCCAAAATTGTGATATGTTGTTATTGCTTTGTACATTTTTCTCTTTGCTTCTCATTTGTGTTTTTTAAATCAATTTATTATAATTAAAGCAAGGATATTTAACATAAAATTTTGATGAGACCAATGTTTTCCAATCTGTGCAACTTATATAACAGCAATTGCTTTTATTCTTGGGAGTAAAATAAAGTATTTACAGAAAAATAAACTATGTAGGGAAATAGTACTTCATTGCCACAAACGAAGTCATCTAATTCCCCAGTTGTTCATAAAGTAGTTTTTGAATAAATCAGGGAGCGGTTCAGGAAACACTATCCTAGGATCATCTCAGGACACCTGGTATTCGTCCTTATTCTGCCATATGAACAAATGATTTATTGCTCAATAACTACTTAGTTTTGCAGTCTGTGAATGAGAATTATAATTTTAAAGATTCATATTACATATTTTAGAGATGCTTCCTAATCTCTGGCTGAGATTATTGATAATTGAAAGGAGACAAAGGAATACAGTGGCCATGTATTCCTCATGTTTTACTCCTGTACTAGCTCATATAACTATAGCAATGATATGCCTGGATATCAGTATTCACGTTTTAACAAAGAATCACTTACAATTTTACAACTTTATCAGTAATAAATTATATTAAGTTTCAATATAAATAATTTTATGTAATTTATAAGCTAGTAATCAAAGATAGTGTCATTTATTTTATTCAAAATCATATTAAATGCACACAGTATACATTTTTGTAGAATTCAGAACTGGTAACAGTATTCCTTGATGAACTAGTTGTCATTTCTAATTACAACACAAGAGTTATTCCTTTTCTTTCTCACCTTGAATTCAGAGCACTCAGAGATAAGGCTTTTGATTAATAGAAGCGGCTTCTCTTAGTCTTGGTTTTTTTTAAAGCTATTATTTCTGTCCTACCTTTCACATTCTTCCTTCTCCTCAACATTGTCTTTTTATTTAACTCTTGAAATTTCTCTCTTATTTAAGTAGCTTCATTATATGTTTACCTTTTGCCATAGCTGCTTCAAATCCTTTGAAGAGCTTCCTATTTTCTGTGCTTTCTAAAGAGGTGACTAGCTAATATGAAAAACTTGCTTCTGTGAATGTATAGGATTAAAATATAAAGTGGGAAATGTTGCTTTCTGGACACAATAGATTATCTTCTCAAATTTAAAAGTGACTCCGGAAATTTTAGGTCAAAGAGAAAAAGAAAAAAATGCCACTAGGGCCACTGGGGACGCTTTGGTGGCAGCTCTTTAGAGCTCACAGTAGTTCTTCTGCTATGATAGATGATGTTAGAGCCCAAAGGAACCAGTAGAAACCTTATAGAGCAACACCCTCATTTCCTGAATTTTACCTATGAGAAAATGAAGTCCAGTTGTAACATAGGATAGATACATAGATCACTGGACTAGAATGAGACTAGAGAAATAAATCTTTGTATGTAGGGTCAATTGATTTCAATAATGGTGTCCAAAAAATTTGATGATGAAAGACTAGTCTTTTCAACAAATGGTGTAGAAACAAGTGGATATCTACATGCAACAAATGAATTTGGACCCCTTCCTCACTCCATCTGCAAAAAATATGACAAAATGGATCACAGACCTAAATATAGAGCTAAAACCATAAATCCCTTAGAAGAAAATATTGGAATAAATATTTGCTACCTTGAGTTAAGCAAAACCTTCTTAGATATGACAACAAACATAAGCAACAACAAAATAGATAAGTTGGAGTTCATCAAAATTAAAAACTTTGTGTTTCAAAGGATATCATCAAGAGAGTGAAAGGCAATTCCACAAAAAAGAGAAACTATTTGCAAACCATATATCTGCCAGGGAACTTATATTTAGAATATATATATATATATACAATTTTAAAACTCTTACAGCTCAATAACAAATAGACAAATAGCTCAATTTAAAAAGAGACAAATGATCTGAATAGATATTTCTTCTAAAAAGATAAACAAATGTTCAATATACAAATAAAAAGAGACTAACACCATTAGCCACCTGTGAAATGTGAATCAAAGCCACAATCAGGTATCACTTCATACCCACTGGGGTGGTAATAATCAAAAAGACAGATAATTACAAGCATTGGCAAGGTTGTGAAGAAATGTGGACAGTCACATGGAATATAAGTGTTGCAGGTACTTTGGAAGATAGTCTGGCCCTTCCTCAAAAAGTTAACCATAAAATTACCATAGGACCTAGCAATTCCACACCTATGTATATACCCAAGAGACCTGAAAACATACATTCCCACGCAATCTCCTACACAAATGTTCATAACAGCATTATTCATAATAACCAAAAAGTAGAAACAACTCAAATGTTCCTCAACTGATGAACAAATAACCCAAATATGGTATATTCATATAGTGGAATACTTTTCATGCTAGGGAAGCCGTAGGAAAAGGAGAGAGATGGGGGATCAGCAGGTCAGTAAAACATATAACATGTTATCAGTTAAGTTTACTGTTTTATATGGGTTTGGTTTGGGTGCCCCAAAACAATTATTAAAGATCACTGATTGGCTGGGTGCGGTGGCTCACACCTGTAATCCCAGCCCTTTGGGAGGCCGGGGGAGGTGGAGCACCTGAGGTCAGGAGCTCAAGACAAGCCTGACCAACATGGTGAAACCCCGTCTCTACTAAAAACACAAAAATTAACTGGGTGTGGTGACAGGCACCTGTAATCCCAGCTACTTGGGAGGTTGAGGCAGGAGAATCACTTAAACTCATGAGGTGGAGGTTTCAGTGAGCCAAGATCATGCCATTGCACTTCAGCCTGAGCAACAGAGTGAGATTCTGTCTCAAAAAAAAAAAAAAAAAAAAAAAAAAAAAAAAAAAAAAAAAAAAAAAAAATCACAGATCATAATAACAGAAATGTTTGAAAAAGTTTGAAATATTGTGAGAATTACTAAAATGTGACACAGAGACATGAAGAGAGTACACGCTGTTGGAAAAAAGGTGCTGGTAGGCTTGCTTTATATGGCATTGGCACACACTTTTAATTTGTGAAAAATACAATATATTTGAAGTGCAGTAAAGCAAAGCACAGTAAAATGAGGTATGCTTGTACTGAACGCCAGTCCCAGCGGGCACCTAAAAGTGAGATAGGAAGTGAAATCCATGAAGAGGTGTGCTACACTCCAAAAGAACTACCTGAGTTCCTAACTTACACAAAAATCCCAAAAACTTGTGTAGGAATGGACACTAGGGTGTGGGATAATGGTGAAAAGAACATGAAATTATGAATCAGGCTGAATTTATTGATATGAGCTCACTCGGCAGATATTTAATACTGCATTTAATATTGCAGCTTGGGGAATTGGAAAGAACTCTAGCAGTTTGGTTGCTTGGTTGACTGAAACATGGACCAAAAGGCGGTCCACAGTGAGTGAAATGCCAGGCAGGCCTCAGTTTAACACAGAGAAAGAGGTTCAAAGGCTTAGAGAGACTGGAATGCTAGAGTAGATTTGTCATTTAAGACCTACTCACACACACTGGAAGGGTCCAGAAGACATACCTTCTATCCATATTGTTAAAAACAGATTTGTGAAGAGAGCCACAACATCCTTGAAGAGCTCTAGGACCACTCTTCTCTGCAGGGCAGAACTTAAATGGGAATAGCAGTAACTGAATTGGGAAATCTAGATGCAACTGGAGTAATTGGGTCTCAGGGCAGCAGGGGCCAAGTGGCAGCACTCGACTGCCAAAAGCAAGGTCAAAAGCAGCAATCAGAATCGCCAGATTCATGGAGACCTATGGTATTGGCTAGTGTTCCTTGCTAGTGTTTTAAGATCACGGTGTTCCTAAAAGTGAAAAATAGATGGAAAGTGTACTAAATCTTACTTGATTTGATAAGCAGAAAAGTTCTTAGTTAAACAAAAGTCTAGCCTACATCATAAAAAAAGAGAGTTATGGTCCTTTAATCAAGTCTCAGACTAGAGTCAGTTTATGGATACAGAACCCTTTGCATAAAGGAGAGGTCAGGTCCCCTTGAGAAAGGGCCCTGGTATGGTGCCAAAAATATATACTGTTAATCTTTCTCCTAGCCTTCCTCAAAAGGACCTTCAGCTGTTTGCCAGAATAACTGTGCATTGGGAATGAGACCTTTCACAGACAAATGGACACTGGCTCTGTACTGACACTAATTACAAAAGACCCAAAACATCACTGTGGTCCACAGTCAGAGTACAGGATTATGGAGGTCAGGTGATCAGTGAAGTTTTAGCTCAGTTCCATCTCACAGTGGATCCAGTGGGTCGCTGAACCCACACTGTGTTTCCTTCCTCAGATCTGGAATGCATAATTGGAGTAGACATTCTCAGCAGCTGGCAGAAACCCCACACTGGTTCCATGACATGCGGAATGAAGGCTAGGGTGGTAGGAAAAGATAAGTGGAAGCTGCTAAAACTGCCTTTACTTTGAAAAATATTAAACACAAAAAAATACTACTTTCTGGGAAAGACTGCACCATCAAGGACTTGAAAGACTCAGGGATGGGGTGATACTTATGTTCTCACTCAACTTGCCTGTGTGAGAGTCAGACGAATCTTGGAGAATGACAGTGGATTATTATAAGCTTAACCAGGTGATGACTCCAACTGCAGCTACTGTACTGGATGTGGTTTCATTGCTTGAGCAAATTCATACATCCCCTAGGTACCTGGTATGCAGCTATTGATCTAGCAAATGCCTTTTTCTCCATACCTCTCAAGAAGAACAACCAGAATCAGTTTGCTTTTAGCTAGCAAGGTTGGCACAATAGCTTCACTGTGCTGCATCAGGGGCATGTTAATTCTCTACCACTATGTCATAATTTAGTTTGCAGGAATCTTTATCACCTTTCCCTTACAAAAGATATCACAGTGGTCTATTACACTGGTGACATTATGCTGATTGGACGTAGTGAGCAAGAAGCAGCAACTACTCTATAGTTATTGGTAAGACATTTGCATGTCAGAGAGTGAATTTTCAAGAAAATTCAGTGAAATTTCTAGGGGTCAGTATGTGGAGCATGTGAGATATCCCTTCTAAAGTAAAGGATAAGTTGATGCATTTGCTTCATCTTCAACCATAAAAGAGGAACAATGCCTAGTGGGCCTCTTTGGATTTTGGAGGCAACATATTCCTTATCTGAGGGTGTTACTCTGGTCCATTTACTGAGTAAACTAAAAGCTGCTAGTTTTCAGTGGGGCCCAGAACAAGAAGAGACTCTGCAACAGGTCTAGGCTGCTGTGCAAGCTGCTCTGTCACTTGGGCCTTATGATCCAGTAGATCCAATGGTGCCTGAAGCGTCAGTGGTAGACAGGGATGCTGTCTGGAGCCTTTGATGGGTCCCTATTGGTGAATCACAGTGTGGATCCTTAGGATTTTTTAACAAAGCCCTGATATTTTCTGTGGATAACTACTCTCCTTTTGAGAAACAGTTCTTAGTTTGCTACTGGGCCTTAGCAGGGACTTAGTACTTAACTATGCACTACCAAGTTACTATTCGACCTGAGCTTCCCACCATGAACTGAGTGTTGTCTTACCTGCAAACCATGAAGTTGGGCATGCACAGCAGCACTCCATCATCAAATGGAAGTGCTTTGCATGAGATTAGGTCAAATCAGCCCCTTGACACAAGTAAGTTACATGAAAAGAGGGGCCTAAATGTCATGGTACCCACTCCTATTACAGGACCTTCTCTTTCCCGCCTGCTTCTGTGGCCTCATGGGGGAGCTCCTTGTGATCAGTTGATAGAGGAAACAAGAGGCCTGATTTACAGAAGATTCTGCATGATATTACAGCTACCACCTGAAAGTGGGCAGCTGCAGCACTACAGACCTTCTCTGAAACATTCCTCAAGGACAATGGCGAAGAAAAATCCTTCCAGTGGGCAGAACTTCAAGCAGTGTGCCTGATTGTTCACTTTGCTTAGGAGAAAAGGCAGGACATGTGACTGTACACTGATTCATGGACTGTGGCCAATGGTTAGGCAGATGGTCAAGGACTTGATTGGAATATTGGTGAGAAGAAAATTTGAGCAAGAAGTATGTGGATAGACCTCTCTCAATGGGCAAAAAACCAGAAGATACTTGTCCCATGTAAATATTCACAAAAGGGAAACCTCAGCAAAGGAAGACTGTAATAATAAACTGGATAGAATGACCCATTCTGTAGCTATCACTCAGCTTCTTTCTCTAGCCAACCCTGTTCATTGCCCAACGGGCTCATGAACAAACTGGCCATTGTGGCAATAAACGGGGGTTATGCATAGGCTCAGCAACATAGACTCTTACTCACCAAGACCAACCTGGCTACAGTCACCACTGAGTTCTTAATCTGCTAGAAGCAGAAACCAACACCAAGTCCCTGATATGGCACCAATCCTCATGGTGGCCAGCCAGCTCCTGGGTGGCAGGTTGATTATATTGCACTGCTTCCATCATGGAAGAGACAGCAGTTTGCCCTTACTGAAATAGGTACTTACATTGGATATAAATTTTTCTTCCTGCTTATCCCAAAACTACCATCCATGGACTTATAGAATGCTTTATACACCATCTTGGTATTCCACACAGCGTTGCTTCTGACTAAGGCACTCACTTCACCACAAAAGAAGCATGGCAGAGGGGATATGCTCATGGAATTCCCTGGCCTCACCACGTTTCCTGCCATCCTATAGCTGCTGGCTTGATAGAGTGGTGGAATGGTTTCTTGAAATCACGGTTGTAATCCCAGCACTTTGGGAGGCCGAAGTGGGTGGATCATCTGAGGCCAGGAGTTCAAGACCAACCCGACTAATATGGTGAAACCCTGTCTCTACTAAAAATACAAAAATTAGCTAGGCATGTGGCCTGCATCTGTAGTCCCAGCTACTTGGGAAGCTGAGACCGGAGAATTGCTTGAACCCAGGAGGTGGAGGTTGCAGTGAGCCAAGATCATGCCACTGCACTCCAACCTGGGTGACGGAGTGAGACACTGTCTCAAAGAAAAAAAAAAGAAAGAAATCACAGTTGTAACACCAGCTAGGTGGCCATCCTTTCTAGGACTGGGGCAAGGTTCTCCAGAAGGTTGTATGTGCTCTGCATCAGCATTTAATATGTGGTGTTCTGTTTCCCATAACCAAAATTCATTGGTCTAGAAATCAAGGGGTGGAAATGAAACTGTCACCTTCCACTATTATCTGTAGTGAATCACTAGAAAAATTTTTGCTTCCTATTTCTTTGTTTCTCTGAAGAATCCTGATTAATATACCAATATATTGATCAATGCAGGGCTTCTCCTGTTTCTTTTCTTTCTTTCCCCCAAGTCTGACCATTCAGTGTAGCTGTAATGCAAGCAGTTTTGTCATATTTTCTTTTTCCAAAAATCAACATACTTTCTAGGGAAGACAAATAATATTCAATTAAAATTAAGTTGCATACTGTAATCAAATATATTGTTTTTATTTTTCATCATTATTGATAATTCGATGTTATATTTGAATGTCCTAAAGTTCTAAATTTATGCAGAAACCTGGTTTTTCCTTTTTTTTCTTTTTTCTTTTTTTTAGATGGAGTCTTGCTCTGTCACCCAGGCTGGAGTGCAGTGGCATGATCTTGGCTCACTGCAACCTCTGCTTCTCAGGTTCAGGCAATTCTCCTGCTTCAGCCTCCCGAGTAGCTGGGACTACAGGCGCATGCTGCCATGCACAGCTAATTTTTTGTATTTTAGTAGAGACAGAGTTTCACTGTGTTGCCCAGGGTGGTCATGAACTCCTGAACTCAAGCAATCTGCCTGCTTCAGCCTCCCCTAAAGTGCTGGGATTACAGGCGTGAGCCACTGTTCCCGGCCAGCAGATACCTATGTTTATTACAGAAATGCATCACTAATTTTTGCTAATGTGAAGCTAATATTTTGTTTTATTTCTTATTTTTGCCTCTTTCCCAAACTGTTGTGCACTTCTCCCAGATAAACATCTCCTAATATCTGCTCATTATAAGCCCTTATGGCTAGCTAGAACCTACCATTATGTTTATTACCATGGATAATATAATTTTGATTGTAGAAAGCTCATTTCAGGATGAGCTCAGAGAATACAGTGAACTACTATGTCAAAGACTTTGAAAGGCTGCAATAAATAAGAAAGAGCTGTGGTAAACAATCTTCAGAAGATCATCTGTCCCAAATGCATTGTCCTGATTTCTTATGTTCCATTCCTAGCTTAGTGAAAAAAGGATGAATGGACCCACTCTTGATTAATTTTACTTTACATTAGGAGGGCTAGAAAATCAGATATGCGTTTTCATTATTTATTGGCTTTTTTCTCTAATAAGTGTTTAGACTTTCAGCAGTATTGATTTTTTGATTGGGTGTTGCATATAATTTTACAATTTGTTCAATCACTTATTAGATATTATATGCCCTGTTTGTAGGGAAATGTGTCTGGAACAGACTGATGTCGGCTGCTGAGGATGGTTCACTGATTTGTAGTTTAGATGAGCCAACACATACAATATATTACTATTTGGAAGTAAACCGCAGAAGACCAGCAACAGTTTCTACCCGATTTAACACACCTTTGGGAGGACAGCTTCTCAGCAAACAATGCTTATGCCTCAGAAAGCTATTTATTATGAACACTCTGGATACAGAGACAGTGGAAATGTTTTCAGTTCACATACCGTCTAGTCTCTTGGAGTTAAACACAAAAAATGTTTAACACAGGCTTAGAGGGGATATAGGGTTTGGTAATTTTTTAGATCACAAATGTTAGGGCAGTACCCTCAAATGAATTATTTTTAGAAGTGCTGAAAATTTTCAAAGAATCATCAGAGTTTGGGACACAGAAATTGCTTTCCAATATAAATACATTATTCTTAAATTGGTTTGGCATTCCTAACAATCACTAAATAACTCACCCTCAAGATTAAAAATGTTCAAGATAAGTGGTTTTGTTAATATGTAAAATATTATCAGATTCTCATAAAACATGCACACACACACACACACACACACACAGAGAAAATATATCTCCAAATTTCACAATGATTATCTTAGAAAGGGATGACATTCCCTAAAGTTTTGTATTTCTATTTTTTTTAAAACTCACTATGATGCAATGTGTGTATTTATATTTAGAAAAAATGTAAAACCCATTTTAATATAACCATCAAAAATATATGTTATATTGGAATATAAGAGGCTTCACACCATATTTTAAGTGCTAAATTAAAAGATACAGCAGGGCGTTGCTACTAAGATAGAGATTAGATTACAACCCATGGTCATATTTATTTTTATTTAATTTGGTGACTCTTCCCTCTTTTTCTATTTCTCATCTCCAGGAATTTCTATTCTTACAGCAGAAATAGACATTTGTAATAAGCTTTGGTTCACAGTCAGGATTGCCATTGCCACTGCAAAACAGGCAAATTGAATGGAAGCAGCTAAATAAACCTCAGATTTTGGTGAAGGTATGTCTCTTCTATGAAACCTTAAGGCTAGTAACATTCTCATCTGACTTGGACGCATGCAGAACCATGATAAGAATATGCTCCATACATAATAATTCAATACCTCTGTGAAAAACAAACTGATGAAAACCACACAGCCTTGAAGGGAACTACAAAGAAATATATTTTATATACTGAGTGTAAAATAACTTCAAGGGCATCATACACAATGTAGGTGTGTTAGTGGTGAATTTCATCCCAAACTGCCACTTTACTTTAAGTGATAGATACATTTGGTCTGTGTGTGTGTGTGTGTGTGCATATTCACAATATACACTTATATACACACATAATTTATAAGAGAAGACTTTGAGTGGTAGTTAAGAGCATGGAGTTTGCCTGACTGGCACAAATCGTGGATTTCTCACTTGCCGTTTGGCTTTGGGAAGTTTGGTTAACCTGTCTGTGCCTAGTTTTCTGTTTTGTAACACGAGAATTACTAGTGTATTAAATTCATAAGACTGTGGTGAGGATTAAATGGCTCCATCAACCTAGACATTTAGGATGGTGTCTGACACACTTTGGAAACATTTGTCACACTTTGATAACTACAGTGAGATTCCTATTATTATCTCTGAGACTGGGATGTTACACTGGGACGTCAGAACATGGAGCAGGTATTTCCTGAGTGTGGAGACAGGAATCGCTGACTCAGAATATGCTAGAAACTGAGACATGAAAACTCAAGAAGAAATAGAGAGTGAATTTAATGAGTGAGCACCAAAAGTTAGGCAACCTACCATTAACAGGGTGTGGCCTACAACAAGATTTAAAAAGCAAGCAAAGATTTATAAAGTAAGTAAAGGCCAACCGCGGTGGCTCAAGCCTGTAATCCCAGCACTTTGGGAGGTCGAGGCGGGCGGATCATGAGGTCAGGAGATCCAGACCATCCTGGCTAACATGGTGAAACCCCGTTTCTACTAAAAAATACAAAAAACTAGCCGGGTGAGGTGGCGGGCGCCTGTAGTCCCAGCTACTCGGGAAGCTGAGGCAGGAAAATGGCATGAACCCGGGAGGTGGAGCTTGCAGTGAGCCGAAATGGCGCCACTGCATTCCAGCCTGGACCACAGGGTGAGACTCCATCTCAAACAAACAAACAAAAAAAGCAAGTAAAAAGAGACACAAGTAATGAAAACTGTTAAGTTAGTGGTAGAAATACAATCTGTACTTAGGAGTTTGTTTCCTTCGTTCTATTGCCATGCAGTATTTTATGATTTTGATATAAAATAGAAGTTATATGATTTAAACTGAATGGCCTAATAAATACTGTAAAAACAAATAAAACACATTGAAGTTCAGAATTCTTTATTCCCATATTTCTTGGTACTGTACACCAGATCTGGGTTTGTAGCTGTCATAACCTAATTAAGTTTCATTAATCACTGTGATAGCTAGTACAGTTGAGGTATGGATAACAAGAAACATTTAAAAGATTCTCTAGAATTTATGTGAAAATCCATTTTTTTTTAAAGTAGGCTAGCATCACAGAAGACCCAAGGTTTTAAAGACTATTGTTTATTTTTATTTTTCAATTTTTTTTTTAGTTTTTACTTTCATAAAGCATTACTCTCCTTTTTCTGGAGGGGTGGCTAGTTGTTGGTGGTTGTTATTATTTGACTGTTGCATATTAGAAGTGTCATTGTTATTCATTTGTCTTCCTGAGTAACATTTGAAGCTTTTAACTTCAGTTTGCACGTTGGATTACTGGCAGCGACTGCAGAGAAAAGTCTGGATTGCGAATACAGCATTTGTTGACACTGGGCATCGTTTAATGCCCTGTATAGACCAACGTATAGACCATGTCAGAATTACTAGTCTTTTACTTCTAAATTTTATTATATTGTTTGAAATTTAGAAAAATATAAGTTGTTTATTTTCTTGATCAAGACAGGTGAAGAAATACAGAAAAGAAATAAATAATAAAAGCAAACCCCAACTTTTAGGTTTGGACACACCTTTGCTAAAAACTATCAACATTTTCCCTTTGAAATTGTGAGAGCGGAAAGATGTGTGCGTCCCTAAGTCAGGAGCTGTATATGTCCCCATCCAAAACATTTTTTGGGCAAATGGAATCATTAAAAGAACTAGAGGTATCTACTCCTCAGTTCCCACTCATTGACTCAAACAGAAAACGCTACTGCAACTTTCAGAGGTGACAGCTACTGTCTTCAAGGTGGGGATAAGAGGTAAATGGAGGGAGGTCATACCTCAACTCCAGGAATCTTGGAACTAAAATGTTTTCTCAAAAAGCCATGTATACATTCAACAAAAACCTTAGATTTTCTAGACCAGATCTATTATCTTTTTTCTGTTTTTTTTTTTTTTTTTTCATTGTCTCTATGAGTAAACTCATATTAGAAACCAGACCTAATGTTGGCTACCAGTTACACTTCTGGGGCCAGAGAGCAAAGGAAATTAATAAAAGGGAAACACCCTAGGGAGAAACTGAATGAATTCTTAGGTGGCTAATTTTGTGACTAATCAGCATCCTCTTTAAATATACCATATCCGAGTCTGCTCTTTTTACTTAGTAGAAAAACAATACAAAGATTGCAGTTTCCACTTTAAACACAATCTTTTGTTCAACTGTCAACCAGGAGTGGTTTAAAATAAAACCACTTTCTGTATTTTCCTCAGAGGTGTCTTAATTTTCCCTATCAAACTCACAACCCAAAGGTACTAAAGTCAGCAAGACCTAATGTCTAATTCACTTATACCTATGATGAAATCTAGTGCCAAGGATCATCCATGGCAATTGCCCCACTTCAAATATTCATGAGCCTCCACAATCCAAAATGCATTAAATGTGGGCAGGTTGCCAACAACACACAGTCTTCCTAGTGACAAGGAGCCTTCTCAGATCAAAGGAGCAAGATGTTAAAGACTTCAAACTAAACTGTCTTTGTAAGAGACACCCAGAAAAGAAATGCCAGATCCCACACCCTGTTTCAATTGTGGAACATCCATGAAATAGAGAAAATAATAGACATTCATTAATTCCTCTTTGGAACTCATTTTATTGCAACAACTTTGCTTCTTTCCTTTCTTACCATTGCACTCAAACACTAAGGATATTATACACTAAAACTGGAAAATATTATTAATGCTTTCAAAGACAAAATGAATGACTACTAAGGAGTTAATAGCATTTAAGCCAATATGATATCGCTAATGGAGCCTGAGTGGCATGTAGAGAATACTACAAAAGCAAAGTTAAAACAGGAATAAAGAGCTATGAAGAATACATATAAAGCAAATATACCTAATAATTTAAGTTGTCCCTTTATGTCATTTGTCATCTGGCTGCATCTGCTCTTATACCTGTGCACCTGTTCGCTCTTCCTGGAAGTATTAGGCATGCAGCCAATTTCATACCTAGCTATTCCTATGGTCAGACCCAGCTATCAATGCTTTTGTATGTATATGTATATTAAATCAAGTGTCAACCCCAGGGCTCTGAACTACTTGTGACTGACAGAACCAACAGAAACTTCCAGGCTAATTACTTCTAAGGAATAGTTCCCACAGAAAAGAGTTTCCACTGACCTACTTTGGACTTACTGAGATAATTTATCAGGTAAGATAATTAAGGGAATATAAAGCTGTTTCTAAAGTGAAATCAGAAATATTTGCTGAAATCATAAGTTGGTATTCCCAGTGCTATCAGATGGAGCTTTATTACTTTGCAACGAGTCAATTTTATTATATTTGACTTATTTATAAGCCATTCTTCTTTATAAATTATATTTGGCAGGGTGTATTTGAGAGTCTCTTTTATGTATAAATGTATTAGTTTTGGCTGTTTTCAGTCTAGATATAAAGAGAAATGATCTTTTAAGCCCTTTCTTCTTCTCGTAACCCATTCCCCATAAACAGGCACACACATCCCTTCACACAGGTGCTTCAGCTACTTTTGAAGTCCTTCTTTAATGAAAGATAATTATGAGAATGGATGTACTGGCGTGTGAATAACTTGTCCTGTTGAATTTTAACCCTCTTTTGGAAGCTCAATCTTTTCCTACATTTAAGTTAATACCTATAACTGAAAAAAAATATTTTGTAGCAATGGTCTTCCTTTCCTATTGAGAGAACCTAAAATTTTCTAATTTTTTACAGCCTTGATATTCTCCATATAAGAAAAATGCAAGAGAAAAACCTTGAAATGAAATCACAGAACATAAACTAGGGTCTTATATTAGATTACAAGCCATCTGTTTTCTCAAAATAAAAGCATTAAAATGTTATGTCATTAGTATCATAGTTTGTCAATGCCATCTGATTATTACTTTTTCTCCTCTTATTTTATTCTCCTTCTCCTTCCCCTATTTATTACTTTTTTTAATTCCCATCTCCAGTGTGACTTTCTTCTGAACTCAAAAACTCATCTAACTATGAAAACATGATCAGTTAACCATGTACTGATGTTTTTATTCTAATAAAGATTTATCTTCATCTTGAAAGTACTTAAGAATGTTTGAATAACTAGATTTAACTCTGTGGCAAAATGCAAAATATTAACTTATTAGGCCAGGGTTAAAGAAAGATTGGGGATTAATTTTTCACCTTTGTTTCAGTATTGTGGATATAGTAAGAACATTATTTCATGTCAGCAGTTATTCACATCTTGTTATTACTTCATAGTGCAGGATTGAGGAAATCTGTACACATAAAATTATAGTTTAGTTAGTGTTAAAGGATAAAACTGAAACAATAAGTTGTACTCTTTGTTGCCACACAGCATATGTAGTATTTTATGTTTGAGAGAACGTGGCCATGGTGTCATCCAAAATCAATTGCGTATCAACGCTTCCTTGATTTAGTGAAGGTTCTGTTGCCTGGTACTACAGTCAGATCGCTCCGCTATTGCTTCCTATCTTACTTTACAGCCTCTTTCATTCTATGCCTATTTAATTTCACTCATTGCTTTATTCCTGTGTCCTTCAGCTGTTTCCAATCTGCCCTTCATGGCCATGACTAATACAATATGTTAACATACAAAGGTATGTTAACATACAAGGTATGTAAATGAAAATCAATGCACTTGTCATTTCAGCACAATTCCTTATTGCTTACATTGAACATTTTAAATACATTTTATTTAAACACTAATAACTTTCGTTCTTGCCTTGGAAGTCTAATGATCTTCTTGGCTCCCTGCCCCTACAGCCCTCTAATCTTCACAGCCGTGGCCACTTAGCCCCCATCTGGAGGTTCAGGCTTATTCTGCATTTTGGAGCTAATCTTGTCCCTATGCTGGGGGTATACAAGATATCGTAGCCAAAAGTTAACTGATTTAGCATTCAGACAGCTTTGCTGCTGGTTTCATTCTGACCTTGTAATTTATTTCTCAGATGTAGGCTATGCTTCTCCCAGCCACTTGTAACCAAGGCTTGACTTTGTATAGCAGTTCCAGTATCTATTCAGGCTCTCCTATTTCAGTTCTTGATGAGTTTTTCTGATTGACACCAGTTTCTCCATGACTAAGGTTCTGCTTTGTCCTTCTCCTTGTCCCATTTGTAACTGAACTTATTTTCTGAATTACAGTTGTTATGGTTGGGCCCTGTAGACAACTGTTAAGCCTTTCTGGTGTCACTACCCTTGCCCATATCTCTTCATACTGCCTTCATACCATGGATCTGAACTTCTGCAAGAATACCAGGATTAACCCCTTGCTTGCTTGGATGTTTTCCCACTTCCAGCTGCAAATATCTACCTAGACCAGCTCTAACCTTGCAGGCCTTGGAGAGTCACTGCAAACATGCTGCCTGCAATCTGGCCATCTCATTGTCTAGACATGACAGCAAAGACATATTGTTTCCATTGTATCTTTGGTTGAATTGTTATGCTAACAATTCAACTAAATTGTTATGCTAAAGTAACCCTTTAGTTACTTTCACCTCCTGTCTTCATCTTGGTCCTGCCACTTTAACACTTTAAAACTCAGTTTTCTCTTTTCAAAGTAAAATAATAAAGGAATTTATCTGCCATGGCTATTTTGAAGATAGCTGAGAAAAAAAAAAAGGTATACAAATGGTACAAAAGGATAAAACCCATTGTAAGCAACCAGTAATTTTTAGCTGCTCTTACAAGTTCATGTCTTAAATATCTGTACTTGGAAAGTGGAGCTATACCACTTAAAGAATGATCATTAAAAAGATAAGGAACTAGGAAAATTAAAATTCTTAAAAAAAGATAGAGACTACTGTACATTTTTTTTTAAGTGAAATAATTTACAAGAAAACAGCTTGAAAAAATGATGCTGAAACACAGATGCAGTCACCAACAAACGTTAGAAACAAAATATTTTAAGGATACATTTCCTATTTGTGTGTCTTGATCTTATGACTACAGAAGAGCCCTAAAGCATTTAGGAAGGAGAAAGAGTCTTTGAATTAGTAACTTATTTTAGAGTAGTATTTCCATAATCACCCAGGGGACTTGTAGAAAACTAAAATTTTAAGCCCCGCTTCTCTGAAATTCTGATTCATTAATTTTGGGGCAGAACTAAATAACTGGTATGTTTAAAAAAATTCTCATGGTACCTCTGGCAATCTCTCAATTTTGGGAACCACAAATTCCTCAGCCATTAAGGTACCTAGGATGTTTTTAAAAAAACATAACATTTGTTGGCCGGGCGTGGTGACTCACACCTGTAATCCCAGCACTTTGGGAGGCCGAGGTGGACAAATCACCTGAGGTCAGGAGTTTGAGACTAGTCTGACCAACATGATGAAACCCTGTCTCTACTAAAAATACAAAAATTAGCCGGGCATGGTGGTGCGCGCCTGTAATCCTAGCTACTCGGGAAGCTGAGACAGAAGAATCTCTCGAACCCGGGAGGCGGAGCTTGCAGTGAGTTGAGATCGCGCCACTGCACTCTAGCCTGGGCAACAGAGTGAGACTCCGTCTCAAAAAAAAAAAGAAAGTGAGACTCTGTCTCAATAAAAAACATACATTTGTTTACCACAAGATGGTCAAACCAGTGCATAGACTCTCTCACTTGGCTCCTAGCTGCCCACTGGCTAGAAGTGTTTGACAGGTATGAAAACTCTACTGCTGTCTGAGTTTAGTAATAGATGTTTATTTCACTTGGCTATTCAAAGGCAGTGTTTATTTGTAAGTACGTAGTTTACCCTAAGAACCACCGTTTACTCAGATAGAATCTTCACTTGAAAAATATTTTAAGTGCAGACTGTTTTACTACTGCCAAATAATCTTGTCTTAATTTTTTTTCTTCATTTTCCTTAGACGAATTTCCCCCTTACTCATAAAACTTTGATCAAAATGATGGTTAACTGCTCTAGGCAAGCACAGTCTGCATACTGAAGAAAATAAAGAGCAGCCAGATGTTTTCCTGAAAAGGGTGAGGTATATGTAAAAAAGAAAAAGAGATAAATAATAGTAATAATAATAATAGGAAGAAGATGAAGACAAAGGAGAAGGAAAAGAAGAGGAGGAGGAGGAAGACAGGGAAAGGAGGAGGAGAAGAAGAAGAGAAAGTGGAAGAAGAAGAAGAGGAAGAGGAGGAGGGGAGGAGCAGAAGACAGAAGAGGAAAGAAATAAAAAAGAGGCTGCTTCTTTTCACTATCATGACACAAAGAACCCCTCAGAAGTTTGAGTTATTCACTTTTCAATGTGCTTAAGGTGGGACCAATACAGTAGAAGGCTAAAATGTTGGTACCCTTTCAAAATAATAAGTATGATTCATTATTTGATGAACATATCTTTATAAGAGTAGTTACTCCATTGTCTTAGAAGTCAGATTAGCAACTGGTATGATCTGAATGTTGGTGTCCCCCTCCCCAGATTCATATGGTGAAATCCTAACCTCCAAGATGATAGCATTGGGAGGTAGGACCTTTGGGAGGCCATTAGGTTATGGGGGTGGAGCCTTCATGAATGGGATTAGTGCCCTTATAAAACAGGCTCCAGAGACCTCCCTTGCCCTTTTTGCCATGTGAAGCTTCAGTAAGAAGAAGGTTATTTTAAGAGAAAGTGAGCTCTTATCAGACATTAAATCTGCCTTGATCTTGGACTTCTCAGCCTTCAGAATGGTGAGAAATAAATTTATTTTGTTTATAAGCTACCCACTTTACGGTATTTTGTTATAGAGACCCAAACAGACTAACTCTGATCATCTATTGCTTCCTGATGATGCCTTTTAAATAGCTTGAGATAAAGTCTCACTCTGTGGCCCAGGCTGGAATGCAATGGCATGATCACAGCTCACTGTAGCCTCAACCTCCTGTGCTCAAGTGATCCTCCCACCTCAGCCTCCTGAGTAGCTGGGACTACAGGCTAGTGCGACCATACCCAGCTAATTAATATTTTTTTTTGTATAGATATGGGTCTCGTTTGTGCCCAGGCTGATCTCAAACTCCTGGCCTCAAGTGATCCTCCTGCCTTGGCCTCCCAAAGTGCTGGGAGTACAGGCCTGAGCCATCACACCCAGCCCTGATGATACTTTTTCAAAGACATTCTAGTAAATAAGACTTTTTTCCCCTCTATATCCTAACATTGACAGTTTTGGGAGGCTTCA
Organism: Rhinopithecus roxellana; assembly: GCF_007565055.1. Lineage (NCBI taxonomy): Eukaryota > Metazoa > Chordata > Mammalia > Primates > Cercopithecidae > Rhinopithecus > Rhinopithecus roxellana. The sequence continues at coordinate 42,037,488 of NC_044562.1, read as the reverse complement.
ATGATATTTTAGTGTACCTTGTCAAGTAATGCCATGGATAGCTGCTCGGCTGGCCCACCTCTAAATCCAGTTCCAGAAATTCCTTGCTGTTATTAGTCCTCATTTTTTTTTTTTTTTTTTTTTTTACTTGGGAACTGAATAAGAAAATAAAAATGCAGACAATGTCTTCTGTTGCAGAATGGTTGATGGCGTTAAAAAGAAATTAATCACTGTCATTATTTTGTCTAAAAGAATAAAAACAGCATATTACCAGACGTCCTCGGCATCTTCATCACATTCTGCACCAAACTGGCAAATATCACAGGTGGATGTCTCCTTTTGACTAGTTTCTCCAGAGCCTTCATGGACTGTAGGAAAGAAAAAATGTAAAATGAATTCAGATAATTGTGCATTATATCTACAACCCCAGGACAATTCTGTATTAAAGCTCTACTTTCCCAATGGACCTGTCTGCTATTGAAGCTTCATAAGAATGTCATAAGCAACTCTTTTGTTCCTCCAATTTAAAGACAACTCTAACAATAATATGCTTCCCATTGGTATGTGGTGAACACGTTTGCATTTTGCATGCTAAATAAAACAACAAACATGTGAGTTTATTGTATTCATCAACATTATTTGCCTAATAAATAGACCATATGAAAGAGTTATTTAGTTAACAGGGAGTTAAATTTTCACCTCTCTGGGGGAAAGATCTACTGTCTATTTTACTGAAACGTATTTAGCATTTTCTTATTTCCAGATTATGGACCTTTTGGTCCAAAGAAAGTTTTCATGTATAATTTTTAAAAATTTAGATGAGCATCCCTGATTTATTAGGTATGCCCACATTTTTTCCCTCAAACAGTTAAGTACTTACAAGAAAAAAAATGTTGATTATAAGTTTTTAGAAAATAGCTTTTAGTTGTTTTTTACTGTCATTTATTGAATCTCACATAAGTATTGCATAGAGCTAATCACAGTGATTCCTTGTTAGAGGGTTATGAACATGTATTTTATTTTAAAAAATACATTGAGTCACTGTTTAGTCATGGATGATAATGATGATTGATATTGGTCCTTTTTTCCTCTAAGTGATAAGTACAAAAATGGGCAATACATCACCCAATTATAAAGTAAGCTTTTCAAAATCAGGATACAACAGTGTAAATTGAGAAAAAATTTCTAGTATTTGAGTGCAAGGAATGAGCAACACTTTCAAGGTGAATTACCTCTTTTCCCAGTTAAAAATATATCATTGAAAGAAAAAGTAGTTTTATTTTAAAATGAAAAATTGCAATCAACTAACTATTGCATACACAGATCATATACACTTAAAAACAGATGTTGAAATCAAGGGAATCTTTAAGAAGTGCACTTCTGCAAAAGATAACATATTTTAAACAGAAAAAGAACATAAGCAATTAATCCCAGCATTAGTTCCTGTCTTTATGAACATTTTAAATAACAAAGACAATTTATTAACATGCACCTTGCACCTATCAAATCCAATCTTACTTACTTTGTTTTAATATGTTATTTTCTCTTCATTTCTTCTTTGTTTATTAACAAGAGTTTTTAATACTTATAAAATCAAAGATCTTTAGTTTTCTTTAATCTACTGCTGTTCAGATGAGTAATTTGATTTACTCAAAAAAGAACAAGACGACATCCCTAGGAGAGTTATCTGTTTTGTAACTCTTCCAAGAAAGGTGGAGGGATTTATTTTTTCTAAAACATTTTTTTTTCCTGTGCTTGATAGTCAACGCTTACATTTTTAAAACAGTATGAAGTAAACAGGTCAATTTCAATTGCAAAAGTATTGATGGTATAGTTTTCAATTTGGATGTCTTAAGAAAAAAAAGTGTCCTCCCCAACAAGAAGAAGAAATTTTAGACTCTGATAAAATAAACAGCACTTATCTTATTATCCACTCTACTACTTTAATATAGGCAAGACCATTAGAGTGGACCATGGGGATAAGAGGGAAGTTGGGGCCTCATCTCAGGGGAGACTGAACAGCTGAGGTCGGTCTCTGTATTACTTTCTTATTATTAATGCAACACAGAAGCTGCTAATGGGAGAAAGCCTTTTAGTGTTAGCAAGATTAGCAACTTCCAGACTAAAACTTCCCATTACTCAGGAAAGATACGAACACAATGGCAAGGACCTTAATGAACAGTGATGGCCACTTAGAGACAGCCCCATTTTCTTCAGCAGTTGAGATCTTTGGTAAGGGATCGACTGGAGGTCATCCAGGGATAAATTTTGCTATCTCAGCAGGACTAATAATAATATTTCTACCAGAAGTCACATTACATTTCTATAAAACGGCAATTATTGGTAAAATGGAGATGTTTGGAAATTCTCCGATAAGGAGAAGTACATTCAAAAGAAGCAGTGGGAATATCCCCATCAATAAGTATTGTGTGAATAAAGTGCCTTTCTATGAAGTCACCCACAAAGAAATATAAAATAAAATCTTTCCATATTACTGGAAGCATAGGTTTGTGCCTTTGTATAATAGTAAACAAACAAACGACTTAATCAGTGCACAACTTTCATTTCACTTTTTATACCAGTGGTTCTTAAACAGGATCTGATTCAGAGGCTTTCGTGGATCTTGTTTGTTAACAAGTTTTTTTTTTTCTTTTTTTTTAATAAAAATGACCTGAGATATCCTTGGAGATACTGAATTGGACTTAGTTGGGGGCTTGAATATGCCTGTTCTGAATACAGACTATCTCCAAGGAAGAATCTCTGCCTTAAACAATACCAAGAAGGCTTCATCTATCCAGAACACCCTACTCAGGTATCATCTAGCTCAGGGCTTCCGATGCTTTAAAGCGCACAGGAAGCACCTGAAGGTTTAGTTAAAATGCAGATTCTGATTCATTAGGTGCAAGGTATGGTCTCAGGTTCTGCATTTCTTAAAGTCCCCAGATGCTGCTGCTGTTGGTCCACAGACCACATTTTGAGTAGAAAGAATAGCACTGTGTTTTTCAAACCACAGTTCACAACCTTTTAGCGGGCAGTGAAATTAATGCATCATGACTTGCATTTCTGTAAACATGAAAAACACTATACTAGTCTAGTAAATAACAGACTGCATCTTAGTTAGCAAGTACATGTTTTATTTTATAACACTGCTTTAGCTATACATATGTACTTACATACAAGGTTGCAATATAAATTGCAATTCTTACTAAAGGTCACAGTAACAAAAGCTTGAAAACCACTGATTTAGTACACGTTACACTCTCAGTAAATGTGTGTTAAATTGGACTGCTACTTCCTTCTCTTCTTTCTATATTACCAGTAACAGGAAAGATCAGTGCTTATTTGCATCCATACACTGATTAGGAATAAAATTCATTTATCTTAAAGTATTATTTTAATCACGCATTAGTATTTTAAGCTCTTTTATTTTGAGTTGCAAAGTAAGATAATTATTTCCCATTATTTTATAGAAACTTAGGTTTTGGCAAATGATTGAGGCAAATTTTAGGGGAGAGGGAAGTGGAGCTACTGAAAGCACATTATCCCTAATATTCTGCCCTTCCATTAAAACGTATTTAATCATTTTAGGGAGGTTTGGAAGTGGAGGGATTACAAGAAATGATTGAGCTACTTCTCTCTCAAATCTCTCTGCCCTGCTAATTTCTTCTGAAGGTTGAATTCCATCACCACCCTGTTCTTCTTGCTGGTCCTACATGATGATGAACCCAGTTCTCACTATCATGCTTCTTGTGACTTATAATCTTAACCTGTCATACCGTTTCTGAAAACAGTGAACTCGAATGTTCAAACATGGGTAAGCATTGTAATTCACTTTGTTAAAAATGCAATTAAAACTGAAATCCAGCGAAATGAAGTCATCTTTCCATATCTGCTCGTTCCTCATTCACAAATCCAGCCAATCTTGAATCAAAATATTCAGAAAAAAATAAAAAATAACAATCCAGAAATAAAAAATAATAAAAAATAAAAATATAGCATAACAAATTTTTACACAGCATTTATGTTGTATTAAGTATTCCAAGTAATCTAGAGATGATTTAAATTATATGTGAGGATATGAATAGGATACACCACTTTAATATCATCAGGGACTTGAGCATCCACAAATTTTGGTATACTGTGGGGAAGGTGGGTCCTGGACCCAATCCCCTGAGAAGACTGAAGGATGACCATACACAGATCTTAAGGGTACCTGATATGGTTTGGATATTTATCCTCTATGAATCTCATGTTGAGATGTAATCCTCAATGCTGGAGGTACGGGTTGGTAGGAAGTGTTTGCATCATGGGGGTGGATCCCTTATGAATGGCTTAGAACCATACCCTTGGTGATGAGGCAATTCTCACTCAGTTAGTTCACATGATATCTGCTTGTTTAAGAGTCTGGTGAGAACTGCTTGTTTAAGAGTCTGGAACCTCTTCATTCTCTCTCTTGCTGCCTGTCTTGCCACATGACACACCTGCTGCCACTATGCATTCTGTAATGAATAAAAAGCTCCCTGAGGCCTCACTGGAAGCAGATGCCGGCACCATGCTTCTCATACAGCCTGCAGAACCATGAGCCAAAATAAACTTTTTTCCCTTATAAATCATCCAACCTTAGGTATTCCTTTAGAGCAATGCAAATGGACTAACTCAGTAGCCTTTAATTAGTGTTGAGAAGTGAATATAAAGACACACAGAACAACTCTATCATCCCAGAAAGTTCTCTGGTTACCCTTCCCAGGCATTGCCCTACCACTACCCTGTCTATATATGGGTAGATCTCTATCACCACAGATTAGTTTTAACTATTCTAGAACATCATATCAGTGGAATAATTCAATATGTAATTTTTGTGTCAAGTTTCTTTCACTCAAAATAATAACTTTTGAAATTAATTCAGGTAGTTGCATGTATCAATAGTTTATATCTTTTTATTGCTTAGTATTCCACTGAATGAGACACTGCAGGTTATTTATTCACCCTCCTGTTGAAGGATATCTGGGTTGTTTTCAGTTATTGACTGAAAATTATAATTGGGTATTTATGAATAAAGCTGCTGTACAAATCCTTGTAAAGGACTTTGTGTACACATATGTTTTTATTTCTCTTGAATAAATAACTAGCAGCAGGATTACTGAATCTCAAGGCAAAAATTATTGTTGTTGGTGGTTTTTAAATTCTCCACCTGCAGGAATGTTTAATATCTTTTGGGTACAAACCTGTTGTCAGCTATATGTGTTGCAATATTTTTCTCGGTCTATTTTGTTGACAGTGCTAACCTTGCATTCCCGGGAAAAGTCAAACTTGATCTTTGTATATTAACTTTTAATATATTGCTGGATTTCATTTGCTAATATTTTGTAGAGCATTTTTGTATTTATTTTCACGAAATACATTGGCTGTAATTTTCTTTTCTTGTGTTTTCCATGCCTGCCCTTCATGAAATGAGCTGAAAAGTGTTCCCAAGTCTGCTATTTTATGAGAATTTGTGTCAGATTAGTATTATTTTTTATTCATATGTTATAACTCACTAGTGAAACTATCTGGTCCTGGAGTGATTTTTTTGTTCTTGTTGTTCAATTACAAATTTGATTTCTTTATACAGGGCTATTTCATTTTTTTTATTTTATTGATTTCTGTTCTTATATCCTTGTGCTACATACTTAAGAGTTAATTTATTATTTTTCTAGTTTCTTAAAATGGAAGTAGAAATGCTTGACTTTATGTCTTTTTTGTTTTCTCATATGGGTATTAAAATGTATAAATTGCCTTCTAAAGATTGCTTTAGCTGCATACCACAAATATTGATATGTTGTTTTCATATATTTCTGTTCAAAATATATATTGTAATATCCTTTGAGATTTCTTAGACTCATGAATTATTTAGTAGTGTGTTTTTAACTTCCAAATATTTGGGGGTTTTCAAAGGCATATTATTTTTATTCCTCTTCATTAAATTTAATAATTTAATTTATCATCATTGGAGAACACATTGTTTAATTTAAATACTTTGAAATGTATTGTAACTTGTTTTATGGCCCAGGATATGGTCTATCTTTATGTGTATTCCATGTGCACCTTAGAAGTTGTAACTTGCTCTAGTGTGGAACAATTTTCTATTAATGTTAATTAGCTTACATCGATGGTTAGTGTTGTTCAAATCATCCATAACTATACTGATTTTTATTTAATTGTTTTATCTATTACTGAGAAAATAGTGTTAAAATCTATATTGGTGACCATAAATTTGTGTCTAGTTCTCTTTTGTTTTGTCAGTTTTTGTCTCATGCTTGGGAGCTTTGTACTGGGGGTATAAACTTTTAGTAGTCTTATGTCTTCTTGAATAAGTGATTCTTTTATCATTATGAAATGCCCCATTAAAATCTCTACTAGCACTGTTCAGCTTGAAATCTACTTTATTTTGATATTCACATTGCCTCACCAGGTTAATTTTTTGCTTATTGTTTCCATCATTTTACTTCCAATCTCTTTGCTCCTTAAATTTAAAGTGTGTTTCTTTTAAACGACATACAATTTAGTCTAACTTATAAAAAAATCTAGTCTGGATTTCATCAGGGTGTTCAGTCCTTTTACTTCAATTACTGATATGTTCAGTTTTAAGCTCACCAACTTGGTGTTTGCTTCGTATTTGACCAATCTTCTGTTTCTCTGTTTCCAATTGTGTCTTCTTTGTGTGTAATAAAGTATTCTTAGGTATATATTTTACTTTATCTCCAATAAATTTTTGGTGGGGAGGTAGTGTTTCTTTGTTATTATTATGGTGGTTGCTTTAAGGATTACAACAGGCATCTTTAAATTATTCTAATCTATTATTTCATGAAAAATTTACTAACTTTATGACAATATATTTCTAATTATCATATTCCAGTCTTTGCAATCTTATTGTCATGCATTTTATTTCTACCTATGTGATAAAACTCATGTCCTTTTAAAAAATTATTTTTACTTTATACTGCCATTCTACTCTTTTGTGTTAATTTCAAAGGCAAAAAGCTAAAGTTTTCTGTACAAATGAAGACCCCTGCCAATCGCTGCTAAATGATTTGACGTCTGTTCTGTATTTGCCCTAACTTTTCAAGACTTATCTGTAGTACCACATTCTCCATGAAAAACACTTTTGGCATATGATGCAGAGTAGATTGTATCATTTTCCCCCATTATCTTTCCTCCCTTTCTGATAAAAGGATTATATGTTTCTTGCCATAGCTGCATGACTTGCAGTTCCCTGATATCATCATTAGTTTTCTGACATGCTTTTGCCATTGAAATGTGAGTGGAATTGAGAGAGTTCTTAATAGAAGCTATTAAAAAGCTATCATGTGAATTTCTTTTTTCTTGCTCTTTCCTTCTGTACAAAAAAGACACATTTCAAAATATGGGCTATTCCTTCAACCAGTTCCAGAAGGAAAAAATACACAGAGCACAGCCACAGTTGACTTCAGTTATCAAAGCAAGGAATATGCCAATGATTCTGTAAGCCTCTGAGATTTTGAGGTCATCTGTAATTTTAGCTTTACCTAGTGAAAGCTGACTAATAAAATATGGATTAATGTTCCTGATAAATTCTAAGGAAATAAATATTTTTACATCATTTTCCACAGTTCAGATTTTGGTTGCTTTACTTGCCTATACAAACCAAGATCTCCTTTTAATTTTCTCCAAATCTGCCTTCAAACTTTCTAACATTTTCTTTCTTTGTCAGGATAGATTTCATAATAGTTAAGGTATGTTTCTTCTATTACATTTTGACTTTCTCCCAACATAACACTACTATTCCTACTTCATGCATGGTTCAAATTTTCTCTTCCATGTAGCTCTAGTACATCTCTCTCATCAACATGTAAGATATCCCTTTTAAATTAAGAATAGCATAACATTAAACACACTATAAATGTGTATAAATAGAAACATTTACATACATCAAGTGTGAAATAAAGCAGGAGGTCCCTGAAACTATCAGGTTATGTTAACAAAAAAAAAAAAAAGGAGATTTCTAGATTTAAAATATGACACAAAAATACTGGTTCTACACTCATTTAAATTATTACAAAGCTGAGAAAAGAGCTTTTACACATATTTTATGCAGATATTAATCTGGTTATCTCAAACTTTAGAATGTACTTTTCTCCTATTTTAGTCAATATCAATCTAGTGGTCAGCGTTTTTTTCTTAAATAGGTAACAAAATAGTTCTTGATAGGCTTATCTTTTTTTCACTTTATTTACATAGATAAAAAAATGATTAGTGATAGCATTTAACATATCTGTGGTAGCTAAAATGACTATCAAGTTATGAACAGCAATTTTTCTTTTTGAATAAATTATAAAAATTATTGTCTCATTATCACAAAAAATCTGAACTGTGAGTTTACATTCAAATACGGGACATATTTGACTTATAAAATAAAAAGAAAATTTTAAATAAAAACTCTCCATTCTGTTCTTTAATTTGTACAACTTGCCTATTTTGCATCTTGTGTGAGTTTTCCCTCCATATGCTTCTCCCACATGTGAGTAAGTTGAATTTAAATGATGGAAGCTGTTGACAGTTCCTAGAGGCCCAGACAATTCTAAGTTGTTGTTTTTGAGCTGTAGTCATATTTTCTTTAAAATTTTCTATATTTTCCCTAGAAACCCCAATATGACTTTAAAGAAAAATAATAATAAGAAAACACTTTCCTTTTTTTCATAGATTATGATATATGAGTCATATGAATAATAGTTATACTGTTACATCATATTATTAAAATGTGAAAACAAGAAGTAGCATTTTGGTTTGTTATCTATAAAACTAAAACAAAATACTGCATATGTATCTGTCGTAGTGCAGTAACATGAGTTCAGATTTTAGGGAGGAAATCCATTATCTTTGTTTCTTTTTGATTAAAAAACATATCACCACTGATAATTTTTAATTTTAAATTGATTTTAATGCCAAAAACTAAAGAAAGCCTGAAATTACACTCAAACATAATGGTTTACAATTCCAAAATCCACTTGAAAAGCCCAAGAACCAAGCTTATGATTAAACAAATGTAATTTCATATTAAAGACTTCAAAAGAAGAGATCATTACAGAATATTTAATTTTTCATAATTAAGCTAGTTTGCTAGAGCTTGACAAAGCTTCTTTAGAAATCACACATAATTTATCTTTTGCATATTAATGAAAAATAATTTAAGAGATTAATACAAAGCTACTATATTGAGAGAGAATTCTATTATCATTTAAGCCTGTCAGTTACAACTGAAGATACTCAGTTTATTTTAAACAGGAGAAAGAGATTAATGAAGTCAGGAAGGAAGAAAAGAAGAAAGGAAGGAAGGAAGGCAGACAGCCTGATATCATGCATAGCAAAATTCATTTAGAGCAGGTTACTATGCCAGACTTCATGAAAATATATCATACCAACAATATGGTATTATAATTAAATATAGTTTTGTTATTCCCAGGATAATTTATTTGAATCATTTTATGCATATTCATATAAACAGTTTTTAATTTTTTCCTTATTTAATTCCTGAAAGATGAGAAATTTCTTTTTTATTGGTAAATTATAAACATTTGCTCGGGCTACTGCAGGGCAAATCCCAGTTAGAAGGGATTGAGAAAAGCCTGGGAGGTTACTAAGTGGAAACAGTAAATGTAGCCAATACTTTCACACAGATTTGCTAATGAGGAGAACAGAGAATGCAGCATTACTTGGATAAAAATGTAGGGTCAAGAGAGAGATTTTATGGAAGAGTAGTGCTCAGGCATCATTGTGTGCTAAGAAGAATCATAGAGCATAGAGGAACAAAGTTAGATGGGAAGGAAAGCGGGTAATTACAGGAGCAAAGTAGGGACCGGGTTTAGAGAGAGGTGTGGTGGTTGGTCTTAGAAGCAGGACCATGTCTTCTGGAGGAAGACGGATGGCAGAGTATGTGGGTACATATGTAGAGAGGCGATGCCACTGAAAAGGCAAGATGAAGTTGATCTCCTCTACTTGTATTCGTTGTCTCTCTTGTATTTACATTTAAGGAGGTGATCAGTTGAGGTGATGTAACAAGGAAGAAGAAGATGTGAAACACTGCAGGAAAATTAATGTGAATAAAGGAAGACCAAAAGTCTTTCTAAGTCTTTCTTACATCAATTTGTTGCTTGCCAACTTTGTACTTAATTCTTCTAATTAGTAAGCCTCTAACGAATAAAGATGTATCTTTATTAACTTACACTTCTGTATGTCTTTAGCAAATGGCATTTTGTTTTGATGACTTAAAGGTATTTTGTGATAGAGCAAGTTTCATTTGAATAATCAAATAAAGACTTAATTGCCAATTGAGTTAACTTTAACCTACTAAATATTTTGGTAGAGGGACTTCATAATCTGTTAATAACTTACTCCATATTTATGTCCTAAATATTTTCCCATTCTGTCACCACTGTAGTTGTTGTGATCTTTATCATAACTTGCCTAAATTTTAAAGTAACCTTCTAACTAGCTGATTTATATACTTACAAACCTGCCTTTCTTAAACATATCTCCCATGTGTCTTACTGAAATGAAAATCTAATAGTGACACTTAAAACTGAAAATGACATTAAGTAATCTAAATGCACTTGCATCTTCACAAAATTCTCCCAATGCTAAAAGAAGTAGATTTGGGTTGTCCAGAGTCTTTCTTGAGGCTCAGAACTTTCAGTTGTAAAATAAAATGCCTGCCTTGCTCATGCAGATTAAATAGGAGGATGTGTGACTTTGCTTTGCACCCTCCAAATTGCTCTGCCACTCTAAGGCATTACCATTAAGAAAGTGTTAAAGGTGAAGAAAAGTCATTATCTTATTCCAAGTAAGATGGTTCTTTGAAGGAAGTTCACAGCTGAGCATCTCAAATGTGAATTTTTGACCTTATAATGATGCTGAAGTAGAAATATTTGTATGAACAGAGGAATAAGAAACACAAAACAACATAACAAAAACAGATAAATATATTGTGGAGCCTATAGTAAAAGTCTTTCTCTGAAACATCCAAATTCGGTTTCTTATATTGAGGAGTAAAAGGATCAAGGGAGGAGCAAAGGAGCAAGTAAGAAATAGATAAGAAGTCCCCAGTAGAGATCTTCAGAAATTGCCTGGAGCTCCAGCCTCTTTGTTTTAGTGCTCTGGACTTTGGATGAAAGAAAGCACTAAAGTGATATTTTCTCTTTTGTTATTGATGAAGACAAAAACAAAATAAGGGCTTTATCCTTTTCTTTTAGTACTTGCCTACTATGGGCAGTAGTTTTCACTGTAAGCCTGACACATTATCCATCTAAGTCTAACTTCTAAGTCCAGGTAAAACTTAAAGAAGAAATTTAAAAATCAGGCTTGTTTAAATATATAACTTATTTGATATAAATAGAACAATGAAATAAAAGAGTAGCAAAAATATAAAAAGTCAATTTTAAGAGGTCAACATATTTTGTAAAATTAGTAGTTTATAGCAATAATTTTTTTGAATTGCCTGTAACATTTTCCAGCCTGGTTTTGTTACCTAAGGCCTTGTTCCTGTTTTTTTTTTTTTTTTTTTTTTTTTTTTGGGGGGGGGGGGGATTACAATAACCAAAACATTAGAAAGAATGGCAAAACGGAATTCAGTGCCTGTAATTAGTTTCAGTCTTTTGCTAGATCCAGCTACATACCTTCCTTGATCCCCTGCTTGACTCACATTGAGGGACCCTATTTCATCTCTACAATTTCTCTTTTGCTATTGGCTCTAGGTGGTAGAGTCCGTGACTCCTGTGATTCCCTCTTCCAGCTTACAACTCCCCTCAAGCTCTGGTTTCAAACATAATTTATAGTCTACCCCCTAGGACCCCTGAAGACCTCTGCAGTGATGCTCCATCTTGGAATCTGCTCCACGAGCAGCCAATTAAGGAGGTCCCAGCACCTTAAGTTTCGTTCCCATCTATCCAAAGTGTTTTCACATACTTTATTTTAAATCAGCATACAAACAACAACAACAGATAGCAGGAAGAAAAATGTATCCTCAAACATTTAAGGACAGGAAGGTCAGATTTATTTGATTTCAGGTGTGAAAGAAGACATGACCATCTTCCACAAAATGAAAAAAAAAAAAAAAGAAAACAAAAAACAAAACCCACAAAATGGTCTAAGAAAGCTGAAGAGTTGGAATAGGTTAGAAATTGACTTTGAACTAATCAATATGTCTGCTTACAAAACCATTAGCTCAGTCTGAAACTATAAAGTGAAAATAAATATTTGTGGAAAAGACATTTAGTTTTAAAAAAAATGCATGAGTTTTAGAGAAAATTTTACTGCCATTAGATCACCAAGGTTATCCAGAGATAAATGCAAAGAGATAAATTTTTAAAAATTAACAATGTTCTATTTAGAACTTGTAATCAGGGTAATTTTTCAACTTTAGACTTTTAAATTCAAACTACTTTCATTCCTAGCTGCATCAAGTTTCATGGATCTTCTATTTTTAAATGTGTTATACCTTAATTGTAATATAATTGGAAATCAATCAATTTCCCTGTATTTTTTTCGATTTAGAAAAAAAAATATATATGTATATCTTCAAGTTTAGGGGGAAAATTGCTATTGGCCTAAACTATGAAGGTTTAGGTTTAACTGGCACCATTATTACTTTTGTTCAATGCTTGTTTTAAGGATATTATACAAATATTGAAGGACATATAAGCTAAAATTTTCAGGTATAAGTTATGATTTAGATTTGTGAATGAATAAAGGCATATTGGAAACAATAAACCCAAGAAGCATTTTAAATGTCAAAGGATCTGTCTTACTATAACATAGGGGGTCACATCGATGGAATTAATGACAAAATTTTTGAAATTCATGTTTTGTAGGGCTTCACTGTTATTCATATAATTTAAGATTATGCCTCACTTTAGAAGCCAATGAAGTATTTCTAATAACTATGAAATACAGATTAATAAACAATTTTGAATGACTTCTTAAAAATATAAGTCTGATTAAGATATAAGCCTGTTTAGTTCAAAGGCTTTAAGGATGAAAATACATAGTCCTTATTATCGTATTCAAAGTCTTTCATGATTTTCCCCCACCCTACCATCTCACCTTCCTCTCTAGCCCCCTGGGCATGTTTCTTATGCTGCAATTATACTTGTCATGTTGCCAGGGATTTATACACACTGTAATCACTATCTATAAGGGCATGTCTCCTCCTGCCTCTGTGGCTGATTCAGACTCTAACTTGAAGATTCAGCTACAGCATCACACCATTTAGGAAAGATGTACTCACTTTCCTCCCCTTTCCTCCATCTTTGTGTTGGGCTCTTAATTTGTGGCCCCACAAGTACTTAGTAATTATCGCATTCTAGAACTTGAGTTATTTTTATGATTCTTTCACTGTTTAACCTTGAGTTCTTCAAGGTTATGTCATATGTTTCATTTGTGTTTATATCCATCTTAGCACAGGGCTTGAGAGGTAAGAACTAGTGGTCAGAGAGAGAAATTTCAGAATTTGAGATCTTTAAATCATAGCAGTTCTAGGTAATAACAAGATGTAACCACACGTCCAGATGGTTAAATTGAAGTTGAGGAGTCTGAGGACTATGGGGCCAATGTTGAGAAGAAAGCTCAAATAGACCCTTTGGTAGTTATTAAAGTTGTGCAGTCAATGTCCAGGCATAAGGCAAGTCTGCATTTCCTAGGTGCCCTGTGGTTGACTGGGTCACATTATTTATTCTGACTAATGAGTTGTTGAGTGGAAAGTGACATGGGGTCACTTCAGGGTAGAACATGTAATTGGAAGTTGCAGACCCTGAAGAGCACTCTTTCCCTACTGTGTGAGTGCTTAGAACAAGTAAGGGAGGAGGCCAAATTAGGAGGCTGTGCAGCAGAGACATAGTAAAAAGTGTCAAATGTGGCATATAATTTGAAAAGAGAACTGATGAGATTTACTGATGTCCTGGGGACAGGTGTAATGTCAATGTTTAAGATAGCTGCTCTCTGTCCAGATCCTCTGGTGACTACAATATGCAGAGCCAGCTGCCCCACCTAGCATCTTGCCCAATTAACTGCAGTGAACAAGTAGTGAGAAGGAGAAGTGAGCCTTGGTTTTCTTAAGCCACTAGATTTTGGGGGATGTTTTACTACTGTCTAACTTTACATAACCTAGCACTACTTGAATATTTTACAAGATGAGGCTAAGTGGCATGGATGCAATCTGCTTATTCTTACATGTAGGATGAGGTCTATATTAAAGATCTTATACCTTCTTAGAAACCTGAAACGTGTCAATTTCACCATTAGCTCTCAAGTACCCAGGTACCTGATTGGTTACCCTAAAAAAGAGTACCGTCATCTCTCAGTGTCTGTGAGGGATTAGTTCCAGGAACCCCTGTGGACACCAGAATCCACAAATGCTCTATTCCCTAATATAAAATTGTATAGTAATTGCATGTAACCTATGCACATCCTCTCATCTACTTTAAATCATCCCTATGCTATTTATAATACTACAATATAAATGGTTTGTAAATAATGCTTATACTGTTTTAGGGAATGATGGCAAGAAAAAGTCTGTGCATGTTCAGTACAGAAGCAACCATCCACGTTTTTTCAAATATTTTATTCCTTAGTTGGTTAAATTCACAGATATGGAAACCACAATATAGAGGGCTGACTACATACGAAAATAAGTCATGCGCTGAGTCACTGAGAAAAGTGATAGTGATGTGGAGTTCAGCAACCTATAACTAAACTATGGGGGAAAGGTGGCATAGGCAAACAGCATGAACTTCAAATAAGAAGCATTTTATTGGATAGTAATGCTGAATTGCATTGAAAGTGGTTTGAAAATGACAGTATGAAGCAAGGAATATATAGTCTGCTGGCCTTACACAAGAGATGAGAGTAGAAGTAGATAAGGTTTGAGGGGTGTTGCTCTCTAGTAGAGGAGAAGACAGGAGCAAACTGTTGGAACATTTAGAACAATTTGACCTTAATTTTTCTATAGAGCTAATATTGATAATAACTATCAAAAAAGGTGCAAGAAGATACCTAAATTCTTGTATCCTTAAATAGGCCCAATTTCACTTTCACAGAACATACAGGAAATATTTTCTAATAATCACTTGTATTTTAAAAGCTATACTCTCATGCATACTTTAAAAAACTTAAAGCACTTTGATACAAAGATCAGACTGTGGCTGATTCAGGCTATCCCCAAAAGCTGGGGGCGGGGCGGGGGGAACCAACACATTTTTTTCCTCTCTCAAGACACATTCTGTTTCCTGACCAAATCCATACCCACACAACATCCCGTACTGTTGCTTTCATTTTTCTTCAATGCTGCTTAGATTTCTTCATGAATATTCGTATTTTTAGATTAGATAAAATGAATAGAAGTCTTTTTCCCTGAAAAATATGTGGTGTGATTCAAAGAAAATGTTAATGAAATGAAATACTTAAAACTTTGTGAAATATTGATATGTAGCAGCTGATTTTGTCTCTATACTCAAATGCTTTTCTCTGTATATCTGAAGTACCATTCTTATGGGATTATGTAGATGTACAAGCACTGGTATTGACAGCATTTTTAAATGGGAGAGAAGGGAGAGGAAAAGAGATTTAATCTATATAGTAGTCCACGGAGACTAATCATATATTTGCTGCATCATATTCATTTTTTCAGGAATACCACTTCCATATAGGAATACCTTCCACCAGCACAACACAAGTACTCCAAATGATGAGGACACCGCCTGAGTTGCTAAATTCCATGTCAGAAGCATGGGCTGTCTTTCATGACAAATCTCATTCCTCCTCTGCTCCCACACTGCCTGACAAGCAGTTCAAAGAGAAAGGTTGTTAACCACATTCCTTTGCCTAAAAAGGGTTTCCAAATAAAACATGTACTTGCTTTACTCTTAAGAGGGTCAGATGGTTGAGGTAGTGATTTGTTTGTGTGTAGACGGGTTTGTGCAAAGAAATGAAAAAAATATTCAGATGAAGCATTTCTAAATGGGGAAGATGTGTTTTAATGACAGTGTGTATTTTACATCAGCTATACCTGGCAGAGTCCCAGGGCAAGGTGAGTATACTATAAACAAGGAAATCTCCTTAGTGAAAACTGCTATATGTTGAGAGGAATCTGTGGGTGGAATAGGATATAACAGCCAAGGGTGTCACTTGTGTAGTACATGTTTTTAAAAGCAGGTTTCACATCAGTTTTAATGCAGCTGGGAATGATTTCAACATTTTTTTTTTTTTTAAAGCAAGTTACTTGTATTTAACTCCTATTTAAAAACTCAAGACTATATATCATCAGCAGCACAACATTAGATTATAAATAAAAACCAGCCTCAGAACTTCAGGAAGATTAAGAAGCCAGTTGCATTCTTGGTGAATAGAAATGTACACTTCAAAACCTACTATTTTGTTTAGTGCATCTGTTAAACGATACAATATCCACATCTATGATTACTCCAGAGATCAAATTAAAAACATTCCTCATTTTTTGGTTTGTCTCTGAGGAAAATACAGAAAAACAAATGCTAATCAAAAGATTAATTGACTTCTCAATGTATAATACATTAACCATTCCTTCAACCTTTAAGAAACAAAAATAAAACAAAATAAGGTGTTATCTAATATATTCTTGGTAAATATTATACAATTTTAAGATTTTTGTCAGAATGAATTTGATGTAAGTCTGTGAATCTTTTCTGAATATTTCTACAGCTATCTAGATAGAAACATCATACATAAAAATGTTCTTTATTCCAGAATAGATGAAACTCCCAGTGGTAAAAGAAGATTCAGGTATCTCTCAAGGTTTCTTATCACAAAGCAACATACCTCTCTGATGGTTCAGTGCCTGGGAGGGTCAACTGAGATCACTCATCAAATAAATCAAATAGTCAGATGACTAAAAGAGTGGGCACCTGTAGTTCCTTTATTTTCTGACCTCAAATCTTTCTTCTAAGAAGCCAGTAGAGAAATTAATATGTCACTTGGTGTGGCTTATCCAAACCTGAGTATCAACTTGCCTTAAGTTGCTGCTATTAGTTCTGAGAAGGTTTGACTCACTTTTTTAATAATTATATTTAGTTTTAACATTTTAAATCACAAATTACAAAACCTCATACATTGAGGAAAAAGGGTGGTGAGAAGGTGGAGAATGTAGTGAGTTTGGTCTCTAAATTTCTAGGAGGAATCTTACTGCAAGCATCAAAAATCCATTTTGTTGGGTGATCATAAAATATTCTATAAATATTTATTGAATGATAATTAAACTAGATTTTATTTATCTTTTTTGGTTAATATTTGTCTAAAAGCAGTGTTTTAAATTACTACTATAAAAAGCAAAACAAGTATTTTTAAAAATGGAAACAAAATGTTCTAGGTTTGTATTTTCCAATATGGAAGCTAGTAGCCACCTGTAGCTGTTTAAATTTACACTAATTAAAATTAAATCAAATTAAAAATCCAGTTTCTCAGTTGGACTAGCTACATTTCAACTGGTCAATAGCAACATGTAGCTAGTGGTTACTGTGAACATGTCCATTACCACAAAAAATGTTATTGGATAGTGCTGCTCTAACAAGTATATAACTCAAATACATTATATAATAGCATCCATGAATCAGTCTTCCCAATTCAGGGTTTTTGTTTTAGAGCCTTTCAGACTTTCAGATTGTATAAAATAAGAGATAGCATGACTGCCATTTTCATCTTCTCATAAAGTGGAGAGAATGATCATATATGTGTGGTGTGTCTATGTGTGTTATTTTTGTATATATTTCTCTTGATTAATAAACAAACACAACAGAAAATAACAAATGAAAACATACTCATTGTATCTAAAGGGCTCAAACAAAGCTGTCTTCTAATTTATTCTTAACATTAACATCTTAATGACGAACATCAATATTACTGTGGCTTGAAGTTCAACAGATTAGAATAATCGAACTAGGCACAGAAGGATGAATGTCGCTATAATGAATATCTTTGGTTCCTCTGCCCAAGGCTCTGGCTTCTATATTTGCAATTACATTTACAGTTTGGATTAGCATGCCTATCTCATCCACTGAGATTAATTACTGTATCCATAGTACAGTACTATTATATACATACTATGTATATCCTTGCAAAAGTGCTTTCTTTTCATGGGGGCCTAATTCTTCCATGTATAAATTTTGCTATGTGAGTTTAAACAAAGACAACATGGAACCCTTGAGCAGCATATTACTTGTAATAGGACAAACTTCATTTTCAGTGGCTAAAAATTTCCTACAAAAGAATTACCTTCCCAACTGACATCAACAGGTCTCTCATTACCAGCAGTTTGAGGAATGAGATTAAAGCAATACGAAGGCATATAGAGATTTTAATTATGTGTTCACATCTAGAAGCAACGATAAGCTGGGGATCTGCCATTACCTTGATATTTTGGAGATAAATGGGTATCTGAATAAATAGAAGCCTTCAGCCTCTGCAGCTGTCACTAACATATTTCACCCTAATTGCAAAATATTTATTTTAAATATTAGGAAGCACACTGAGGAAGCTAACTTCTGTGGAGAAAAAGAGATTTTCAATGTCTAACTTTTCCAGGTTAATTCAACTATTATGGGAGATACTAAGGATGGCATTTTATTTTTCAAACTGTTGACTTTGTATTCTGCACATGAGGAAGTAAGAGAAAAAGGAGGAATAAAGGAAGGAAGAAAAGAAAGAAGGAAGAAAGGAAAGAAGGAAGCAAAGAGTGAAAGAAGTAAAAGTGTAAGGAACTACCTGTATGGTCTCTCTGTGGGTAAAAACTGTTTCATTTTGCTCTTTGTGTTAGCACTCACACATTACTTGGCACAGAGTAGGTACTTAGGGAATATTTGTTACATAAGGAAAAGAATAAAAGTCTTTTTTCCAAACTTAGTATTTATAGGCATATGTTTATAGTTATAAACTTTCTTTACTCAAATATCTATTACTTTGTTATATTTGAGAAACTAACATGCATTACTGTCCTCTCCTTTCTTTCTATGTCTCCCCTATTCTCTTTCTTCCTTTACTATTATTAACAGAGGTTTTAGATTGATCAATTAAATTCCTAATATTTGGGAGCATGCCACACAAATATCTTCTCTAAATCTTTATTTACTTAAAAATAGAATGCCATGAGAGAATTGAAGTAAAACTAGATTTAATTTTTAATTCAATGACATAAACCAATCTCTCTAGCTTTTTCATTTACTCCACCAACACTTACTAAACACATAAGTGGCAGAATGGGGAGAAAACTAAGCTAAATAAAGTCCCTGTCACTATGGATATCATAGTATTATCATGCTTTAAGATCATGTACTGCACTCTTCCTTTTAAAAAACCAGCAAGTTCATTTATCCCATTCCTCCAATTCACTCCCATGCCCATCCCCTACTACCAGCACCTTATTGGTAAGTGGTGGGAGAGTGAAATTGAAGGAAGCAATTTTGTATTACTGGATTTTGATATTGTGGAACTCAGGCTCTGGGGCAGGGTGTCCCACCACAGATGGCGAAGTGGCACGTGAGTGATCAGGGAGCAGCCAGTGAGCCAAAAAGTCTGCACAGGAAGTGCTTAGGTGTGTAATTAAAGTGGGAGTGAAGATCAAGCTCAGGGCTCAGTCTTCTGACTACATACCACCTCCTGCAATTCTCCAGATAGGACAATCTGAGCTTCGGTTTGACCCTTTTCCTACTCTTAGCATTTCATTTTCTTTTTCAGAGAAATTGGTCATCAGAAAATGATATCTAAATGGTAATGTGTCACTGTGCTGATGAGTAGGGTTACAATGCTTGAGACAGATAGATATATGCAAGTAGGGCAGCTAGATGGCAGATCAAAGGCATTTCCTGACCAGAAGGTGGAAAATAGCAGTTGAGAGTTTTAGCAAATGCACTTAAGAATCTAGAGGAGCTTCTCACGCATTTATTACAAGCTAATTCAAACCCTTAAGGTTATGGAAGATTTTGTGAAAAGCACTTCTTAACTGACCAACTGTCAATTAGCAAAGAAGAAAATGCCTCAAGTACTCCATTATGATGATGATCAAATAAACGGCCTTTGATTACTATAATAATGGCAGTATAATGTATAAAAAAGTCTCTGGTTTTTCATATGAAAAGAATTCATAACTGGTGATCATCTGTAAAATCTGCTGTGGAAAACTACAAGTATAATTGCCCAATGATGCCAATTTATTTTTTTCTTCCTCAAACTTTTAGGTGATCTATTATAATGAGAAACAATAATCATTAAGGTTTGATCATGCTAATCTAATTTTCTGGATGGCTTATTAACCTTCCAAGGGTGTCTTTCTTCTACTTCTTGATCATTAGATCAGGCAATAATGAGGCCAGGAATGAGGAATGTCAATTATATAATAATGTCTGAGTGGATACAGAAGGTATCATGGATATTTAAATTTATGTTTTCAAGTTTGTCTACATTTATGTGTTCATATACACTTGTACATATATAATTTTATATGTATGTACATATTTATATATGCTTATATATATAAGCACGATGTTCTGATTTCTTATAAGAAAGAGACTTAACAAAACTTCTATGTCTTAAAACATTATTTAACTTTTTTTCTAAACTAAACCTGGCTCCTTGCCAACCCCCATGTGTGTGAACTCTGGAAAATAAACAGACTATAGCACTGCACTAGAGTCTGCCTTAAACAGTACACGTTCATTTAAACTGTACTATAGTCTTTTTAAAAAAGCAATAATTTCCAAATCCAACCAATTATAAACACTTAAGAAAAGGAAAGAATGCTTATTCCAAAGGATTGTTCATTATTAGAAAGCCAATGGCATAATTAAAAATTGATGGGTTCTGGTTCACAGAGATCTGAGTATAACACCAGGTTAAGTCTGTACTGGCCATATGTCTTTGGGTAATCAGTAAAACTCTAAGCCTTAGTTCCGTCATCTGTAACATGAGGATAACAGTACTGATTGCAGGAATATTCTGAGATTAGATGCAACATATGGAAACATCTTGACATATGTCAATAAATGGTAAACTTTCAATAAATGGTAGAAATTATTCTTTATCTCTCTGGATTGGAAACTATTTCTTCACTGAATTAACTTCTTGGATCTGGACAAAAATATTTATATTCAAACCCAGTCTCTTGTGTTCCTTTTCGTCAGAATTAATTCTAGTCATTGGATCTGGATAGCAACAGAGAGTAAGAATTTTTACTATGAGTGTTAGAGATACATTGCAGAGATGCTTTTAATTTGAATCAGGAAAATTCATCACTTATTCTTGCTGATTCTGCATATTACAGCTTATTTGTGGGGAATTCAGGCCAAGGACCCTCATTAGCTCTTTCTTATTCTTTCAGCTAAATCTCAATACAAATGAAAAACTATACTCTATGTAGTGTCTGTTTATAAACTTTAAAATATCACAAATCTGACAACAGTTTCTGCTATTTAATCAACTATATCAGTTCTGGTCTGAAAAAGAAAAAAAACCGTAAATGTTTCTCAAACTGAAGAGCAGGCACGACACTCACTGCTCTGATACAGCCCTCTTCTAGATAGATTTAGCAGGAATTCAACCAATTATTAAATCAATATTTCTTTATATTCTATTTCTAGTAATGGGATATATATGCATACTGTGCCAACAGCTGGTGTCCCCTGAACCCATTCTCCCTTTATTATATAATACGGCAGCCTTGGAGGCATTGATCCCAGATCTCACATTAAAAAAAGAGCTTGCCATGTAGTTGCAAGACTGGCTGAGCGCCTCTAACTGTTAAGGCCTTCAGGATTTACCTCAGCTTTCAAGCCCAGGCCACATTCTTTTTGGGCAGCCACAGCCAAAAATTGAGCATGGTGAAGGCTTTAGGGTCAGCCTCATTTTTGCCCAATATGAGACTTCTATAATAAGCAATATTTGCTCTGCAGATGTATACTGGACAGACCTAATCTTCACCAGATTTACATGATGATCTCAGGTTTGCTGTGCTCAATCCTGCCTCCTTTCCTCTTTTTTTTCATAGGTTTCAGATCTGCATCACAGTTGGAAGGCTTTTGTAGTCTAATGTTGCTACTTTCCCATTTTATCTTTCACTCACCAAATAAGGTTTTTTGTAAAATTACATTTGTTACAATGACTATTTCTCAGAGGACTCAACTGAATTAAATAATATAAAAAAAACATGGATCTGTGAGTGATCATGTGGAGCAAAGCTGTTCATCTGTTCTAAAGGCCTAGACGGTCATTGGGAGAGAGAAATAACCTTTATTTTTTGAGCTATTGTGGTACTATGTACTGTTGTTAGAGTATTAGACTCTAATATATGTATAAATAAATATTAAAGATTAAAATGATTTTTCCTTACCCTCCAAATTTTATGTTCCTCAGTCATTTCTTTATCTAAACTTTGACCAGCTTTCTAAAAATAAATTCTTGATTTCCTTACTGGCTTTTTAGGGTCTAAAACATTCCTCGTTTTTTATTAGTTTTTAAATGAACCAAAGCATGTGCATTGCTTGGTATTTTTATATCATGTTGTGTAAATACAGCCTAAAAGATAGAAAAATATGTAAATTTGAGTAACATGATACATGATAAGTATAACAATGATTGGATTCCCTTAATCCAAATGAGTTTAACATTATTTTTAAAACTGGTCTTTTCTATAACCAAAAGTATGTGGTGATAGAATTGAGGCTGGCAGAGCAAATACAATTTTATAAATGGTTAAACCATGATGGCATAGTCCAGTGGAGTAATTTACTATCAGTGTAAATTAAGGCATATTAGCTCACATCAATTAAATCACAATATAACAAAATAATTTACCATCAGATAGGCTTACTCCAGTTAGTCATTTAGGAACTTATGTGGCACACATTTCTTAGACACTGATATGGTTAGACTTTGTGTCCCCACTCAAACTGCATCTTAAATTGTAATCCCCATAATCCCCATGTGTCAAGGGAAAGACCAGGTGGAGGTAATTGAATCATAGGGGTGGTTTCCCTCGTGCTATTCTCCTGATAGTGAGTGAGTTCTCAAGAGATCTGATGGTTCTGTAAGGGGCTCATCCTGCTTTGCTAAGCACTTCTCCCTCCTGCTGTCTTGTGAAGAAGGTGGCTTGCTTCCCCTTTGCCTTCTGCTATATTTATAAGTTTCCTGAGGCCTCCCCAGCCATGCTGAACTGTGAGTCAATTAAACATCTTTCCTTTATAAATTACCCAGTCTCAGGCAGTTCTTTATAGTAGTATGAAATTGGACTAATAATTGAGACACCTTTGTGAGGCTTGTGTTGTGGTAGAGAAAGTAAGTCAATTTGATATTTCCAGAGACACTGCAACTGCACAAATTTTACACATATCGATTTCAATGACCAGTTTGATGTCTCACAATTTCCTTGTTTGACTACAATAAAGACTTGAACTGTATAGAGTAATCTCTTTTCCAAACCCCATACATGTGCTTATTAGGCTACTGTTTTATACATCCAAAGCTTATTTGATTTCCAAATTTTCATCTTCTGCTTCTCAATATGTATAATGTTTTGCAAAATATTTGATCAAACATTACATTATATGTAATTCTGTGTCATATTTAAAGGTAAATCTTAAAAGATAACTATCCTTTGTGCTTTTATTTGTGGTTGCTGAATAAAGTATTTTTTAAAATTAGCATTCATTGCAATAGTATTTAGAAAGAGGTATAGAAATGTTACAAAAACAGTAATTTTTTGTTATGACAGTGACGAACGAAAGAAAGAACATTTTGTAATAGGTATTTTCAGATGCAATACTAGGGCCCATCCAAAACACACACAAATAACTGAAAAAGCAAAGTGATACGCTTTGTTTTTCTAGTAACAGCTTGCTGCATAGCTTATTGGTTTACCACAAATCTGCAGAAAATGCAGTGTGCTTTGTAATTTAGTCTTAAAGCTTTCTCTGAAAAATTTGTTTGCAAAGAAGCTTGTCTACTTTAATACTAAGCCTGAAAATGCAGGGCATGAAAATTTGTTGCATTCTTACATAGTTTGAGGTTTTATTTCATTAGCAGATTTCACTATAAAGAGGCACAAGTTGGAAGTAATTTCTTTCCAGCCTTATTAATTCTAATTTAAGAAAGATCAAACTGATGACATGCCAATTTGTTAAATTCATATACCTGAAATTTAATTTCTACAGAATTAACTGTGCTAAAATATCATGCTTTTCTTTCCATAGAATCAGGGAATCATAAGTATTATTTTTTAAAATGCCAGAGGGTGAGGGATGATACAAAACTGATCTCAGTGGCAGAAAACTCCTAGTGCTTTTTAATCAATTTAGTTATTATTTTCTGTTTGCTTACCATATGGGCATATTACATGGAAAAATATTACAGAGGAAATAGTCTTCAACATCATCTTTAAAATTATATTTTTAAATACATAAAAATCAATGAAGAGATACCATAATTATTAAACTATTTCCCTTGTTCTTAAAGTTGTCTTTTTTTTGCCATTACAGTTAATTCTGTGATGAACCTCTTTATAAATAGATTTTTCTTAATTTTTTGAAACATTTGCTTAGGAGTGCAGTTTTTTAAATCAAGGAATGTGAAAACCATTTGTCCTTACTCTTACTATTGCTCCCTTACCCATGGCACACACTTCTAGTCTAGTCTAGTGCTCTTTCCTGCTAAAACCACGTGAGGCTTTAGGATTCTTATCAGCACAAAGCTCCAAACAGCACTGGAGTTAAACAGAAAGTCAGAGTTAGCATGCTAAATATTACCTACTTGTCATCTTTCACCTACGATTTTCTAAAAGAATCATCCAATTTTCAATGCTACCAAAAACAAATTAATATAGAGACTTATTGCAATTTTGCTAACATTTTGTCACTTTTTATCATTTTTAAACTTTTAAATCACATTTATCATAAGGTTATTGTATTTGCTTCTTGGAGTATGCATGGGGTAAACATCCTTCTATATGTATGTTTGTGAACTATGTTTGCTCTGGAATGGACTTTTATTAAAACTGCTTTGCCTATTTACTTACTGCGATTCTATAGAGAAATGACGTTCCTGAGAATTAGATTTGGAACCTCTTTACTCCATTTGGTATTTATTTTGGTGCATTTCCCCAAACTGTTATTCCTAAAAATTAATTTTCATGCACTTGAGTAACACGATTTATTTTCAACCATAAAATATGTTTTTAATTACAAAAACCCGGAAGAGAGTAAAAGACGTCAAAGTGCTAAGTAGAACATTTTACTTTATCAGTTAAGTTTCTTGCATTTGGAATGTGTCAACAGCAACAAGACTTTTAGAGAGTTGATTTTTTCTCTGAACATAGTCTTTTGATTACCTCTGTATTATTCTGTGATGTTGCTGAAGCTCTTGTCACCTAAAACATTTTCATTAGGGACACATAATACTGTAATATTATGTGCTGAATCCCTATATTTATACATGTGACATTTACAGGCCCTTAGGAAAAAATTTCAAAATTCCAACTGAGAGGTATAAAGGAAAGCAAAATTGGTGGTAAGTAGTGTTCAGGGAGGAGTAGAAGAATGACTGATGAATGTGGCTCTGCCTGTGTTCTTTTGTACCCAGTTGTTAAAATCACAGCCCTCTCCCTAGTCTGTCCCCAGTTCTCTCCACTAGGTGATCTGAAGGCTGGGGCAATCATCTAAACTCAGCGTATCAAGGAACAATTCTACTTGTCATATGTGGTTTCAGAAGAGTATAGAGGACAAACCTCCAAGATTTCCTGTTTATGCAGAAAACAGCAATATGGACAGTAAGTCTATTGGGACTTACTGGAAGAGGAATGCAGATGTTGATCAAGAAAAATGTCCTTTTCTGGCATTCTGCAATTATAAATACTTGATGAAGTGAACTGAATTGAACTTCTCCCTCTGCTATATTAATTTGGCATGCATATGGAGAAAAGTTATTTCAAAGTCAAGTAGTAGAAAAAAACCCTCTACATAGCGGTTACCATATGTAGTATTTAGACAGCTCATCAGCTTTCAAAACGCATGTGGTGGTACTTTACAATCAACACCTACCCCCCGAATCTAGTATGTTCATCGTTTCTTAAAGGTCCTAATTGTATTTTCAAATTCCAGACTTTGTTTACTCTTTATTCACATATGAAATGTCTGTCTCCAATTCTAAACTTGTATGTTCTATTTTGACTTAAGGTTCAACTCATGCAATTAGAGTTAGATGGTGTTGCAGGTAAAAGGGGGCTTAGAAAAGGGAACTGAAATTCATTCAGAGCCTTTTCTACACAAGGCACTGGTTTCAGGAGTTTCAAAAATGCTCTTATTACTACCACCACTAGAATCATTGTTACCACTGATGGGAAAGTTAGTTGTGTATATTTCTAATTTAATACTCAAAATAGCTCTATTGGGTAGGTAATATCATCCCTACTTACACCTGGGGAATAAGGCCTGTTCAACATCACACAACTCATCGTGGTAGAGATGGTATTTGCAAACAGGTCCATCGGAACCCTAAAGTCAGGCTCTTCCACTGTCTGTCACCATCTTTTGTGCTTCTGCTTTGATTTGGAAGGCTAATTTTTTGCTGTAACATACATTTCTCATCAAAACACCCTGCAATATTTACTGTGTGCACCACTTACTTGACGTTTTCGTCTCTGTATTCTCTGTTCCACAGCCAAATTATAACTTCCTTGAGAGAGGAAATGATATTTTCCAAATAGTGCCAATTCTGCTACTTGGCACATATGGGTACTTAATAAGTGACTTTTGTTGAAGATAATAGTTAACCTAAGCATCCATGTAAAAAAAAGCAAGTATTCTTTATATTTTTTAAAAGAAGAATGGACCCAAAGTGGAAGGACTCTTACTGAAGAGAAGAAAAAGATAAAATCACATTTTAAAATTTCTCCACTTTTTAGTTTTACCTTTCTACCTCTGCACTATAATTTCAAACATGCTTATATATTGGTTTCATTTCTTGTTATATTATTTTATACTCGGAGCTACATATACATGGTTGCTCTATTATTATTTTAATTCATTATTTAAACAAAAAATGAGATACCGCCAAAAAAGGCATTTGATGCTTATGTATTTTACAATGACAGAAAGCATTTTAAAATGTCTGGCCAGGCGCGGTGGCTCAAGCCTGTAATCCCAGCACTTTGGGAGGCCGAGACGGGCGGATCACGAGGTCAGGAGATCGAGACCATCCTGGCTAACATGGTGAAACCCCGTCTCCACTAAAAAATACAAAAAACTAGCCGGGCAAGGTGGCGGCGCCTGTAGTCCCAGCTACCCGGGAGGCTGAGGCAGGAGAATGGTGTAAACCCGGGAGGCGGAGCTTGCAGTGAGCTGAGATCTGGCCACAGCACTCTAGCCTGGGTGACAGAGTGAGACTCCATCTCAAAAAAAAAAAAAAAAAAAAAAAAAAATGTGTGAGTGGGTGTCTAGCACAGGTTGATTGTTTTCTTTTTTCATTTAGTTTTACATTAACATTTTATCCAGATGGGATTCATTAGGTTTCTGCCACTGAATTACAGGCACTTTTTAGTTTCCTTGTTTTACCTACTGTTAAAAATGCAATTGTAGCTGTTCTTAACCTTAATATTGTTTGGTTTTTCTTTAAATATTTTAAACTGAAAACTGTTATGAAAGCCCTTAAAAACTGAACCAGCCTCCAATACAAGCAAAGGTTTAGCTTCTTTTCTCATCTCCTTTTTAGAAAGGAAATCTGTATTCAGGATGTAGTGCTTCTTCTGAAGTGCTTGGAGAATCAGAGAAAATGGCCCATTTTCATTTTAATGAATCATGCTGGAGAATAAATTTACATGATGTTAATACTGAGACCTGGAGATGGTATGGTATAATGCTCATAATACAGGATTTAGGAACCATGACAGTTCTGGGGTATGAATTCTGGTAAGCCACTCATGTGTGACTTTGGATAAGTTACTTGAGCTCACAGTTCCTCAGTAAATTGAGATGGAATGCAGGGGAGAAGCAGCTCATCACTGAAAACCAACTCAGCGAGGCCAAAATGAGATAAACAAGGCATCAGGGCTTTACTCTCCATATGTACCCTGGCATTTTCTGTACATCAAACAGCACCACATAGTCAGGCATCACTCACCATGGGTTATTTAAATGAATCTGACAGCAGCTGAAAGGCCTTGCTCCTAAAGATGGCAAGGCATGACCCCATCCCAGGCAGCCACATGAAGAGATAAACTGGGAGGGTGCAAACCTCAAAACAGTGTGCTTGGTTCCATCTCGCTATCTCAACTATGAAATCTTCTGCACTTTATATCTAATAACCATATTAAAGAGGAATGTGAAGAAGAAATCCGTATCTATGGAGATAGAAAGTGAACTCATAGAAGCAGGAAAAAAAAAAAAAAACACACAAAAGAGGTAATTTCAGAATTCAGTAAACAAAGTCAGGTCAGAAAAACCTAGCATACAAATGTACAAATCTGATCATGAAGCTCTTAAGAGATAACTTTCACCATCATCTCACAGCAGCATTGACTCATCATGCAATTAGTACTCCAGAGAACTCGGAATTTCAAAGGATATATTCATATAGACAGGATTCATTTCCCAAAAGCAAGGAAGAGCAACTTCAAAATGCTGCTATGATCTTTAATAAATCCTTACCTCTTTCTCTGTGACAATTCCCTCATTAGGAAAACCAACTCCCCTCAATACTATAGGCCATTGCAAAGATCAAAGGTGTTATAGGAAAGATGAAATCTGTTATTTTGTGTAAATCTGTATCTTTGGTCATTAATGATATTAGGGAAAGGGATTTATTTAACAATAGTTGGCTAGAGGACTCATTGATATTTGTCCACAACTGAGAGCATCTAAGCTTTTGGCATATCCGGTTGTTGGCTGACTTATTTTTGCCTTCATAATTCTATGCAATATCAGTGAGCCACTACGAAGTCTATATAAAAGTACATTTCAAGGTTTGTTTTCCTCCACAATTAATATGAGTAAACGTAACTGCAATTATCCTGTAATTTAACCCGGTTTCTTTAGAAAATAATATCCTTCTGACAAGGTTTTTTTCTTGAGTCAAGGGTTATGTAGACTTCTTCCAAATTGCTGATTATGGAAATTGCTTACAATTTGGATGCCCACGAAACATTCCTGTTGTAATTCCCATCTCTTTTGTTGTGCATTCTTTGTAGTATGTGTTACCTTGGTAACACTTCAAAAAAGGTAAAGGGCTGTTAGCTGAGAGATGAGGTGGTGGTCATGGGTCATAAGTTTGGGTTATAAAAACGTTCATGGTAATAATCAAATTTTATGATCCATCAACATTGTGGTAGGTGCCAAGCTAATACAAAATAAGACAAATCTCTTACCCAGGGGACAAGCAACCTTAAGTTCACATGTTTTTAATTCATTGTGGAATATACTTTCTATTGTTTTTGGCCTACATGCAACCTCTCAAGACACTTGCTTTGAAATATTTTTATTTTGTTAGCATATAGTGTTGCAACTTAAACATGGCAGGAAAATACATTAAAAGCCAATTTTCCCTTTTGACTTACATATAATAAAAGTTAGGCATCATTTGCTAGATTGGATTTAAGAAGAACATAATTGAAGTATATATCTTTTCAACATTAAAAAATTCCACCTCAGACATTAAATTATATTCTTAATCTATAAAGTCACAAAAGATATTTGTATTTAATATATTATATATTTATTGTAAATATTGATTTATATAAATTGTGTATTTATTATAAATAAATATACTTATTTATACCCTACTATGGGAAGGAGCTCCAGGAAAAAAATCCAGTTAATCTATAAGGAGGATTTTGTCTGTTCATTCGGAAAAATAATAGTAATTCGTTAACTTATGTCTTAACTTTGCAAGATATTTAATCCCCAACCACGATGGCTTTTAGGAAGTATATGCAACACCTAGTGAAAAAAACAGCCTACAATTTAATTCAATAAAGTTGCAGAAATCATAAGTTGGAGGGAAGACAACATTCATTTTAAAAAGAGGAGAGAAATCTGAGGAGTTAATATTGATCCTGAGGTGTGTGGGTTCCACTTTCTGATAGCATCCTGAGTCCCAACAGTACAGTGAAAACTCACCTTAGGGGTAGTATTTACAGCTGCAAGAATTACCTGTGGGGCTAGAATTTAGAGATAGCCCATCAAATCTTTGTTTGTTTAAAAAGCCTAAGGCATAGTGCCAAATTGGTTAAATGTACCATGTCTGAATTCACTCAAGCATGTTACCACAGTGAAATTAAAGAAGAAATGAAAAGGGAGCTGATCCGTTATAACTAGATACAATAAATGAGACTAAAGATTATATTGGAAACTTTTCTGTGTTTAATGTACAGTGTGTGTGACACTGACAAACGCTCTGCTGTGGAAGTTCTCTATATCATACTCATACTTGACTGACTCAGATCCCTGTACTATGTCTGTTGACTCCTCTGTTAATACCTTTAAGAAGAAAACCATAATATTATATAGTTTGGCTGTACATTTAAATATAAAAGGTGAAATAATGTGTTTATTAAACCAAAAGTAAATTTACTTATAAAGAATTAAATGCTGAGAGGTAATATTTACTACAATTAGTTCCTGTTCCTTCCCTTGAGCAAAACACTAATTCAAAAAAGGCAAACTCTTTTCAGTGTGGTTCATAGCCCTCTAGCTGCCTGGTTTACTAAGAAACTGCAGCATTTCAGTGTCAGGTTTTTTTTGTTGGTAGCTCAACAGTGAGAAAACAATTTCTTTGTAGGGCCTCTGAATATAGACATCAATTTTATCACTTCTAGAAATTTACCATAAGCTCAAATCAAAGTTTTTTTTCCCCCTAACACATCCAAGGAAGCTGAATTGTGCCCATAGGTAAGAAAAGACTGAATCCATGAAGGGACGTAGAAGACTAACAGGGAGGTGGGAAAGGGAGTCTCACACTGACTTTACTAACACTGACTATTTACATGGACTATTAACATTGACAATGTCCAATAGCTGGGAAAATATGTGGTCAATGGATTTTTAGCTGATGGAGTGTCTGCATTTTTCCAAATCACCTCTGGCTGAATTTGCAAAGAGGGCAGGGTCTCACCTGACCTGACTGGCAGAAGCAATGAGCAACACTTGGGTCAGGGGGAGTCGACTCTGATAACATTATGGGCACCACTATAGCTGGTGGTGTCAGCATAAGCTGCTACAAATGAAACGATATGCAGAATATAGTGCTAAATCGAATCAATTATCCTGTATTTTCTGAAATACTCATGTATCCTTTGCTCTCTAGGCAAACCCAAGTACTCAAGTTTGTTCCCTATTGATATTTCATGTTTTCCCACTTTTTAATCTTTTAATTCATGCTATTCCTTTTGTCTAAAATTGGTTTCCTCTCTTCTGCCATCCCTAAATGTCCAACGCCTATCACATACATTTCAAAAACTATCTCCAAAATACTTTCTGTTCTTAGCCTTTCACCTACCCTTGTCCCTTCTTGCAGAAGTCTTTCTCTTCTGAACTCTGAAATAATTTAATCTGCCTAGCTCAAGCTATTAATCATGTTCACCCCAGTTATAGGGTTAATTATGGGTATATGTGGTCCCATAAATCTCAATAAACTCTTTGAGGATATAATCTGTATCTAATTTATATTTGTATCTCTTAAGCCACTTACCATAGGAGGTACTCACTAGACATTTGTTTGATAAGTACACTTACTGAAAATCAAGACAAAAGTGACGTTCGGGGATTGAATTGCTCCAATTCAGCTAATTGCTCCATTTTTTCACTGAATTAGGGTACCCAGACAAAGCTCTTGCTCCCTAGACTCCAGCACAGTCTTTCCTAACCTCCTTTCCCTTTATTTTTAAATCCCTTTAGGCTCAGGAAAGGCCTTTTTCCTCAATCCCACCCAAGCATCCTCCTACTTGACCTAGTTATTCGATAGAAGAATTAGGTAAGCAGCCTAGGGACCAACAATCTTAGTCTTTTTTTTCACCCCAAAGGTGAGGATGACTGAATATTGTTCTCTAGGCAGCAGATAATTTTGCTCTTGAAATTCTGTGATAACTCCAAAGAGTGCAGGATCTCAGAGAACAGACTCTCCTGGCTCTTTTTGAGTGGGTCTTAAAGTCAGCACTCAACTTCTGGAGTAAAACCCTTAGAATCTTTGACAGTCTTCATGTTTTTCTGCATACCCAGAGAGTCCTGACCATTTTTTTCATGAGAACAGCATCTGCGATTTGGGTCTACCTCCGGGTTCCCACAGCCACCACCCTAGACTGAACCTGCTTGTAGCCACTATTTGCACTGTAGCCGGCACACAGTCATGTCACTAGGCTTCAGACCAAGTTATTCCTCTTCCAACTCTATGACTTTACGTAACCTCTTTAAGGTTTTGTTTTCTCATCTGTAAAATGGGGACCATAACTCTACTTTACAGAATTGCTGAGAAGGTTAAATAAGAAAAGACATGTAAATCAGGCAGCACAACGTCTGGAACACAGTAACCCTTAAACTTAAGAAATGGTCTTATCTGTTCCCCTCATTAGCATGTTCTTTTCTCCATGCATTGACTTCCCTATGTAAGATGGCTTCTCTTTCCTTCAGAGAATTCTATCCATCCACCAGTTGACTGCAAAATCATTCTACATCATTCTGTCCATAACTGATCTGCTTCTCTTTTCTGTAAGCATCACTTCACTTATTTTCTATAGCATACAAATTAGAAATGGCATATATTATCTTGCATTCTTTTCTCTTGCCTTATGAATGATAAACTTGACTGTAAAATCTTTAAGACTGGGGTCATAGTTTATGGTCAAGTGTGCCTTGGCCTAGTGGTGCCTAGCCTAGTGCTATCATATAAAAAGTAGACAATAAACATGTATTGGCTCAACAATTGAAGGAAGTGCTGAAAGACAAAAATTGTAGATTCTTTAGTGGAGTGACTCTGAGTTTTTCCAGAATTTTTTTATTATTGTCTGTCTTATTAATTTTAAGTGTGGAAAAAATGTACTAGTCCATTCATAAAGTTCTTTGGCATCATGACATGTCTTTAATCTTCAGTAGTTAAATATCATCACAGTCAAATGCAGTGATACAATAAAAAGCAATCTATTATCATAATAAGTTGCCAGGAGGACAATCAGTCAAAATGGCAGTTCCCTGACATCTTGCCATCCCTAGTCTCCCTCCACAATGTGTGACATGAGCTAATTTTTATGTTTTCTGTATGAAAGAGAATCATGGAAATCTGATCATTGATGTAGGAGCACCAGGAATAGCTTAAATAATATGTCAAATTTCCCCAGTATATTCAGGATGCAACTCAGATGTAGGCATTTGTATTCAAATTTATTATAGTGTTAATCAATTTGGAAAATACCTGTCTTCACAGTCCAAATGCCACAGGTAGTTGAACAGCCAAATCAGTGTAAGACATTGAACAGAGCAGGTATGATGGCCCAAGAGTCTCATTAGTTATACGTGGATTTTTTATAGGATAAGAAAGATTTCATTGCTCTGACAAGAAGTTATTCATCTACATCTTAAAACTGGCAAGACATTACAATTTCATGGTTCTATTCCTGTCACTAGGCATGCCACGAACTCTAATGCTCCGTTGATGTGTTGAAAATATTACACGTGGGAGATAGTGAAAGCAGCATCTGTCTCACACACTCAAGCTGCCTGCTCTTTCACCTCCAGTCCTCTGGACACTGTTGTCAACTCTCAGCTCCCCAGATTCCCACTCCAAGTAGTATCACATCTGCTGCCAGGCTTAGGGATTCTCTGCAGCCAACTTATGGCAGTACTTATGGTAGCTTCCCCCGTGTGTATCTGTTTAATGCTTTGACGGTTGTTTAATGGCTCCTCTCAAACACCTATTCGTGAATGACAGAGTTATAAATCCCAGCATAAATGAAAGTCACACAGTAGCAGAAACATCAGGGAAATCACAGAGATGATCAGGACATTAGATCAGTTACCTGAACAGTTATGCTCAATACCCTCCTCCCCTGTCCCTAAATCCCCTTTTCACTCCCAGGTCACCTACTAAATTTGCAATTGCACAAAGGAAAGAAAAGCATAGAACATTTGCTTTCTAAAAGAGAGAAAGAAAAAAAAATATTTACTTCCTTTGCTTGTCTGCAATCAAGTAAGAAGCTTATTCATGCATTTTAAATTAAACCCTTATTTTAATAGCTAAACACAAAGAGCAAATATTCAGAAAATGGACTGTCTCTGTAACATTTGCTGGGAGAGTTTTGCATGCTATAGTTGGCATTCTGGTTTTATTATGTCACATTATGGGCAATAAGATTAGTTTTTTTTTTTTTCAAGTGCAATTCATCTGAAGGAAAATATTAATTTGGAGGTTATTATCACAGTACTGAATTTCAATGTAATTCTTCAACTCATTAAAAGCCATGAACTGCTATCTGCCTTTTATGCCAAAATATCCAAAACTGGACTGAAAGGATGGGGATAAAATTCCTAAGGGGCAGTGAAACCTAGGTGCTAAAACCCTGTCCTCACTCCAAGAGACGTGTATTGCTGCTTCTTCTGAAGGATTTTTCTTTTATGATAGTGTGACTACTTCCTCTTAAAAGTTCTAAAAACATACAGTGGCTTGCTTTCTTTATCAGAAACTGAAACAATTCATGTCTAGGTACTTGCCCAGGACTTGAACCCTTAACTAACAGCTCTTTCCCTCAACAAAGTTCAGTAACAGAAATAATATTTCCAGAAGACTGGCTAGATATTATATAAAAGGGACAATTCCTATTGTATTCAGTGTGATCCTTTCTCTTATTTCTGATTGCATGAGTGCCAAAAAAGAAAATGGAATCACAGTAACGTTTTATATTGCTACTCAGAAACTCTCTTCAATATTCTCCTTCATTTATTTTCCTATGTGCAGGGTTTTCTATATTTATTTTCAAATATACAGGCTTCATTTTTATTACCATATGAGAATTTATATTTAACAAGTATGTGGTACTTAAAGATACTTTATAGATTATTTAAAATTTTAAAAAGAAATCTGGTGACTATATAAAAAAATGATGTTCCATATTTTACAGGAATCTTCAGTGCTCCCAATACCAATATATATTTTTTCATTGATTGAGGACTGGTTGGGAAGGAAGTTTGTATAGAATGCGATAGTAGGCAGAATAATGGCCTCTCAAAGATGTCCACATCCTAATCCCCAGAATCTATAAATATATTATCTTACATGGCAAAAGCATTTTTGCTGATGTGAGTAAGGACTTTGAGATGGGAAGAATATCTTTGAGTATCTGGTTGGGCTCAATGTAATTACAAGGGTCCTTGGAAGAAGGGGGCAGCAGATAAAGTGAGTAGAAGGTGATGTGAACAAAGAAGCAGAGAGAGAAAAGGCATTGGGATGAAGGGCTATGAACCAAGGAATGCGGGTGATTCTAGAAGCTGAAAAAGGCAAAAACACGAATTCTCCCCTACAGCATCAATAAGGAATGCAGCCCTTCCTGTACATTAATACGAGTCCTGTAAGATTCATTCTGGACTTCTGACATCAAGGGCTATACGACAATAGAGTTGTCTTGTTTTAACCCACTAGGTTTATGGTAATTTATTACAGCAGTAATAGAAAACCAATATAGACCCCACAAAATTAAGGGTTTAACTAGAAACCTTCTCATGATGTTTCTCCAGCTGACCTTTGTTGGGCAAATGCCCATCTCTGCTGTTTGTTGAGCTGTTCTTCTTTAGCTTTATTTGTAGATATCATTTAAGACAGGTGCTCTCCTTACCCAGTGTGTCCCTGATCTCTTGCAGCTCACATTTTACTGGGAAGAAATAGATGTTACACAAATGTTGCTAGATGATAAAGCGGGTAGCAAGACAAATAAAACAAGGAGATAGTGATGTTTTAGTGCTATTTCTTTATTTTGAGGTAGTATTTGATCTGGTTTAATATTTTTTTTTAAGAATATATCTCAAATTCTGTTTCTATGTTCTTATATATTATTTGTCCACAAAGAAGGGTTCATTTGGGACTCCCAAACAGACTCTTGTTTCAATAATATCCCATCTCTCATCACATATTAGAAAGCTAGGTGTTCCTTATTTCTAAAATGGAGCCATAATTAGCAAGGCAGAAAATAGTACAAAAAACATTTGGATGCAAGTGCCAAATCTGAATTCCAACATTTCAACAGCATAAGATATTTCTATCCTCTTTCTTTGAAGTTGCTGAATGAGAACCAGACAAAATAGACTTCACCAGGAATCTCCATAGAAAATTGAATCATCTGATAATAAGTAGACTCAGGCCTAATCAGAACTTATTTGCCACTTCTACATCCACTGCTGTGATTTTAGAGTTGAAACCCAAGGGAAAAGTCTTTGTGATTACATTTAAACCTGGAGAACTCCAAAGTTAAAAGAAACATATTTCTTTAAAAAAAAGAAAAAGAAAAAGAAAGAAGAGGGAAAAGAACAGTAAGAAGAAAAGACTAGAAATCAAAAGAAAAAAAGTGAAGTGAAAGGAAAAGAAATTTGGGTTTTCATGTAAGTTGAGGCTGGTCTTGGAGACACATGGATCCATGTTGCTACAGCCAGGACTAGATTTTTTGATGTGTTTTC
This sequence comes from Rhinopithecus roxellana, assembly GCF_007565055.1. Lineage (NCBI taxonomy): Eukaryota > Metazoa > Chordata > Mammalia > Primates > Cercopithecidae > Rhinopithecus > Rhinopithecus roxellana. Next base: position 42,000,793 of record NC_044562.1, on the reverse strand, counting down.
TCATGCCTGTGAGTTGTTTTTAGATTAACAGTATTAGCAATAAAGTTATGATAATTCTCTACATTGTCACATTTTAATGTGGTTACTTTTGGATGTACTTATTATTAATTTGGTTTGAATGAAGCTTATCCACTTTATTTCAATATGTATTTGAAAAGGAGAAATGTTGAGATACTTCATTCTGGTTGAGGTTTTTGGGTTTCTCAGGTTAGAGTGAGAGGGTTGAGTAGAATTGGGGCTCACAACACAGATAAAAGTTTGATGCTATACAACTTTTATCATCATGCTCCTCATGTTTCTTTTCTTTTGTTCTTATTTTAATGTGTGATGCAGCCTCTCAACCTACTTGTATTCCAAGTGATGTACATACAGCTAGGTTTCAAAGGCACTGACCCAAACGCATTTCAAGTGGTAACTGAATACACATAATAAAATTCTACCAGAGGCCAAACGTAGAAAATATTCCACCAGAGGCCAGAGGACAAAATATTCTTAGCAGTGTGTGTGTGTGTTTGTGTGTGTTTGGTCAATCTACACACCTCGATTTTTACCCCATCTTATGCTATTTGTGGCTGAAGAGGATGCCCTCTGAGAGAAAAAAACCAAACATTTTCAAACTTGATGAGAGAAGTCTCATCTTAAACCAGTCTATATGTGATTAGAGATCATGTTTGAAAATAGAGTCAAATTTTATTTATACTCAGTTGAAACCCTTTAAATGAAGCCTGTGATTTTAATGTTTGATTAAGAAAGTATTTGGAAACACGCTTCCTCTCCTCTAGCAACTGTTAAATTCACCTTAAGAATTATTACAGTTTCTATTTTTTGTCTTGATTTGCAAAGGGCATGATAATCAATAATAACTGTAAAATAATATAGAACAATTAGTTTTTCATGCATGCTCACGATTTGTGTTGACATCAATTGGCAATAGTTAGTGTATATATTGGAGAGGGAGAGATTAAGCTTCCAATAATTAAGTTTCAAACTTACTGTTATTTTTAACAGTTTTTGGCTTTAAACAAAGGATTTTTGAAAAATGTATATTCCAGCATCCCACTAGCAACAGAAATGGATGTATCTTCCTCTAGAATCCAATGACTAATTTCTTTTTTTGCAATGTGGTTCTTAGTTATCCACAGCCAGCTTTCCTTTCTGTGTAGACTGCAGAGTCATATTAGGTTTCTTCCTTTAGAGTCTACAAATCTAAAGCTTGGAAGTCAACTTAGGCAAGAGAAAACAGTTGAAGCCATAGAGAAACCTCTCAAATTGCTGGGATTACAGGTGTGAGCTGCCACACCCGGCCCTAATTTATTTTTAAGAGTGTCCCTTGCAATATTAAAATTATACAGTTATGTTGGTTCATGTCAGTAATCCCAGCACTTCGGGAGGCCAAGGTGGGAGGATTGCTTGAAGCTATGAGTTCAAGACCAGCCTGGGCAACAAAGCAAGGCCCTCATCTCCATGCACAGACACACAAGTAAATTAAAATAAAATAAAATTATGCAGTTATGAGGAAACACAATAAACCCAAAACTTTTCCTGCAGCAAAAGAAATATGGAAAACAATTATTTCAAACAAAAATAAAGATAAGAAACAACAACAACACAAATCCTCATAATACAGACAATTTTGTTACTAATTTATTGTAGAGACAAAGACCAAAAGACTTTCCAAAATGATCCTCATAATAAACTAATGGCAAAGCTAGAAATACCAGAGTTATTCAACCTACCACTTCTAAATTCAGGCCTAGTGCTTCCTGAACTTTGGGAGCAGAAGTTTTTAGTACCTTACTTTAAATATACAATAAATAAGAAATAATTAACTGTCAAAATATTTAGCAAATAAATAATAAATATACAGCAAATAAAATGTATGTAAGAGAAGTATCCTTCCTAGTTTTTGACATAATCCCTAATTTGAGGTTAAGATATTAATATATTCAGAGGTCATATGACTAACTTAAAAGATATTTTGGACATTGGTGGTGGCTTAGTCTTCTGTTATTACCCTTTAAATTGTGAAGAGGTTTTCATAATAAGAAGTGGTATTATGGGAATTTAAAACGCTGCTCTACAGAACACTTACTGGCAGGAAAATGGCATTTGGATGGGTGTTCCTCTATGAAAAACAAAGCGGTTGATATTACTTAACTTTCTCTTCTGCTCAAACTATGACTTGGTCCCCCATTAATGTTACAATGAAATCAATGGAATATTCATTGGGCCTGTTTCATTTCAAAGGACAGTTTGAACCTTTTATATAAAGAGATTTTCAAATGAATTAAAAAATTTTATACACATAAATGTAGATGGAGCACTAACACAAAACAACAGACATGTGACTGTATGCTAGGTTAATTTTTAAGTGATTTACAGGATACTGTTGTAAGAGGTTTCTTTAAAACATCATTTGAAAATTAATACTCATTCTACATATAAGAGACATTCCTACATGACTGATTTTTTTTCAATTAATTCTTTATACCTACAAACTTAATTTTGTTTTACAAATGAAACCATTATTCTGAGTTATTTTAAAAATTTAAAATTGAGTGTATAAATTTGAGTCTTTGTAAAATTTGTTCTAAAACACACATATATATTTTATGTCCATTTTAGTGCTATTTTTTTCTCCTTCCTTCCTTCCTTCCTTCCTTCCTTCCTTCCTTCCTTCCTTCCTTCCTTCCTTCCTTCCTTCCTTCCTTCCCTCCCTCCTTCCTCCCTCCCTCCCTCCGTCCCTCCCTCCCTTCCTTCTTCTTTCCCTCCCTTCCTCCCTCCCTCCTTTCTTTCTGTCTTTCTCTCTTTCTCTTTTTTAGGTGGAGTTTCACTTTTATTGCCCAGCCTGGAGTGCAGTGGCACAATCTCAGCTCACTGCAACCTCCGCCTCCTCAGTTCAAGTGATTCTCCTGCCCCAGCCTCTCGAGTAGCTGGGATTACAGGCATCTGCCACCAGGCCCAGCTAATTTTTGTATTTTTAGTAGAGATGGGCTTTCACCATGTTGGCCAGGTTGGTCTCAAACTCTGGACCTCAAGTGATCCGTCTGCCTCGGCCTCCCAAACTTTGGGATTACAGGCGTGAGCCACCATGCCCGGCCCATTTTAGTGCTATTTCTTAGCACTTAATGTGCTAAATATAGTATTTGATAAAGAATGAAATCATCAAATTTGTGTGTATACTGCCTCTTGCAAATAGAATAGCAGCTATATACACATTTTCAAAGAACTTAAGAAAATCATGTTGGCTTCGCTGACAGGTATTTATTGAGATGATTTAACAAAAATTATGTGTGACTTCTCCGTGTGAAAAGCTCCTTTAATTGTTTATTAAAAGCATACTTATTACATTGTGCACAGCATGTTTTGCAAAGGATTCCAAGTAAAAAGATCTCACAACAGAATTACATAGATTTGGTTGTAATTCCAGTTGATTGTTGATTTGTTTCCTAATTCATTGTATCTGTACCATCTTATATACTCAATCAAAACTTACAAAGAGCATATATTCCTTAACATATATTCTTTAGCTATGCTAACAGAAGTATTTTGAAGTATGCTGACAGAAGCAATCATCTGTCAATTTAGACAATAATTCACCCAAACATTTCAAATAGATTTTAAGATACAACAGATACCCTCAATGGACCTACCATACACTCTCCTCTCAGAGAAAGAATTATTTGACTGCTCATTTTTAATCTTAACAAAATGGAATAAATCTTAATTACAATTTTCAATTCATTCTCCTGCTTATGCGATACAGCAGGAATAAGACAATTACACAGGTCATATTTCTCAATTGCATTTCACTATGTACCCTTTGACCTCCATTATTAGTATTTATTAAGGTCTTTACATTTTTATTTTTAGACTATACAAATATATCACTGAAGAGAATGTGTTTGCATTCAAAGCTCATATTTGCCTAAAAATTTCATAAATGAATTAAAGAAGGTGCCCAGTTAGGATCCTAGGCACAATACATATAATATCACATTTACACTTGGCCAAAGTATTATTAAGTGATAACAACAGTCTCTGTTTTCAACAGCAGCTTCAAAGGAAGGCAGAATGAAGAAAAGAAAGATCACAAGCATTTGGTGAATGACAATTAATTTGCCACAATTAACCAAATACTGAGGTAAAATGTCTAGAATTCTGTGCTTTATATTTAAATAGTACACATCATCACTTGATAATGTTTTGGCTAGGAAGTGATCTAAAAACAATATTCTCAAATTTGAATTTAACCACAATAGCAAAGTGAAATGAAATACTAGCTTACATGTTCTTTAAATACAAAAGTGACTTTTTGCTCAGTGAGTACCAGGTAACATTCTATCAAGCAAAACAACGTCAATTCAAACCTTATTTGAATGAAACTTTGCCCACCCTGTTTGAAAAAGAATATTTAAAATTATGTGTGTTTACTATTTGAAGATTTTTGGTCAATATGAAATCAAAATTTTCAAAGTAGTTGATTTGTCTACCATTCGGAATTAAAATACTTTGCTCCAAAAAAAATTCTTCATTATCTGACAAGACAAGCTGCTCAAACAAGAGTAGGAAAGTGTTAAGAGACTGTCTTTAAAGGAAATACTCTGAGGCTCCCAGTAGATGTTTCCCTGATTTGACAGTGAGATTTACGAATAAGGGAGAACCAAGGTACTACTGTGTTTTCCAGCTTACTTTATAGCAGGGCAGCTGAGCTGGAGGCAGAAGCCATCTGCTGCTCATCTCTCAATTGGATGATAAAAGTAAAGTTTGAAAAATAAATAAAAATTAGCTAAATTGGCAGTTCAATAAAGCTGCAATTGCTGAAGATTTTCTCTCCTGGGTAAAATGGCAACTCCAGGAAGGACAGCAGGATGGCTAAAAGCACATCTTTGCCAGCTAGCTGATCATCATAATTCACTATTTGTATGTGAGTGAATACTACAAAATTTTAGAATAAGTCTTGAGAAGACTTTGGTGACATTTTATTCAGTTTAGTTATTCACAAAAAATGGATTTGAATTTTTTCAGAGTACTTCAGTTATAGAAACCAGGCATGAAACTGTTAAATGGCTTTGATTTTGGAAAACAGGGGTATTATATTTTTGAAACTCTTAACAATGCAAACCTTCTAAAACCACTCTAGCACTCGGTTCATATTCTCCAAAGACAGCCAGGTACCATCATAGGACACCCACACTGGGGGAGCCAGCACAGAGCGTGAACACACTCAGTTGAAGAAGAGTCCACAGAGAACGCCTTCCCTATTGTTCCTTCCCTTTTTTCCCTCTTTTCAGGTTGTTACCATTTCAATCTTTATAGTAAACAAAATGTTATTTTTTTTCTCCTCACATAGAAATAGGAACTGGAACTCTGGGTAACTGTTTTAGGTAAATTTCATTCTTTAGTAACCAACAAATATATTTTTGTTTGTGTGTTTATCTGTTATTTCCTAACTAATGTATAGGTAGGTTTCAATCCTTGAGAGTAAGTAAATCCATGAACAAATTCTTTGAGAAGCTTAGGACATTAGAGACTATAGCAGCTTTTAGATTTACTTTTTTATTCAAGCCAGACACTTCTGCATATAGATTTCTTGTTCCCATTGTGTTTCAAATTTTCTTGGGTTAGCAATGATCTGTTTTTCTAAACCCTTGAACTCAGAACAAAATGACTTTGTTTATTCACAATTATGTAAGAATAACTTAAATTGTCCAGGTTATTTGGCGATTTCAGATGGCCCACGTACGAAGCCCCACAACTTACAGAGGTTGGCTTGGGTTTTTTGGTACTGATTTTTTTTTGAACAACTATCAAATTAATTATTAGCTGTTTATCAAATTTGCACACAAAAAACTGGGGTTTTACTCCCATGCATATGTATTCCCACAGTACATAATAATGATGGGATTGCTTTTTTTTTTTTTTTCCCATCTTAGGAGTGATTGCATATTTCGGTTCAGTAGCGCTTTTGAATCAACATAGTTTGACAAATAGATCAGTGGAAAAAATGTAGTCAGCGTTTGGTTTTCCAAACTGTTTCTGTATTACTATGTATTACTCACGTGTATTCCCAAGATCACTCCATATCTTGGCCGGAAAAGTTATTGACAAATGCCCACAGTAAGAAGTGCCAGCCTAATAATGAATTACGGTCCTGCTCACACTTTTTTATTTTTTATTTTTTTATTACACTTTAAGTTCTAGGGTACATGTGCATAACGTGCAGGTTTGTTACGTATGTATACTTGTGCCATGTTGGTGTGCTGCACCCATCAACTCGTCAGCACCCATCAATTCATCATTTATATCCTGTATAACTCCCCAATGCAATCCCTCCCTCCTCCCCCCTCCCCATGATAGGCCCCGGTGTGCGATGTTCCCCTTCCCGAGTCCAAGTGATCTCATTGTTCAGTTCCCACCTATGAGTGAGAACATGCGGTGTTTGGTTTTCTCTTCTTGTGATAGTTTGCTAAGAATGATGGTTTCCAGCTGCATCCATGTCCCTACAAAGGACGCAAACTCATCCTTTTTTATGGCTGCATAGTATTCCATGGTGTATATGTGCCACATTTTCTTAATCCAGTCTGTCACAGATGGACATTTGGGTTGATTCCAAGTCTTTGCTATTGTGAATAGTGCCGCAATAAACATACGTGTGCATGTGTCTTTGTAGTAGAATAACTTATAATCCTTTGGGTATATACCCAGTAGTGGGATGGCTGGGTCATATGGTACATCTAGTTCTAGATTCTTGAGGAACTGCCATACTGTTTTCCATAATGGTTGAACTAGTTTACAATCCCACCAACAGTGTAAAAGTGTTCCTATTTCTCCACATCCTCTCCAACAACTGTTGTTCCCTGACTTCTTAATGATTGCCATTCTAACTGGTGTGAGATGGTATCTCATTGTGGTTTTGATTTGCAATTCTCTGATGGCGAGTGATGATCATTTTTTCATGTGTCTGTTGGCTGTATGAATGTCTTCTTTTGAGAAATGTCTGTTCACATCCTTTGCCCACTTTTTGATGGGGTTGTTTGTTTTTTTCTTGTAAATTTGTTTGAGTTCTTTGTAGATTCTGGATATTAGCCCTTTGTCAGATGAGTAGGTTGCAAAAATTTTCTCCCATTCTGTAGGTTGCCTGTTCACTCTGATGGTAGTTTCTTTTGCTGTGCAAAAGCTCTTTAGTTTAATTAGATCCCATTTGTCAATTTTGGCTTTTGCTGCCATAGCTTTTGGTCTTTTAGACATGAAGTCCTTGCCCATGCCTATGTCCTGAATGGTACTACCTAGATTTTCTTCTAGGGTTTTTATGGTATTAGGTCTAACATTTAAGTCTCTAATCCATCTTGAATTAATCTTTGTATAAGGGGTAAGGAAAGGATCCAGTTTCAGCTTTCTACTTATGGCTAGCCAATTTTCCCAGCACCACTTATTAAATAGGGATTCCTTTCCCCATTTCTTGTTTCTCTCAGGTTTGTCAAAGATCAGATGGCTGTAGATGTGTGGTATTATTTCTGAGGACTCTGTTCTGTTCCATTGGTCTATATCTCTGTTTTGGTACCAGTACCATGCTGTTTTGGTTACTGTAGCCTTGTAGTATAGTTTGAAGTCAGGTAGCGTGATGCCTCCAGCTTTGTCCTTTTGACTTAGGATTGTCTTGGCAATGCGGGCTCTTTTTTGGTTCCATATGAACTTTAAAGCCGTTTTTTCCAATTCTGTGAAGAAAATCATTGGTAGCTTGATGGGGATGGCATTGAATCTATAAATAACCTTGGGCAGTATGGCCATTTTCACGATATTGATTCTTCCTATCCATGAGCATGGTATGTTCTTCCATTTGTTTGTGTCCTCTTTGATTTCACTGAGCAGTGGTTTGTAGTTCTCCTTGAAGAGGTCCTTTACATCCCTTGTAAGCTGGATTCCTAGGTATTTGATTCTCTTTGAAGCAATTGTGAATGGAAGTTCATTCCTGATTCGGCTCTCTGCTTGTCTGTTACTGGTGTATAAGAATGCTTGTGATTTTTGCACATTAATTTTGTATCCTGAGACTTTGCTGAAGTTGCTTATCAGCTTAAGGAGATTTTGGGCTGAGACAATGGGGTTTTCTAAATATACAATCATGTCATCTGCAAACAGGGACAATTTGACTTCTTCTTTTCCTAACTGAATACCCTTGATTTCTTTCTCTTGCCTGATTGCCCTAGCCAGAACTTCCAACACTATGTTGAATAGGAGTGGTGAGAGAGGGCATCCTTGTCTTGTGCCAGTTTTCAAAGGGAATTTTTCCAGTTTTTGCCCATTCAGAATGATATTAGCTGTGGGTTTGTCATAAATAGCTCTTATTATTTTGAGGTACGTTCCATCAAAACCGAATTTATTGAGCGTTTTTAGCATGAAGGGCTGTTGAATTTTGTCAAAAGCCTTTTCTGCATCTATTGAGATAATCATGTGGTTCTTGTCTTTGGTTCTGTTTATATGCTGGATTACGTTTATTGACTTGCGAATGTTGAACCAGCCTTGCATCCCAGGGATGAAGCCCACTTGATCATGGTGGATAAGCTTTTTGATGTGCTGCTGAATCCAGTTTGCCAGTATTTTATTGAGAATTTTTGCATCGATGTTCATCAGGGATATTGGTCTAAAATTCTCTTTTTTTGTTGTGTCTCTGCCAGGCTTTGGTATCAGGATGATGTTGGCCTCATAAAATGAGTTAGGGAGGATTCCCTCTTTTTCTATTGATTGGAATAGTTTCAGAAGGAATGGTACCAGCTCCTCCTTGTACCTCTGGTAGAATTCAGCTGTGAATCCATCTGGTCCTGGACTTTTTTTGGTGGGTAGGCTATTAATTGTTGCCTCAATTTCAGAGCCTGCTATTGGTCTATTCAGGGATTCAACTTCTTCCTGGTTTAGTCTTGGGAGAGTGTAAGTGTCCAGGAAATTATCCATTTCTTCTAGATTTTCTAGTTGATTTGCGTAGAGGCATTTATAGTATTCTCTGATGGTTGTTTGTATTTCTGTGGGGTTAGTGGTGATATCCCCTTTATCATTTTTTATTGCGTCTATTTGATTCCTCTCTCTTTTCTTCTTTATTAGTCTTGCTAGCGGTCTGTCAATTTTGTTGATCTTTTCAAAAAACCAACTCCTGGATTGATTGATTTTTTGGAGGGTTTTTTGTGTCTCCATCTCCTTCAGTTCTGCTCTGATCTTAGTTATTTCTTGCCTTCTGCTAGCTTTTGAATGTGTTTGCTCTTGCTTCTCCAGTTCTTTTAATTGTGATGTTAGAGTGTCAATTTTAGATCTTTCCAGCTTTCTCTTGTGGGCATTTAGTGCTATAAATTTCCCTCTACACACTGCTTTAAATGTGTCCCAGAGATTCTGGTATGTTGTATCTTTGTTCTCATTGGTTTCAAAGAACATCTTTATTTCTGCTTTCATTTCGTTATGTACCCAGTAGTCATTCAGGAGCAGGTTGTTCAGTTTCCATGTAGTTGAGCGGTTTTGATTGAGTTTCTTAGTCCTGAGTTCTAGTTTGATTGCACCGTGGTCTGAGAGACAGTTTGTTATAATTTCTGTTCTTTTACATTTGCTAAGGAGTGCTTTACTTCCAATTATGTGGTCAATTTTGGAATAAGTGCGATGTGGTGCTGAGAAGAATGTATATTCTGTTGATTTGGGGTGGAGAGCTCTATAGATGTCTATTAGGTCCACTTGGTGCAGAGATGAGTTGAATTCCTGGATATCCTTGTTAACTTTCTGTCTCATTGATCTGTCTAATGTTGACAGTGGAGTGTTGAAGTCTCCCCTTATTATTGTATGGGAGTCTAAGTCTCTTTGTAAGTCTCTAAGGACTTGCTTTATGAATCTGGGTGCTCCTGTATTGGGTGCATATATATTTAGGATAGTTAGCTCTTCCTGTTGAATTGATCCCTTTACCATTATGTAATGGCCTTCTTTGTCTCTTTTGATTTTTGATGGTTTAAAGTCTGTTTTATCAGAGACTAGGATTGCAACCCCTGCGTTTTATTGTTCTCCATTTGCTTAGTAGATCTTCCTCCATCCCTTTATTTTGAGCCTATCTATATCTCTGCATGTGAGATGGGTCTCCTGAATACAGCAGACTGATGGGTCTTGACTCTTTATCCAGTTTGCCAGTCTGTGTCTTTTAACTGGAGCATTTAGTCCATTTACATTTAAGGTTAATATTGTTATGTGTGAACTTGATCCTGTCATTATGATATTAACTGGTTATTTTGCTCGTTAGTTGATGCAGTTTCTTCCTAGCCTCGATGGTCTTTACATTTTGGCATGTTTTTGCAATGGCTGGTACCGGTTGTTCTTTTCCATGTTTAGGGCTTCCTTCAGGGTCTCTTGTAAGGCAGGCCTGGTGGTGACAAAATCTCTAAGCATTTGTTTATCTGTAAAGGATTTTATTTCTCCTTCACTGATGAAACTTAGTTTGGCTGGATATGCAATTCTGGGTTTAAAATTCTTTTCTTTAAGAACGTTGAATATTGGCCCCCACTCTCTTCTGGCTTGTAGAGTTTCTGCCGAGAGATCTGCTGTTAGTCTGATGGGCTTCCCTTTGTGGGTAACCCGACCTTTCTCTCTGGCTGCCCTTAAGATTTTTTCCTTCATTTCAACTTTGGTGAATCTGGCAATTATGTGTCTTGGAGTTGCTCTTCTGGAGGAGTATCTTTGTGGCGTTCTCTGTATTTCCTGAATTTGAATGTTGGCCTGCCCTACTAGGTTGGGGAAGTTCTCCTGGATGATATCCTGAAGAGTGTTTTCCAACTTGGTTCCATTTTCCCCCTCACTTTCAGGCACCCCAATCAGACGTAGATTTGGTCTTTTTACATAATCCCATACTTCTTGCAGGCTTTGTTCATTTCTTTTTCTTCTTTTTTCTTTTGGTTTCTCTTCTCGCTTCATTTCATTCATTTGATCCTCAATCGCTGATACTCTTTCTTACAGTTGATCGAGTCGGTTACTGAAGCTTGTGCATTTGTCACGTATTTCTCGTGTCATGGTTTTCATCTCTGTCATTTCGTTTATGATCTTCTCTGCATTAATTAGTCTAGCTGTCAGTTCTTCCACTCTTTTTTCAAGATTTTTAGTTTCTTTGCGTTGGGTACGTAATTCCTCCTTTACTTCTGAGAAGTTTGATGGACTGAAGCCTTCTTCTCTCATCTCGTCAAAGTCATTCTCTGACCAGCTTTGATCCGTTGCTAGCGATGGGCTGCGCTCCTTTGCAGGGGGAGATGCGCTCTTATTTTTTGAATTTCCAGCTTTTCTGCCCTGCTTCTTCCCCATCTTTGTGGTTTTATCTGTCTCTGGTCTTTGATGATGGTGACGTACTGATGGGGTTTTGGTATAGGTGTCCTTCCTGTTTGATAGTTTTCCTTCTGACAGTCAGAAGGACTGTCTGTTGGTCTGTTGGAGATTGCTTGAGGTCCACTCCAGACCCTGTTTGCCTGGGTATCAGCAGCAGAGGTTGCCGAAGATAGAATATTGCTGAACAGCGAGTGTACCTGTCTGATTCTTCCTTTGGAAGTTTCCTCTCAGGGATGTACTCCACCCTGTGAGGTGTGGGGTGTCAGACTGCCCCTAGTGGGGGATGTCTCCCAGCTAGGCTACTCAGGGGTCAGGGACCCACCTAAGCAGGCAGTCTGTCCGTTCTCAGATCTCAACCTCCGCATTGGGAGATTCACGGCTCTCCCCAAAGCTGTCAGACAGAGTCGTTCACGTCTGCACCGGCCCCCACTGCTTCCCCTGTTGGTCTTCAGCTGTGCGCTGTCCCCAGAGGTGGAGACTACAGAGACAGGCAGGCTTCCTTGAGCTGCTGTGAGCTCCACCCAGTTCGAGCTTCCCAGCGGCTTTGTTTACCTACTTAAGCCTCAGTAATGGCGGGCGCCCCTCCCCCAGCCTCGCCGCTGCCCTGCGGATAGATCACCGCAGACTGCTGTGTTAGCAGTGAGGGAGGCTCCGTGGGCGTGGGACCCTCCCGGCCAGGTGTGGGATACACTCTCCTGGTGTGCCTGTTTGCTTAAAGCGCAATATTGGGGTGGGAGTTACCTGATTTTCCAGGTGTTGTGTGTCTCAGTTCCCCTGGCTAGGAAAACGGATTCCCTTCCCCCTTGCGCTTCCAGGTGAGGCGATGCCTCGCCCTGCTTCAGCTCTCGCTGGTCAGGCTGCAGCAGCTGACCACCACCGATTGTCCGGCACTCCCTAGTGAGATGACCCCAGTACCTCAGTTGAAAATGCAGAAATCACCAGTCTTCTGTGTCGCTCGTGCTGGGAGCTGGAGACTGGAGCTGTTCCTATTCGGCCATCTTGCTCCGCCCCCCCTGCTCACACTTTTATTATCAAAGTTAGTGATTGCTTTAAAATAGCCATAAAAATAAGTTTGAAATTCAATAAGCCTTTTCATATTTTATATTAGGAAACCAGCCTTACTGAATTTAATTCAAATTTAATTACATTAAACAAACATATATTGAGTGCCTACAGAGACTGGTTTTACTTAAAATACACTGTGCACATTTCAAAGTAATTTCTTGATTGACTTGGAGGCTTAAAAACTGATCTTGTTCATGATGCTGTGTCAGACTGTGGTCTGCTGGAAACTTTTGTCCAGAAAGACTTGCCTCATGCCTGGGCTTTCAGGAGAGTTTGACTTCAAATATTATTTTCCAACAATCCCTTGTCATGTCACTGTGACTGAAGCCTTCTAACATGCATTTTCAAAGCACATCTTCTATATTTCCAACTCCTGGTTACTGCACTTAATCTTATTGAACAAAGCCTGTTTGGGTAGAATTACTATCTCTACTCACTACTACTGTGATACTTAGTAAAGAATGACCCTTTTATTAATTTGGTAATTAAGTTATGGGAAAACACACACTAATATTAAATGCTTAAAACAAACCAAAAACCAATTAGTGGCTTAACGATAGAGAGAGCCAGTAAACTAGAGCTGTTTAAAACTCCTGGATTTCCTCAAATGAAGGGGATAACAAGGTTTCACTTATAGATGTAAAATAATCTGATTTTCTATCTGCATGTTGACAATCTTTTTGAAATTAAATACTCCTGAAATTTCCAAGCATCCAGAAAAACATAAAATGCAGATTAAACATTATAGTTCAAGGTGATCAAAATGTTAAATATTCAGGAATGTATACCATCACAAATACATTTCCTTATATGAGTTCCTTTTGAATTTGCAACTTATTTGCACAAATTTTGTATTACTCCTTTATGGAGACACATGAAGTTTCTTAGCTATCTGTGAATAGAACAAAATTTTACCAGCTCTATCTCCTTCCTCTCGCTTATCATAAACTCTAATTGAGAATAAAGCCAGTCTGTGTTTTATGAAGAACAGAGCATTGCAAACTGGATTTCCATACCACATAGTTCATGGGATGTTAAGTATACCATGAAAAAGAAATTTCCCAGGACTTGGTTTACTGTGTTTCAGCAGCTTAGCTTGTGAAACAGTAGAGTTTAATTATGCAGCCTCCTCAGAGGTTGATGGGCAGCTTTCACTGCAGGGCTGGAAGAGAACAATTCTGTGGATATTACCCAAAATAATTTTACTGTGTAATTAGTTGTGTGATATGATATTACCAAACTGAAGTCAATGTGCAGAGGCAGTTGAAGAACATATAGCCAAAAATGGATAAAAAATGAAAAACGCCCTAGAGAGTCATGTCATGTATAAAACAAGACAGTTACTTTTTTCTGAAGTTTATAATTTGTGTGGTATTTGTTAACTTTTTAAAATTCATATTTTGCTATGTTTTCTTTTCTCTACATGAATAGATATTTACTTTTGTGGCTAATTTCGTATTCTTTCTCTTAAAATGTGATCTCGAAATCTAATAGGGCTTGGATCCTACTTTAGGTACTGTTATTTTACAAAGAACCAAAATGAGAAACACAGCTGGCAAATGGATGAGCTGGGATAGGAACTCTGTGTTCTGATTCATTTGTATATATGTTGAATCACTAGACTATGCTATGTCCCAGGCAGTATCTTATGCTATAACAAAAGACTGAAAATGCAGACTGTCTTCTCGCTTAGACACCTAGTCAGCCTGGAGAATGTACTCTCTTATAATGAAATATTAGGCAACCTAAAGAAAACATCTGACGAGGACACTCGGGTCCACAATAACAAGTATGATGTTAACTCTGGTGAAGACACATGCTCTGGAATTCCTAAGTTCTCTGCTTTACAGTTTCCCTATCAACAAAATGGTGGTGATTATTATGATGTGCTGTTGGAAGAGTAAATGAGATTCTACATATAAAGCATACAGCACAATGTCTGGCACATACAAAAGCTCCATAGATGTGATTTAACTTAGTTTTAGGGTGACTACGCTGCAAAATTAGAAAGAATTAGAATGTTAAATAATAATAGTATGTCTGGGAGAGGTATGCAAAACACTATGTACAAATTATTGAAGCTCATATAGTAAGAACCTATTATGACATAAAAAAGAAAAACAAAGAAAACAAATTGAAGCCTGCGTTTACTTCTCTTTCAGCTTTTAGCTAACCATTTGGCAGTGGTTAGTCAGGAATAAAGGACATGCTTACAAGCTTATCACCAGCACACAGATCACGTATTCTTCTGTTAAAAAAAACCATCTTGGAGCATTTTCTTTCACTCAGAATAAAACAAAAAGTCTTCACCATGGTTGTGTATAGGGTCCCACTGGTGTGCCTCAACTCCAAGCCTATTTTCCATGCTTCTCTTTCTCCTCACTCTACTCCCTTACTCTAGCCTTCATGCAATTCTTAAGATGGGACTTTTGCAGTTGTCCCCACTGATTAGAATGCTCTGCTCCCAGATATCTTCATGGCTCCCTCTCTCCTTCCCCTCCTTTTAGTTTTATTTTAATGTCACCTTTTCAATAATGTCTTTCTTTTTTCTTTTGTTCTTTTTTTTTTTTGAGATTAAGTCTCGCTCTGTCACCCAGGCTGGAGTGCTGGAGTGCAGTGGCACAATCTCGGTTCACTACGGCCTCTGCCTGCTGGGTTCAAGGGATTCTCCTGCTTCAGCCTCCCGAGTAGCTGGGATTAATGCCACACATTGCCACAACCGGCTACTTTTTTTTTTTTTTTTTGAGACAGTCTCACTCTGTCACCAGGCTGGAGTGAGATGGCACGATAATTTTTGTATTTTTACTAGAGATGGATTTAATCATGTTGGCCAGGCTGGTCTTGAAATCCTGACTTCCGGTGATCTGCCCACCTCAGCCTCCCAAAGTATTGGAATTACAGGCGTGAGCCATACGCCTGGCCTCAATAATGTCTTTCTTGATCATCCTATTGAAAATTGCTTTTTTTTTTCTATGAGCATTCTGTGGTGTGGAATATTGAAGCTGGGTCTACTTGAGTTTTTCCCAAAAACTTTGAGTCACTCTGGACATTAACGATGGAAATAGTGAGTTCTCACTAATTCAGACTTGAAGCTGGCTGCCCAGACACTCAGAAATTAAATTCTATTCTCCTGTCAATGATATTCATTGACCTATAACTCATTGTTTCATCGAACGTGATACTTCTTGATCTTCTTTTTCTAAAACTCTGTTTTCTGATGTTAATCCCTGTTCCCAAAGAAATTCTTTTTATGTATATCAGTATCCCAAAATAGGTACAATTGCTGTCATATTTCCTTTCTCTATGCCCCTTTCTTAGCACCAACTGACCACTCATAAGTACTTTCACCAATGACAGGTATTAGATTTCCTCTCATATCCTGTCCCACCTCTGCTTGGATTGTGGCCTGGATATGGACCTTTTAGTTTTGGATTCACCTTAAGACATCTGCCCTCTTTTGTTTCTCCTTAGAATAATTGGTTTGTGTCTTGCTTCCATTTCAGATGTACAGTAATCATTTAGTTTAACTAGGACTTGGATCTAGTCTTCCTACTTTACGTTGTTCTTCTGCTAATTTTACGTTAATGAAACCTGACTTCTGACTCAGTATCTAATTCTTTGTGTTAAGAAAGCTTACAAGAAGGTAGTCTTGTTTTCAACTCTGCAGGTAAAGAACCTAGTAGAACGCTATATGAACCGTAAATTATTGTGTATATTAAGTCAGGCAGCCATTCTGTTAGCATTTAGACCTTGATTACAGGGCTCTCTTGGTAAGAATCAAAGCAATGGTGGAGTCATTAGTAGAATGAGAAGGAATATGAGAAATTGTACGTCTTTGTTTTATATGCAGAGATGCCATAGCCTTGAGGTGAGGGCATGCTTGTTTGAGAGAGTAGAGGGAAAAAGAAACAGAGTGCTTTGAGATGAAATCAGCGGAAGAGCAGGGGATCTAGATCAGTATACTGTTGTGAAGTTTATTATAAGACCTTTGGCATTTACTCTGAGCAAGATGGAAAGCCATTGGGAGTTTTGAGAGGACTAACGCATTCTAACTTTCATTGTAAAGGCTCATTCTGATGGTTGTATTGGAAAGAAAGCAAAGGAAAGCAACCACTAAAGCAAGGAGAACTAAGAGACTATTTTAACAATCCAGAGAGAGAACAAGAGATATAATGTTGATGTTGGCTTAAGGTAAAAGGAGGTAGCAGTAGGCATTTCTAAGTATGCTGAATTTATTTCATAGGTAGCTTCTGACAGGATTTGCTGACAGATGTAGCGTTTAGAGAAAATAAGGTTGACTCCAAAGTTTTTGGCATAAACAACTGAAGAATGCTGTTATTCAGAGAAAGGGAAAGAATATAGTGGGTGAAATTTTAGGGGGAATATCAGAGCAATTTCCACTTAGGTTAGTTTTCTTTGAGTGAATACATAACCTGTCTAGATAAGAGGTTTTCTTTTAATGTCTCAAGACATAGGTCAATTTTTTTTTTTTTTTTTTTTTGAAACGGAGTCTGGCTCTGTTGCCCGGGCTGGAGTGCAGTGGCCGGATCTCAGCTCAATGCAAGCTCCGCCTCCCGGGTTTACGCCATTCTCCTGCCTCAGCCTCCCAAATAGGTGGGACTACAGGCGCCCGCCACCTCGCCCGGCTAGTTTTTGTATTTTTTAGTAGAGACGGGGTTTCACCATGTTAGCCAGGATGGTCTCAATCTCCTGACCTCGTAATCCACCCGTCTCGGCCTCCCAAAGTGCTGGGATTACAGGCTTGAGCCACCGCGCCCGGCCAGGTCAAGTATTTATAACCCTGGAAACTCATTACACTGTATACTCCAGCTTAGTCTTCTAACTCATATTGCAATATATTAAACCATTAAAATAGTAATAAAAAATAGAAAGTGGTTACTGGCAAACATTTTAATGCAAAAACCTGACAATTTTAAACCTTTTCTATTCATATTATATTCATCTTGGATAATTTAACTGGATGAATTAAAGATAACATAAATTATTCAACTGTAAATGATTTAAAAGCAAACAGCACATTCATTTCATCATTTTTTTTTCCCTTAGAGCCTTTCATTACAATTCAGTCATTCTGCAATTAATTGTCACAAATTTCTGGCCAATACATTCATTTCCTATCACATTCAAAGAAAATTATTTGAATTTAAAAAATTCTTACTCTACATGTAGTATATTGAACATTTCAAGTCTTGACAGTTTAATTCTACGTTTGTGTCATGAAAGCAGTTCTTTTCTTTTTACCTGTCTTATTTCTTTAAGTTAGTTATAGGTAAAATTGTAACCCAGACTGTTATTTCATGTTAACTCAAGACAAGAAAATATATATGAATGTTGGGAAGAGATTTGACCTGGAAACTTTTCATTTATTGAAAAGGCTGCTTTTGAATTTTGTCACATGAATTATTCTCAGAATCTTTTAAATATTCATATAAAGTTTAATTGATGTAGTAATGTTGGGTAACATACTCTTTTCATTTGACCTATTCTGAAGTGACATAAAGCTGTGTTTTTTTCCCAAATTATTTCAATGTTCATGAGATAGAGAGGTTGATTATATACATATTTTATGAAGTGTTACTGAAGTACACATAAAATTAATATTATTTTTCACATTTCCCCCTTATGTAATATAACTCATTCTACAATAAATAAAATCACCTACTGTGCATATCTATCAAGTAATGAGCCTGTATTTTAAGCAGATATTTTTGAAATATTATAGGTAAAATTAATAACAGCTATTATTTTGTGAAGACATTCTAGTTGGAAGGCACTGAGCAATTTACTTTATATGCATTATTGCATCTATCCCTCACAACCATCCTTCAAAGAAGATATTGTCATTATTTCTATTTTGTGAATAATGAAATGGTGACTAAGAGCTGTTAGGTATGTTGTCCACCATCACGCTATGGTAAGTGGCAGGAAACACTTTGAACCTAGGCAAGTTAACTTCAGAACTAGAAGGCGTCTTTAATTCAGTTGGCACTTCTGAATTTGCAATACTAAGTCACCACATACTACATGCCATTAATGTGCAATAATAAAACTAATTCCAAAACACATATGCAGAAAATGGAAGGTAAAAGAGGATCCAAGTTATTATATGCTTAATCCAACTGCATTTTCTTTATCAAGTACTTTAATATCTAATAGATAAGAATTGTAACATATCCCAATTTTGAGGAATACTTTAGACAATGTGACTTGTGTCAGAAATAGAGTGCTTAACACTGTCACTATTGGGCATTCCAAAATACTACTGTTGCCAAAAGAAATTGGCAATAAAAATGTTTGAAGGGCATATTACTAGTGAATATCAATAGCTTTAACAATACACATATATCTTGGGAAAAAACAATTGCATTTTTAGGAATTAATCTCAAGAAAATAGTCCAAGATGAGCTAAAGATTAAATCACATAAATGAAGCTAAAATAACTTAAATATAGTAAAAAAATAGGATATTTGAAATGTCCAAAAATAGAGATTATGGAGATAAGAAAGGAATGCTAGGCATTCTTAAAAATAATGTTTGAGAAGCATATTCATCAACATAAAAAAGGTCATGTTAAACTGTCATTAAACACAAAAATATCTGTACAAAAAATACATAAAATATCTGTACAAAAAATACATAAAATATATGGACAGAAAAATACATAAACTATGTACCACTTTGTGGGGTCAAAAATGAAACTTGGTACATATGGGAGTTATTGTTGATACTGGAAATAAAATTAATTTTATTTTTGTGGATGTTTTTGTTTCTTATTATAGAATAAATGTATGACTTGATAATAAACCAAAAAGTTATTTTCAGAAAGTTACCATTTCATGTTATTTTCTGTTCTGAAACACTGACAATACTTAGCCTACGCTGTTTTCAAAAGAGGTCCATGATTTACCCATGTGTTAATTATTTTCTTTAACGAATAATAAAATTTACTCTTCTTAAAAATAACATTTTATAATCTATGTTTGAAAATGTAAAATTCATTCAATTAAAAATAATAAACTCTACTTTCAGTACTCCCTATCTGCATGACACTTTTTTTGATGTTTTGGTACATTCCAAGATGAATATATTGTCCTAGTCCACATGGAGCTCACAAATAGAAAAAATAAAGCACATAAAACCTAACTTTAATTTCAGATAACATGTAAAAATAAATCAATAGTGGCAAAAGTTCTTATAGTGGCAATGTGGTGAAAATTATTTCCCATTCAGTGAACGGAGAGAAGTTTACTGGAAATGATGGCATTTGATCTTGAAATTGGACTTGAAGAGTAAGCAGGACTTTTGTAGGCAGAGTCAAAGAGTTATGCATGTCTATTTCATTGGGATTACATGAGGAATATGTAGGGAGTAAGGCATAGTAAACTGCATGGTTTATTTATACATTGAGTATTTGATGAGTAATAGTGAAATATAAGGCTGAAAAGAGGGTTGAAACAAGGTCCAAATATTCTGGGAAAAAAGCTAAAAGTGTTTGTACTTTATTCTCTATTTGTTGTGGAGTTATTAAAAGTTTTTCAGTTAGAGAATTACATTATGTTAAAGTATGAATAATATTAATGCTAAATGCACGTAGGATTAAGGCACTACTGATTCAATAACCATGAACTGCACCCTTGATTCTGAGTGCTTCAGCATCACCTACTGATGAAGAATCTTGATAATTGTGATGGATTAGTACAAAAGAAAAAGAGAATTTCCAGAGCTTCCTTCTTTTTTTCAGCTAGAGAACCTAGAAAATTTTATGTTCTCTTTTACTTCAGACATTTTAAAAAGATTCTTAAATTTACCTACGACAATATTCTATACATATTTATATCTTACCATGAACATTCAGTGTAAATGCTATGCTAGATACAATAATTTGTAAGAAATTAAGATATAGTATTAGGAAAAAAGATAGCTTTTCTAAAGCAGAACTGCCCAATTTATACAATCTCTAGAATCTCATATGCTGATAGTCTATTGAAACAAGGAGCTAAAGTTTTTATAGACTTGGAAAATGTATATGCATTCACAAGATATTCTTCCTATGTTTATAAGACACTGAAGTCCTTGTTAGCTTCCCAAATATAATAATTCAAGTGATTTCTCCACATATGGCAATGTGAGTACACACACTGCAGTAAGAATGGAAACTCCAATGAAATTGACTCAGTATGTCAGTAGTGCAGAACAATCAAGAAATTACAAGGCAAAATGAGAAATTAAAAGGTCATCTTAGTCATCTTCTATCTGCCTTACAAAACTATCTCTCTAATTCTAATTCTATACGAAGATAGAAACAATATAACTGTTTTTTTAGAAAACAGATAATTTCTGTCATGACGTCATAATGACAATGTGTTATAAACTGAATTTCTGTTTTTTTGTTCTGGCACTGAATGGAACAAAGTGTAACTAGATAGCTATTCATTCGTTATATGTGATCAATTATCTTACCTAGTTCACACAGGTCAATTTTTTAAAAAACTGATTTTTAAAGCAGGCAATTAACTCTGATATTTTTCACAGACAAATTACTAATCTAGCCAGTAAATTCAAAATGAATACTTTTGATTATTTGGAGCTTGGACAAAACAAAATACAACAAAACAAAAAGTAGCTAAACCAGAGTAATGTTTCTGATTCCCTAACAACAACTTGAATTGGATGCAATATTCATACAGATTATTAGTATAATCCACATGTATAAAAGACAGGGCTTTATTTAAATATAATCTTTTTTTAAATGAAAGTAAATGTTAGATTATTCCATAGCCTTCTTTACACTAAAAGTCTTTTCCAGGTCATTGTGCTAATGCTTTTTAACCTTCATGTTTAAATTCTTTAATGTTGTTAACACACTGCAACAAATTCTTTATGATTTCTAAATTATCAAACACTAAATGCATACCATACTTGAAAAATTAACAGTGAGAGGAACGCTGTATGTGGGTGGAAATGTAAAATGGTACAGTAACTGTGGAAAAGAGTTTGATGGTTCCTCAAAAAGTTAAACAAAATTATCATTTAACCCAGCAATGACACTCCTTGGTATATACTAAAAATAACTGAAAACAGTTATTCAAACAGATACCGTATGCCAATATTCATAGCGGTGTTATTTGCAAAAGCTGAAAGGCAGAAACAACACAAGTGCCCATAAACTGATGAATAAGTTAAAAAATGTAATGTATAGATACTGATGGAATATTATTTAGCCACGAAGAGCAATGAAGAGCTGATTTATGTTACAACATTAATGAAGCAGGTCAATGACACTCCTTGGTGTATACTAAAAATAACTGAGAACAGTTATTCCAACAGATACCTGTATGCCAATATTCATAGCAGCGTGTTATTTGCAAAAGCCAAAAGGCAGAAACAACACAAGTGCCCACAAACTTATGAATGGATTAAAAAATGTAATGTAGAGATACTGATGGAATATTATTTAGCCATAAAGAGCAATGAAGTGCTGATTTATGTTACAACATTAATGAAACATGCCAAGAAAAATGAGCCAGACATAAAAAGACATAGAGTTCATGATACCACTTACATGAAATACCGAGATAGGTAAATTCATAGAGATAGAAAATAGATTAAAGGTAACTAGCAGGAAGTTATTGCTTAATGGGGAAAGTTTCTGTTTAGTGTAATGAAAAAGTCCTGGAAATAAGTAGTGGTAATGGTTGCACAATACTGTGTATGTAATTAATGCTATGGAATTATACACTTAAATATAGATAAAATGGCAAATTTTATGTCATATATATTTGTCCCCAGTAAATATATATCAAGAGCAATATGAAATAAATAATTAGTATGAGAGTTCATGTACTATATTCTTATTTATGGATCCTTTACTGATTTTACAAAAATCAATAGACATATACTGTTGATTCACATGCAATCTACTGCAAGTGAAATCTTTGCAAATTCCTTTCTGTTTTATCGACTCACTGCTGGTTGCCACCTCTTATTAATTTCCCGTCCCTTCAAGGTACTTCTTTCCTTAGTATATTGATCCTCATTGCATTTATTTCTAACTTCTTCTATTTGACCAAGAGATGATAAATTTTTAACCAACAATAAATAGTTAATTTATGAAGATGCCTCTGGATTTAATGAACACTTACAATGTTATCTCTATGATAGATAAGATAAAAATAAGTAGACAGCTTCAAGACAGACTCACTGTCAGGTCCACACTATCTGATGACACACTACATATGGTGGGGAGGTAGAGGAAGGGACAAATATTGAAACAACCTTCTGTTTTCTGCCTTAAACAACTGAATTGAAGTAGGAACTTCAATTGAAACTCCAGATTTTGATATGTGCAAAATGTGTGCATGCCTGTGTGTAAGAGGATAACTCATTTGGTTTGGACATATTATGTTGCAGGTTCTTCTAAAGCATTTTTGAGATATCCTTAATTGTCTAATATTGTGTAAGCAATTACACTTACAAGTCTGAACCTCAGAGAATTCTGGATGAGAGACCTAAGTGAAGACTCCATTAGCATATAGAGCATAAAGTCACAGGTATGAATGATATAGTTTAGGGAGAAAATTTAGAATAAGGAAAGGAGATGAAAAGAAAGAAGAACAGAGAAAAAAGGATGGGGGGAATCTGTGACTATTTACTGAGGAACTCCAATATTTAATGTCTGGATGATGAAGATGAGCCATCAAAAAGAGACAGAGAAGTAGTTATTAGAGGCATCATAAGCAACTAGTACAAGAGAACAATACAAGCTGAAGGAACAGAAGATTTTCAAGAACTAAGGGGTCAATGGAGTCACTCACATCTACGTGGTGGAGTTGAGGACTAAAATATGTCCACTGGATTTCATAACCCAGAGGTCACTGGTGACTTTACAAAGAGTTGTTTATGTGGTAAGATGGGGTAGGAAACCAAATTGAAATGGGTTAAGTGGTGAGTAGGAAGTGAAGAAGTGGAGTTAAAGGATATAGACAATTATAAACAAGAGAAGGTAAGAGAGTTGGCAACGAGTGTGCTAGAGGTAGAGGAAAGTTTTTGTTGTTGTTTTTAGCTGTTATCCTTCATCTTTGAAAAAAAAAATTACAACTATACTTTTATTCTTTTCTGTCTAAATATCTCCCTTCCCTTCCAAGACAATCCTTGCCCACCTCTTTATATTTCTTCTATGATAAATAGCATTTATCAACTATTTACCATATACCAGCTTGTTATAAACACAGAAATGTCAGATTTGTTGCAATTCTAGCACATCTCTTTGTACCACTAATTTTTCATTTATTGTTGTTTCTTTTTAACATAGCTGAATGAAATCTTGTAAAGATGCATGTTTGTTATTTTGCATTTATCCCCACCCAAATATCATCTTGAATTGTAGTTCCCATAATTCCCATGTGTTGTGGAAGGGGCCTGGTGGGAGACAACTGAATCATGGGGGCAATTTTCCCCATATACGGTTCTCATGGTACTGAATAAGTCTCACGAGATCTGAGGGTTTTATAAGGGGAAATCCTTTTTTGCTTTGCTCTCATTCTCTCTCTGCCTGCTGCGATGTAAGACATGCCTTTTGCCTTTTGCCATGATTGTGAGGCCTCCCTAGTCACGTGTAACTGATAGTCCATTAAACCTCTTTTCCTTTATAAATTACCCAGTCTCAGGTATGTCTTTAACACAGCTTAAAAAATGGACTAGGCCAGGCGCGGTGGCTCAAGCCTGTAATCCCAGCACTTTGGGAGGCCAAGACAGGCGGATCACGAGGTCAGGAGATCGAGACCATCCTGGCTAACACGGTGAAACCCCGTCTCTACTAAAAAATACAAAAACTAGCCGGGCGAGGTGGCAGGCGCCTGTAGTCCCACCTACTCGGGAGGCTGAGGCAGGAGAATGGCATAAACCTGGGAGGCGGAGCTTGCATTGAGCTGAGATCCGGCCACTGCACTCCAGCCTGGGCGATAGAGCAAGACTCCGTCTCAAAAAAAAAAAAAAAAAAAAAAAAATGGACTAATACAGTAAATTGGCACTGGTAAGAGTGGGGTGCTGCTGTAAAGATACCCAAAAATGTGAAAGTGACTTTGGAACTGGGTAACAGAAAGAGGCTGAAACAGTTTGGAGGGCTTAGAAGAAGATACAAAAATGTGGGAAAGTTTGGAACTTCCTAGAGACTTGTTGAATGGCTTTGACCAAAATGCTGATAATGATATGGACACTGATATACAAGTTGAGGTTGTCTCAGATGGAGATGAGGAATTTGTTGGGAACTAGAGTAAAGGTAACTATTGCTATGTGTTAGAAAGGAGACTGGTGACATTTTGCCCCTGCCCTGGAGCTTTGTGGAACTTTGAACTTGAGGGAGATGATTTAGTGTATCTGGTGGAAGAAATTTCTAAGCAGCAAAACATTCAAGATGTGACTTGGGTGCTGTTAAAAGTCTTCAGTTTTAAAAGGGAAGCACAGCATAAAAGTTTGGGAAATCTGCAGCCTTACAAAGAAAGAAAAACCCATTTTCTGAGGAGAAATTCAAGCCAGCTGCAGAAATTTGCATAAGAGGAGCCAAATGTTAATTGCTAAGACAATGGGGAAGATGTCTCCAGGGGATTTTACAGAACTTTGTGGCAGCCCCTCTCATCACAGACCCAGAGGCCAAGGAATTAAAAATAGTCAGCTGGGCCCATGACCCCCCTGCTGTGTGCAGGCTAGGGACTTGGTGCCCTGTGTCCCAGAAGCTCTAGCCATGGCTAAAAGAGGCCAAGGCACAAATCAGGCTGTGTCTTCAGTGGGTGCAAGCCCCAAGCCTTGGCAGTTTCCATGTGGCGTTGAGCCTGTGGGTGCACAGAAGTCAAGAATTGAGGTTTGTGGAACCTCAATTTAGATTTCAGAGAATGCATGGAAATGCTTTGATGCCCAGGCAGAAGTAAGTCTGCTGCATGAGTGGAGCCCTCATGAGAACCTCTCCTAGAGCAGTGCAGAAGAAAAATGTGGGGTTGCAGCCCCCACACAGAGTTCTCACTGGGGCACTGCCTAGTGGAGCTGAGAGAAGAGGACCACTATCCTTCAGACCCAAGAATGGTAGATCCACTAACAGCTTGCCCTGTGCACCTGGAAAAGCTGCAAACACTCAACACCAGGCTGTGAAAGCAGCCAAGACGGAGGCTGTCACTGCAAAGCCAGAGGGGCGGAGTTGCCCAAGGCCATGGGAACCCACCTCTTGTGTCACCATGACCTGGATGTGAGACATGGAGTCAAAAGAGATCATTTTGGAGTTTTAAGATTTGACTGTCTCACTGGATTTTGGATTTGCATGGGGCCTGTACCCCCTTTGTTTTGACAAATTTTCCCCATTTGGAATGGCTGTATTTACTCAATGCCTGCACCCCTATTGTCCTATTGTATCTAGGAAAAAACTAACTTACTTTTGGTTTTACAAGCTCATAGATAGGGAGGACTTGCCTCATCTCAGATGAGACTTTGGACTCTGGGCTTTTGAGTTAATGCTGAAATGAGTTAAGACTTTAGGGACTGTTAGGAAGGTATGATTGGTTTTGAAATGTGAGAACATGAGATTTGGGAGGGGCCAGGGGTGGAATGATATGGTTTGACTATGTCCTCACCCAAATCTCATCTTGAATTGTACCTCCTGTAATTCTCATATGTTGTGGGAGGAACTTGGTGGGAGATAATTAAATAATGGGGGCTGTTTTCCCCATTCTGTTCTCACGGCAGTGAATAAGTCTCATGAGACCTGATGGTTTTATAAGTGAAAATCTCTTTTGCTTGGCTCTCATTGTCTCTTGTCTACTGCCATGTAAGACATGGCTTTCACCTTCTGCCATGATTGTAAAGCCTCCTCAGCCACGTGGAACTGTGAGTACATTAAACTTCTTTTTCTTTATAATTTACCCAGTCTTGGGTTGTCTTTGTCAGCAGTGTGGAAACTGACTAATAAAATAGCTTCTTGGGGATAATAACCTGAAAATCTATATTTCATATATTTCAAGTGTTTTAACATGATTTTATTAATGTTGAAGGTTGTATAGAGGCACTTAAAATTAATATTATGAATAAGAGTATTTGTTGATTTGAAAATGTTTAGGGTTACACACTATTGAAAAAGTATTGGCATTGCAGCAAATGTTAGAGATTATGTCAGTTGTATTCTTCTTCTTTCCCCCAGAGATTGACAATAATTAAAGGATTAATAATTGGGCAGGTTGGGTAGACGAGTCTGCATATTGATATTTTTCAGTAAATTATAGTGTTCCTTGAAAAGGTAAATTATTTTTTATATATTCTTGAGTCTTAGTTATCACATATCATATGTTATCACCAATCAAGAAAACTATTTTCATGAATGAACATTGGTCTTATGGTTATGCAAAGTAAATAGATACATAGATTATAGAACATATTTTTGTTTGGGATATTTCTTCCTTAAGAAATTTCTTTTCTCTGCATAGAAATAATATGGAATAAACATACCACTTAATCACATTAAATCAATTCTAATAAGATGTTTAGGTTGTTTTAAATATATATTCTGGTAAATATAATTAGCATCCCTAGAAATAGTAGAAGAAAATGAAAGATTTTTTCAATATGCAATACACTTATATATGAAAGTAATACAAGTTCTCAAACAGTGAGTTTAATACTGGCAGTTACTCAAAAGCAGGTGACAGTAATAGTAGCTAACAGTTGCTGGGTACTTAGTATTCACCAAGCACTTTATCGTATTTGTATATCTACACACTCCTAATGAAGCAGGAACTATTATTATCCCCACTGCATTGCTGGCAACTGAAGCTCAGAAAAGGGCACATTGCTAACAGTAGAGCAGGGATTTGATCTTAAATCTCTTTTACTTCAAAGTGTGGCTTTTAACCTCTATGCTTTAATAACATTGACAATCAAAACTGATATGGGTTTCTACAGAGATTTACTTTTTCACTTGAGAACAATATTGAATAAAATCTGGAAATTCTGTGTGTGTGTGTGTTTGTGTGTGTGTGTGTGTGTGTGTTATAGCCCTTAACCAATAATAAACTTTTTTTCTCCTTAAAACAAAACACCCAAAAGAAAACATAAAACGAACAACTCAGACTGCAGAGAACATGAATATAGCCCTTGATCCAAAAGAATCATATTTTGTTACATGAAAATAAAGTTTGGATAATATTACCTGTTTCTGTGGTAGATACATTCTGACAGTATATTTGGAATAAATACAGTAAAAATTAAACATATAAAAATGCAAGGATGATAAGGAAGAAGACAAGGATGCCCACTCTCTCTACTGCTAATCCATATAATACTGAGAGTCCTGGCCAAAGAAATTCATCAAGAAAAAGAAAAAAAAAAAGTCATCCAAATTGGAAAGAAAAATGTAACATGGTCTTTGTTTGCAGAAGACATAATCTTATATATATAAAACTCTAAAGAATTCATGAAAACTAATGAACAAATTCAATAAAATTGCAGGATGTCAAATCAACATACAAAAATTAGTTGAGTTTCTAGACACTAACAATGAATAAGTTAAGAAAACAATTCTGTTTACAGTAGCATCTAAAAGAATAAAATACTAGCAAACTTAAATAAGGAGGTAAAAGTTCTGTATACTGAAAACATAAAACATGGATAAAAGAAATTATAGAAGACACAAATAAATGAAATAATAAAGTGTCAAAATGTCAATATCGCAAACTGACAGTTATAAGATAAACAAGTTGTGAGGCTCTCATGTATAGCATGGGTGGTGATGAATGTGTTAATCGATATTATTGTGATAACCATCACACAGTATATATGTATATCAAATCATCACACTATACAGCTGACTATATATAATCTTTGTCAACTAAAGTATTTTAAAGTACATACTACCCAAAGTGATCTACAGATTCAATGCAATCCCTACCAAAATTTGAATGACATTTTTCTCACAGATAAAAAAAAATCCTAAAATCCATATGGAGCCACAAAAGGTTCTAATTAGCTAAAGCAACCTTGAGTGAGAAAAATGAAACTGAAGGCATCACATTACCTGACTTCAAAATACTCTACATAGCTATGGTAATCAAAACAGCAGGGTAGTGGCATAAAAAGAGACATATAGACTAACAGAACCGAATAGAAAGCCAATAAGTAAACCCATGCAAATAAGACAAACTAATCTTCAGAAAAGGCTCCAAGAATACACAAAATGGATTAAAGACTTAGCTATAAGACCTGAAACAGTAAAACTCCTAAAAGGAAACATCAGGGAACAGCTCTATGACATTGATCTTGGCATCTTGGCAATTATCTTTTGGATAGAACACCAAAAGCACAGGCAACAAAAGTCAGATAAACAAGTGGAATTACATCAAACTAAAAAGTTTCTACAGAGCAAAGGAAACAATCAGCAAAGTGAAAAGCAACGTATGGACTGGGAGAAAATATTTGCAAACCATATATATGAGAAGGGGTTAATATTGAAAATATATAAGGTATTCATACAACTCAATAGCAAAAATCAAAAATAAACCCCCCAAAAGCTCAATCAAAATATGGGCAAAGGCCATCATTTTTTTCCAAAGCTTATATCTGAATGCTCAACAGTCATATGAAAAGGTGATCAACATCACTAGTCAGGGAAATGCAAATAAAAACCACAATGAGTATCACCTCACACCCGTTAGGATGGCTATTATAAAAAAGTCAAAAGATAAATGTTGCCAGGGATGTGGGGAAAAGGGAACTCTTATAGACTGTTGGTGGAAACTTAAATTGGTGCAGACATTATAGAAAAATAGTATGGTGTTTCCTAAAGAAAATAAAAATAGAACTACTATATGATCCAGCAATCTATTCTTCTGGGTATATACCAGAGGAAATTAAACCACCACCTCATAAAATATCTGCAGTTCCGTGTTCATTACAGCATTATTCACAGTAGACAAGGCATGAAAACAACTGAAGTGTCCATCAACAGGTGAATGCATAAAGAAATTGTGACACACATAAACACAATGAAATATTTTTCTCAGCCTTAAAAAGAAGAAAATCTTGCCATTTGCAACAATATGGATGAATCTTGGGACAATTATGCCTAGTGAAATAAGCTATACACAGAAAGACAAATACTATATAATCTCATGTGTGGAATCTAAAAAGAGTCAAACTCATAGAAACTGACAGCAGAAGGTGATTACGGAGTAGGGAGAGATACTGAGGAAATGGGGAGATGCTGGTCAAAGGGTACAAATTTTCGTTTATAAGATGAATGAGTTCTGGAGACAAAATGTATAGCACTGGTGAGTATACTTAATAATAATGCATTGCATACTTGAAACTTGCTACGACAGAGTAAATCACAAGACTTGTCTAGTGTTATTTAGAAAGCAAAATGAAAATAAGTGAATCTATTCAATATAGCGTTAAGTTACTATATTTTACTAAAAGAATATATACTAATATTAGTCACTGGATATAACCATAAAGGAAATAATTTTGTAGTTCTTGTTGAAGCTGTTAATATGAACAGATTGACAAAACAGCTACATAATTTTATTTAAAATGTAACTACTTATATTTCAAAAAGTATTCTCTGAGAGCTGGTCTGAATCTTTGTGAGACGTGAGACTTATGTATTAGCAATCTTTTTACATAAATTAAGACTGCTGCCTTTGTCATGATGTAAGAAATGAAAGAATCAAGATCAGGATTATTAAAAATGCTAAATCTCAGTGCATCATGTTACTTATGATTGCTGATAAGAGTTTGTAAACCTTTTAAGCAAGAGATCAAACATCTATGGCTCAATAGTCATTCAGAACAATTACATCTTATTTATATAGTTATTTTTTCAAAAATGTATTTTTGTTATTTTCACTGTTATCTAACAGCATCATTTTAATAAGTACTGCTCTATATATTTTCAATATATGTTTGATATTTGTAATGTTTTTGACCAATTGTTTTCTTGACAAATGATACCTTAAAATGTGATTACTGATAGATGGAGGTTATGACAGAATGGCTGTAATCAGACATAGTAAAAAGACCATTTCAGAAATCTTCCAAAAGCACAGTGCTCTCTCAGAGTTATGAATAGCTACCTTTAAGGATAATTTTCAGAAACTATACATGATACTAGAATTTATTTCTGAGACCTATAATCAACTCAATGATAAGTAGACATAAAATTATTTAATATAATACTGGTATACACTGTTAAGTATATCAATTTGCAAGTATTTAAAAATACTGGTAGTAGGTTAACTACTAAGTAGAAGTAAAAGATTCTTCAAGTTAGTAAAATGGTAATTTATTTAATGGGATCCAAATAGAACACTAGGGAAAGGAAAACCAATAAGTGAGAAGTGCTTAAGTTAAAAAGAAAATTCTTGGTTTCTGAGGCGGGAGAATAGGATCTGGAGGCAGAGAACCTAAAGCTGATTAACTCTGGCTTCCTAGAACTAAATCAAAAGGAAAACTCCAACTTTCCATGCTCAAGTAACAGAAGGACCAGAGATGACTCTTTTTCCACCTCCCCATCCCCCACTTTTCTGCATGGCAGATGAAAGGGCCTCTGATTGGTTCCCGCCTCACAACCAATCAGACTGGTCACAAGTCAAGTCTTCATTTGCATGGAAGCATAACTTTGTTACTTCACTTCAGCCTCTGATTGCAGACCACTATTTCATTTACATAGGGTGTACACCAAGTAACCAATGGGAAGCCTCTAGAGGGTGTTTAAACCCCAGAAAATTCTATAATCAGTGCTCCTGAGCCACTTGCTCAAGCCTGCTCCCACTCTGTGGAGTGTACTTTCGTTTCAATAAATCTGTGCTTTTCTTTCATTGGTCTGTTTGTGGACTTTATCTAATTCTTTGTTCAAAATGCCAAGAATCTGGACACCCTCCACTGGTAACAGTTCCATTGATTAAAAAAAAAAAAATAGATTTGGAATAAAATTAATCTACTTGAGAGATACTTGTTTTTATTTCCTTATGATTTACTCCTTAAAGGTAATGACGTTCTCTCAGTCTCAATTTTGTAAGCTTCTCAGTGATGTTCTAATCAAAATGGAAGTTTTTTGTAGCAAGAATTTTAGACTAGAGATTTTTTGTAACAGATGGATATGACAACAAATGTTTTTGATCCTCTTCAATTGACTGTCTACGGCAACTGCCAGTTTTTTGAGAGTTCTCTAAGGATTATGTTTGTAACAGGCAACCCCTTTGCAGTAAAAATTTGGGGAATGATGTAACTACTCCACCATAATAGCTCTAAAAGAATCAAAGTTTTGATGGAGAAAATTGCTTTGTCTTTAAGAAATATATATGAGTCATAGTACGACAAAATGCATTTCCCCTTTCTCCAGCTCTGAAGGGCCCTCCTTGTGTGTTCAGAAATGCCTCTATGTGATGTGAAGTGTACAGTAAACAGCGAAGAGATACTTGTTGGTTTAATTATGAAAGTTGTTTCAGGAACGGAGAGTGTATTCAGCATACCTAAATATGAAGGCAGTTTTCAGCTTTTAAAAAATTATAACAATTTGCTACCTGACAAGACAAATTCCTTAAAGACCAAATTTCTTTGTACAGTAGATGTAAAATGTCCATAGAGTAAGTAAATCTGAGCTAAACCTGAGTTGTCCAGATCTGAAAATACTTTATATGTAGATTTCCATTTGAGCTTCCCATATAATTTCATAGCCCTTTATTCTGATGTCAATTTTAGAAATTAAAATACATATTTTAAAAATATACCAATATTATTGTTATATATTTTACCAAATTATTTAGAAAATAGGTAAGCATATTACTTGATAATACAAGTTGAGTTAGTGAAAATGTCTCTACTTTATTCTCAGAGTTAATAAACATACCTTTAATAAATACGTATTGATTGTTTTGAATGTTCAATCTCTCTGTTTTTGTTTCTAGAAGTCAGAATACTTTTTCTGTAAGGTGCCAATGAATAAATATTTTAGACTTTGTGGACCAAGAGGCAAAATCAAGTACATTGTCCAAGTACTTATGTGACAAGATACCAAATTAATTTTCACAAAATTGTTATTGATAAAATCCAAAATATAATAGTAAAAATGGAGTGCATATTGTGTAATACAAATCTACTAGTGAGAAAATGAAATTCTTTGGGGAGTATATAACATTTTGCATAATTGAGGTTCAAAGTTAGTGTTCTCTATCATTGAAATTAATTGCAAATGTTCTTCTGTAATAAGATTGTGTTTATTACATCTTTGAGTATGTTTTTTCAACCAGATAGGTAGTGCTAAAGACTTACATAAATGCATGGGTATATGATTTTAGTTGAGTATATTTGTCACTTGGAAGGAATTCATAGAATTCCACTAGATTCATCTCCCAATATATGCCTTTTAGCATGTATTTAAATTGTAGACTAGTGACTTCCAATTGAAAGCTAGGTGGAAGCCCACAATCACACAGTTATATGCATTTTAAAACAAAAAAATTTCCTTTGGATTTACTTTGGGGTTTGACCTCAGAAAATACATCCCTCATAAATCTGTGTGAGAATGGAGGTTTCACTTCCTCTTTTAACTTTGACAAGTTAAAGGAGTTTGTTTCTAACGCGGCTTGACATTACTTGTGATTCAAACAATGTCATTTGCCCTCTAAATGAATTGATAGCAGTGTAGTTTTCACATGTAGGTGTTGTATGCCTTCAATTGTAGGTGGAATTTATTAAGAAACATTATCAATTTTGCTGCAAAAGCTCATTTTTAAAGCCAACCTGGGTTAAATTACAGTGGCTGAGGCCTGAACTTGGTTCTGAGTAATTTCTGGACCCTGTTCTAGAGGATAACACAGGGAATTGTTTAAACTGCTCTCTAGTAAGTATTATGATAGGAAAAATGGAAATAGACATCTCTTTATCAATTAAGATAGGCCCTAAGGTTAAGGAAACAAGGGTTTCCTATGGGTCAAGGGTCAGGGCTTGGCTGGTAGGGCAAATTTCCAAATTTCTACCACCATAAGAAAAACCACACCCTTGCTAAACACCCTAATAGTAAGAGCTATTAGACTGATTTACCACCCAGACCACTACAACCTTGATTGAACAGAGGACTGGCCTTACATTTTTTTTCTGAAAAGCTATTGCAGACCTTAAGCCAGTTTCAGTCGGTTTGTAGAGGCTGCACACAAACTGTCTTTGTGTTCACCTTTTCATGTAAAGAGCGAAATTCTACCTCTTTTAATGCTCAAACTCCACCCCACAGTGAACATGGGATGTACATTACATACATGTTTACCTATTGTGCATGTGCTCAGCACTACTTATAAATATATATAGCTTTCCCCCTAAATCTATTGAATATGTATGATACTGGCCCTGTGAGGCATAAAATCCAACTTGTTCTTCGCCTCTCTGAAGAGAGAGCACCTTTGTGCCCTGTGGAGACTTTCTCTTCCCAGTTTGGAAATTGATAACGCCAATAAAACTCTCCTTTCTACCAATTAATCATCCTCATGCTCTTTTGGGTGACAATGCTTATTGTTTCTATTTGCCTTGAGCAACATGTAGAAATCCGTTATAATATCCACTCTTTCATAAATTTATTGAATAAACATTTTCTTTTCTCTTTTTTTTTTTTTTTTGAGACAGAGTCTCGCACTGTTGCCCAGGCTGGAGTGCAATGGTGCAATCTCAGTTCACCACAAACTCCGCCTCCCAGGTTCAAGCAATTCTCGGGCCTCAGCTTCCCGAATAGCTGGGATTACAGGTGGGCGCCACCATGCCCAGCTAATTTTGTATTTTTAGTAAAGATGGGGTTTCACTATGTTGGCCAGGCTGGTCTTGAACTTGTGACCATGTGATTTGCCCGCCTTGGCCTCCCAAAGGGCTGGGATTACAGATGTGAGCCACCGTGCCCGGCCTGAACAAACATTTCTTAGGGGCCTACTATGTACCTGAACTCTAGTAAGTATCAGAGAAGAAAAAAAGAAACAAAAAGAAAAAGAAAAAAAAATACACCGAGTCTAGTGGGGGAAAGAGACATGTTAGCAGGTAACTCTAACAACACAATCAGTGCTAAGAAGAAAGAAGCAAAATGTGCTATAAAGTAGAGGACAGAATCAAATAATTGTAATTTGTCAGATGCCATAGTTTGAAAAGAAACTCCAGATGAGAGGATATTTGGTCTTGGTCATAACAACTACATAGAAGTTTCTTAGAGAGGTCAGGAAAGGAAATTCTGGACAGAGGTCACTTTGTATATAGAGAGCTAGAGGCACGAAAAGTCCATTGTGAGCCTAGAGAAGGGAGAGCCAGTACAGACAAAGTAGAAGGAGGGGAAGGATGAGGTGGAAGGACCAGGCTATAGAGGCAAGATAGGGCTAAACTGGAGTGGTCTTTGGAACTAGGGCTTCAGCTTTTAAAGGCAAACACATCATCTGGGTGATCTTAAAATGCAAATTCTGATTCAGTTGGTCCTGGGTGGGCCTACCATTCTGCCTCTGGAAGGAGATTGCAGGTGGTGGTAATGCTACTGGCTTTAGGATCACACCTGAATAGCAAGATTCCACACCACACTAAGGGTTTTAGCTCTCATCTGGTCATGGATTAGACAGTTGTCATTTTTCTAGCGAAACAGTAACACAATCAAATTTTGGAATAACAAAGATAAAGTCGTAGCTCAATGGAGTATAAACTGCCTGTAGGAAACAACAAGCATAGGAGAGAATTGTCGAGAGAAACTTCTCAGAAAAGAAGATTCTCTCAGCAAAAAAATTCTTACATCATTTATCCTCAGGAAAGAAATGTTGGATGGATAAGGAGTACAAAATTACAGTTAAATATTAGGATTATATTTTAGTGTTCTATAGCATAATAGAGTGGCTTTAGTTAACAATAATTTACTGTACATTTTAAATAGCTAGAAAAGAGAATTCTGAATATTCCCAACTCAAAGAAATAATAAATATTTGAGGTGATGAATACGCCAATTACTATAATTTGATCATTACACATTACAAACGTATCAAGTTATCATATGTACCCCATATATATACACAATTATTTTATGTCAAACAAAACTCAATGGAAAAAATACGGCCATAACTTCATCCCAACCCTTCTATTCTCCAGTGAAAGAGCAAAAACAGAATTTGATTTTCTTAGTGCTAAAAAAGGTACTTAGTAACAGGACTTATTCCAATAGGAAATATACAAGAGAAATATTTTGGCGTGTAATAGCTAACCTCCAGTCTGCTGAAACTGATGTCAGAGGAATTTAGACTCTGCCAATGTAGAAGCTTTATTTTAAGGTTCCAGAAAATATTCAGGTGATAAGTTATGCAATTTTTCTTTTCTTAAGAATGGGATAGGCCTTTCTCCTTTTGGAATGGCTTAAATCTGCCAAAGAACAATATGATTTTTAAGATATTTTAAATATGGTGTATGGTATTGCATTATATGGCTTCAGTACTGATCAATGGGCAATGAAATAGACTGCATGATACCAAGTTTGTTTATGAAATTAACTGTGCACATCTGCTTGGTCCAAAGACTAATTCAGTGTAGAATAATAAGTAATTAGAAGATTACCTTTATGAAATAAATATACAGGATAACACTACATAGAAATAAAATACCCTGTAATCAATGCCTTTAAAATACTATCAGGCACTAACAGATTGACACAGCTATAATCCTACATTATGCAATGTGATTCAATCATTTATAAATACAGAAAAACATAACGGAATAGCAAAATGTAAAGTTAGAGCATAAAAATCAGATTTGAACCAGAAATGCAATTAGGAAGCATATATTAAGATGTATTTGTAATATCAAGACACACAACTTTGGCTCTGAGCTCTATAGCAGCCATGCAATAAAGTTATTTATCTATTTTCATGTGAATATTAAAACAACTTATCCTGTATACCCAATGGGAGAAAAATGAATAAGCCACCACATTGCTGCACTCTAAAATCATATTAAGGAGAAAATTACTTTTCAACCTTTGGCAAGTTGTAGTTCATTCTTGATGTGTTAATGGCTGCTGTTTCGTAGTTCATCTGAAGTACAAGGATCTGTTCTTCAGTGTATTTACTGGGGTGATATTTATGATGTTTGGCAGCATCTGTTTTTCACATTTAGTTATCTTGTGCTGTACTTCTGATATGATGTGCTAATTTGATTTTCTCCTATTTGTTTTCATAAATAAATTTATGTTTTTTTTTACTGGAGTCAAAAATTGAGGTAATTGATCTAGGTTACAAAAACACTTAAAACTGAGCGAACCATGGGAAGTCAATAACACTTAAATCTTTGAAGTTAAAAATATGATTCGTAATGTATACATAGAATTGGTTTTCATAGTGTAGTCTGCAGTGTCAGGCAAAGATTACATAGTAAATCCAGATGATCTGTATTAGGAGGATATCGAGGAGTTGCATTATATTTGCTATTAGCAAAATAATAGTTTAAAATGGACTTTGCTGCCTTGGCACTGATATTCCACTACAACCCAACATGGGAATCCTTAATGTAAAGTTTCAACAACATCTGTATCAGTTGCTATTCTCAACTAAAACTTATTCTGTTAAAATCAATATTCTTGTTTATAAATCACTCCTCTGAGTTATTACAAACCATGATGAAGTTTTGAGCAAGCTAATGGTCATAATACTGTTAATCAATTTTCCTACTTGGAAAAAAAATGCGCAGATAGCTGCCTCTTATTCACTATTCAGTTGGTTCATTTGTAGACTGAGGCTGATTTCATTTTGATTCAGCAGGATTATGAGAAATAAGAAAATGTTTGAATTTTCAGCTCACTCCTTTCTGTTGTGACATTTTGTTCTTTCATTCCATCATCTCCATTAGTTTGCCAACTGGCACTGACAGGAGTGCAAAACTACTGCAAATTGTTACTTCAGCAGTACTCTGCCTGCCAAGAACTGATCAGCTGCTTCTCTTAATGCACCTTTCACTCTTTCCTAACTGAAGCAGTCTGAATCTGCAGTGCTGCTGGGTTACAAATCTCACGCACAGCATTTGGATGTAATCAATCACCTCATTTCTGCCACTTTAAGATAAACATGCATGAATGCAATCATTATAAAAATGAATATCAGGTCTGAAAATTGGAGGGAATGTGGGTATAGGGCTACAGGGGTAAACATTCATGCTCTATTCAATTTATGGTTTCATTTGGACTGATTTATCCAACTCTTTCTCATCCCCCTGTCTCAGCAGTTATAAACGGCATCACCTTTTCTTAACCCGAGAATGTAGTCAAGCTTTTCCCTACAGAAGACATTCTAATGGGGCTCTGAGGGTCACCTGACAAAGGCCTGGCAGAAGTGATGGATGCTCCATTCTTTCTTCTGTGGATCCGGATGCTTTGCTCCTTTTCTGGGTCAAATTAAGACTCCTGAGAGGAATATCTGGATCCCCTATACAGTTGTGGAACTGCCAGGATCTTCTGGATGGATAAGATCAGCAAGTATTTGAAATTTATGTGGCCAACCTCAGAGAAACAGACTGTACACTTATAAAAAATTTTCAGTTGACAGAAAACACAAATTAGCAGCTAAAAATGGGTTTCCTGGCTGACACCTGGCAAATGGAGTTTAAACATGTAAGGACACAGGAGTAATTTATATTGATCGTAAAACTAAGAGGAAACACATATATACTCTTCCAATATTTCAGAGTTTTGTCACAAGCCAAGGGTGCCTCATTTCCATAATCAGTCCTCATTGCTCCTCTAGCATGTCCCTTGGAAAGAGTGGATATTAGTCACTCTGCAAAACTGTTTTGCCTCTTGTACCCTTTAATTACTCGTCTATTGTATATCCAGAATTAACTCTCCTCCATTGGCTAGCAGAGCCTTATGTTCTCTATAAAGCTCTTATGACCAAACTTCTCCTAAAAGAGGCATTAATTAATTGGGAAAGGATACCACAAAAGATTCAT
The DNA here is from genome assembly GCF_007565055.1 of Rhinopithecus roxellana. Taxonomy (NCBI): domain Eukaryota; kingdom Metazoa; phylum Chordata; class Mammalia; order Primates; family Cercopithecidae; genus Rhinopithecus; species Rhinopithecus roxellana. The sequence goes on along the minus strand of NC_044562.1, from coordinate 41,962,405 downwards.
TACCATTTCTCATCCCAAACAACAACAATTGTATGAAATTACATAGTACAGAATTATATTTGTAAAAGTTTTCTCAGCTGGATGGGGAGACATTTGGAATCCAGTGTATCCCAAAGGTTTGTGAAATTTCCCTTCTTATCTTATGTCTAATTGAGTATTTTAAACTAGAAGTGAGCTCTTAAAATAAATGTTACAGGGAGAAGATAAACAAGTAAAACATACAATTATTTTTTAGCTATTATATAAAGTTCATCTCTGAGTTCAAATAACATTCAGCTCAACTCTAAGAAAAGTATACTATTTCATAATTTTAAAAAACCTATATTATAGAAATATAAATATCTTTGTATTACAAGCAATAATATTGGGGTTTTCCCTTAGACATCTTTTTAACAGATTGACTTTTAAGATCACCAAGAATATCCTTAAATTTAAAGTGAAGCTAACTATTAATTTCATTTAAATTTAAGCAAAAATAAAATACTTTAGAGAAAGCAGGTTTAATAAAAGTTTGGTTCTGTTCACAATAGTAAAGACATGGAATCAACCCAAATGCCCATTAATGATAGACTGGATAAAGAAAATGTGGTACATAAGCACCATGGAATACTATGCAGCCATAAAAAGGATGAGATCATGTCTTTTGCAGGGACATGGATTGAGCTCGAAGCTGTTATCCTCAGCAAACTAACATCACAGGAAAAGAAAACCAAACACTGCATGTTCTCAATTATAAGTGGGAGCTGAATGATGAGAAGACATGGACACATGTTGAGGAACAAGACACACTGGGGCCTGTCAGAGGAATGGCGGAAGGGCAAGCATCAGGAAGAATAGCTAATGGATGCTGGGCTTAATACCTAGGTGATGGGTTGATCTGTGCAGCAAATGTCCATAGCACACATCTACTTATGTAACAAACTCACACATCCTGCACATGTACCCCAAAACTTAAAACAAAATGTAAAGGAAAAAAGTTTGTTCTTTAAAAATATACCAATAAATGTATATACTCAAATTCAAGTGAAAAATTCAGTTGATGATTCAGATATTTGAAAAAGATAAAAAACACATTTATCAACCCAGTGGTAAAAATAATACACACCATGAATTTCCATTTTCTGAAATATTTTAGAATCTTTGCTCATTACATTTAGTTGCATACTACTTTCTACATAACATAGATCCTTAATATGCTGTGCTAATTAATGAGGTGATGGGGAAAAGTACAGTTTGAAAAATTTACCATTTCTTTTCTACGGAAATGCTTTCAGTTGCTAATACATCTGCCAAGTCTATATGATGACAGGTTAGGTAACAGAAAATATTATAAATTATTCTGATATCTCAAATACATTAAAATATATGTATATAGATATTGCATGATATATGTCAGAACAAAACAGTATCAAGATGTTAAGGGAACAATAAAACATGACAATTATAACTGTCAGTCCCAAACTAAAGATACTGACTGTATTTTTGAGGTTTCATGTCACAACTTGACACATTCTAGATACTGCTATGGTAATGACATTTGGTATGAAGGAAGTAAGGCACACTTGCAACTAGAAAGGAGAAATGACTAACACTTAGGATATTTGATGTTTTACATTCATGATCTTGTTCCCTTCTGACAGTCATGTTAGGAAACTGAGGCTCAGAGAGACAGGGTAAGTTCTTCAAGGTGGTAAAACCTAGGTTGGTTAAACTCCAAAACCTGTCCTTGTTCACTATGTGGAATTGCCTTCTAACTACAAACAAAACAAAACAAAACAAAAACAAAAACTCGTTTTGGCTGCTGTAAAATAATGCCCCCTCCTTCCACTTCAGGAAATTCAAGTATTTCAATATAGAAGTTAATTTTTGCTTTGGGTTTTAGAATTTTGTTGTTTTGCTATGTAACTTAGAACTAATATTTAATTATGTATAAATATAAGAACAGTAAAGCACTCTTATTTAGATAGCTGTAACACTAAGTACATGAATGCGATTATTCATGCGAAGCAATCCATCGCTCTACCAGGTTTTCTGACAGATGAGAGTCTGTGACTCCTCCCCAAGTCATGAAAGAATCTAGTGCACTAATGACATCTGGATTACCTCTGACCATTTTCAAATGATTCAATGATTCTCTGTCAGCAAAAAGAAGGAAACACTTACTTGACTTATTGTTCATCAAGGTATAATTTTGCAAATGCTCACAGAAAGCCAAATATTGACTAATAATAGAGCAAATCATACAGGGCTCATTAAATATCACAGGCCACCTAATTCATTGCTGTTTTCTGAGTGAATTCTTAATGGTGTTAGAATATTTTCCCTTCTGTCTTTAAGTGCTGCCCTTCCTGCCTTCTCTCCTACTTCTCTCTTCTCTAAATCCAAAATGTAAAAATTATTGCATTTGAAAAACATTCAATAAATCAACAATGTAGCTATTTTTATTCAAACTAGATGAGAAATCCTCTTTATTTTGGGAAAATGTGACTTGCTGGCATGGAACTATGATTTGGGGCAAATGTTGAAACATTGTGCTTCAACACATGACAAGAACATGAGCTGACTATGTCTAAAGTCAAAAATTGAGCAACAGCACAATTATGTAACTTTGTTTTACATTAACTGAAAGACCCAATCTTTGTAGCTTAAATCTTAAAATGTTAGTTCAATAAATAGTGACAATTTTAAGTAATAATATTTCTTTGTGTGTTATTCTTGCTATCAATGAGTCAAAGCTTAGCAGAAATCTTTAAAACTACCAAAGAGGTATTATATCCACTCAACTTATACTATTACATTCTTCTAATCTTAATTTTAATTTTTATGTGCTACATAACTACTCTTTGGAAACCCATTAATTTAAAGTTTTGAGATATATAGTTCTGGGCTCTTTTGTAGCTTTTCTTAGCCCTAAGTTACACAATTCTACTGTGCAAGGTAGTGATCATTAATATTTCCAATCTTGATTTGTCATTGCAACTTTAGATTTTAGATCACTGTAGTTTTTAGTCTTTTATGTAAGTTTAGCGTTTCACTCATTAAACTTAGGTCCAAATAAATTGCTCTGTCACATTTTTTTAAATTTGTCATTACAGATAAAGCCTATAATTTTCAAGAAGCTAAAAACACTATTTTTGCTCAATGTCTATACATATATTTATTTTCAGTTTTTCCAAATCTAGTTTTACAGTATGTAAGAATTGACATGTGAGGTAACAAATCAGCATTAGTAGAATATAATGATATTCTTAGTTTCTAATTAGACTATTGACAAATAAAATATTGCAATAAGTCACTGTAGCCTTCAAATTTACTTTTAATATTACCTATTATAAACATGTCTGAAATGATTTTCCTTCATAAATTTTTGCACAGATCTAACATTTTGACAAAAGAAAGGACATCTTAAAAATGAATTCTTGAATGTACGGATAGAAAATGAACATCAGAACAAGTGAACTGTTACCTTCTTATCTCAAGAAAAGAGTAGACAAACAGCATTCATTTTAATTATTGTGCAGCTCGCTTTTAGTAGGAAGAAAGTGCTGGAACACCCAGCATTAGTAAGGCTGCAAGTTTTAGAAGCTTATCAGGTATAATATGTTAATTTAAAAAATAGTATAATGAAGTCTGAAGCTTTCAGAGAGATGCGACTTTGATAATTGGCCTGTTTAAAACAACATAATGAAAACCTTGATTATGGGTTGCCCAGCAGCTTCCAAATGCTGAAGGAGAAAGCAGTTTCTTCAAAGGAGGCTGTTGCTCACAGACAATGCATTTTCATTCCAAGTGTTGCAGCAGCGCATTTTGGCCTCCCCTGAGAGGCAGCAAAACTCTCCAGTGTGTGGCACGTGTGGTGCCTTTGGGTTATTTGTGTATCTGATGTATACTACCATAGTGGACTTTTCAGTAGCCACACATTTCCTCTCGGACATGCCTGGTGCCCCATAGGAGAGCGTTGAGCACAGAGCAATCTTAACACCCCCTGGCTTGGGGCCCCTAAATTAGGTATTCTAGTTCTGGTGCCAGTTTATGTTTCTGTGTACCCACATGGCCCAAGGCTGAAAAAACTACTAGGAAACCTGGGATCCTTGTGCAAATCTTCGAATTGGTTCCCCGAGAGTTCCTCTAGCATATATTCTGGATTGATTTTCAGTTTTTTAAAAATGTCCACTAACCGTCTCATTTAAGTAGCTTTTGTCATCTTGAAAATATAACTCCCGGGTTATTTTATAAGAGGAGAAAGCAGTATACTCTGACACATTTTACCAGCATGTTTAATAGAAAAAAAAAGAGCAGTATCCTCAGAAAAATACCTTTCTGACCATGATGTACATAGTTTTTGGGCCATCGAAGGAAAAAGGACACTCTTAGAGGGAAGGATTTTAATACGACTTTAATTTATGTCAACCTGAAAATTTCCCAATGCAGTGGAACAAGAGTTTGAAGACCCCACATGCGTTCTTACATTTCAATTCTAAGATCAATCCTGATTTCAGAAATATTACATATGGAAACAGTGCAGCATAGAATTAAGGAAATGTGGTATTTATGGTGAAGGATTTGCTGATGTTGCTCCAGGACTTCCCAGTTTGAGGATTTGGACTAAATGTGTACATTTGTGGGAGCAAGGTCCTTTGTATATATTTGTGTGAGTAGCAAGCAAGACTCAGGCCCACCACACTGTATAATCTACAGTACATACATAATAAAACAGTCCTTTAATTTTACTTGTGGAATTATCTGTCATGCTAAGTCTTTGTTTTTAGTCACTTAAATTTGTATTTGTTAACAGAGTTTTTCTAAAAACAAATTAACAAAGACGAATATTGAAATAATTCACCTGATGCTAGCATAGGTCACTTAGCTTAATTTAACTGCACCTGCATTATTTTCCCTAAATATAAAACAAATAGATGCAAAATGTCTATAAGCAATTTAGATTGTATTGCACTGTGATTTGTAGTTTTTAAAGACTAAAACTGTCATTTAAATTATTACTTTTTATTCTGTGAGTGTATGTATTAACAATCTTAATTTGTCTAGAGAAAGAAGGAATTAAATAGTTGCTATTATTTTTTCTTCCAGGATTGCAAATATAAAATAATTTAAACCAAATTTTAAAAAAGTAATAACTCAGATTTTTTTGCAAATTTCATGCTACACTGTTCCTTCTTCTCCCCTTCCTCCTCCTTCTCCTCTGTCTCCTCTTTCTTCTAATAATGCAATCTCCATAATTTTGAGTTTCGATGAAAATTTTAGAGTTTTCACATAATACCTTAAAAAGAATATTTTTCCTTTTTCTGAAAATAAATAGAAATCTACTAATTAAATTGAGTATTTCATGACCTATTAATCCAGCAGTTATTATAATCCATCTTTAATTGGATTAGCTATAATTACAATTAAATGGTTCCCTGAATCTTAAAAGGTTAAATACAAGTCATTTTCCATTTAAGACTTAAATATGAATTGATGATAAGAAAAGAAAGAGACTTCATCCTAAGGTTAATTGCTAAGTATTTTCCCCTGTTTTCAGATTCAGCTTCCTTATCTCTTGCCTTTTTATGATTCATAAAATCTCAACTCTACGACATACTGTCTAAATACATTGTATTTTTTTTATAATTCTTAAATTAGCACTTACCTGTATTTAAGTGTAGAATAAAATAATTCTTTTCCTATATTAGGTGATGTTTCCATTTAAATTGAGTGTACGGTAGTATTATTAACAGGAGGAAAGAAATATTGAAGACCTTTATGACCAAAACATAAGTAGATTTATCATTCTTTGTGGATTATTTCTTCTCTTTTTTTCTCATTCCTTCCCTTCTTCCTCTCTTTCTCCTCCATCTCCCCCCCCTTCCCTCTCTCTCACCACACACATTTATATCTTTTTTTAAACATTAAGTTTCATAAATTAATATTTGACACCTGCTTCCATTTGGAAATAAGTCATGAACAACTAACTAAAGATAAACAAACAACTTTAGATTTATCAAAAGAACATTATACTCCAGGGGCCTTTCATCTAAAAGATAACACATTGTTGTGTTAAATCACTAAGTTCAAATAATTTGGCAGTTATAATCTACTTAGGCACTTTGAAATTAACTACATCATTTGAGAAAATTTTAGGAGGGGGAAAAAGAGAAGAAATGATTAAATGAATTTTTACAGCATCATATTTACTTCCCTTCAACAGATATCATTAAGGAAGAAGCACATATCCAAGTCCCTTTTTAACAGAGGGACAAGTCACTAATCGCATATTCTAAGAAGTGGTGTGTAATCAGGCACATCAAGCATATTTTTCTGTGTTCCTTTGGTGCTTACCAGAGGGAGAGGAGGCAAGATGAATGACACCTAACTAAGTTACATTAAAAAGGATTTGTGAGGGTGGGGAACCCCAGAGATGTGAAGTAAAAGATTTTAACAGGGGAAGTGAAGGTAAATGACATGCCGAAAGGATGGAAGAGAATGAAAAAAGGCCTGGGGCAGAAAAGTCCAGGGCACAAAACACATTCCCATCTCATTGAATTGGAGAGTGCGCTACAAAGTAGGCAGTCATGAAATGAAAGTGCAGACAGGATGGCTGAAGTAACATTACAGAGAGCCTCATGTGCCAGTGTGAGGAGTTAAAAATCAGCAGAGTTTCCAGCAAGGAAATGCCATAATTAGGGCTGTATTTTAGGTCAACTTACAGAAGAATGGATCAGAGTTAGAGGAGTTTGGGAGCAAGGAGAGCAGGCATAGGTGGTTGGTATCATCTGGCAAGACCAACAGTGGAGAAGGTGCCAAGAAGTTCTCTGGCAAAACAGTCTTGAATGAGGAAGACTATAGGAAAGGCCTCAGATATCTGCATACCTATACACAGAGCCTGAGTAAATATATCTCTCTATATTTACATATTTATGTTATATATATACATACATATATATACACATACATACATACATATATATATATATATATTTTTTTTTTGAGATGGAGTCTCACTTTGTGACCCAGGCTGGAGTGCAGTGGTGTGATCTAGGCTCGCTGCAACCTCCACCCACAGAGTTCAAGCTATTCTCCTGCATCAGACTCCTGAGCCACTCCTGTAATCCCCTCCTGGGATTACAGGCATGCGCCACCACGCCCAACTAATTTTTGTATTTTTAGTAGAGATGGGGTTTCAGAATATTGGCCAAGCTGGTCTCAAACTCCTTACCCCAGGTGATGTGCCTGCCTTGACCTCCCAAAGTGCTGGGATTACAGGTGTAAGCCACTGCGCCCAGCCTCCTGAGTAATATATTTTTGAAACACTGGCAATTTAACATTACAAGTTCAGTATCTTACAGTTACTACAATGTGTTAGGATGCAACTACATAATATAGAAGACTGTTCAAAAGAAGTATGTCCATAGAAAAGGCAAGAATACTGCATGTATGGTATATGTGCATCTGCTTAGAAAATTGTCACATTGGTATAGATATCTGAGCCAACATAAGTGACTAAGGGATAATATGCTGCATTGCTTCCCACTCAGAACGTAGGGATGATGCTTTACAACAGTGCTCCTCAAACTTTAGTGAGAAGGAGAATTGTCTCAAGGACTTGCTAACACACAGATTGCTGAGACCCACCTCCAAAGTTTCTCACCCCATAGGTCCAGTCTGAGGCCCTGAATTCACTTTTCTAATAAGTACACATACGATGCTGATGTTGCATTACACAAATCATAAAGTGGTGAAAGTGGCAATTTCGGGGAAATTTCAACCACCTGGGCATGTAACTAGGCAGCTCTTTCTCCTAATAGAAAGCATTTTAAATTATTGTGCTATCTTGATGAAACAGCATTCCTCAGAATGAAGACAGAACAAGGAAGGGAGTTTCTCATTCTGAAGTTTTCATTCTTGATTTAATCTTTAGCAGCAAAGAGGAGATTATTCCTGAATGTGAAACAGTGGAAACTTTTAGAAAAAGCATCCATGGCATTTTAGAGGCCAAGTAAAGGCTACTAAAGTACACCTCAGGTTTTAGGTAATTCTATTGAAAAACAATTTAAGAATCAACAGCTATTATTATCTCCCTGGGGGGTTCAATGGGCAGAAAATATAAAGGAGATGGAAAGTAAAAATTGAAAATCTGGTAATACAATCACAAATGATATTGATGAGAAAAATAAAGAATCTGTATCCAAGGAAATCATTGTAGTTGCTTAGGGCTCTCTTTCTGATGAGCTCTGATTTAAACAAAACGTGTACAAAATATGAAGGGAAGAACATATAACCAAGGTTGAATACAAAAGAGAAACAATAATCTTTAAAAAAAGGACCAAGTGGCTGAAATTGTCTGATACGTCTTACCTTTATAAGGGACATTAAAGAGGTCTTCTGATGAGCATAAAATATGTGTATATATGATATGAATACTGTTTTTGGAGTAAATGAGACCTCAAAAGTGATAGATATAATCATTGCTTGGGAAAAGTTATATACTGTTAAATGTGGTAAAATGGTGGTTTGCTTTTATTTCTCTCCACTGGGAGAACTATTTTCACAGCAGGAAGGATAGCACCACCAAGAGGAAACTGAAGCACAAAATAAAAGCAAAGATTATGAGAGCATTTTGTCTCTAAATGAATGCAGTAGCCCAAACACAGATGAATTACATTTGAAAGGTGGAACAAATCAGTCCGGGTAATCACTGGGAAACGATGGTGAACAGAGTAAATCCCACAAGATCAGAGATGAACAAAGGACCAATTTTCAAAAATGGATAAAAGTCAAAGTATAGAATCCAAAGATTTATGAGACTGTTATTCAACCCTGGAAAATTTCATAAAGTTTTTTCAAACTATTAGTTTGGAACTTCTAATAAGTGGTGAGCATGCTGCATGCCAAGCCCATCTCATTATTTCATGAGGTCTATCATTATATAAATCATAAACTTAAAAAATGTTCATGCTGCTCCCTTTAACTATGATGGAGAACGTGGGATGCATGCTAGAACCTTTAATGAATTTGTAGCTATAGAAGAGCTCTAGTTTTGGGATTCTAATTGTAAATCGGTAGGAAGGAGTCTACAGGGGTAATTTTCATTCTTGGCTCTGCTCCATTCAGTTCAACACTTTTTTTCTTTTTTCAGCAATGCCTTAGCTGCAAACTAAATGGCTTCCTTATCAACGAGGTAGTTGACTCAAAGCTGGAAAAAACTGACTACTATCTTTGACACCAGACACAGAATTTGAAAAGATACTGACAGGTTAAAGGGACGAGGCAAAGCCAGCATAATGAAATTTAACTGGGATAAGGGATGAACACCAAAATAATAAAATTTAACTGAGATAAACGAAAAATCTTAGACTTGTGTTGACATCACAATTATACACGTTGAGGACAGAAGATGTTTTCTTGACAGCAATTTGTTTGACAAGAACATGGGAGTTTTAATTGAGCTTTATAAACTTTACTGAGATAACATGTGGAGGGTCCTTATGGTGCCTGGCAGATACAGGCACTCATTAAATCATTATTTGTTGAAGCTCACTATGAGCTAACCACATAATCTGGCTGCTAAAGTTGTAGGCTGAATTATAGGAATGTGGTGTCCACACCAAGGGAGACACTATTTCTACCACATTCTGTACTGGTCAGATCATTCACACAGTATTCTGCTCAGTTCTGGGTCCCACATGGAAAGAAATAGACTGAAAACAATAAGCAGCATTTGAAAAGAGGATGACCAGAATGGAGCCATATAAAGAAAACACAACATGGGGGTGAATGATGAGGTTTACCATGATAAGAGAATGCTGAGGGGGAGCACCGTATCAACATTTCAAGGACTGGCATGTAGAAGAAAAAAAAATAGTACTCCAATTCCACAGGCAGAGGTAAGAGTAAAGTGAAAATAATATTTCAGCTCAAAACAAGAAAGAATTTTCTAATAATTTCAATTTTTCAACAAGGAAAAGCACTATGTCATGAGGTCGTGAGCTTGCACGTGTTTTAGCCACAAGCAGGACACGGGAATGATGTAGAGTTGATTTCTGAACAGGCAGGAAGCTGGTCAATGGCTCCTGTAGTTTCTGCCAAGTTAGTTCTATAACGATTTATGGAGCATTTACTATGTGAAAAGCATTTTTCCCCTTTTTGGGTATACAAAAGTGAGTGGGATGGAGTCTTTATCCTAAATACGCTTATGATCTTATAATGGAGCTAAGGTATGTGCTTCATTAATTTTTAAGGCTCAAAACTGGTATGTCCTCTAAGAACTGAGAGGGTCCTGGAACCAGAGAAGATGAAGGCTTAGAACTGTAGGAATATTCTAAGCATACTGGCCGGGTGTGGTGGCTCATGGCTGTAATCCCAGCACTTTGGGTGGCTGCGGCAGGTGCATCAGTTGAGGTCAGGAGTTGGAGACCAGCCTGGACAACATGGTGTAACCCTGTCTCTACTAAAAATACAAAAATTAGCTGGGCGTGGTGGTGCGTGCCTGTAATCCCAGCTACTCCAGAGGCTGAAGCAGTAGAATCACTTGAACCCAGGAGTCAGAGGTTGCAGCGAGCTGAGATTGCCCCACTGCACTCCAGGCTGGGTGACAGAGTGAGACTCTGTCTCAAAAAAAAAAAAAAAAAGTGTAGAAATATTTCATAGAGCTAGGCCTCAGACATGCATTTGGCTTTTATTATTATTTAGTAAAATAATTTCAGGTAGATGGAAACATTGTAACAAAGCTAGTGAGCTCAGAGAAACCGTGAACAGAAAGTTGTTTAGTTTGGATAAAACACAATGGAAAAGAGGAAGTATGGAAGAGAGGACTTTAAAAGCTATACCTCATCTTCAGAGGCAGGAAGGATCCACAGCACACGTTGGAGTGTGAAATTACCAAGATTGAATTTATGTTTTAGGAATTGGCATAAGTGGATAAGTTGGACAAAACCGGTGTATTAGAAGATGACCAAAATCGAAACAACTAAGGATATTTGTATTTATTACAAACTGCCTATATTCCAGGGCACTAGGTTGAGGCTCTTTACAAGGGAGATGCTCTTAACATCTCCCTCAATCCTCCTAGCCTTATATGGGAAAATTTAACTAAAAAAAGATATAGAATCAAGTATATATTATCACATTATGATAATATATGCCACTGTATCACACTGTAATTTTCAGGCGATAAAGACTTTACAGAAAAAATAAGAAAATAATCCATTAGAATATTTTTTAAAGACCCTCTTTGGAAAGTCAAAGGGGGAATGAAAGAGTTTGATGTGTGTTTTCATTATATCTAGGATCAAAATGAGATCTTATTTTAAAATGTAGTTTGAAAATTCTTAGCACTCTGTGAATGTTAGGTATCATATGTTTGTTACATGTAGATTTAAATCTTGGATTCTCCTAGAAGCAAAGAACTCAATCTGGCATACTGAGATAAACTTTGGTGAATAAATTAGTTCTCAGTGGGCCAAACGTAGTGCCTTTTGGTTTGATGATCTGGTATATTTTTCGACATTGAAGATGACACCATCTTTTTTCTTATTCTAAACCCATGTACCTATACATTAATCTTTATCAAAAAGATACAAAAATTCCTTGTTGTTATAGATGCTAAAATTTTATCTAAAGATTGGCAAATGATGGGAATAGCAATTAGCAAATTCTTTTACTGGAGGCTACGTAAAATTCTCTTGTGAACCATAGAAAAGTGTTAACTAAAAATATCCATGGCCTGGAATGCAGGTACTGATAGAAAGGTTTTATTAGGTTGGCACCTGAGATCTACGAAAGGCAGATTATACCTACAGATGGAAGAAGCTATCATTTATTAAAAGCTACCACTGATCTAACACAGTGGACTGCTTCATATTTATACACCTGTGAGTAAGGAAATGTAATAAAATTCCAACCAGATTCCAACCAACAAATTCCTAATTGATCAGTTTTTAACCTGCATATGACGGACAACTCTACATAAAGACCCACAAAAAGATCCCAGACTAGTTACTGACAGTAGTTCTTTTGTATTCCACTAGATGATTAAACATATTACTTGCCCACATTTAAAAATTAGGAAGATTTGCAGAAAAATATTTCATGGAAACATGTTCAGCTTCCCATGAAAAATCAGATCTAGCACGTATGGATTCAAATTCAGGCAGGACAACTATTAGAGAAATTGACTTGCTGCTGTTCATTTCGACAAAGCATGAGCTCTTTAGTCTACTGTAAATCTCACCAACCCCTACTACTCCTGACTTTTCTTTAGCAACTATATTGTTCCACTTACTTGCCTAATCTGTTTCTCTAATCTAATCTTGATCTGTTATTTCTCTAATTTAGTGTTAGCAGCAGAACCGGGCATTTGAAAGCTGCTCAAATTCTACCCTGAAAGAGTGGCCTACTGCTCAGCACTATAGCAAATTTGACACACCAATTGCTTCTGGTGTATGTGGGCTATTGCATCCTTTTTGATTAATTTTTCTCCTAATAAAAAGTGCAAAAACTAACAAAAGCCAGTTTTCTATGTTTATAAATTATTTATTTATTTATGCAAACCCATATGAAAAAATTAAATTCCTCAGTGAGTAACTATAATTGTATCTGTTGTGAACTTCCATGACAAAATTTGCCTAATTTACATATACTGCAAATTTGGTATTTATTCATTTTTTTAATATCATGGATGGCTAGACAGTCACATAATAAATATGCTCTTACTTTGCATCAGTTGAACTTCAAGAAAAATTAATTACATTAATCATTTCCTGATTTCTTTCTTCCTGTAATTTGAGTATCCCCATGACAACCACACATTTTTGTTAACTTCTGAGTAGTAGAGGCACCCTCTTGTAGCATTCTCTGCATTTATCAAGTGGTTTATTTGAAGGATATAAGACCTATACTCTCTTCTCGTTGATATTTTTTAATAGTTACTTTTAATTTAGAATGTGAAATCTTTTGCACATACAGCGGATTATTTTTGCCTGACTTTTTACTTCACAGTGTCATGCTCTTAGGTCGGTCTTTATTCCATTTAACCATTTATTAGCTGTGTGTTCATTCACACAAGTGGTTACATTAGAAAATAACACTGCAAGTATTACTCGGCTATTTTAAAACTGTGGTGGATATCAAAACACTTACAAAATCATAAATCTTCACTTATGTGTTAAGGAAAACATAATTTCTATTTTTTGAAATCTGTGTTTAAGTACTTGAAAGACAGGAAGGATAACTTATTCCTAAGAGCCCACAGTCCTTCCCATATTGTCACCATCACCATCACTCTCCCCATTTTCTGATTTCATTTCTCAAATATCACCTGGGAAGTTTTTACCTCTTTTTTCTTTATTTTAAGGATTAGTATGAAATATTATTTTTTCCTCATTGTCAAGGGCATGATACTGGAGAACAGGTAAATATATCTGATGCTTTAAAAATTTTAATTCTACTGCTTTTCATCTTCTAGTCTCATTCCGATTCATACTCATCCCATACCCATCTCTTAAGTATCACACTCTATTTGCCTAATAATGTTAGAGCAGAGATAGGAGTCTTCTTTAGCAATTTTAGCTCACCTAGCCTTATCCAGCAACATTTTTACTGAATTGTCTAACTTTTATTCATTAACTTTTATTAACTGTCCTTTATTTTGTAGAAAACCATAGAACTGGCTAAATTAATGTGTGTGCAAGTATGTTTTAACATTCATCTAATAGTACTTTAAATCTTGTCCCTGAATGAGCAAAAACAAATGACAAAAGGTTAAATAACTTATTTAAATGTAATAACAACAAGTGCAGGGTCGTTTGTCTTTTATTCAGTTTTTTATGTTACCTTCTTCAAACAGAAGATAATGTTCCTGTACATGCTGAGAACAGGTGGTTTAACATACAAAATCATAGTCACTAGTGGGATCATTTCTAACTTGACTTTGTAGGCTTCAACTCTTCTGATAAAATGATTAAAGCAATTAAATGCCAAATCATAACTAATTTAATGTAAGATTTGGGAGTTTTCTAAAATTTTCAAAAAAATACGAATTTGGGAGGTTTTTTATAGAGTCACCAAAATAATTGAGTAAACATTATTTGTTGACATACTTGAAACAAATAGGTATTTTATTCTGAGATATTTTCTCATTTTGGGAAAAACTGAATATACATTTTTAACAGAAAAACAAAATTTTCTAAGGATGTAAATATGCATATTATATACTGCTAGTCCTAGTACACAAGGAACACTAAGTTATATAACAATATCTTATGTTATTAATTACTTAACATTAACATTAAGTACAAGAAATTTGATCTTGATTTCTTTGAAAAGTAACTAATTTTGCAACATTATCATTAGAAAATACATACTTATGTTCATAAAATTCTGATTATGTACTTCATAAATTAAGTAATTAATGTCATGAATCTTCATTGTATATAAAAACTTTAAAATATGTGTGCATTTCTTTTTACAGTAAAATGCTGAGCTGAAAAGAGACAGCAATACAGAAGTATATGGTAACACAGAGTACCCATTTTTAAGTAAAATTTTATTTCAAGTAAGCAATTCCTTGGCAGTAGCATTTTTAAAAGTCTATATTATGCTAGGAATCAGAGATTTCAATTAACACAATGTAACATTTTGAAAGTATGTCCACTACATGATTTTAAAAAATGACAAAGCATTCATCTTAAATAACCTTTTGGGGATGGCTCTTCTGTATAACTGAAAAAAACATGAGTAAATTTCTGTGGGAGAAGAATAGAGTTGTGGCTAAGGTCATAGAGTCTAGACACAGATTGCTCACTTCAAATACTGTACTGCCCTGACAACTTACTAGGCACGCAGTCTTGGGAAAGTTATTTAACTTCTCTGTGCCTCAGTTTTCATTGGTATATTTTAGGGTTACCACAATGATTCAATGTTTTCTTCTACTTATAGAACTTAGAACAGTGAGCAACATCTAGTAAGCACCATATAAACTTGTTCTTATCATGTCAATGTGGCACTTCCAGAAGCTGAAGCCCTTTTGAAGACAGAAAAAGAAAAAAAACTGAAAAGCAACTTAGTTGCTTCAGTGAACTGATTAACTGAGCATATCACACTCAAATGTTAGCAGGTGAGGAAATAAAGCATGTTTACTCCTGTGTTTACTATCATAAGACACGCAGGAGAATCACTTCATGCAGGCAGGATAAAAAAGACCATAAAAATATTCACAAAAACGTAAATATCACAAAAGACAAAATAACTGACATCCTGCCACCATGCTAGGTTCCATCTCTATGACAACTGCAAAAACAATTTTTTAAAGTCTTTCTAGTTAGGAGAAAATGGATTGTTCTCAGAACACAGTCTACTGGTCAATAAAAGCATTGTGGAAAAAGAACTGACAGAAACTCCAGGTTTGATTTTTAAAGAGTTCCTCTGACATTTGATGTATTTTAAATATTGGGCTAGATTAAAATATGCCAGGAAATAGGTATGGAGGGGAGGAAGAGATCTGAGACTAGAAAAATTAACGACCTAAAAATATTGTAATTAATTTTTCACATTGGCTTTCTTTAAGTGATAATTATTTTAGATTTTTAGAGTCTAATGACAGCATTTTCCCTAAAGCCCAATTTGCAAGCTCTTCTCCCTAAGTGTCTGCTTAGTCATCAGCTTAGTCATGTGAACTGCTACATTTCTCATTCATTGAGAGAATGTGAATATCCTATTTTCTGAATTTGTAAGCTTTATAGAGGCCCATAGAAACAGCCTGTAATGTGTGTGTGTGTGTATGTGTGTAAATTATTCTCCAATTGCACATTTTCTAACAACTCTTTAAATCTAAAAAAAATATATATTCCAACAAATCATACATAAAAATACTGGCCAGAGAAACTTGCATAAGAGCACCCAGAGCCATATTCATGGCTTGGTGATTACACTCTTTTTTCCCATTTACAGGCTTACAGCCTAAGCTAAGCAATACTGGTTGCCTATGAGTCTGCAGGGGAATCTTTTATTCAGAAAATTCAAAGGAAAAATTGTAACTACAATAAAGAAAATATAAACATTTTAGTTTTAGTTTTCAAGACTTCATATACAGCTTTTATTTTTGACCACAGTAATACATTAAAAGGCATAATTAAAATACTCAGTCTATAAATAGATGACAATCACACTTTAGCCTTCTGCTTTCTTGGGTCACTCTCCTTTTTAAGTGGCTTTTAAGACTCCCCTTTCCAGAATTATTGATATGAGTAGTCATAGGAAGAATCAGGAACTCTTGTAGACATATTGAAAATACGGACTGGTGTCTACTAGTTAAAGTAAAGATTAAATCACAGTAAGTATATATAAATTCACATAGACACAGTGAGCTAGAAGTAGCAGACAATAGTCTACTTATAAGGACAAACAATATACTTCAGTTATCTTCCTTTATGTTTTATTTTCAACAAACATTAAAAATATTAATACACAATTGTGCTACATCTTCTTGCAATTTCAACTAACCCTTTCATCTTACTATAATCAACCCCAAATACTTGACTGGAGCCCAGTGGAAGCATTTGCTTGACTTTCAACATGACAGCCATTAGCCACTGGATGACTAGGATTTTTCATGCAGCAAGCAGTTTGCTTTTTTTTTTTTTCCTTATATCCCCAAGGTACAAATAAATAGATACAGTAGTGTATTAACGTCTGTTTTACAAAACTGCTTCAGTTGTGATATACATTTTTAATATAAAAAACTGACTGCATTATGATGAACAATTCTAGAATGAATAAACTCATAAAAATTCATTGGTAATGCCTGTTCCTCAATTAAGGAAAGTCTGTCTATTGAGCTTAGGAGAATTGCTTGTAATGAGTGGAAAGCTCAATCATGTTTCCCACAATCACTGCAGCTAATGCTTACATTTAGGTTGCACAGAGTATCAATTCGGACTATATTTCAAGGACAAGCTCCACTAACCTTTCTGCTCTTTTCCTCAGCAGTGATACATTGGTTCACTCAGAAAGAAAAAAGCTTGTTTTTTAAGATCCTGTTACTAGTCCATTTGGAAAAGCAGCAGTGTTGTTTGTTCAAATATAACATGCATTTTGAAGAGAAAGTGCTGGATCTGAAAGGTTTCATATTTTCCATGATAATATGAATATTACAGAAGGGAAAGTCGAGGTTTTCAGAAATTATAATGATATACTTGATCAACAGTCCATGGAGAAAGTTGAGATATCTGTTCCCCTAGGTTTGCATTCCTTTGCCTTGTCCTTCTTTCCACACTTGACATACTACAGAATTTTGACAACTGAAGATTATCTCTGGAGTACTTATTACTTCGCTTGTGAACTCCTTGGCCTAAGTAGGACTGTGTGATATCTCATTGAGTATCACAAAGCCTTTAAAAAGGCAGTTTACTCTTGTTAATATTGAAGAATGCTACAGTGAGTGATCTGAGGAAGTCCAAGTGGCCAAAGGACACATTTTAGATTTGTTTTGTTCCAAGGCATTACACTGTAAAAGCATAGTGCAAAATTAATCTGGCCAGCAGGAGAGTGCAGGTTACACAAAGCATCTGCTGGCTGCCTCTGGCATAAAAACACTGCATTTGTCTAGACTTTATTTATGATTCATTTTTGGCATAACTAGTTGTTACTGCTGAAAGCCAAATTATAGCAGCCTTGTGTAACAGATTACCTCAAAAGAAGACAAATTTTAAAGTGGAATTAAAAAAAAATTTTAAAGAAATGTATTTTTAGACTATCTTCTGTGTCCAGGAGGTCCCTAAGTCCCACAGCATTTTCAGCATTTTTAGAATGACAAGAAAACCACAAAGAGAGGCGAAAAGAAACAAGAGAATCGCTTATTTTTTCCTCATTTCCCTCAGTCACAACCTACCAATCACTTAGTGACTACAATATTCAGGCCTTTAATTTTGCATTCAACTGCTGTTCATTGTCTAATAGGTTTTGTTGGACTGGGAAGTCAGATGGCTCACGCCTAGGGCCCCAAGACGAAGGGAGCTGCGTTCCTCAGAATGACGTTCAGTGAAAGCTTCCTCTAGAAGCACTTGGTAGTCTGACGAGTGTGTTTCAGCTTCACAGCAACATGTTTTCTTTTGCTATTTCATTTGCACAAAAAGCAAGCAGTGCTCTTCTGCCTCCAAAAATACGTACGAGTGGGTGTGTATACAAGAACGAGAGAGACAAGCATAGTGAGGGGGGAGGAAGAAGAAATTGAAGAAATAGCTCCAATTTTGCTTTTCCTATTCTTCAACTTTCATTTGGATCTCTTCTATAGGAGAACAGTGCTGATTAAAGACTTCTGGGGGATTTTTAATACGTGAAGCAATGGAGCTTTGAACTCAGAACATGGAAATGGAATATTAGATGTACACTTAATCGAAAAGCTGCCTTAAATATGAAGTTCAGAATATAAACTTAGTTTGTGAATTTTTTCACACTTACACTATGCACATGAGCTCTAAATTAAAGCTTATGGTAATGATAGTAATGGTTACACTACTGTCTGCCTTAAGAACAGTAAATAACCTGCGATGAAATATGTTGGAGTCACACATTCTAAAGAGAGAAGAGTGTAATAAGAAGTCTATCCTACACTTACCATTACATATTTTCATACAATTTCTTGATGAAGGGATTGACTTGTTTATTGTTACACAGAATTCCACGAAGGCAAAATATTATATAACTTCCTGGTTAACTTTCAACTATAATAATTTAATATCTTAGTACCTTTATTAGTACAATTTCTATCTAACATTAGTTTAGAAGGCCCATTATAGAGCAATTCTTTGTAAGGCTCTGGAAATCAATGTTTTGTTGCCAGGCACTATTTAGAACTGATATTAATAAGTTTCAGTTGTGATTTTTGAGACATATCTTGTTCATTTATATATATATCATTTTAAAATTAATTAAAATATAACTAACAAGTGAACAAAGAAAACACACATGATCTTTTAGATTTTTTAAATTTGCATTTTTCCTCAATGGAAACTTAGCTACCATATTCCTCTAAAAAATATACAAACAAGGATAGTGACACACAAGAATTGTTATTAAAATAATCGGGCTGATGTTGACAAAAGGACAAAAGGAAACTGTGAGTTGCCAAATGTCAGTCATGCCCCTAACAATACGGGCCAGTGTGGGGTGTTTCACAATTCACTTGTCTTAAACCTTGATCCACAATCTTGGAAAAACATTTCACCTGCTCAGCCCAACACTGTCCAGTTAAATGCTTTTACAATGTTAAGAAACAAACCTGAGGAACAGAAACTAAAGTCAGGGATGTTTTTGGTGGATACTATAGTGAACAACTCTGCAGTAATGCATAGAACAGATGCATCCAGGCCCTGTAGTACATCCTATGTTCTTTACTCCACTATCAGTTCTCTTCTGGTGTGGGTCACTTTTCCTAAAGTGTCTCATACTCAAGGTATCAAGAGTGCTTCCAGAGCATATACTCCTAGGTCCAAGCAGAGGAGACTTCATGGTTTCTTTTTACATTCAGTTCTATTATAACTTCCTAGGGAACAAATGGAGGATGGGAGCCAGAATTTCCACCCTAGTACATTTCTCCTTCCAGCCTCTTCTTTATCTTTGAAAAGTTTGAGTTTAGAATGTCAAGTTTACATTTTCATTCTCTGTCGTTGGAGATGAGATGAGTCACATATTTCCTGTGAGTTTTTCTCCCTTAGAAAGGATTCATTACCTTGGTGATATGGTTTGGTCCTGTGTCCCCACTCAAATCTCACCTTGAATTGTAATCCTATAATCCCCATGTGTCGAGGGAGGTACCAGATGGGAGGTGATTGGATCATGGGGGCATTTTCCCCCATGCTGTTCTTGTAATAGTGAGTGAGTTCTCACAAGATCTGATAGTTCTACAAGGCAATTTTCCTTGCTCTTGCTCACTCTCTCTCACCTGCTACCATGTAAGACATGTCTCTTCCCCTTCTACCATGATTGTAAGTTTCCTGAGGCCTCCCCAGTCATGAGAAACTGTGAGCCAATTAAACTTCTTTTATTTATAAAGTACCCTGTCTCGAGTATGTCTTTATAGCAGTGTGAAAATGAACTAATACACTTGGTTAAGAACATGGACATCAGTTGTTTTTTAAAAACTCTCCACCTAATTCTAATATCCAGTAAGTTTTGAGAACTATTGGTCTGTTACACTTTTAAGATGATCACCATGATTGTAGTATGTATAATTGTTTAGAGACATCAAGAGTTCTATTTTCACATGTTCATTTTGAGATGTCTGAACCTGATTCTAAGAGCAACTATGCTGATTAAGAAACTCTAAGAGAAAACTGGGAAAGACATGTTTGCTTTTGTTTATTTGTTTGTTTTTTAACTAGTGACTATCAAGAGCATGATGGTTAGAATTTTGAGGTGAATTTCCAAGTTTAGTCCCCCAGATGAGAAGTGTAAACAGAAACCAGGGAAGTAAATTGTTCTTGCACAAACTTTTCTCTGACATTCAGAAGGCCCATCCTGCAAGGACTATCAGGAGAGAGTCTAACATGATGGGAAGAAGACATTCTCAACATTTTTGCAGAGGAGTTTTAGTGATGAGATGTTTAAATAATCTCACCTTGGGACAGCCTACACAGGTAGCAACATAAGTGGGTTGTGATTGCATTACTAGTGGGCATGCACCTGGCTAACTGAGCAATATGACAAAAGAGAATTGGGCTGTAGGGGAGGAACATGGCAGATGTTCCATGTTGGCTAAGGGTAATTGTTCAGGAACCTTGTGAGTCATGTCCTTAGGGGCTTCTAGAGTGGTTGGGGAAGTGTTCAGGGAGGAAGAGGCCTGGAGGTCCCATAACAGCAATTATGAGGTGGTAATCCGGAGATGCATGTGTTACCCACAAAAGAATAATGCATTCATGTGTAATCAAGAACTGAGTGCACTAGGATGGCTGCCAATTTTTATCTCATGCATAACTCAAGTAATCCATACTGTCCAGCTGAGAACAACACTGGTGTGACCGTGGGTGACAGTGAAGACTTGTTTTTTTATTGTAAACATTACACTAAATGCAAGGTTTGAATCCAAATAGGAAAATCAGTCATACGAACTCTTCATCCCCATATCTATATGGTTTTCAATTCACTAAATCAGAGATTTCTCTTTATCTTGTTTCATAGGCACTAAAATTACCTAATATGATTGCTATTGTAATCATTTCTGACCTCATGGAAGGTAGTTAAGCAAGAAAGAGACCAGGACGTACATGATATAATAGGGTCGTGAAAAAAAGGATTTGATGCTGCAGTAAAAGTAACGAGTGGCCCCAAGGGGGCCCCGTCACATTTATCAGATGCAAAACTTATTCACATTTTAAAGACCATAAAACACAACGTCTATGAAGGTAGCTAGTATGGTACCTGCACATAGCAGATAGTCGCTATGAATCTATTTTAATAAAAGAGAGCACAGATTATAGATTAGAAAAAGCACAATTATTTAATCAACCTAGAGTCATTTGATCCATTTATAATACTGGTTTTATTTCAACTAACAACTATATTTGTCTAGTATGTACAAAATAACTATGTTGGAATAACCTACAGGCCACTAATTTTAAAAGGTTGGTGAAGGCTGAAAACTGTTTTCTAACTATTATAATAACCAAAGACAACCATTCTCAGAATACATTTAATCAAAACCCTACTTTAGTGGATTTATTAGCATGTACCATAAGGTTGTCATATCAGGTTCCATTACAATCCTAAAATTTAGAATCTCATGCATGAAGATATTAGCTAATTTGGCATATAATTTAAACTGATTGAAAATGTTAAATTTAAGATAATTCTTCAATTGTCAGTACAGAGCCTATATTTAAATATTTTAAATATTTACTATTTACTATTAAATTAAGAATTATTGCTCTTTTTAATAAATCTAAGAATTAGTTTATTTGCTTAAAGGATATACTAGACCTTTTAAAAGAAATAGGTTTTAGATATTAAGAGTCTAAACCAAATTACATGTTTCTATACTTTTAAATATTAGCCCTTATAAATAATCTCACTGCATTTTATACAGCATGATATGCCTGAATAATGGTATTTTTAAAAAAATTATGGATTTAGAATTATTTCCACTGATGACTTTGCATTTAGCTTCCCACTGTGCTTCTTTCCTAGCATATATACCCATTTCATAACCACCAATTTATTGATGAGTAGCCAATTCCCCAATTCTTACTTGCAGATGCATCTCCATTTTATGCAGATTCACTGATGGCAGCCAATGATCAGGTACCAGGGTCAACTTTACCCTGCTTGTGATAGAGCAACAACTATTGTGCAGGCTGATCATCAAATATTTTGCTGACCATGGGACATTTTAATTAGACTACTTAAAATCAACACTTAGACACAACTCATGATAGCCAATATCTGTTGATGTGTTGTTCTTACATTTCCTGGGGGAGAAATCAACACCTGTGGTATGAAAACTGTATATTATAGGCTGTCTACACTGTTTTCTGTTTTGAAAGAAGCTGATCTGTCACAGATGCTGATGTACATTGTATTGCTCAAAATACTGTATACTCAAATAGGGATGAAAGTGCTGATGCTGCTCAAATAGGGATGAGATGGTTGATGCCTATTTGGGAACACACCAGAATGGCTGGCACAGGTTCAGTCAGTAAATAAACATAAAATTGCTTTATTATTTTGAGAGGATATTCTATCAAAACTAGCTTAAATTCTTACCGGGTGGGGCGAAGAGTGAATACAAAACCGTGCTTGTATCTTAAATTTGAAGGGAGAGGAAGTTAAACACAATGCTAATTCCATTAACCAGTTTCTGATTAGTGACATGGCTGCTTTTGAAAATGGGGAAGGATTATTGTTGTGCTTCCAGTGGTTCACTTGGATTCCTGTAATTAGAGGAGTCCAAGACTATAGGGGAAAGGACTAACTTGGCAATGTTACATTTCAGTATTTAGAACCAGGGCTTATGACTTTCCTCATTCAGAAGCAGTGTGTGTTTGTGGGGAGTAGAGACACCAAATAATATGTAACACTGGGTACAACTCTCTCTAGTGAATAGTTCAGGGTTGGTTGGTTACAGAGCTTTGTATAAGAGAGAGGTCACTCTGACTGAGGGTATGGTTTGAGTAAGCATGGACATAATGATTACATGTACACTTTCTACATTGGTACAGTAAGCATGCTAAGTTAAATTTCTGACTTAGCCATGATTGGCATTCACTCCTCAAATATCACAAATCAAAAACATGGAGAGTTTCTCTTTAGAAACTACTTTGGTGCTTGTGTCTCTAATAAGGACCACAGACAGAACTTTGTACCAACCTTAATGAATTTTATCACTTATTTCACTTATTTTGGGGTAACACATAAAGTAGCATCTCTTTTTAATAATCCTTCTAAATTATAAGAGCTTCCATAATGCTTATAGTAGGTACATTCTTTTCTCTCTTCTCTAGAGACTGTTCAGGTGATCTCCAAGGGATCATTTGTGCTTGGATTCTACCTCCACAGTGGAATTGAAACATGTGCATATTCTTATGAGGCTGGTGATGTTGCAGCCACCATCTTCATGCAGCAGATTTTTAAGGGCTTCTTGCCTGCTTCTCATCCCTGGTCTTTGGAAAGTACATTCCCAAACTTTGACAGGGTTCTGTACCACTGCATTTTGGGCAGAAAAGGTCTAACTAGGTTTTTAGCCTCTTTCCTTCCATAAAACTTATAAAACCTTTATGTGAAAATTTCATAGCCTTCCTGGTAGCTTTAAGTTGGACATAGATATTTCTTTCTGTTAAAAAAAAAAGGGCAAAGTTTCCTCTCATTGGCCAATGCACCCTGTGGTGACAATTATTAGGTTTTGGCATTGTACAATATTCTTTTCTTGTTTTCCAAGCTTATGGTTCAAACAAAATCATTTAGACAACAATAAGATATTTAAGATAGTACAAAGCTGGAAAGCACCTTATATACAGCAAGTTTTTGACTGAGAGCCTATTGGGAGAAATAATTTAGTTTCATTAACTAAAGTAGCTATTCTTGTCACTTTGTCTAATCAACAGTGACTTGGGAACTATGTCTATCTGGGAAAGAGTAAAAAGGAGAAAGCATGGGTTTTTAAGTAAAATAAGATATAGATTATGAAAATCCTTATAAACACTTGGCTTACAGTAATTGTAATTCTGAAGTATTATTACTAAAACTGAGACTGAGGGTGAGATTTTTATCCAACTTAGACTCTTCAAGATAGGCATTAATTTACATCCAAAAGAGCAGGATTGCTGTATTTGGAATCCATGGTTCTAAGTCATAGCTGCTAATTGGACAAGAGAGAGGGGAAGCTTAGCTGTATTTCTGGAATTCCTGGATTGTTTTTCTCTCTAAAATCAGTTTAAAACCATCTGAGGCATTTGGCAATGCTGCCCAGCAGCTGCCCAAGTAGCAACTGCAACAGCTGGATCAATACAGCCACTGCTATAACAAAGAGAACTGCCAAGACCCATGAAATGTTTAAATAAGTAGAGGCCTGGTTTTATTTACCTGTCAAAAAAAAAAAAAGAAGAAAAAAGGTGAGGCCTAACACTTGTTTTTATAAGAAATTATCTAAGATTTTATGATATTTCTGCTTAAAATAGCACAGAGGAACTGAAACAGGAGTCTAGAGACCAAAGCTGTTACTTACTACTCATTATGTTATAGAATTTATAGCATATGGCTTAATGCTCTTGAACACAAGAAACATTAAAATACAGAGGAACATTTGGAAAAAACAGGATAATAGAGGTTTCAAGTCATTGGATCTTGAACTACTCACTCAACAAATATATGTTGGGCACTTAATCTAAGCCAGATACTTAGGCTGGCGCCCAGGAAACAGATACGGAAAACAGACAAAAATCTCTGCCCTCTTGCAGCTTACCTTCAATATTTTTGTTTTATCCATTAATTCTGTAGCTTCTTAAATTCAAATAAATGATCTCTTATCCATAACACTAACAACAGGTAACATTTCATGAATGTTTATATGTACCGGGTACTGTTGTAGGTAGTACACATACATGAACACATTTAATCCTCAAAACAACTCTATGAGGCAGTTGTTTTTACAGATGAGAAAACTGAGCCACGGAGAACAGCATTAACATGGTTAAAGTTCCACAGTTACGAAGAAGTGTCATTTCCTGGGTTCAAACCCAGAGTCTGGGTCCTTAATCCCTATACCCTACTGCCTCCTTATACAACAACCACTCCACAATGCAGTTGATGGGTATTCTTGATTAGTTTATTTCGATTGATTTGAAAATTAAGCACATTGGAACCTTGTTTTTAAAGAACAAGTTTCTGTTTATAAACAGGGAATATCACCAGTAACAAATCTTACATATGCCAGAAATATGTAGGCCATGAGAGTTCTTTAAAATAAACACAAAAATCACAGCTCTCAAATCTGATAGTGAATTTGGCGGTTATAAAATAATAACACTACAAGTGTCTCTCTCACCTCTAAGCCAGCATATACTGTAACTATAGAATGAAATGCTATTTATTTTGGAGTAAGCACAGAATCCTGAGACCATGCAGAAGGATCACTGGGATTATTAGCCTAAACTATTCATTTTAGAGATGAAGAATTAAGGTCTAGAGGGGTTAACATATTTTCTTAAAGTCACATTTGAGAGCCTACTATCACTTAGAGATTTTATAATAGTCCCAATTTTTCTTTAACATCATTTGAGGATTAATGAACCAAGAGGTAGTTTGTATAGGATGTTGCAGATAAGATAGCTATGAAATTCTCCCCTGGCAACCTCCAGAATATTTAATATGAACATTGTGATTTAGGGAAATCAGTGTCAACTTTTCCTACCTGACATTTGGGACAGTTTAATGAAAGCTTTAAAATTTCTTCAGAACAGAAGGTGTTCAAACCCAAATATGGTATAGATAAAGTCTGACTAAGGGAAAGTGGCAACACAGTATAAACTATTAACTTTGTCGTCAAACATATCTGTTTGAATATTGATTTTGTCTCTTAGTAACCTGGACATCTTAGGCCACTTTTTTTCTCTGAATCTTAGTTTTCTCATCTGTAAAACAGGGAGAGAAATGCATATTACTTAGATTGCTATATATATTAAATAAGTTAATGTATGTAAATATTAAAGCTTAATAAAAACACATAAAAGTAAGCGTCTATACTCTCTGTGGTTTTCTTAATTATTTTGACTAAAAAAGAAAATAGCTCACAAGAAGTGTAACACTTATTTGGATATATGTTTCTGAAATGATATCTCCAATATATTGTATGTCAAGAAGTTTGTAAATCTATATTCATTTTTAATGTGAAAGCAAGACATCACTTTGATGCCATGTATGGCACTTCTAAGCTTATTTATTTGTTCCTACTGTCCCTATTCCCTCACATTTTAATAAAATTATACCTGAAAAGCCTACTAGAACTTTATTCCAGGCTATGGTAAAAAAGACAGATAAAATCTTTGATAATAGGAAATTATTTTAAGTGTTAAAAAATCTTTATTGTCTGGCTTAAAGTAACTTTTTAAAGCATCATCTGCACCCTTTCTCTCCTTGCATTTCACATTCTAGTCATGCCAAACCATCTGTTGTTCCCTGAAAATGCCATGCTGTTCCGCACTTCCATGTCTTTATGTGCATTTCCTCTATCTTAAATGGCCTTTTCCTTCTTCGTTTGCCAAGTTCTTACCTGTTTTAGTCTACTAGTGGTACAATCCTTAGAGGCAGGATCCACGCCAAATTTATTTTTGCCTCCCTGGCACAGTATGAGTACCATGCAAAATGTTTGTTGCGTGAATTAATGAAGCAGATGATCAAGCAGGGGCAATACCATCTTTGTAAAAATGTGAATTTCACAATAATGTAAGAATGTATCTGTACAGTTGTCTACTGGCACTTTAAGAAAGACTGAAACACAGACTTAAAAAATCTACAGAATGATGGTATTACTGTTCAGGTATGATTATCGTTATATGGAGGATCAAATTTAAAGGACAGAACTTATTTGGATATACGTTTTTGAGATTATATCTCTGATATATTGTGTGTCAAGAACTTTGTAAATCTAGATTTATTATTTTTAATGTGAAAGCTAGACAGATCTGATGCCAGCCAAGCTTTTTAGCCATCAGTAATGTTCATTATTTGGCACAGAGTTGGTATTTACTAATAAATTTTAAAATAACAGTATGCGATATTCAGTAGAAGATAATGTATTCAAAATCTACTTTAAAGCATTTACATCAGAATCTCACAAACCATAGAAATTACCCATGGATACACTGACTACTGAAAATTAGCATTTCCCCTATGTTTTTGTCTCCACTCTAGTTCCCTTACACTAGATGTTATTACTCCACACTTTAAAACTTCTAGTGCTGGTGATACTCAAAAGGAAGCATTCAAGGTATTAATCCTCTCCTAAAGCTAGAAAAACAACCACAGCAACTCATAGAATGATCCACTGAAATCAGGAATAAAAGTAATTGTGCATCGTATGCTTGTCAATAGGAAATCTTTAGTACGTGAATTTAAAAAGAGAGCAAATTGGAAAATGATAAAAATGCCAAATTATTCAACACCTAAACTATCCTTCAGTGTTTAACTCATGTACCAACTCCTTTCTAAGGTTCTCCCTATTGACTACCTAACATATGGTCGAGCAATCATTTTTTTCTGAATGATTACAGACCATACCTTTTGTTCTGAAGTTCTATGTATGGATGTTTTCACTCTCTCAAAGGACTGTCAACTCCTCCTCAGGGACAAGAACTTATTCTATAAAGATGATTTTTTAACCCCACAGTGCTAAAAGCATGGTAGATAAATAATAAATATTTGATGACTCTTATTTGTCAACAAATGCCAAATGGGGAATCGCAGGCACAATGCAGATTGTTTTATGCTACTGTTATTTGTAGTTAAGGGAAACCCCCAAGGCAAGACTTCATACAAGAAGGAACAGAGAGGAGAGTGTTGAGAGGGGAATCAAGACAGAAGGATAGCATCAGGGACTAATTCTTCATTTGACAAATAGATTGTCTCCTGTTCCCCAGGCAGTCTGCTGCTGAGCATAGATGAGCTACAGTAACCAGATTGGTTCATTAAAATATGGTCCCTTTAGTTCAACATGACTCATCTTTATGATGAAGCTGTGATTCTGGGAACTGAATGCGCTGGTTTTGCTACTCTCATGACACCCAAAAGAATAACATAAAACTTAATTTTTAATGACTTCATATTCGGTTTACTGCCATTGCATATAGTTCAACCTCTGTATGGACCTAACATCTAATAAAATTTGGTAATACAAAAAACTGTCATAGTAATCCCTTTGAGCAATGGCTTACCCTAACTGCTTGGTATTGAAAGCTTGTTAATCTATTTCAAGGAAGTGTTCTAGATAATTAAACAGTCTTTTTCCATCCCTTAATATCTCCCATCTCATTGCCCTGCTTCAGCAAAACTTACTGCCGTGCTAGCACAAATATTGTCTGTTCACTTCTATAGTCGCAGAACCTGAATAAGTGCCGGATACATAAAAGGTTGAATTAAGAAATAAAAGTCATTCACCAAACCAGTGTTTTGGAAATCCCAAAGTCTGAACCAAGAACTTGAACTTTGGCTTTGTGTGAGTCCAGGGCTAATGAGAAGAAGTAATAGAGCCAGTGATAATTATTAGGTTTCCATTTCCTTTGGCAATGGAATGAACAGACTCTACTGTTGCCAGAGGTTTAGTATTCAGAAGATGTTTTCTATTGTGATATTACTGCCTGGAAAAAGGGCATCTTATTTGAACTGCCTTCTAAAATTTTGAAAGGCTTAGGCCTCTTAGGTGGAGCAAGTATGTGTGTTTGGGGACGGGAGGTCAAGGTGGATGAAACTGAGAGAGTACTCAATAGATTTCATACAGAACTTGGTATCAAAGTAACTGTGAAGGCTGAAATATAAGTTGCGGAGTGAGTCCTATTAATACTGTGTATCAACATTTGATTTGGCAGAAATTCTATGTACCCTGTTAAATACATTCTTGCAATATCTGTACTGTAATATCCACTTTAGTGATAGATGTTTAAGATACCATATTTTATAAGAATTGTCAAAGAATCCATTAAGCTCTATTAGAAAATTTGGCTTCTGGCACAACTCTGGACTAAGAAACTGCCTGGGAGAAAAAAAGATATTAAAAATATTCATTAAGAAAAGAACAAGCCCTACAATAATTTACCTACAGAATCATAACACAAAAGCAGCAGCAGCAGCAGCAGCAGCAGCAAAAACAACAAGGCAATTGGAAAGTGAGCCAAAGATGTGAATATTAAAACCCATGCACAGAGACTGATCTAAGTCTCTGTGGAGCCTGAGCTTTTGCAATTTAGGGGACCTTCTTTAGAAAAAAAATATATTTAACATTACAAAGGCACCGTGATGTATATAGATGTATCTTATATTTCCAAGGAAGGAAATATAAGATAAATGGAAAAGGATGTGCAGGAAGAACAGAGAAAGAGGCATCTGCAGCAGCAATCATGGCATGGTAATTATGCATTATAGTAAACTGGATGCAATAGGCAGCAGTAACGATGACAGAGAAGAAAGTTCATGTGGAGGAAAGAGAGGAGAAGAGACTCACCTTGTGGGAAGCAAAGAGATCTTTAAATCCGAGAGTCTAGAGTCATCGCTCTGCCATGCTAAAGGCTTATCAATCTTAGGACAGTCATTTTATTGCTAGAGAATTGCTAGACAGTTGTGGAGTTCACCCTAAGGAAGTGGGGACATTTTACCATTCTCCCAGTCTCATCTTCCCATGTCACCTCCTATTCCTCTCCCTTCGTCCCCTCCTGCTTGCAACCAGTGTCCAAGCAGATTCAACCTATGAAACAGCATATTAATTTAAAAAAAATTTTTTTGAGATAGGGTCTTGCTCTGTCACCCAGGCTGGAGTACAGCGGCATGATCTTGGCTCAGTGCAACCTCTGTCTTCCGGGTTCAAGCAATTCTCCCTAGTAGCTGGGATTACAGGCACCTGCCACCATGCAGGGCTTATTTTTGTATTTTCATTAGCAGAGTTTCACCATGTTGGCCAGGCTGGTCTCGAACTCCTGACTTCAAGTGGTCTGCCCTCCTTGGCCTCCCAAAGTGTTGGGATTACAGGCATGAGCTACCTCACCCGGCCTGAAATAGCATAGTAGTTTGCATGAAAATTGTATGACATAAGTGAATCCATAATCCATGTCCATCTAAAAGCAGGCATCATGCACTTCCAAATTCAAAGACTTTCAATTTCGGCACGTATAGCGTAAGCAATTAGGCAACTTGCTTGAGTCAGAAATGATGTGAAGGTCAAACATGTGGACCAGTCTGCAGACAACTGTGTCCTTTTCTTCTGATAAAGAAAACAGGCTTTGGAGCCATACTTTCTCCAGTACACCAAATAATGTGTTGCCTAGATCATGAGTTTGTTGTGGGCAGTGATAAGCCCTGTTCATCTTTTATTTTTTAATCTCTGGTCTCTCACTCTGTGCCTGGCATTAAAATGGTGTTCAATAAAGCATAAGAAACAGGCAAAGAGAGGAAGCGTGATTCTTTTTTCATTTCCTGTGAACACAGTAAATGCTGGGGGTGTAGAAAATTACATTTGGCATGATGAGATGCTTGATGTTCACCATATTAAAGATTCTAAAATTACAGAGAGTATTTTGAAGGGTGCTGACAACTCAAAGGACAAACATAACAACCTTGAAGAAGAAAAAGGAACAGAAGGATGCCTCAGGTTCTGCTTCCTTACTGATGTTGGTGAAAGCTAGCTAATCATGATCTTGGTGCCTTTGGGACTACACTTGATGACAATGTAATGAAGAAGGCAAATGACCCCAAAGTAAACTTACTTAGGAGACACTTATCAGAAGAAGTTCAACTCTATGTCCACTGCCACTCACATCAGCACCGGCTATGTTTACATGAAACTACAGCCATGAAACAAACATAAGAAACTCCTTAAAATCAGGGATGTGTGTGCTGTGTCTGCTATGTATGGATTAAAAAATCTGATAATACCTATCAGGAAAAAAGTCTTTTAATATGTTTTAAATTCTCCACATTAAGCTATCTGAAAACTTCAACCACAGCATGCAGTTTCATTAACCAAAAGCCACTTAAACTCTTACTGTAGTGAAGATTTACAACTTTGGCAAAGTTTAACTTTTCAACTAGGGGAAATAACTTCTATTCCAACTCATAATCTTTGTTGCCTTTAGAGGTAAAATAGCTCCACCCTTAACTACACAAACCTACAGAATTTACTTTTCGCCAACCCACAAAATAGGTATGATATGAGCTCCCCCTACTGGTACAACACTATTCCCACTTCATGAATACAGTGAAGGATGGCTACTGTGAGTCTTAGGGGGGAAAAAAAATGCAATTTACTGTTAAAGAAGAGGAAAAGCTAAACGAGCTTTTAAAAACCAAACAATAATCCAAGACAAAAACAGAAAAATAACTCTTCTCACTCTAAAATAATCTCTGTGAAAGAAAAATGCACATGTTTACAAATATTTGACAGCATCTTTTAAATCCTTGCCCAAGATTAGACAGGCAGAGTGAACTAAATGGTTGTCACTCTCAGGATGAACTGGAGTCCTTATTGATATTCAGACATCACAACAAGCAGAGCTTAATTGTAGTGATGCTTATATATTGATAATAAGATTTTCCCCAAATACCACATGTGAAAATCTGCAGGCTTTAGAGAAATAAGCTAAGGAGCACCATGGAGGCTGAACAAAGTCTATGGGT
The DNA here is from genome assembly GCF_007565055.1 of Rhinopithecus roxellana. Lineage (NCBI taxonomy): Eukaryota > Metazoa > Chordata > Mammalia > Primates > Cercopithecidae > Rhinopithecus > Rhinopithecus roxellana. The sequence goes on along the minus strand of NC_044562.1, from coordinate 41,930,548 downwards.
GGGTCTTGGGCTTTCTGCCTCTGGAAGTGACTTCTATATTGCTATGTGAACTGGGAAATTGAAGGTGGAAGCCATAAGCTTTATATTTCCAGTTACTCAAATTAGTTGTCTCCAGAGTAGAAAATCCAACGTGAGAGAATCGATGGCAAATATAGGTAAAGTGCTATTGTGCGGACATTCACACTAACAAAGAAGGATAAATGCTACAAAAGTGTTGCTAGTGATAAGCTGTTATAGAAAAAATATAATGAAAGAAATGAAACACCCACTCTTTGAGTCAGCAGAAGGGAGCTGTTTCATGATATTTGCTATATTTGTAAGGCTGCAATTTGATTATATCTGATTCTGTTGTCACAATCTGTTACATATCCTACATAGAATATAAATATGTAAAGCCATTTAAAGGCCAAATTATAGAGCTGTCTATTTTTATATTTTACTTTTTACTGCCATACCAGTGATGGTACTTAAATTGTATAAATTTTAAAAGGTAAATGAAAAACAAAATCACCAATATATTCAGGCTTTATTGAAAAGCCACTAGTTAACAACCCCAAAAGTACACCAATCTGTTTCTCTCTTGAAAGTCTGAGAAAATTACTTTAGATGAATATAGTAGGCTCAACGCATGGGTTTTGGTTTTTAAAATAATGCTTTTTATGACACATTTTCATGTCTTAAAAGTAAACCTACACATTCATTTATGTTAAGTGGGCATGGAGAACTTGGCGAGTGCTAAATGACGTGATGGGGTTATTTCTTTTTCTTCTCCTTTCCATATCCTTCTTTGCATTGGCATGTAACAATTTTGTTCACACCAATATCAATATAGAAAGGAATGGGAAATAGTGAGGGTAGACATAGCTCCCAGGACATCCGTCACCTTCTCACCACATTTGTTGCCACCATACTAGTCAGGCCAGGATCCTCTTTCCCTGCTCCACTATAATAATCTTTTTATTGCTTTCTCTGCATCCACTCTTGCCTCATCTACAATTCATTCTCCACACAGATGCCAGAGCAATCTTTTGAAATATAAACTGGATTATATTACTTAGTTCTCCAAAGGCTTTCCATGATGCTATGTATAAACTCCAAATTCCTTACCACTTCTCTACTCTCCTCTTCTATCACTTTCCTGCTCATTCACTATGCTCGGGCTACACTTACCCTCTTTCTATTTCTCGATTTCACCAAAGCATTCCTTAGGGCATTGGCCTGTGTTCTTCCCTTTGCTCTGAATGCCCTGCCTCTGATCTTTGTGTACCTTGTTCTTTCTACTAATTAAGGCTTCAGTGAAAATCTCACTCTTTCCACAAAACTAGTTACTTTGCATAACATCACTGTTTTACTTTCTTAAAAGTAATTACAGGCCAGGCGCGGTGGCTCATGCCTGTAATCCCAGCACTTTGGGAGGCTGAGGCAGGTGGATCATGAGGTCAGGAGATCAGGACCATCCTGGCCAACATAGTGAAATCCCATCTCTACTAAAAACACAAACATTAGCTGGGCGTGGTGGCACATGCCTGTAATCCTGGCTACTCGGGAGGCTGAGGTGGGAGAATTGCTTGAACCCGGGAGGCGGAGGTTGCAGTGAGCCGAGATCACGCCACTGCACTCCAGCCTGGTGACATACTGAGACTTTATTTCAAAAAAAAAAAAAAAAAAAAAAAAAAAGGAATCATACTCTTTGAAATGTTTTTGCTTATTTATTTGCTTGGTTTATGTCTGTTTTTTTCTCTTCTGAATTAAACTTCCTGTGAATTGGGACTTTTTCTGTATCTCTAGCATCTAAAATATGGTTGGCACAGAGTATAATAATGTTATGCTATGTTATCAATACTCAGAGTAAGTATAATACAGCAATATATAAAAGTTATTAATACATACTAGCAGAATGAATACTCTGAATAAAAACTGTGCATGTACGTGTATGTGTGCTTGTGTGTGCATGCACATACTTGCATGTGCAGGAGACTAGCAAGCCAAAGACACATCACACAAAACAAATAGCCAGATGTTTCTAGGACTAGTGCCGTATTTCTCCTTGATAGCAATACCTTACTTTTAACCAAAATAACATATATTTAACATATTTTAATATGAAAGTTTATAATTTTCTGTTATAAATCCCTGACTTTAAAAAATAACAGACTACACATAAAACAGTGGCGAAAAGGGAAACTTTGGAGGCCCAGGAGGCTGGGTGTAAATCCTGCCTTTGCCACTAACACTACCTGATGTTGCATAAATAACTTAATATCTGTATCTCTTATTTTCTTCACCCAAAAATGGAGGTGATATGTCTTTCTTGAAGAGTTATAGCAAGTACTTAACATATGGCTATAAAATGCCTGACACATAGTAGGTACTCCTTATAATAAGTATATTAAAACAAGATAGTTTAGTCTCTAGAGTGCTATACTGGGCTTATCAATTACGGGAGCAGATAAGCTGTATGAACTTTTGTGAGTCATATAAACACACACACACATAAAATTTGTAAAACAGCAGTGATGTGTCTTTGTCAGTGTTTCTAGAATCATATATATATACTATTTGAAGTACTTTTCCATCCATTCCCTTTCCTCTCCAATAACCCCAGGGAACAGCGGGCAACTATTGCATTTTTCTTTTGCATGGTCTTGTCTCAGAGGTTAAAAAAAAAAAAAAAAAATAGAGAGTTTGTCAAAAAGAATGCTCCCTCAGCATTATCAGTAGATACTGTGTGCTAGAAATGTCAGAAATCATATTTTTTAATTCTCAGATATTTAGAGGTGAAAACTACTTAGAGGAAGTTAGATAAATATCTCTGAATATAGAAAAAATTCAGAATTGGTTGAAACAAACACAATTTTTGAAACATTATTCAGTGTAATAGAGCTCTTTTCATACATTCATTTCCCCAGTACTTGAGAGTTCACTGAAATGGGCTTGCCTTTTATGACTGTTTGCAGGTGAAGGAAAAGGCACCTGTTTCTAGTTTGTGACGCAGTGGGAATATAGATGTGTTGAGGCAGATGAAACTTTTAACTGTTGGTTATTTGAAAAAAAAAAATGAGTGAAACTAAGTGGCTGTGAATTTGAATTTTTCTCCCTTTCCAAGCATTGACAATGTCTGCCTTCTGTTTTATGCCTCTTTATGCTCTTTATGCTTGTCTTGTTCTTCTTCCCCCACTCAGGTATGGAAATTGTTCTTACAGAGAGGGCTCAGAAGAGAGTTATTGGAATGCCTATGTTGCCATATCATGGCAGCCTCAAAACTCTTTATGACTTTCTTCTTCGAAATGTACACATACTTCCCAAAATATACACAAGATTCATCCAGAATTATGTAACAGAAAATGGAATATAGACTTTTTAGGGATTTTTTTTACAATGTATTACATTCCTGTAGAAATTCCCAAGAGATTTGCATTAAGACGGGTACATATTTGTAAAAGAGATTGAGATAGGAGAAATATTTCGAAGTTATAAAAATATTTGCAATATAGAAATTCTTTTTAAATTTCAAGCTTGGCCGGGCGCGGTGGCTCAAGCCTGTAATCCCAGCACTTTGGGAGGCCGAGACGGGCGGATCACGAGGTCAGGAGATCAAGACCATCCTGGCTAACACGGTGAAACCCCGTCTCTACTAAAAATACAAAAAACTAGCCGGGCGAGGTGGCGGGCGCCTGTAGTCCCAGCTACTCCGGGGGCTGAGGCAGGAGAATGGCGTAAACCCGGGAGGCGGAGCTTGCAGTGAGCTGAGATCTGGCCACTGCATTCCAGCCCGGGCGACAGAGCAAGACTCCGTCTCAAAAAAAAAAAAAAAAAAAATCAAGCTTAAGGCTTTAAGCACCTCTAGTCGAACGCTCAGGAGGAAATTCAAGCAGTTACAATGCTAGGCCATTCCTCAGGCTCCATATGCCCTGCAAAAGGGAGCAACAGAAAGGAGAGACTCTAGGGGCCAGGAGAAAAATGGATGGAATTAGGTCAGAGTTTCCCAAAGTGTGTATCATAGATGACTAATCCCTTTGATTTTTAATATTATTGCTTAAGAAAAATGTTTCATTGTCAGGTATTCTTAAAAAAAAAAAACATACATTTCAAACAAAATTTAGCATATTTGTTACTTCAAGACATATATGAATTTTTTAGAACAGTTTTTTAGAACTGAAGAGTTTCCTGGGATACAAGCTTTTCAGTGCTAAAATCAGAAAAATCCTGGGCAAACTGGCAGTAGTTGGTCACCTTATATATGGCTCTTGAAAAGGCATCAAAATATGTTGCTTTTATCAACCTCACTTAAATGGATACTCTTTTCAGAATAGCATCTTGAGGCATTCAAGTTCCACAGAACACATTTTTAAAAGTGCTGGAGTAGAAGAAGGATGTCTAATTCTCCTAGTCAGCAGAATGAAGCATTGATTTCAACCTTTGTCTTTTCTGGCCAGCATGAAACCTATTTTTCCTAATAAAATATCTAATGGCAGCATTAAATGCTATGTTAGGTGGGTGAGAAGTATGCATGTGGTGGTGGAGTTAGGAAAATAAATCTCTGCCTGGAACACATTTTTCTTTATTTTCTTCTCAAAACATGTGTTGGATATACAGAAACAATCAAAGGAAGAAATGCATAAACTTAGTAAATATTGTATATGTTAATATTGAAAGAAATGTTAAGAGTTAGAATGTATAAAACTAATATGGCCTACCCATGCCTGCAGCTATTTAAAATTCCATCTTTTCTCCTTGCTTAAACATTAAAACTTTTCTACAAAATGCTGAACATCACTGCTTTCTCCTTTCTTCTTCTGTTATTTTACATAGAAAAGTCCTTTTCCCTTCACTAGTTTGTTCTTTTTACCTTGTTTTCTCCAAGTTCTCCTTTTTATCCTCTACACTTATATTTTGTATTTGAGCACAGCATTACTACATTGCTGAAGTTTCACATGTGAGGCAAACAGATAGGATCAAAGAGCATGAGGACAGGGGTAGGAGATCTCACTTGAAGATAATGGATGAAACAGAATCACTTTGCAGATTTCTTCAGAGATGATGTGTATTATGGCATTTCCTATGCCCACTCTCAGTAAGTTGAGGGCCATAGTTAGCAATTACTGGGAAGTAGAAGAGTGGCTTCCGTGTTCATGCATGCATCAATTAATTGTATTCATAGCGGTTCACATCACTTCCCTGACAGTTCATTCATTCATCCCTTAATTTAACAAGTATTTAACAAGCACATAGTACACGCCAGACACAATTCTATGAAACGCTGTTGGCTGAGTCTTTACTTTCAGTCTGCTGACAGTGATGTGACTTACTCTAAAATCATTTGATCTAGAATCTCCATGGCATCAGACGGAGGCTCCATTTTTCTCTCCATATATCTTTGAGTATTTCAAAAGTTAAACGTTCAAAGAATTCTATTCTCTTCATTCAAAAAAGAGACTTTCTAGATATGAGGAACTAATATCCAGTGTTTTATTTTCCAAGTAATACGCTTTGATGGTTAAAGTAAATTTTATGAACTTTATACATAAATTTACTATCATTGTAACTCCTTGAATATTCCAAAAAGATATTCCCCACCACCACCACCCCTCCCCACAACTGGTTCAATGTCAAATTAAGTGAAGGTATCAAATGGAATTCCAAATAATACATTCTTTGGCCAAAGTCATTCGGGATTTTAATAAGTAATTTGGATGTGGAATAGAGTATTCACACAGGTGAAAATTATCTCCATTACCAACAAACTAGAATCCCAAAATAACTTCAATTTTTTTTTCTTTCTGCACACTACTTTTGGAGAATGAGGTAGATCACAAGTGGATATACTGGTATTAGATGACTCTCAGGCTAAGCTTGCAACCCATTTTTACTAGGCTCCTCTTGGCGTGCCATTATTTTGTTGTTGTTGTTGCTGATTTCCCATCATCTTTTATGAAGTTAAAATACTTCTACAGTCATTTTAGTATGCAAAACCATTCATATTCAACTTTTAATTTAGAATTTCAAAGAATTTAAATGGCAGCATGTGAGCAGAAACATTTAGAAATTTAAGCAAACTTTCTTTTTCAATTTTATTTTTTATTTAAATTTTTGGTTTTATTTGGAGACGGGGTCTTGCTACATTGCCTAGGCTAGAGTACAGTAGCTATTTATAGGCACAATCATAACAAACTGCTGCCTCTAACTCCTGGCCACAAGCAATCCTCCCACCTCAGCCTCCTCAGTAGCTGGGACTATAGGCACATGCTGTCACACCTGAATTAAGCATACGTTTTGTTGTTAGTATTAGTACATTGGTTCAGCTGAGCAAATATTTAACAAAATTCTACTAAGCACTAGCCTTTCTTTTCTGATATACAGGTATTAATAGTCATTAGCCTGAGGCACATATAATATACAGATTATTTCAATGAATCAGACTGATGACACAAAGTAGAACTGATGAGAGACATGTAGTCCAATCAGGATTGAGGACAATCATTCTGATGTAGATTATCATTGACTTAGTCTTGGAATACGAATGATATTTAGGCAAGAAAATACAGGAAGGGTTTTGGACAAATAGAAGAGCATTAGCAAAGCACAGAGGTATGCAATCAATTGACGGTCTATCCCAATGAACTACTATCAACAAAAAAGTATACCAGAGTGTCAAGTCTGAGGTAGAGAAAATGAATGATGTGGATGGAGAGCCAGGAACTGAACCAGTTCTGGAGGTCTTTGTAGCTCCTGTTGTGAAGATAAATTTTTATCCTAAGGATGATAGACAGCCATTGCTGAGTTGCAAGTAGGGGAATGATATATTTAGATAAGTATTTTATGTAAATATTCTGACTGTACAAGTAAGAAAAATTTTAGGTAGGCAAGAAGGGAAGTGGAGAGACCTGTTAGGAGGCTTTTTTTCCAATGCTATAGACGAGAGATGCCTAGGGGCTGAAATATACTATTGGTGGAGGGTCTGGAGATGTAGATCTGAGAACTATTCACAGTAGAAAATCCACAGAGTGTGCTGACTTACAGAACTGGACCCACTTTATAACTCTGCCACATTCTATTTCAAAGCAGTTATTGGCATAAGGGAGCTCTCTCTTGCTGGAAGGCCAAGGGAGTTTCCTGAATCAATGCCTGAATGTGGTTGGGCAGCCTGAACTTCAAAGGCAGCGTGGGCATGAGCTTCCAGAATACAACCATTTAATATCACCTCACTATTTAAGATGCAGTATAATAACTGTACTACTAATTTCCTTTTTTTCTTTAAACTGCCAGCTGTGTTTCTCTTTAATTATATTTAAAAATAACAGCTATTTTAAAGATAACCACATGGAAGCTGCTATTACCATTGTCTTTTGAGTAACTGAATAAAATTCTCAACACTGTAAAACTCTCTAACCCTTAAGGATTAGATCTCAAACTATATCATGAGGCTCAAAGGGGCCAGAAAAGGTAACACTATATAGGTCCACATGTCCTTTCAACGAGTTGTCACCACTATCACTTAAATTAGTGTGTCAGAAATTCTACTTGCCAAAGGTCATATTTTTCTGCGAGTGCTATGTTCTCTGGAGTGGACAGTCAGCATATCCGTAATGACTTTCACACTATCTCAATGCTTACAAGAACATGCAAACTTCTCAATGTTGCCAGGAGAATGTTGCACAGTATACCATTTTTTTGTAGATGCAATTATAGAAATGGGTTCCCTCTCCAACTGATTCCACTAATATGTTCTTTCTGTTTGTGGCCGTCACCAAAAGAAGGTAATGATAGAATAGCAATCCAGTCAGCCAAATTACAGGAGAAAAGACTGAGAATGCAGCTGGAAAATGAGAAAAAAAAATAGATAAAAAGTTCAAGTTTATAAGAAATATTATTTAATTTGGAATGAATCCAGTTTAAATAACCAAATTGCACAATAGGTTCATGGAAGCACCAGGCCAACATTATTTGAGATCCAGTTAGTTCTCCCTTTATTCTTTTCAGAGAGAGATCAGCAATGAACACAAAATTAAAAGATTTTTCAGAACCAGTTTACTAAGTGACAGGCACTGGAATAATTCTTTTGGTTTGACTCATTGAGCCAGGATGCTAACATTATTTAAACATATTGTTTTCTATTTATTCCTGGATTTTTTTTTAAATCCCAAAGCTGTAACAAGTATGTAATTTACCAGAGAAAATGAAATTGCTCTTTGTTAAGTACACATTGAAAATCATATGCTACAATGTGTATTGTTCATTTAGTACATTGAAAGCAAAAGCTATATTTTCAAATCCAAATTTGAAACAAATTCAATGCAATTTGGCATGCACTGCAGCATGCAGAGACATTCCTATGCATTAAATACTATCTGGAATTAAAAATTTCAAAACAGAAGAAGGATATCTTAAAACCCCAATATAAAAATACCTTATGAGGATTAAAAATAGATTTGACTACAGCAAACCCTAGGGTATCTTGTCAATATACTTAATAAAGGGCCATACACAAAGTCCCTCAGATAAGTAGCAGAGTGATATACCAAAATAGACAAGAGATACTGTGATCCCCAAATCAATGACAACCAGGGAAAAGAAACTTTATCTTTCTTTTCTTTTAATTGCACAGGTCTCCCTGCTTTCTCCCTTACTCTGGTACTTCAGCAAGGCATGTTCTCAACACAGCAGCCAGAGTGATCTTTTAAAATTACCAGTCAGATTACAACATTCTCCTCTCCTCCAGACCCTTTCAATGGCTCCCTTCTCACCTAGAGAAAGAACTTTCTGTTTCTGGCCTTGAGGGTCACTCCCATTCTTTTACCACATCTTCAACCAAGCATCTCCTCACTCATTTTAGTCCAACTAACATCCTTGATGTTCTTGGAATATCCCAGACACGCATCTGCTTCATAGTTTTCCCATTTGCAAGTTCCCTTTGCTGCAATGTCCTTCTACCCCTTGACTGCAGGACTTGCCCCTTCATTCCCTCCGGATCCTTCTCCAAGGCCTTTCTGATCACCCCAAACAAATTAGTAACCTCTCATTTCCCTTATCTCATTTTCCTCCTTCTGCATCACACTCATTACCATATGACAATCTGTGTTTTTCCTGTTTACTGCTCAAGTCTCTTTCCAAGAAATAAGTTGTACAAGGTTAAGAATTCTGTTATTTTGTTGTTGTTTCATATTTTACAGGTCTTAGTGGATACTGTGGTGCAATGTCCACATTTTTCCCTCTTCAGCTACTTGGAGTATTTCACTCAGCTCACAGTTGAGTCCCTCTCCAGGTCCAGTCTGCAGTTGAAGAGAGCTGCCTGGCCCAAGGTATGCTCCCTTTTGGGAGCTGCCCACATCAATGGTGATTAATGGTGGGGTATAAAAGCTCAGCCCTGCTTTTCCAATTGAGGACAACTCATAGGGGCCATCCCATCTTGAGAACTCATATGGGCCACGCTGTGTAGCTTTTTTTTTTTTTTTTTTTTTTTTTTTAACTGCACTAATTCAAATTCACCCTCTTCTCAATCTGTCTTCCTTTCTGCAGATGCTGATCCTGAGAGCAAAATTCATAAGTTTCATGTGCACAAATCTCAACTTTAGAGTTCTTTCCTGCACACCATGCCAGGATCACAAATAAAAAAATGAAAAACAGAGATTCTAAGTATCCTGCCCAGGATCAGCAGCTACAGTAAGTACTGGCCAGTAGCCTGGCTAGTAAGTGGTGAGCCAGGATCAAATCCAGAGTCTAGAGCTCTAGAATATGTGTGTTGACCCACTACCTCCTACTGCTACTTACATAACTATCCTATTTTTTTTTTTAGTAATGATTTAACGTATCTCAAATACATTAGAGTGAATACTTACAGAAGATCAGGAATGGGAATAGGGTTGGATAAACAAAGGAGAAAAGTAATAGAATAGTTGGCAATCATTAAGTCCCATGGACTGAGGTGTGTGATTAACTTAGATAGCAGAAAAAAGTATAAACACATGGGGTTTGAGAATTACATTGAGTAGAACGGATGATTTCAGAATCAAAAGTGAAAGTGGGAAGGGGATGAGGAGATATAATAATAGAATGTCATCGGACTGCTGGTAGAATTGATGATTTATATAAACCAAAGAAGATGAGGTCTGGTACAGTTGTTGCAAAGAAGTACAAGAGGTAGGGCAATCTTGCAGTCTAGTTTCCTTCCTTCTTGAAGTTCAAGGACTGGCTTAGTTAGTCCTTATTTACTGCACAAAGTGCTCATCCTTTCTGATCTTCATCTACACATCCAAAGGCTGTTGTGGTTTAAAAGGGTGGGATAAACACAGGATAGCTAATGGGTTCAAAAATACAGTTAAATAAAAGGAATAAGATCTAGTGTTTGGTGGCACAACAAGATGACTATAGTTAACAATGACTTATTGTATATTTCAAAACAACTAAAAGAACAGAGTAGGAATGTTCCTAACACAAAGAAATAATAAATGCGTAAGGTGATGGATACCCCAATTACCCTGATCTTATCATGTCACACTGCATGCTTGTATCTAAATATTATATGTGCTTATAAATACATACAACTATTACATGTTCATAAAAATTAAAAATTAAATGCTATAATAGTGCTTTCTATAAACTATAGAGCATTTTATAAATAATTATACATGAACATAGGGATTCCTACAGATTTACTTAGTTCATATTTTGACATCAAGCAGAATTGTAATAAAATCTTCCCATCAATTTTAAAAGAATCTCTTTCTAAAAACCTTAATCTCCTAAGAAAAATTTTGCGATGCTTAGAGCCCTCACAAACATTTTTTTCTTGTCAGTATACAGAATCCCCTACATTGTGACTCCCTCCTATTTCTTCTTTATTGGTTTGCTATAGAGGCAATATGCCTGCTACTGTAGTTTTAAGAATAATTATGTACTGTTTTGAAATTTTAAACATTATTCCTTATTTCTTACCTATCTTGTGTAACTGCATTTCCTCTGGATGCATTTCTCTTCCATTAAGTGTATTAGCACAGTGATTTCACTTCCTTTCAGGAGGCAGAGCTAGCTGTATCTTCTAAATACTAGAAACTGTACTGGATTCTTACAGTTATTACTATCCCAGTATCAATACTTTAAGCCATGGACTTAAAATCACTAATTAAAAGATTCAACATTCTAATTAAACCCTTCAGGGAAATTATACTCTTAGAGTATATGGGAATAAAGAGTAAAGGTAACATAAATTCTTTTAATTTCACTTTGAACTTTTTGAATTTTCTTTTAATTTCATTTTGAAGTTTTAAAGAGTAAAGGTAACATAAATTCTTTTAATTTCATTTTGAATTTTTTGGAGTTCAAAGTTATTTGCATTACTTTATTTTAATCATCTTTCCTATAGAGGTGTATTACCGTTTCACTGATAAAATAAATGAATCTCCCAGGAAACTGAGAGTAAAAATCGAACAGGCATTCTTCAAGTCAGTTAAAAATCTAGAATGCAAATCTCCTGATTCATAATCCAAAGTCATTTCTATCATACTACACATAATGATTAACTTTCTTTTCCTATATATAGTTTTTAAAAACCCATATGGATGATTCAGACAAAAGTTTGTAGCATCTATTTCACATTCTTAAGCAATGTGCAGAAATTCAGAGAACTATTACTGCTCACTGGAAGAAAAAAAGTTATTTTTATTTTTAAAAGAGTATTCATGTGTGAAAACAAGCTATAGCCATACTGATAACAAAGGTCCCTTTCTCCTCCCTTTTCATTTTCCATCACTCACACTTTATTTTCCTCCTTCTGTTTGCTTTTTATATTTTTCCAATTTTGTTATCCATTACATGGTCCTCATTCATTCTATCTCGATTTCATTACTCCACTGCAATACAGTTTTTCTTTTGGGTAAAGAGAAAGCAAGATGGATTTCAACCTAAGAAGAACTGAGATGCGATTTCAATTGAAGTTCAGATGCCTATAAGCTCATCTCCAGCAGAACAGTAGCTCTCAGGTGTGGCAGAGCAAAAAGAGAATAGTTTTTGCTTTCTTCCCATTTATATTTCCCGGGAAGAATCTCAGACGTGTCATGCTTGGTAGCATTTCTTTATTAAATTAGTATTTCGGCAGAAGTTGCTTACAATTGACACCTGTCAGACTTTGGCTGTAATGTGAGCCCAAGCGCGGGGGGCTGGCGTGGGGAGGAACAAAACATACAACCATGATGAGATATATTGTGTTTGCTGGAATTTGACCATGACAGTGTAGAAATGGAAAGGGTATGCTGGTTAGAGAGGGAATTAGTACAGCAACGTGGAAGGGAAAATTAGCCTTTTACAAGCATGTTTTATGGAATAAATATTCAATTCCTTGCCATTTACAATATATTTTACATTTTATTTCTGCAGGGGAATATTTTTCTTTTCATAATTAGAATCATAATTTTTTCCACTGTGTGCTCTGAAGAGAATTTACATGTAATCTCCTTGAGTGTAAAGAACTGTGCCATATCCATCTTCACAGCCCCAGAAATCTTGCAACAATATCTAGGTTATAGTATTAGCCTCATTCAAGTCAACCAAATTGCTAAATATTATAAAATCCACATTAGAAAGACAAGGATTTTTTAAAAATTATCTCCAAGTTTCAAAGTTCTTAAAATATTTTTGCCAGTTTTTAGCAGTTCACATAATCAGAAATAGCAGCCCAAGATCTACAATGTGTTGCCATGTAAACCTTTCTTGTTCTATCCAATATGTATATGAAGCAAATGTCTTAATTATGGACATATTTGGTAATGTTATATGAAAATAATTTGTATTGGAATTTTTTTCATTAAATAAAAACCATATGTCAACTGATTTTCTACACCAAAGTTATCATAACAACAATTATCTGGATAATTCATAGAAAAGCAAGGCTTTTTTATACAAACAATAGACATAAGTTTAATTTGACTTGTTGTTGTACATATCCCACAATAACCTATTAAAGAATTATCTTAAAATAGTTTATAAATATATACATTGTATAAATAAGTCCTGTGCTTCCTTTTATCTCATGAAATAAAAATATACTTATTGTGTCTATGCTGTGTATCTTAGATACATTTTATTTCTATAAACATTATCACACAACTTCCTTTAAGATGATATTAAAATTTAACTGTGGATTCTGCCACATGTACAGCAGGATAATACATTTATAATTATTTTGATAGTTAAAATATGGTTTTAATTTCACCAGACTTATTTATCTTTCAGAATCTAACAAAGATCTAAGCAACACAAAAATACTTAAAAAAAAAAAAGAGTAATGGAAAATATTCATAGCATTGTCTTTATAATATGACTGAAAGATTTATAGAGAAAAGCAGGGGTTAAAAATTATTCTTTAATCACCCACACACCTCTGAATTTTGAGAGGAGGCACCTCTAATACTTTTTCTTCCTGCAGTATTTGTTGCTTAAGGAAGTCTGTGGGTGGATAAGAAGTTATTATCCCTCCTACACACACCCGTTTTCTTATTTACAACATTAAACTTCCATATATAAGTACTTGAAACACCAATCATTTTCTTTCTATCACTTTCTCAAATTCTTTGGAATTTGGACCACATATTACCTCCCAATAGCACACTTCACAGTTATAGTTTATCTTTAATTTTTTTATCAAGTGTGAATCTATCCAAAAAATTTATTTGATGTAGATGCCTTTCAAAACAAACATTTTTGTTCAAAAACAGAGTTCCACAAATGGCGGGTCCTATGTTCAAAACCAACAATACAAAATTATCTTTTGTATTAATGAGTTTTCTTGAACACCAAAAGAAGAGGATACAGTCACCGAAATGGGACAGCCAAACATTAAGATTTGTATGAAGTATTTGTATCTTATTACTCTACAAATCACCTTTAGGAGAGAATGCATCTTTGTGGATCATATTGGAAACAGAGTAAACATGTTTTATCTCAATACAGTTAACTGTTTGAATTGTTTCAGTTGAGCAAATAGGTCAATAGTTAAAGATTTTAGAACTCCCTATAAAATGTGCAATAACAAGTTAAAATAACTTTTATAAAACCTCTATGTCCCTTTCATGTTGTAGTAAAAAGTTCTCTCAAATGCAGTAAATGACAGGTATACCCTTGTGTAAATGGGTTAAGCTTAAATTATTTTGAGAATAATCAGGTCTAATATTCATTACTAATGTAATATTCATTCATGTTAAAATATAGGACAATCTTTCAAAAGTAATAGTTGATATATTTTTACATGATTTTAGATTTGTGGGTTTAATGATATCATTTATGATAGTCACACATGATAAATGTTTTGCAAGTAAATTTCTTCACTTCACCCTTTTGTTCAATGTACTCCACTTTGGAATTATATTAACTTTTGTTAAAATAAGAGATTAGAAAATAACTATTAACCATCCAAAGTGCTTGCCAAGTAAACCCATTATTAATTAAATACACATTACTGAGAATACGTTATATAGAGATTAGTTATAACAATCACTAGTTACAATTGTTGGATTAGCCAAACAATCACAAGTTATTCAATCACTTTTGTTTTATTCAAAAATAAAGAAAGCTGATTCTGGCCTCTCAATACCTTGGTAATACGAACTCTACAAAAATACAGGGGAAAGTCTATCATCTATATAAGAGAGATAGTAAGTCACACATATCTTATGATTACAACCCAATGGATATATGAACTGAATTTGTGCATGTCATTCTAAACTAGGTTTTTAGGTTTTAGTTACTAAGCGTTTTTGGCATCCCTTAATAAAGAATTTAAAGAAAATTAAAACTAATAGTCTTACAGAGCAAAGTAACATGTAGACTAGCAAAACAAGTAGTTCTGTTAAGAAAAATCTGACCAGTCTCTAATTTTAAACATTGTATGCAATTAGGAGCAAATACTCATCACCACGATTTTCATAACTGACGTTATTTTAAACAATAAGCTCAGAATTAAATGTGTTAATATGCTTTTTTTTCTAAAGCAAACATTGGAAGTTGTTTTTGTTTTCTCCAAGTTACTATAAAGCACCTATAATTGAAAGGAAGAGTGATTAAAAACAGAAAAAGACAAAGAAAACTTAAAAAGTGGTTTCTAAGTGATGTTTCACTCATATAGTATAAAATAAGTTATGCATGTCATATTCATGAGATTAACATTATTTCCTGAAAAAAATGTCTGATTCAGATCACAAGACAACATAATGAGCCAAAGATTTTAATATAAAATGCAACAAGGAAGAGTGAGTTTGACTTCACTTTCACTTGCATATGCTAATAACAATGAATGAAAACTAGAAACTAGCATGTGAAACAAAACTCACATCTTATTGTTAGAAAAATAAAGATATGATGTATAGTATGATAGGATAGTCAAGCAGAAAAACGTATATGATGATGCTTTAACAGAAAGAGAAATGAAGACATTCTTGTTTTTTTTTTTTTTTTTTTTTTTTGGTCTTTAAAGATGCTAGAAAATTAACAAGACTGGTGGGTAAACAGTGGAACAGTTCAGTCTCAGCACAATATTTGCAAAATTAGGTAGTCTACATATAAAACTAAACAGCTAGAAAATATACACAATTTTGCATAGAAACTATTTCCTTACAAAAGAAACATTTTAAAAAATTGATTTCTTATTAATAATATTCCCATGGTAAAACATCTACTAAAGGAACTGCCTTTTTTCTCTGTCTTTTTTTTTTTCTTCAAGATGTAATATGTTCTTCTAAGGTCTTATTTTCAAAACCTCTAGGGAAACTTTCTTGGGAATACTATATTAATCAGCTAAGAAAAACTTTATTAGAAGTAGAGAAAGACTGTCCAGACATCAAAGGACTGTCCAACATCATGTGACATTGAAACATATTCTATGCTTGAGTCTTGACTGCTGTTCACTTTTAGTCTTTATGAAAAAAATTGTGCTCCAATATGCTGCTCTAATTATGTTCTGTGGGTATTGCTTATTTGGACTAGTTAAGCCTTTCATTACATAAGGAAACTTGATAAATCTTTCAAGTGTTTCCTGAACTAGATAAAGGGTGCATAAAATATCTGCCACCCTGGACCCAAGGCCTTCTTCTACTTATCGTTTATCAAATTCTGTATTTAAAAACTGAAATCAACTTGGAATAGCACATTTAATTATTTTACACAACTGAAGCAAGGTCCTGAGAGAATGTTTTTTATTTGTTTTGTTTT
The DNA here is from genome assembly GCF_007565055.1 of Rhinopithecus roxellana. Taxonomy (NCBI): domain Eukaryota; kingdom Metazoa; phylum Chordata; class Mammalia; order Primates; family Cercopithecidae; genus Rhinopithecus; species Rhinopithecus roxellana. The sequence continues at coordinate 41,914,354 of NC_044562.1, read as the reverse complement.
TCTTAATCTTGAAATTATACATAGGTTGTGTTTTGTTTTGCTTTGTGTGTATAAAAGTCTAATTTTGTTTGAATTTCATTGGGAAAAGTATTTGGGACATTTACAATTTAGTTTCAATCTATAGGTAAAATCTTCATTTGGTAGTAAGTACATTAGATCAAACTTTTAAAGTTTCTCTCTCTCTCTTTCTTATATACTTTCCTAAACAAAACTAAATAATGGAAACATATATCATACTTTAGTAAAAATAACTATAGATTTAATCAAGGAAGCAAAGGTAATATTATACTTTCATTGGCCTTAATTTTATCTTTTTTACTTTTATGAACTAAAGTTCCTTCAGTTTCAAATTATAAATCTGATAATTAAAACCTTGTCTATATGGTAGGTTATGTATGTCTTATTAGCACCCAGTAATTGAGAGCAGTGTCTCATATTTAAAAATCCAATATTTAAATGATTTCCTCATGAATTCTTTCTTCCCTGCCAAATATGCTTGCATGCTTCTCTTCAGAAGTTTTTACATTATGCCTATCCATATCAAAAACAACTTACAAACAAACAAACAAATGAACAAAGAAGATTAACTGGAGATAGAGTATGATTCATAAGTATGCCAAATAATTTGCATGGCATATACATGTACTTTTTATGGAGACAATTTTTTATGTTTTCATCTTTCCTAAAATAAAAAATATGAATTTGCCTTAAATGTCTGAAATGGAATATACATAAGTAAATATACATAATAATATCCACCAGTAAATCTTCAAATATGTAAAAAGGCAACTCCTACCTCCATCTCCAGATCCTGATCCTGCATCTGTGGGAGGAAAAATTATATTTGCTAGTAAAACATATTCAAAAATACTTATGACTTTTTAAGCTCAAGTTTACTTTCTTAGTTTAATACTGCAGTAATATTGTTTGAGAAAAATACTAATATTTAATCCAAAAATATACATTCACATCAATTTAATTTAATATCTATTAATGTAACTTCTAAAATAAATTATCCATCATTTTTATTCCAAAGCTTTATGAAAACATTATTGCCCAGTTTGGAAAATTTCCTAATCTTGGCTATGAAAAATTCCTAATCTTGACAGGCTGGATTTGGTGCCCTTAGCAAAATAAAGTATTAAAAATGAGATGCTTGTAACAATCAGTAAGTTTCAGAAATTAAATAGTCTAATGTCTGTGGCAAAGAAACCCATATTTAAGGCTTATATTCTTGCAAATTGCATATGAACAAAGAGAAAAGCAGTTTAAAAAGAAATATATTTTATATGGGTGTTGATATGTTTTACGAATACCACAACTGTGGATGATTCCATCTGTGACAAATCATCCTTTGTTTTTGATATCAGTAGAAGAGAGCTTGATTTTTGCCTTTGTGCTTGAAGTCCGATATTCAGTAAATGATTCTTGCAGAAAAAAATCATACCTCTTCTTCTGGATTTTTCTTTCACCATTTCTTCTCTCTCCTTCCTCCCATTAATTACAATTGGTCAACGTTGTCTATTTCTGGGAAAGTAGTTCCCAGAAACATGCAAAATTTCAAGTTGAAATCAAACTACTGAGGTTCCATCTGCTTCTACTTCTTAAGTATAGACATCATCTTCCTTCTGCTTTTCCATTGTTGTTCGTCCACAATACATTTGGTTATGTATTTTAATGTTAATACAGGGAAATAAGATTAATATTGATATCTCTGCCTGATGTGCCCTCATCCCACAGTGAAATCTCACCCAGGGTTCAAGACTTATACCAAATGCCACTCTTAAGAATTTATGGTTTTAGTCCAATTAAAATAAAACATGACTTTTACTTGTTTGCTTCCATGATACTTTATTGGGAAGCACCACATAGAAAGAGGCATGTTATATGAAAATCCACAGAAGGCTGACATATATTGAAGAAGGAAGGCCTTCCCAGCAGCCCTCCTTTTTATCATGTATTGGCATTAGCAGTACCATGAAGGAGCAGTAGTTTGAATTGTCAGTCTTGTTGGAGACCCACATTAACTAAATTTATACGGTCTAGCACTACTTGACTATTAGAATGTCAAGTAATCAATTAACTATTAATGTGACAAGACATACGTCTTTGGGGCAGCATATCTTTTCCTTAAAGGCAAGTAAATTGGTAAAATAATTTATGATAAAATTTATTCTTAGTAAATGTAAAATCAAACAAGGATTTTAATCATAAGAATTGACTGTTTAATGATAATAGATCAAGAAAGACTGATGAATTCATGCTGATATTAGAATATTCCTACCAACTAAACTGACTGTTATAAGTCACGACATCATCTCTTTTGGACAGAACAGTGCTTGAGTGCTTAATGTTTGTCAAGTTTCCTTTTTGTATACTTTCACAGACAAAAACTTTAATTGATTGTATTTGCATTAATTTGAAAGCTTAATTCAGTATTATACTCATTCGGGGCTAAACAACAGGTTGTGGTATTATAGTGATAACACATTCTAAATATATTTTAGTTAAATGTATATATTTTATTTTAAATTTTCCCCTATAAACTTCTTTCAGTCAAGGAAAATGTGTTGTTCATCTCTCTACACTTATATGAACATAAGGAGAAATGCATAAAGGCTTAGGAGTTCCAAGCTCCAAACCTTACTCATTGCATGATAGAGAAATGTTATTCAACCTTGCTAAGCATATTCCTCCTCTATTCAATGGGCATAGTAATATCTATCTGATTGGGCTATTTTGAGGCTTACTGCACAGTGGCATATTTTAAATGCTTAAGTATTGTCTGGAACATAATAATTAAAATGTAGAGTAAACACCTTGCCTATTCATCTATGGGTATTCTAATAAATATATATGATTGGGGAAAATCAGAAAAAAATGCCGATAGTATTTTATCTTGTATTTCCCACATGCATTTCTAAAACTTCAAGGGGCATGGTTCTTAAGACAATATTTGATTTGACACAAATGAAACAGCCAGGGAAGAAAAGAAGGAATAGATTAGAAAAATGATCACTTAAGCCGGTGGCATCATTATGAAATCATTATGGGAAGCTTTAATATTTTCTCTATTATATGATGAGTCATCTTGGCCAACTGATGATAAGTAGCCTACTAAAGTCTTATTAGTGAGACAGAAACACCTAAGAAAATAAGTCATGCTGTTAGACCTAAATCTGAGCTCCTAGTTAATGCATTTCTTACAAGACAAAAAGTTAAATTGACAGTAAGACCATTGAGCAGATTTCCCAATAAGAATCTATTCTCTGGACAAAAAAATAAAGTTCAATGAAATATAATAAATATAAAGTTATATCTTCTACTGCCTATTATTCCTAGAGCTTACAACTTGCCACTTTCATTCAGTGTCAAACAGCATTAAAAAATAAATGGGAAATATACAAAGAAAAGAATGAGAATCCCTTTTAGATCAAAAGTCAGAACCCCAATTTATTTACAGTCAGATCTGGTTAATGAAAATTACTTTGTTCTCTCCGCCATTATTCAGATCAAAAACCTTTTAGATTTACAAGTCCATGGAAGATGCATTCAGCAAGACTGGCTTACTAATTAAATCTTGTAGAAATCTAAGTATGTGAATGAGCTAAAGATGGATTACTCGATTGTGATTAAATTTTCTACTTGGCTAAGTATTTATTTTCATAGTATAACCAGCACATCAGGGACTAGAATGGAAAGACTTGAATGAATCAGGAGAATGTGATTATATGCGCTGACAAGAACTTGGAGGTAGGCAAGTAAGAACGAAAGATTTTGCTACATCGGCCATAACCGTAACTTCTGCTCTGTTTATTACAATAATTGCCTGCCAATTCTCATGTGATTATTGTTAGATAAGAACAGATATTCTCGATGATCTTGAAAAAGCAAATCCTTTCCTCAATACTCTATGGTATTTGCCTTCATCCTTCCTGGTTCCTGGGATTCTACTTTTTTTCTATTCAGTTTGTCCTAAAGGATTATTTCTCATTTCTTTGGTATAGCTGATTGGTTCCTCATAATTAGTTTGCTCCTTGTCTTACTTTCTATATCCCTCATTCTTAGCGTGAGAGCAGCATGCTGGTCATCCTTCTTTCCTACTGGAGAAGCCTGCCCATTGACTCTCACATACTGCTGTACCTTTTATTCATGACTTGTCACTCACAGACCAAGCAGCAATGACCTGCTTGCTTTAGCAAATAAGCAAATGCAGTACCAGCTCCGCTTGCCTCCTGACCATCCTTTCATGAAGAACATTCACATCTAAGCAAATAATCCCTTAGGAGAAAAGACTGCTAGAAACCAAAACCAAAACAAAGTATCTTTGGCCATGAGATATGATACTATTCTCTTTCTTCTGCTAATTCTCAGAAACTTGGGTAGTCACCAATATAACTTTACTAACGATCAATATGCTTAAGACAATCTTTTAAAGAATACGAGGCTTTTCTCTTTGCTCATTTTCCACCCTGTCCCAGTCACTTAGCACATAACTTTTAACATCATACTCTAGATTAGAAATACCTGTTATCTAAGAGGGACTTTTGAACAAAATAGACTTTTCATGACGCTATTCTCTGCTCCTATTTTTGAAGAAAGTTTATGTTTGATGTCATTGTTATTATTCCTGAGTATGCTTATATCATCTAAATTCTCAGGAATTATGACTTCCCAGAAAGATGCTTATTTGCCATTAAGAACAACTACCAACAGGCCCCAGTGTGTGTTGTTCCCTTCCCTGTGTCCGTGTGTTCTCATAGTTCAATTCCCACTTATGAGTGAGAACATATGGTATGGGTTTTCTGTTCCTGTGTTAGTTTGCTGAGGATGGTGGCTTCCAGTTTCATCCATGTCCTGGCAAAGGACGTGAACTCATTCTTTTTTGGGGCTGCATAATATCCTATGGTGTATATGTACCACATTTTCTTCATCTAGTCTGTCATTGATAGGCATTTGGGTTGGTTCCATGTCTTTGCTATTGTAGGAAGAGCATGAGGACAAATGCCTAATGCATGTGGGGCTTAAAACCTAGATGATGGGTTGATGGGTGCCACAAACCATCATGGCACATGTAAACCTATGTAACAAACCTGCACATTCTGCACATGTATCCTAGAACTTAAAATAAAATAAAAAATGGAAAAAAAAAGAAAAAAAAAAGAATAAAAAGAACAACTACCATGACACCTTAAAGTCTCTATAATATATGTGACTTTGATATCAAGCTTAACTTGAAAACTCAGCCCCATTTTAAAGCACTCCTTATTTTCAAGCATAAGCTCTAACAACTACTATAGATAGAAGGAAAACTTGAAAAGTTATAGAGCGTATGAAGTCTCTCTTTCTTCTTACTTCCTTTATAGCACTGTTGGCAAACTTGACTGAAAAATTTTGTAGAATTCCAGGTCGAGTCAGAAATGACACATGTCATTAGAAATTATGTCTACTACAAACACATTTGTCAATATAATCAACTAAATAATAAGACCATTTTGTAGAGCTAAGATTAGACGTCAACTTCAGAGCCCAAATCTGCAAAATTGCCTTCCAGCAGATGTTATTGTTCAAAACAAACAAACACACAAATAAATAATACACCTTTATCCATACATAGTCAGGTTTCTCCATATTTGGCATGTTGGCAGTCAATCTAGATTTCTAATTATATGTGACTTTTATTCAAACTGCCTGTATTTCATTTAATAACATATGTCCTTATATCTACCACTGTCCTTATGATAGATGCCCTCTTTCTTCCAAAAGTGACTTGAAATGTAAAAATGACAAAGAATAAGAATAATAAATGCTTTGAACAAAACAATACAGGCTTGTCTGGTCAATATATAATCTGAATTATTTATTGGGAGATGACATGACAAGAAATGAAAGACATGGTTTTTGGATTTGGAATCCAGGCAGAAGGTTGCAAAGAAGATCACACACATACCTGTGGCACATGATCCTTCTGACACCACAAGTATCTCACTCTGCTGTTTGCATGCAGCCTGTCGCAGGTAACACTCATTCTGGTAGCTCTCCCCATTGGAGCCACACACAGGCACATAGTCATTGTTGCACTGGGAAATACACAGATGTAAGCCTATAGTTAGTACTGGAGACTGCATCCCTCTGACATGATGAACAGAAGTAATAATTTGCAAAAGAAACCACTTGTCTTCATTTTCAATGATTCTACTTGTGTCCAATAAGTCTTTATAAGGGCATCACTGAAAGATTCACAAAGCCAATTTCAAGTTAGCCAACAAGTCATTTGACTTAGATAGGGCAAAAATAAGCATCTAAATTGATCAGGCAATTCCAACAAAATGACTGCACAAGTAGCACAACAAAGATATAGCAACAAACATATTAATACTACTTAATATTATTTTTAGTATGTGGCCCATATGACTTGATGGAAAAAATTAAAATAGTTTAATTTCAAGCTATTCAAAAACAGGTAATGTCTATCTGTGTTAGGAGTGAAAGTATATGGCCAAAAAGCCAAAGAAATCAATTAACTCTTAGTTGTTTTTTTAATTGAATTTAATTGAATTTTTATTGAATTCTAGTCTTTGTAAATTTCCAAATATTCAGATAAGACACTGATTTACTTATTTATTTTTATACCTCTTTAGACTATTGTATATTGATATGGATATGGTCTAGAGAGAAACAAAATTATGGAACACAGAGAAAAATTTCAACAACTACTGAACTATAAGTAAACTTTACTGACTATTCCAAAGTATGTATATTAATAGATATTCCATAAAGAGAAAAGTTCATTTTTAAAAGAACCTCATTATTTAAAAAGTACATATATTACAGTGAAAATTAAGGCAACCTACAGAGTATAGTCATCATAATATAAACATACTCTAAGGCATTAATGATACGTGGCTTTGTCCTATGCCTGTTAATTACACCAGGGATGTGATTATCTCATGATTACTACTACTGATGTGCTTCATTTTTTAATTATAAACAATATAATGATCAAGATTATTATCTGTGTATGCTCACCTATGCCAGAAACTAAGAAAGGAAAATCATACTTATAGATGCATGTAAAAACTCTTCTCTATGTTTTACTTTTATCTAATATATTTGAATCTTTGATGTTCTGTGAGTTCAGAATACATACAAAATAAACCAATAATACAGTGAGATGGGTAGGAAAGTTTAAATATATATGATATAAACCTAAAACCCTATCACAAATAAACTTCAACTCAAGAATTTATGCAAAAGAAAACACCTCTCAACATGTTGATAATCCGATTTATTAAAACCTGAAATTTATTATTTTACTCTACTTCCTTACAATACCTAAACTTTCTTATTCTTAACCAACTATTTAACTCTTGCTCTTTGTCTTTATATAATAATAGCTTAAGTGTCACAACAAATTTAAATGTCAATGTTCTTTGAAATGAAAGCCTAATTTTATGAGTTTTTTTTATATATATTATTAACAACTTAAATATAATGTTTTGGTAATTGTGATCAACTTTTCTCCAAACAGTAAACCCAAATGGGATGACAGTCATATTAAGATGACCATAATTACTAACAGGATGCTTTAGCACATATTTTAAAAATATTCTTTATCTTAATTTCTACAATATATAATCTAGACATTCTGCAAGTCCTCTATATAGTAATTCTTTTCCACAATTACATTATTGTCTCCCAGACTCAGTCTATGTATGTGATTATATTTTAAAAACTGATTTGATGGCTCACACCTGTAATCCCAGCACTTTGGGAGGCCAAGGCAGGCGGATCATGAGGTCAGGAGATCGAGACCATCCTGGCTCACACAGTGAAACCCCGTCTCTACTAAAAATACAAAAAATTAGCCAGGTGTTGTGGCGGGTGCCTGTAGTCCCAGCTACCTCAGGAGGTTGAGGCAGGAGAATGGCGTGAACCTGGGAGGTGGAGCTTGCAGTAAGCCGAGATTGAGCTACTGCACTCCAGCCTGGGCGACAGAGCAAGATTCTGTTTAAAAAAAAAAAAAAAAAAAAAAACTGATTTGATTAGAGTTTTTCACTAATCTTTTGCTAATGTTTAACTCAATCAGCAACTGACTTCTGATTAGATGATACCTGTGTAAGCACTGTTTTCCAAGAGCTTTCCAAAACTTTGTTTTAATTTACATCTGAAAACTGACTCACCACAGGTCTGAGCATCTGCACTACCATTCAAGAAAGAAGGCAAGTGCAAAATGCCTGTGAAGATTTGAATTTTCCAAAGAGCAGTACTGAAAAAACAAATAAATGTGGCTTGTGTTCATGCCAGAACTGTGGCCAGCAAGGAAAGTGCAGGGATAGGTGCTTGATAAATGTGCTATGATCAGAATCGGAGACAGGAGAATGTAGGTAGGATTATGTTGATCTATGAACACTACAATGGTGTCTGAGCACATGGAGGAGAGACCAGAAAGAAGGAAACAGCTGGTGACATTATGATCGCTAGACTTGCTGATCCTTTCAGTAGACAGAAGAGAGTCATAATATGTCTATGACTAGCTGGACTAACATCTAATGCTTGAGGCCTGGCATTCTTGCCCCAGACTACTTTTCAATCTCCATCTCCATCCCTCCTTATAATACTTTGTGTGTAGATTATTTGGGTCCTTGTTTTCTTCTCTCCAATCCTTAAATTTTATTTATTTGTCCTTCTCAGATTACTCAAATATAGAGTCAGTGGACTGGGAGTGGGGAGTGGAAAGTATTTATTATCTCTCCTAACTGCTAGTACACAAACCTGATATGCATCTTAAAATATCGAATAAACTGATAAAGTGCTCATATGCCGCTTCTGAGGGATGCAGTAAGCCAAATTCGAACAGTTCTAAAAACAGAGCTGCCAAGTTCCACGCACAAGCCAAAAGGGAGATTTCTACAGAGCTGAAAAGAGCTTAACTGTAGATTACTGGCATGATGTTTTTGGCCCTTAGTATCAAGACTTGCACTCATTAATACGAAGAACACAAGGAGGACGTACACCCTAAATCATGAAAGCTCATGAGTGGGAGTCTAGTCCTAGGTCCTCCTATTTCTTTCACTGCCTTGGTGTAGGACATTTTGAATGTTAATCAACAATGAAATATTTAACAGGTTTATAGCCTAGTTTTCCCACTTGAAATGCTTACCTGGAACACTTGGGAAATTAACAAAGTCATGTTTTTAAAACAAGAAACATCTTGTAATACTTATACAAAGAAATGTAAATTATTTGCTTTGTATGATATGTATTTTAACTAGTAGAGTTATCATCTAACTCTAACATCAAACCACGGCATTTCTAGAACTAGAAAAACAAGAGGAAACAGGCTAACCCTAAGCATGAAATACGCTAACTACTGCATTAAAATATGCCAAATTATTGGAAATAGTTTTTAGTAGTATTCATGATACTGCTCAGTTTCAGATGAAGGGACAGATTCAGATGTTAAGTGACTTGCTAAAGGCCATACAGTTGCCTGGTAAGAGGAAAAACAAGACTCAAGTTCAGATGGTTAGGTCTATAAATGCATGTGTTGTACAAACTTCCTCTCAGGGGAAAAAGTGATTCTATTTTTCCATGTTTTAAAATCTTATGTTATTTTCCAAACAAGTATTTTTCAATAGAAGAATTTTGTTCCAAAATGGGCTAACCCCCATGCTAGTGGAGTCAATAACTTGACACACTAGAATGCAAGAAATTAATTTTTGCTACAAATTAATAAAAATTATGTGAGAAGTTTTTCATAGGATTTATTGCTTATTTGATTAATATAGGTTTTTTGAGCTGAGATTTCAGCATCTAGAAGCTTATGTATGACTTATGTTTTACATATTGCCAGTCCCTTCCACAGAGTCTGGCATGTAGAAGGTGCTCAACAGATGTTAAGTCAATTCTGTTATATTCCCAGTTGTCAAAGGCTTAAGAAGAATGGCTTGGGATATGGTATATTTTTCTTCCAAAAAGGAAAAAAGATTTAAAAAAATCTGCATATGTTTCAATCCTTTGGCCATTCCATAGGTAATTTTTACTTTTCTGTGATTTATATTTCCTTAAATGTAAAAAAATTATGATTTTAAGAGTGGACAGGCCTGTGACTATGGTGGAAATGACTCTGTATGCCTTCCCAGGTTAGGTCACTAAAGGATATAGCTTCTACCTGGTTTTTTCTTTCTCTCTGGATGCTTGACTTTGAAACTCAGCCACCATGCTATGAGGAAGACAAAACTTGCCCATGCAAAGAGATCAACATGGAGAAGAAGAAGGTCTTCAGCTGACAGTCTGACATATGAGTGAGAACCCTCAGATCAGTATAGCACCAAGCCTTTGAATTCCCTCCCCTTACCATCAGCTAATGCCAAGGAGAGTAGAGGTGAGCTGTTTTGATTAAGCCCTGCCAAAATGGCAGATTCATGAACAAAATAAATATTCATTGTCTTAAGCCACTAAGTGCTGGGCAGTCTGTTACACAGCCTTAGTGATAAGAAAATTTTAGATCTAAAGCATGACTTATTAAAAAAATATTTAGTATTTGAATTAGGTAATACCTGAAAAACATAAAGCTTCATAATATTTTTAAATTATAAAGTGGTTATTGATCATTGCATGACCAGGGCCATCTGTAAATATCTACATGTATCTACATGTATCTCCCTTCCTTTTTTCCTCCTTCTCTGCCTCCCTCCCTTCCTTCCTGCCCACTTTTATTTTTATCTATCTATCTACCTACCTATCTATCTATCTACCTACCTACCTACCTACCTACCTACCTACCTACCTATCTATCTGTCTATCCATATACTGTCTCCAAATTTTCATCCTCACACTTACTGGGCTTAATACCTGGGTGATGAAATAATATGTACAACAAACCCTCATGACACGTGTTTACATATGTAATAAACCTTCACATGTACCCCCAAACCTAAAATAAAAGTTTAAAAAAGGGAGGAGAAAACAATCATCTCACTGAGTTGTGAGAAATAAATGAGATAATATGTTTGAAGGATAGAAATCAATTTATTTAAAATCATCGAAGAGAAGTGAAGACTAATAATGTTTACTTTAGTGTTCCAGTGATAAGGCAAATTGTAAACATTATAGGTATAAAAATATATGCCCATTTCTCTTTGAAATTTATCTCTCAGCTGGAAAGACTATAGACTGCAGGCTGAGTGCGGTGGCTCACGCCTGTAATCCTAGCACTTTGGGAGACCGAGGCAGGTGGATCTCCTGAGCGCAGGAGTTTGAGACCAGCCTGGGTAACATGGTAAAACCGCGTCTCTACTAAAATACAAAAAAATTAGCTGAGAATGGTGCAGTGACCTGTATTTCCAGCTAATTGGGAGGCAGAAGCACAAGAATCGCTGGGAGACCCAGGAGGTGGAGGTTGCAGTGAGCCAAGAGTGCACCACTACTATCCAGCCTGGGCGACACAGCAAGACTCTTGTCTCCAAAAATTCCAAAAAAAAAAAAAAAAAGAGGAATGCTTGCTTGTACCTGAAAAGGCAGCAGAGAAAGAAACAGAAGTTTAGAATAATACATAGGAAAACAGATTTTCAATACCTCTCCCTTTTTATCAGATACTAGGGCTAAAATAACAAACACCAAAAAACTCAAATTCATGTATTAGGAGAAGATGGACTCAAGAGACTCTTAGTTTAAAATATCCTATTTATTATTCTTCATGCAACTTATACTTTTCTTTGATCTTCAATTTAATTCAGCCACTCTATATTCTTGGTATGTGCAAAGTCTACATTTTCCACTAGGGAGATGTTTGTTTTTTCTTGCCAGATTGACAACTATTGCAAAGCACAAACTAATAGCAGTAGTAATACACTAGTACATTTCAAATGCCACAAAGATTACAAAAAGCAAATTTACATTTTAGTTTCTTACTCAAACTTGCATTCGATGCCACTCCCTCATCGATTCCACTTAACAATTATTTAAATTAATGCTAAACATAGCTGACTGACCAATGTATGAAAAACACACATATTTTTGTTGATTAAAGTTTTACCAAAATCTTCCGTAGCACATATAAAATGAAAACAGTTCCTTTAATAAGAAAATTGTTTATATTCATTTTGTAGCTTTACAGTTCTGTTCCTTTAGAGTTCCACCAACCCCCCCTTTTTTTTCTCCTGGTGAAATCTTAGAACCATGGCTTTACATTTCAGGAACGTTTTTCCTGGTTCATTTGATATTTTTTATGAATTCATTTCTTTTGTCTGTCTATGGTTATGAAAATAAGACAAATTTATGGAAATCACAAAGGGAAAGAAGGAAAAATTCACAAAATTATCTGGGCCTTTAATTAATGATTTATCTAACTGCTTTTTTCCCGTTTAGTTAACATTTGGTTAAGTATGAATTGGGGAGTTCTCAGGCTCTCTCTCTCTCATGTAGTTCACTGAAAGTACATAATGACACTGTTTAATGTGGCTGGAGACCTTAGAAGTTGATGTTACATGCATATTCAATATGCATGAATATGTTTCTGACACTATGGTATGGTCTAAAAAACTGTACAGTCAGAGCAGTACTCACCCACCAGGAGGTGGTGCACTTTACAAATATCAGTTGTCATATTATGTTTCTTAGAAAGAAGAAAATAATGTCTAAGAAGGTTTTAGCATTCTAAAAGCCACTTAAACTTCATTTAAAGGTGAATTCTCTTCTCCTTCTTAGTGGGAGGTTGAATTCAATCTAAAATATTTAAATTTCATCAATAGTTCTAAATATTACCTATTAAACCAGATATCTAGGTCTAAATTTGAGTTTAATGTTTTTATTTGTTCTATTTTTTTGTATTCTTACCATCTTAGAAAAGTTTCCCTTATCTCACACGTACTTTTGTTTATGTGCATATTTCCTGGTTGAGTCATACTGTCAGATTTTAAAAGTATTTTTAAAAGCAATTTAAAATGCTCAAGGGCAAATATAGGCTATTGGTACAACATCCATGCTACTTGAAGTTCTACATGATTATATGAACATTTTAAGAGGAAAAGGCTGATAATTTACACGGTGGAAAGCATTTGTTAGCTAATGATTATCCTAATGATATTACAATTTCTATCTTTAAGAGATACTAGTAATCTAGTTTTGATGACGCCAGTAGTGCAACTTCTTTCTCTCTTTGTTACTTAAAATAAATTAACACAAGAAAAAGTACATCTTCCTGATGTTCATAAAATAACTTGTGGATCTAAATGCTCTTTTGGATTCCTAGGGGATTCAGTTCTAATTGAGGGTGGTACCTATGAAAAAGCTGACATATATTAATTAATAAGTTTCATGATTTCCAAATTAGAACAAAGTTTTGAAGTTACACTAATAAGGAGTTAACTTAAAAACCTAGTCAGGTTGCAAGGGTAATAAAGGCCAAGATCATTAAAACAGATAGCAACAAGATAAAAAGATGATAGCCCCCATCAAAAAGAACAAAAGCACAAGTTAAGACTTTTTACCCCCTACTTTGACTATTATCCCCAGTCAGTTCACTTTTAAAATGATGCTAGAAGGGCCAGAGAAACATAATTTTCCTTTGACATCCCAAAAGCACAACCTGAAGCTTTCTACCTTCAGTGGCATTTATAACTTTGGCATATACATTTCTCCAAAAAGTGTATGTCTTCTTGACATCAGTTGGCTCTCTTGCCAGTACTTTTGCTTGGTGCCAGCTTCCCTCTTAGCTTGCATAGCTATAAATTTCCAAGTGATAGGCTGTAAAGGGAGATCCCTGCTTTGCAGTCTCATTAATGAATTAGAAGATGCAAATATAAGACTTCTTACCTTGAACTGACAGACGCAAGTCACAGTGTCTCCAATTCTTAAACATTCCCCATCAAATTTACAGGTGTTGGTGTCACAGAGGAAGAGATCATTTTCTCTGTCATCATAACCTCAAATTTAAAGAGAACACTCCAGTCATTAAAACATGTTACAGATTTTTAACAAAAAACACTATCTTGAAGCTTTAAAATACTTGTCCTAAATTTTAAATCCAACAACTATAGCTGTACTGCAAGGTCACCGTCTACCGATAACCTCAAAATCTAGTTAAGTGATCAATATTCGTTTCCATTTTCCACAATTCTTTTCTAGTCAGTTCTCCTTTAATATCCTTTTCTGATAGTGCTATTTTTTAAGGCTTCATTAATACTGACAGTGGTGAATGAAAGCTTAACATTTGCTTCCTGTTTTTGTTTGTTTGTTTGTTTGTTTGTTTTGCTCATTAGGTGGACAATATTTATGACCACAAAACTCCACATTTTGGAAAAGAGCTAGTGATGATCTCTGAATGCCCTTTTACCACTTCCCCATCTTTAATTGTTCTTTTGCTTCAAGGACTGAAACAAACCCTTATTCGAAATTTATCTAGACAAAGAGGAAACAAAGCCTCAATAATAAAGATAAACAGGCACAGTGTTTTCTGTGATGGTCTGTTTGGCTCAAATGAAGATTGATCACCTCTAAGTTAACAGGGGTGGGAGCAGGGTGCCAAGTTCTTGACAACCTATCTGCAAAACCAGTTTATTCTCTTTAGTTTATGCCGTCCCCTTTAAAATATCTGGCAAATATTGAATTTCTTGATTGCAAATGTCAACTTCACATTTAAGTTAGTTATTTCCTGAAACAATGCAAGGGCTAGGAACGAAGCAAACCAGTCTGTGTTGGACTACAAAGCCATCAACATTTCCAAAAACTGATTTTGCAGACTCATAATTATTACTATAATAAAGCATCTAAAAAGTGATTAGGCAAAGCAAAGTGAAACTTATTCTTTCAAAAACAACACACATGTATGCATGAATCAAGAAGTTACAGAAACATGTTGAGTTTTATTAAAATGCCAAATTTAGAAACTGCCAAAAAAACCAGAACAATCTATTGACCCCAAATCTAATAGGGTTGCAAATCTCAACTTGTCTTTGTAAAGGATAAATTAGAAGGATGCATAATAATTTTCCTTTTGGCATTTACATCAGTAATAACTAGGAACTATACAGGCTTTCACCCTATGAGTTACAGTTGGTTATAACCTCCTCTCTAAAGTTACATACACTTCAGCTCATATACATCCTTAAAGCCACTTTATTCAGAGCCGTATTTAACTACAGCAAAATTATATTTACAGAAGATGAAAAATTACATACACACTTGCTAAAACTAGAACAGACCACACCTAGGGGACAATACCCAGGCATGTTAACGGAGTTTAAAATGCCAAGGAAATTACACCCCAATTCTGCCCAGTATACTACAGGCTGTCAAACCGAAATGCTATGACAGCTAGGAGTGCAGCAACTCCCATCCTCTGGCCCTATTTAATTAGGAAGCTTCAGCAGAGCGAAGCCTGCCAAGCTCTTGCCATCAGAATCTGAAGGAACCCAAGCGAGCAAGAAGAGTGCCTGACCCACTCCACGGAAGCCTGTCCAGAAATGGAGGAGTCAGCGCCCACTGAGGTCGGTTCTGCCCTCGACTAGCCTACACGGAACCTGACCAGCCTCAGTTATGCCCACTCCAGCCTGGGAGACCCGCAAAGTGTTCTTTTTCTCAACTTCCCTCTACTACCTTGAGGCTTAGGGAAGCAAGAGAGGGGCATAACTGGAATGCAAAACCAATGTTTTTTGTCGCCTAGGAGAGAAGGGGGAAGAGAGAGAGAGAGAAAGAGAGGGGTGGGGTGGGGGGGGGGACAGAGAGAGAGAGAGAGAGAGAGAGAGAGAAACTGATTATATTGAAATCCAGCTCCTTTAGAATCTGTGTGACCTGGTCTTGAATGGGAGACCAGTGCGCCCTCATGGCACCTTTGCCAGGAATCAGCGATTCCCCTGCAGTCACCATTTGATTTATTGCTTTCTCGCTCATTCTTTCTCATAAAGTTATTTCTTCCTCATCCTAGTAAGACTTTCTTCTTTAACGATGACAAAGCTTCGCTTTTTATGTTTCCCCTGGGATTGGTGTTCTTTCCAGTGAACCCAGAAAACCATCCCGTTTAATATTTCTCAAAATTCTCTCAGCTCCAATGTAACCGCAAGCATGCAAAGGTTTCCTGCTACACCTGCACTTTCTACCCATCCCAGAACTACCCCCCACCCCCGGGCCTGGAACAGTTCTCCGTGTTTCTCTGGATAGAGGTGGGTGGTCTTAGGAGCCTAGGGCAGTAGGAGGTGAGGGGCTGAGGAGGCGCGCTAGGGTAGGCTGGTCCGTGCTGGATACGCGTGTTCTTCTGCGGGTAGTTAAGGGGTCGGGGACGGGGGTTCTGGACTTACCAGAGCAATTCCAGCCGGTGGGCGTTTGGCAGTCACTTAAGGAGGTAGGGAAAGCAGCGAGCTTCACCGGGCGGGCTACGATGAGTAGTATGACGGGCAGCAGCAGCAGCCAGCAAAAGCCCTCGCAAAGTGTCCAGCTGCTGCACTGCCGCGGGGACTCCCACAGCACCATGACTAGTTCGCGCAACTCTGCAGCAGCAAACGGCTTCCGAGGAACACAGGATCGCGGGGGCCGGGCAGCGGACTACTGAGCATCCCGCGGACGGCGGCAGCAGAGGCGGCGGCGGTGGCAGTGGCACCCGGCGGGGAAGCAGCAGCCAAACCCGCGCATGATCTCGAGAGTTTCAGCAACATCCAGGGACTGGGCTCAGCCCCGGGAGCGAGAGGGTCGTCAGCTGAGAAGCTGCGCCGGAGACGCGGGAAGCTGCTGCCATAAGGAGGGAACTCTGGGAAGCGGGGGGACAGGAGGAGACTGGAGTCCAGGGGCAGAGAAGCGGAGCCCGAGGAGGCAGGGTGGAGGGACAGTCAAGGCGCCCCGCAGCCCGGCAGCCGCCTATCAAGCTCTGCCGCCCGCATCCCTCTGGCGTTTGGGAAGCAGCAGGTCCTCAGCCCGCCCGGGGTCACGTGGGAAGAGGCAGTCGGACTCTGATTGGTGGAGCAGGATGCAGGTCCCGGGAGGGAGGGGTCGACGAGGAGGTGCAAGGATGCAAGGAGGAGGCGGCCGCGGAAGCCACAGATGGGCTCGCTCGGCAGCCGCCGGCCCGAGTGGGGCTAGGCGGGGCTGGCTCAAGTGAGAAGCTCGGGCTTCAGGGTGGGCTACCCGCATACTCATATACCACTCGCTTCACTCTCCGCTCCAGGACGCCCCCTACCGAGGGCGGGGTGCGGACTAGCGCCCCTCTTCCGCGCGTGACCCGGGGCAGCGAGCGCCGGCCGCGGCTGGGAGGCGTCTCTCCGAGCTGGAGATGGTGGGGGCGGAGGTGTCATAGGAGCAGCAGCAGCAGGGCAGAGAGGGGCGAGCCGGCGCGGGAGAGGGCGTCCTGCTGGCGCCCGGTGCTCCAGCGTGCCGGAGCGCGCCGCCTGGGCTGTAGGGGGATGCAGGCTGAGAATGTCGCGGCGGAAAGGCCAGGAACGTTTCTCTAGGCATTCGCAGGGAGGAGAGGGTGAGAGGCGATGGTGTTAGAACCGCTCTGGCCGGCCTGGAAGCAGCAGCAGCATCTCCCACAAGAGCCTGCGACCCCAAGGCTCCTCGCCGAGCCAGCTCAGCCATCCCGGCAGGCGCTCTCCTTCATTCTCTCTTCTCCCCTCTCTCCTCCCAGGCCCCCTGCAGCTCCGACCCAGCCCGAGCGGCCGCAGGTTTGAATCCCTCTCTCCATCACCCGCTCCTCTCCAGCCCGTAGCCTATTCTTGTGTACACCTGGGAGGTGCGGTCAGATGTGTTTGGAAGGTCAGATTTGGGCAGGACAAGTGGTCTGAGAGGGAGAAAGGCTCCTCCGCATACGCCGCGGGTGGGTTGCCGGGAGCATCCGCCGGGAAGCGGCGTCCCGGAAGAGGAGAGCGGTCTCCGCTTTTTGGCTCAGGCAGTGGCCCTGCGTGCCTTACGCGGGTCTTTGCCGGATGGCCGGTGACCTGGGGCGACGAGAGAAGGTCTAACTCGGCAGGAGTCTCTGGCTCTGCGCGTTTCTTTCATTCACTCCAGCGGGCACAGGGCAAACGGCATAGCGGGACCCGCCTTCCGCCTGCTGCATTCTTCAGGCAGTTAGACACACTCTTTAGCCTAATGGAATTTTAGTCGCCAGTAACGGGACCGAGAGCTTTCCGGGACAAGGGTGGAGAGGAGCATCTTTCTTCCGTGACCGGGGTCACTATTGCAGTCTCAGTGTTTTGGAGGCCCCACAGGGAAGAGTTTTCTATTTTGTGTGTGATTATTCAGTGATTCCTGGTTTTTTTCTTCTTCTTCTCCCCGCTCTCCTTCTCTATTCCTCTCTTTTATTCTTCCTCCTTCTTCTCCCCCAGTTTTCAAAAGCCTCCAGATCTTCCCTTTTTCTCTGTATTTAAATTTTCCTTTTGTGCCCCTCTTTCTGTGTCCTCTGAATTTAGGAGAGCATTTGATAACATTTAACAGGCAATTAGTGTCCATTCCCAATCACTTAAAAGAGGCATTAACATACTTTGAAAACGGGACTATCTATCCCTTGCAGACACCACCAGAAAAACAAATTGTACCCGAGTAATCCTTTTAAGTACTTTAACCTCCAACCTCCTCCCACTTCCTCGCTTTTTAACTTCTCCTTTGAGAGATGTGATCGTGCAGCACCTCAGTGCCTCAAAGAAATCTCTTTTTTTTTTTCCTGTGTGAAATCCATCCCTTTATCTTACATCTCCGCCTCCGTCCGAGACTGTCCCCTTCCCCTCCCACCTCCAAAGATTTCTGAATCTCAGTGTCTCTCACTCCTGGCAATTAAGCAGCAGATCCCAGCATTCTAGTCAGTGGCATCTTGCTCCTCACCGACGAAGACTCCATTAAAACATATCAATTTGACCAGACGTTGGAGGCATCAGAAAATCGGCTTCTAGACAGAGCAGCTAAATTCTTTAAGGAAACGGAATACCCATTAGATAGAACTGCCAACTAATATTGTAAAACAAGGAATTAGAGATTTCTTTCGCTACAGGCTTTCGGCAGAGAAGGAAACGTAAATATAGATCAAGATTTAACAACTCTGCAGCACAGAGTGAGAACATGTCATTTTCCATAGCAAAGATGGTGTGGTAACTAATCAAGCTTATGAAAATAAGTCATGCTTGAAACTAAAGGCAAAGTCTTTAAATGTGTTTATGCAGTAATTATGATAATGAAACAGGACCTGCTAGGATTTCAGAGCTTGGTTACATAAGTAGAATTTTACAGAACCTCTTAGCAGAGGAAAACTCTTTGAATTTTCTGCTAAGTAAATTTTTGGCGTACTTTCTAATAATATATACTCTTCCTAAGACGTTTGGCCGAAAGGAAGTTAAAACTCCAAAGGAGTTAATTACTGGTTGTGACTGGTTAACAAAAGCAGTTGCTTCCACAGAGGTCCTTTAAATTATTAAACAGTTTGAAGCAAAGCCTTTTCAATGGGAATGCTGCAATTTTATTGCACTTACTATGTACTTAGTGTTATAGTGCCACCAAGAAACAAATTCTGAAACTGGCAAGCACCACCAAGTGGCAGAAGAACATCACTCATTGAGCAGAGAATTGTATTGTTGAATATGTAAATAAAAATATATACATTATTTAGACTCGTCACTAGGTACCAAACAAGTAGACAAGACTGCATTAGCAATTGGATTAGTGCTTTAACTTTTCCCCAACAAGGTGAAATCAGTTTACATATTAGAATTAAATTTAAGTTTATGAATTGTACTTTGCATTGTGTATTATATGATTACTAGTAATATGACACAAACATACCATGCATTTGCAAAATTCTTATTTTAAAATACTATACCATATTTATTTTCAATCTTCTTGAGCTAGAATACTTTATTTGTGGCATACACACTCTAGAATTGATGCAGAGGGGTAGAGTCCAGCTGTTAGATTTTTCAGTAGAAATAGCGCAGAGATATTTTCTCCAGAAAACATAAAAGCATTTTTTTTTATCATGGAAAGAACATCAATATAAAGGATGAGATTACTCACAGCTTAAGTGGGGGGTTTGGGAGTTATTCTTCAACAAGAATAGTTTAAGATAAATAAATGAAGCTGGGAAAATAAGATACACTGCCAGTCAGAACTCTATCTCCTTCATGATTTCATACATTCTGATTGTTTCAATAAAGGTAAGATGTATCCTTTGCTTCTTAGGTGTCAGGCATTGTGCCATGGAGGATATAACATATTATTTAATCTTTAAAACACCCCTATGAGGCAAAGAATATTGTTATCTCATTTTACAGAAAAGGAATATGGCTTTGAAAGCATCAGGCAACTTGCCCCATGAAACAAATCCAGTCAGTGACACTGCTGGGACTCTGTGAGATTCTACCTGACTTCAGAGCACAAGACAAAAGTCACTAATTTCTTCTGTATTGCTGCCTGTTAGCTTCTGAAAGAGGAAACTAACTGAGAATGTATCAGTTCTGTCCATGATACTTCTTTGTCTGCCCTTTCTGTGGAGCAGCAGTAAGGCCCAAACGTTAATTCTCAAACTTCAGCAATAAGATCAAGTCATTTCTGAACCTGGTTGATGATATGAATACCGTGAGAAACTCTGAAACAATAGACAAATTCCAAGTCCCACTCTCAGGGATTCCGAAAATCTGGAGTTGGGCCCTGGGATCCATATTTTAATACTCATCCTTGTTGGAGAAGTAAGGTACCACCTATACCTATATGACAAACGAAAGGATACCTAGGGTTTTGCTCAGTTTTCACAGTGAGATTTCTAAGACAGGTTAAAAGCTTATACTCAGTGTAAAGATGAGCTGTTGTACATGTCTATCACTCTGTTTTTATGCATATGTTCACCAAATATGTATTAAGCTTCTAATATGTCTGACACAGTAACTTTGTGACTGTAGACAATATCCTCGTTTATAAAATGTGAGTAATAACAATACCTGCCTCCTGGGATTGTTCTAAAGATTAAAATAAAAATGTGTGGTTTAACGGTAATGGATTTGGGGGATCCCCATATAAAGAAGTGAATGGAGGTATGAGTAAATAAATACATAAAGGTGTGTGTGCTTATATTTATACACATAATTAAAAATAATTAAAGATGTACAAATTGAAGTAAATGTGTAAAATGCTCAGAATATGCAATACTGGATGGTGTTAATAATACAAATTGAAAAGAACTACCTTTACTAAGTCTTTTGAAGTATATGTTGATTATTGATAATGAAGTACAGTATAATTTCTGCCCCCAAACCTTAACATCTCATCTTTAATAACTCATATCTTATTTTCTAGCCTACTTTAGATACATAGATATGGATAGAATGTTCTAAATCATTATTTCCTTAGTTTTAATGTATAATATTCATATGAAAAGGTATATATCAGTATGTAGTAAATGTATTATAACATTGTTTATAAATAAAATGATATTGACAATGTTTCAGAGAAATCATCTTCATTTCTGGATAATTTTTCAAACTGAGAGTAATTAAATTTGCTATCTTTTCACCCTTTTCTACAATGGTAAATAACATATAAACAATGAGCTGTGATTTAAAAAAATAATTTTATAATGTAAAAGTTTATGCCTTGTTGATTCCCATGCCCTTGATTAATTTTGGTAGTTTAAGTTTGTGATTTCAGTGCTGAAGAAAGTTTATTTCATCTTAGGGCAGTGGGGCTCAGTCATGATTTCACATCACAATCACCTGGAGAATTAAAGGATACTGTTGCTGAGTTCCTATTTAAAGACTTGTAATCTCTAAAAGTGACACAGAAGCATTGGTATATATATTTTTTTAAAGTTTTCCTGGAGAAACACATAGCCATGATTGAGAACCACTGTCCTCGGGAAAGTAAGTGGCTATTTTCTCGTTACTCAAATAGCCAAGTTTCAGGAGGTAAAATACTTACCTTTTTTCTCAATTAAAACTTGTAAAACACACATGTCACCAAAGGATATTAAAATGTCTAGCCAAAGCAATATGAACCAGTTGATGTTTGCCACTAGCTTGCCAGTAGTTTAGGAAAAAAAAAAAAGGAAGAACTGTTACTGGAAGAGAGTTAGATTTAATAAGCAGTAGTCATCTCTATACAATCTGGTGTCTTTTTATTTATAAATTTAAGTAGGTTTCCATTGCTATTATTTTAATCATAGCCTTTTTAAGGCTTAACCTAATGCTTTATTTCAAACTCATTTTGAAATTTATTTTCTGGAGTCAGAAACAGGAGCTAGAATCATCTTGGAATGAAACTTTCATGTTTCTCTTTGGCTACTCATGGCTTCTATTGGGCGAAATTAGAAAAATACTTAGTAAAGGTAGTTCTTTCCAATTTGTATTATTAACGCCATCCAGGATTGCATATTCTGAACATTTTACCCATTTATTTCATGCCATAAGCCTCAATCATTTCTCCCTTTATTATCTGTGACATTGATTTTTTTCCCTCGAAGTTGCTTGTCAGTGGTAGAACAGGCCCCCGGAGCACTAATGTTCCCAGCCACTTTGCTGCTGCTCTTGTACCCACATGTGGTTCTTCTAAAAAAAAAAAAAAAAAAAAAAAAGAAAGAAAGAAAAAAAAAAAAGAAAAATGGAGGGGAGGAACTTCTTTCATTCAGTATTTAGGAAAACTTCATATAAACATCGCTGACTTGCAGCTTCACAATGTGCATTTACACATTAAAGGCTCTGAGGAGCCCTGCAGTGAAATAAAGCAAAACACATCAAGGAAAACTAAACACCTGTTTAACTTTATTGAACTCAGATTTTCTAATATTATTTGATCATGAAACCCTTTTAGCAAGAAACCAGTAAAATAAACTATGGCAATGGATTTCCACCTATTACTTCATTAGTAGCAACAGTTTAAGGAATGAATGAGACTTTTGAAAAGTTGTGTTGCCATTTTTAGGTGCCAGGACTGGTCATTCCCTTTGACTTGTCTTTTCAGCAGTGAAGTCAGCTCACAATCAGGTCTTCTTTACGTTAGTAGTGTAAATGTTCCACAACTCTATCTTCTGATGTAATGTATTCTGACATCATAAGCACTTTCGGAAAACGATTAAAATGTTAGCCTGACATTTCCTTAGCAGTGATTGTAACATAGAATCAGATACAAGTTGTGTCTGATAACACTACTTTCCAAAAAACTGAGTCTTACATTGTTCAACATGTTAAAATGTTTAAATAGGCAGGCGCAGTGGCTCATGCCTGTAATCCCAGCACTTTGGGAGGCCGAGGCGGGCGGCTCACGAGGTCAGGAGAGCAAGACCGTCCTGGCTAACACGGTGAAACCTTGTCTCTACTAAAAATACAAAAAAAAAAAAAAAAAAAAAAAAAAAAAATTAGCCAGGCGTGGTGGCAGGCGCCTGTAGTCCCAGCCTCCTCGGGAGGCTGAGGCAGGAGAATGGTGTGAACCCGGGAGGCAGAGCTTGCCGTGAGCCGAGATCGCACCGCTGCACTCCAGCCTGGGTGGCAGAGTGAGACTCCATCTCAAAAAAAAAAAAAAATTTAAATAGAAAATTCGCAAGATTTAAAAGAGAATTTAATTGACTTATTTGCATGTCTATACTTATTTCTTTACAGTATAAATCTGGACAGTTAACCACTTGCTGATTATTATCAGAGCTTCCAGTATCATGACATGGCAAGATCACATGACAGGGGATAGGCAGCTGTAACTATTTGAGTTGCAGTCTTTGTCTTGACGTTTATAAGCATTAAAAAGCTCACTCGCTATACAGATATCTCCCATTTTTAGATATATTAAATGTAAAATATATAATTTTACAATAATACATATATAATATATAATAGACATCTATTGTAGATAAATGTAATCTATAAACACTTACATTCAAGATGGATATAAGTTACTTAGTTTCTCTGACCCCGCTATATATTGTCTTGACCAGAGTTCATTTTAATCCTTAGGTAACAAAGAAACCCTGCTGTAAAAAGAGAAAGAATATGTTGTGGAACTCTAGTGGAGTAAGGACATAGATTATGGGAAGGACTGAAATTTACAACTAGAAAATTATCAGGAGTTAAGGCACATGTTTAGTCTTTCTGGGGCTGCATTGTCTCTATTTTTAACTTTAGCTGTTTACATCCTTTGTCTGAATGGACCAGTATTCTCTGTGATCCTACCATACCCATCTTGGATATAAGTGTTTATAGATTGCATTTATCTACGATAGATGTCTATTATATATTGTATATGTGCTATTGTAAAATTATATATTTTACATTTAGTACATCTAAAAATGGGACATATCCGTATAGTGAGTGAACTTTTTAATGAACTATAGAACTATTCATAATTATGTAAATTTTCAACTTTCATATGTAAGATTTGCTTTTTTTTTAAATAGTCAAATAATGTTGAATTTTAAAGATCTTTAATTTTTGCTCAGGTACATCATTCTTCATGTATGTATACACCAAGATGTAGCAAATTGACATATACACAGTTAGCATGCAACAAATGGTGGTAAATTAAATTGAAATGTTTAAACGAAGTGTATTAATCAACCCACTTTGGAAAGAATGCACCTATTTACACTATTACCAGGGATGGTAGTGAAATCTCCTTTGAATAATCTGAAGTTCTTTTACCCTGTCTTTTATGGGCAAGACCTATTTTAGAGTCAAAGTCCAGCACTGAGAATGTGAAGATTCGAGCGCATCAGGGGTTGCCTAAGCAAAGGACAGTGGGTTTTAACTGTTCACATCTTCTGCTTATGTGTTCCCTAAGGAGTGGTCATTGGTTTTTTGCCTCACTCTAAGAGTATGTTATTTGTGTTTTGGGGGTGTTATTATGCTTTTAGATTTTTGGTATCTATGTATTCCCATGGCTTCATGTCAGGAAATCCACTACCCAATTCTTCAAACCATAAAACAAATAAATGAAAATTCTCTTGATGCAAAATTTGAGGTTTTTCAAATGAAAGAAAAGGAAAGATAAAGGAAGGTAGGCAGCTGGTGATATTTGGGGACCAGACATACACACACACACACGTATAGACTCTATCTTTATCTATCTATCTATCTATCTATCTATCTATCTATCTATCTATCTATCCACCTACCTATCTCTCTATTGGCATACTTCCTTTTATTGTGCTTTGCTGCCTTTTTTTTTTTTTTTTGTTTATACAAATTGAAGGTTTGTGACAACCGTGCATTGAACAAGTCTATGGGTGATAGTTTTTTTAACAGCATATGCTCACATCATGTCTTGGTGTCACATTTTGGTAATTCTCACAATATATCCAACTTTTTCATTATTATTATATCTATTTTGGTGACCTGTGCTCAAAACTTCAGTGGAAGAAGTAACTGCAGATGTGGTGGAAATAACAAGAGAACTAGAATTAGAAGTGGAGCCTGAATTGCTGCAATCTCATGATAAAATTTGAATGGATGAGGAGTCACTCATGGAAGAGCAAAGAAACTTGTCTCTTGAGATGAAATCTACTCCTAGTAAAGATGCTATAAGGCTTGTTGAAGTGACAACTTAGTTGATAAAGCAGTGGCAGAATTTAAGACGATTTCCTTCAATTTTGAAAGTTTTGTGAGTAAAATGTTACCAAACAGCATCAGATGCTACAGAGAAATGTTTCATGAAAGAGCATTAATTTCAAATTTCTCAAACTTTATTGTAATCTTATTTTAAGAAATTGCAACAGCCACTTCAGCCTTCAGCAACCATGACCCTGATCAGTCAGCAACCATAAGACACTCTACCAGCAAAAAGATTGTGACTTGCTGAAGGCTCAGATTATTGTCAGCATTTTTTAAGCAATAAAGTATTTTTAAATTGAGGTATTATGTTATTTTTTAGATGTAATGGTATTGAATATGTAATAGACTACAGTGTAGTGTAAACATAACTTTCCTATGCACTGGGAAACCAAAACATTTGTGTGACTCACCTGACTGTGGTGGTCTGGAAACTAACCAACATTATCTCCAAGGTATGCCTGTACACACAAACACATGTATATACATACATGTATATTATATATAATAGATACATAATGTGAGTGTATATATATAAACACATGTATACATCTATACATTATAAACAACTCAACATTCAAATCACAAATAGTTTATATAGAATCATCCTGGCTTTTTAGCCTCAGATCTCACTCCACAAATTTAACTGCTGTCACTAGTCTTTTGAGAATCCTTTAAGATTTGTCCAGGCCAATCATCCTGTCATACCCTCTCTCTCTCTCTCTCTCTCTCTCTCTCTCTCTCTCTATATATATATATATATATATATGTGTGTGTGTGTGTGTGTGTGTGTGTTTGATTTACAAATGAGCTCTTATCATATATACTGTTCTATTTCTTGCTTTATTCACTTAACACAAAGATATCTGCTTCATTGGAGTTGATAGAATGCCATACTAGATATCTCATAATTTATTCAGTTTCTTGCTTATAGATGCTTATTTTATTTTGAAATTAAAATGTAATGCAATTGTGACACATAACATCCTGTCTCTTTGCAATGAAGATGTCTACCTCATCCCCCCAACCAAAAGGGTAAAGGCCACAAAGAGAACATTACTATGTGTTTACTGGGAAATATTGAGGTAGCTAGCCAAACAAAGGCTTACATTTTCACTCTTAACTACTCTCAGTGAGGAACATGTTTAACACGAGTGCCTTATTAGAAATATCTTTCAAGTTTACTTCATGTATACTTGTAAACAAATGATGCAGTTGCAACACGATTTCTTACAAGCTCTTTTTGTTCATTTGTTGTCATAATACATGATTATAACCTTAACATTTAATGTAATATTAGTTACCATATTATATTTCAACGTTATGTGGATTGGTCTTGAATTCTTTCCAAAGAAGTTTAATTATATCATATCACAATGGATGCATGCATATATATATATATATATAAAACAGTGTTTAACATGACACACCAGCATAGACCAAGTGAATTAGCTCTTTTCTCCTACAAAGGTTAATCTTTTCTTTCAGTTATAGAAACTTTCTTTTCTGTTCACAAACCCCTATGACACAAGTTTACCTATATAATAAACCTGCACATGTACCCCTGAGCTTAAAATAAAAAGAAAAAAGGAACTTTCTTTTTCAGTTATAGAAAGTTTGTTATTGAAAATGGTTAGTTTTTTATTGTTTGTTTGTTTTTAATTTTCCAGTGTGACAATTAGCTATGGATTTACAATTAAACACCGAACAGGTTTGGGGGCAATAGTCAGGAAATTGAACTTGAATTGAAAAATCTTGTTCCATGTTCTGGCTCTGATACTTGTGATTATGTAAGTCTCATCTTCCTGATACTCAATTTCATTATATATGCAACAATATGAGGACTAAATAAGATTTGTTATCTGTAAGATGCTCTGTAATAAGACAGGTATTATTTGCTATTTACTATGTACAAAGCAAAATAAGTTTATGCTATTTGATTTTTGTTGCCAAATCCTAAATCAGCAGCCGTTATTATTACTGGTGACACCTTTTCTCCAATTTTCCCAGCTCTGCATACTCTGGATTAAGAAATTACTTCTAATTCTAGACCAGGGAAGTTATAAAAAAATGTAAATAGGTGGATCTGTGTTAGGGTAAGTGTATTATATATTATCTTACATATGAAATGTTCTATTTTTATATGTGAACTAATGAAGTCCATAGAACTAGGAAACTTTAGAAGACAGGTCCCACAGATTTTAAATACAACTAAGATACTTTGTCTAAGTAGAAAACAGTAGTTTTCTTCATAATTCTTCATTTCATTGAAAATTTTAACTGTGATTTCCCTTTATGTAAATTAAACAATAATTTAGAGGTTTTAAACATTTTGGAAGAGTTTTATAGCTGACATGTGTCTTCAAGATATTCATGATGTATGATTTAGTGAGTAGGTGAGGAAATCCAATGTCATGGTGAATAGAGAAAAAGCCACTGTTAATTTTATGACCAAATATCCTTTTAATAGGTCAACTCTTTGATGATTTATTAGTAATAATGTTAACAATATTTACACAATGCTTGTTTCTTACAAAACTGTTTATGTATTTCTCACCTTCCTTAAAAGACAGGTGTTTTCATTTCCATTTGAGCAAGCGGGGAATTAATGTTAAAAGATTTACCTAATGTTTTCTAAGAATTCAATGCCCTGTAAAAATAAACTTACCTTATGAGTTGTCAAGATGACTACAAAGAGCTGAAAGAAAGCTTCTCTAGCTAGAATATATGTATTGTAAATATCGGTTTCTTAAACTGTTATTACAGTGTAAACAATCACTTCCTTGTTGCGTATATTCTCTCACTTGCCAAGCTGTACTGGAAATGGATGCTAATAACCTGCATTTGGCTTGTACTTTAATGCATTGGAATAGCACATTTCTTAATTGCATATCGAGAGCAGTCTACCAATTTAGATGAAA
This sequence comes from Rhinopithecus roxellana, assembly GCF_007565055.1. Lineage (NCBI taxonomy): Eukaryota > Metazoa > Chordata > Mammalia > Primates > Cercopithecidae > Rhinopithecus > Rhinopithecus roxellana. The sequence goes on along the minus strand of NC_044562.1, from coordinate 41,885,937 downwards.
GAGCTCTGTTCAGCACACACGACTGGGAGGATATTGTGGTGAAAAGATATCAACAATCACTCCATTAATGTTTAGCTTATACTTGCATCTAATGGTCGATAATGCATCTTATGTGACATATGTGAAGATAAATTTACAGCATTAATAGGCCTATATTCCGTAACAATAAGCTATTTCTCTAACAAGTTCTACTGCGCTAATAAATATTGTCTTCCTAGTGTCATGTGATTGAAAGATAAGGGTTAGATGATGTATGTTGCTTTCATTGACAGCAACAAAATGCCTTCACCTTGGTGTACAATATATATTTTTATTATATAAAAACAGAGAACATTGTCACTGTGTGGAAAGTTACATTTCATGAAAATATACATTTGGCAACATTAAATTATCTGTCTGGAGAAATGGGTCATCTGCATATAACATTTAAAACTGCAGTTTAGTTTTTAAATGTTATTTATTTTTACTCCACTTTCAGAGAAGATTTAACACAAACTTAAGCCAGTTAAGTAGTCATTTCGATATCTCTGAAATTGTACATATGAGGTAGCAATCAATCAGTTCAATCTTGTTCAAATTTTATTTCTACAGACATACCCATTGAAAGTTATTTCAGTAATAGATTCCTCAAGTTAAAATCACTTACCATGGGTTCTGAGCATGTGAGAGTATAAATGATATTAATAAAAACATAAAATAAATCTTAAATTTATTATTTTTCCCATTTCAGCATTAAGATAACAACCCCATGTAAAAAGTTAATTTTAAAGTCTCATTAATTTCATTACCCATCTCACTGTGGACTCTTAGGCCCTTTTAAATATATTATTAGTACATATATTTCAGGGTATCACATTACTGAGAAGTGAATAAAAGCTGAGGTTCTTCATCCCAGAAAAATACGCATAAGCTTATGCCAAAATATACACACAGTTTCAGGAGGTACAAAGAATTCTCCAAAACTCATGAAGCTTAGGATAAACACCATATTTTATGAGTTATTTTTTATTGTTAATAAGGAAGATAATGTTACCACATTATGTAAGCCATTTTCATAAAAAAAGAAGCAATTTGTTACAGAAGCATGATAGTCTATTTCCAAATGACTTGTGGTTTAATTTATATTTCTATAATATAGATTGACTCTGATAATAAAGATCTATGTTGATAAGTTGCATTAGATTTCAGATTGGGGAATATATGAAGAAATATAAAACCATGTTGAATGCATATATTATTACAAAAATATTTGTATATTATGTCTGTGGTTATTTCAATATTTTTGTAATTCTCTATGTAAACTTAGATAAGAGGAAAAATGTATTTCATATATCTGTATATCCATATAACTTTAAGAACATGCATATTGACACCCTTGTTCTACTTCTTTCATTATTCGATACTGTCTTTAAAAGTAAAATTTTGCATTAAAAAACAAACACAAAAAGCAATGTTACCAAAAGAATTTCTTAGGCCATTTAAAAAATTATAGTGAATTTGAAAATATTTTTGTGAATATCTTTGAACAAAATTGATCTCAGAATCTACCATTATTGCTAACAAGAATGCAGGAAGTACAAAAGTCTGCTCCAGTTGTCGCTTAGTATACCCCTCTGCACATTTTTTCTTGATTCATATTACTTGTTACAGGAGCATCCAGTGAATTTATGATAGGATGGGATACCATCCCATCATATCATCAGTAAAGGAATATCATCAGTAAAGGAACACCATCTATGGCAAGAGGGAGGTGAGAATACAAGTTTGATCTCTATATCAGTGTCTTGTATTTAATTTTTTCAACCATTAATTTCACTTGTCTTTTACATATTCTTATGATATAATTTTTAAATAGTTATCTGAGTGCTTTTACTTTATAGGGTAAGGTAGGTTTTAATTAGGAAGCAGACATTATTATGACAATAAAATAGCAGAAATACTTAACTCTAAAATAGATTATCTTTGCTATAAAAAGATAAGACTATGTTAATGTGGGATTAATCCCAATTTATTAATAGTTTTTATTTTTAGTGTATTGATTTATTGTTAATAATTTGGGACCATTTCTCATCATTTCAGTGTCATAAGCACAGTCATACAGCTATACAATGAAAGGTATGTAGATGAGTGTGCGTGGATGTGGTAGGATCGTACATTCATTTTTTCCACAATTTTGAATGCTTGTGTGAGTCAGACCTCAAGCTACCTCTGAGGATGCAGTAGGGAACAAGATTGACAGTCTTAGGAGGTTTAGGAGGAAAATGGGTTTAGTGGCAAAGATAAACATCGAGTAAGTAATGACACAAATAAGTAAATGTAATTGTGAAAATATTTATGGAGGATTAGTGCAGGTTTCTCCTGCACTCAAGTATGTAGAGTATATAATAATGTCAAGTAAGTTGATCTAGGGGCTAGGAAGCTCTTCATTGTTTTCTTCATTTACTCATTTAAATATTGGAGTTTCTCAGGGCTCTGTCTCACCCTCAACTTTTTCTCATCTCCTTCTTGCTTACATAGAGTTGAGGGTGAACAGTTAGAGGGGATTGAGTAGGTATTGCTGTTTAGAGAGGGGAAAATCATGACACAGAGTGTTTATATAGAAGGAGTGAGTAGGCAACTTGTCATAGGCTTTGGAGAGGCCAAATAAGATAAGATTTAAAATGTGCCACTTGAATTTAGAAGTTGGTGTTCACTGGTGACTTATCAAAGGAAGTATTAATGGAATGGGATCCAGAGAGGAGATGGTAGATTGGGAGGTAATGTGAACAGATGATTTAGCTTCATCTGACCACGAAAGCAAGCTCTATGAGGGCAGAAATTCTGCATCCTGGGAACTATAACAATGTCTAGCATATATTGCACTAATAATTGTTTGTTAAATAAATAAATGTTATGAGTTCTGGAGGGTAAGCAAGAGCCAAATTTAGTAGATCATGCAGGGTCTTGTAAATCATAGCAAGACTTTTGGCTTGCTGCTTTCTGAGTACAGTATAATGGAAAACCACTCAAGGATTTACCCAGAGCCTAGCCAGACTGGATTTATGTCTTAAAATGACCACTGATCCCCCTCGTGTAAAATGGATTGTAACAGTGCAGGCGGGGAAGTTATGAGGCTTTTGCAGCTTTCTTAATGGAAAAAAACAGAGTGATTGAGCAAGCAATCTAAACCAAGTAACCAGAGAATAGGTGGTCAGAAAGAGAGATGTCTGATTTTTTTTGTGATGACTAGATAAATGAAGTTATACTTATATAATAAATGATAGAAAGTAGCATCTCTATTTTTTAGGTTACTAATATTTGTAAGTGGCATAATTCATATTGCCTTTATCATTTATATAACATGACTGCCCTGTGATTGATGACTGGCTATCACAGTCTAACTCTGAACCCATAGGAACTATTTCAGATCCTTCCTAGTATCTGAAATAATTCATTATTTTTATAAATCAGTCATTCTCTACTAATTTATTTTACTTTTACCATGTTCCAGGCACTATGCGAAATACTGGGGATAGAATGGTATAAATGGTCTCTGTCCTCACAGTTTAGAAGAAAAGACAAAGACAAAGTTAAAGCGTGAGGAATATTATGAAACGATAAGAACTAGAAAATGTTTGGTAACATCAGAAATGAAGGTGATTAAACCTATTCTAGGAGATCAAGAAAGCCCACTAAACAAAAAAAAAGTAAAAATAATAATAAGAATAATAAGTTGAGACCTTGTCATTCAGCGTCAGATGGAAATGGGGAAGAATAACATTTACGGTAAAGAATCATTTAAATATTCAGGCCAGGATTTATGCAGAGTCTGGCTCACAGAAAGGAATACAAGGGCCAGAAAACAATGAGCAATGATGTTGTTTGACAGGCAGGAGCTAAATGGGGCATAGTCATGTAATTCATGTAAATGATATTGGACATCATTACCAAAACAATAGACAACTAAAGAGGTTTCAAGTAGGAGAATGAAACAACTCACAATCTAGAGTCATAAACCAGATGCCATATTGAGGTTTCCTGCTCTTAAAAGATTTTGTTGGGCTTGGCCTGAGTTTTAATTCCTTCATCTGTGATGGAATTCAAAGCCTTACCCACAATTTCTGCAAATTACAAGATCTCACTGTCTTCTACTCCTTTCTAACTCTATACTGCTCCTAGCTGCTTGGTGATTGTATTTGCTTTTCCCCCATGGACTCACAACTCAACTCCTTCATCCATTTCATAAGCAATCTATACATTAAATATTTCATAACTCTAGTGGGTTTTATTGTGACTTTAAGAGGTCACTGGAAACAGACTCCTCTCAAAGTAAGTGCCCCCGTATCATTTACCTTATTCTATCTCATTTTCTTATCTTCTTTCTTTCATGGAGCCAGAAACAACATTTTTCCCTTGTCATATTTAAAATTATTTTACTTATAATTCTTAGGGTTTTATCTTCTGTCTTCAAGTATGTATCAATATATTCTTTCCAAAATTACACATCTTTCTCTAAGATGAATTTTGGTGACAGCTGTTTGTATATTTTTCATCTTGTAATTTAATAAATATTCTTTAACTACTGGGTGGAAAAATTATAGTTCATTGGAAATAAAGAAAAGTTCACAAAGGTAACCTAATCTGATTCTTTTATAGAAGAGAAGACACTCCATACCCAGAGAGGTCAAGTTACTTGCTATTTTGCTATTGTCATAACTTGTTCAATCAGTTGGGCAGTTTGGGCAGTTTTCCTAATCCAATGGACAGATGTTTCGGCAGTTTTCCTAATCCAGTGTTCTTTCTGTTGAGATTGTGGCTCTTCTTAGTATGACTGTTATCTCTCATGGGAACTCATAAGCTCATAAATCCTCTCTATGGTTATAGCTTTGCCCCTAATTATAACTTGCCTATGTGGCTTGACCAAAATTTTCATTCATCCAAGGGAGTTGTCTTATCTAAGGATCATTATAGCTTCTGTATCAAAATACCATAGACTCTGTAGCTTAGTAACAGCAGAAATTTATTTTCCACAGTTCTGGAGGATGGGAAGTCCAAGAATAAGCACTGACAGATTTGGTATCTGGTGAGGGCCCTTTTCCTAGTGCCTTCTAGCTGTGTTCACACATGGTAGAAAAGGTAAGGCAACCCTAGAGCCTCTTTTATAAAGGCGTTAATGCAATTTGTGAAGGCTCGGCCCCTGTGACCTAATTATCTCTCAAAGACCCCATTTCTTAATTCCATCATATTGGGTATGAAGTTTCAGCTTGTGAATTTTGGGGGAAGGCACAAACATTGAGACCATAGCAGAACTGTAAAGGATAGCTTTTACTCCACTAACTTTGTTGCAGAACCATGCCCACTGTATTAACCAGGCTGCTATAACAAAATATCACAAACTGGCTAAACAACATTTATTTCCCACGGTCCTGGAGGCTAGGAAGTCCAAGATCAGGCACCAACAGATTCAGTGTCTGGTAAGGGACCTCCCCTTGATTCGCAGATGACAGTTTTCTCAGTATGTCTTCACATAGCAGAGGAGGTGAGGGGTCTCTTTCAAACCTTTTTTATAAGGGAACTTACCCCATTCATGAAGGCTCTGCCTCCATGACCTGATAACCTCCTAAAGGCTGCATCAACTGATATCATCACCTTGGATTTAAAAACTTTATTACATGAATTTTGGGAGGACATAAACATTCAGACCATAGCACCCACTCATATGAGCCACAAAATAAAAGCAATTATAATAGCCAAGTGTTGTCATTTTTTCATAAACAAAGTAATGAAAAGATTGCTTATGAATTGAAGTACAGGTCAACATACATACAATGAATAATTTCAGATGGCATATGTATTTTAAATCTGCACAAATATTTACATCATAGTCATTGCTGAAACCTCTTGTTTTTTTCACTAAGCAGGAAAACAATGGCTCATATGAAAGGGGAGAAAAATAAAGAAAAATGGACCATATATTCCCTTTGCTTAATAACATGAATCTTCACTTCCCTAAAAGTGACTAACCTCTGGAATATGCATGTTTCCTGAAATGTATGGCACATACTGTCCTTTTTTTTTTTTTCTTCTTGCCATTTGATGATTTCTCTTTTTCTTCTCTTGGCTGTATATTAACCTCCCATGCCCAATCTGGGCATTTTCTAAGGTTTTTGTTCTTGACTCTCCCTCTTTCACCTTCCTTTCCCATTTGTCATTATCCTCTAATCTCGAGATTAAATAATTTCCACTAAGTGAATGATTTTTAAACCTTTATGACTTATTTTCTTTTTCAAGAAACAATTTGCGTTTTAACCTTTTGTAAATTTTGATGTAAGATGTATAATTACCAGTGTCAACATGTTTAAAATTTTGCCTGACATTCCCTCCAATTTTCTCCTAAATGTTTTTCTAACCCCACTCTTTCTGTGTTATCTGTGTGCTTTCATCCTGGTTACTTTCTACAAAAACAGTTTATATCACAGGACTCACAGGTAGAGGACTGTCAGGAAGGGATTGTATCATCTGGCCCTAGTTGCTGAAGAGTCTGTAATGAAGCATTTATGTAGTCTTTATCAAAAAACCATCTGATACCTATTTACCTGATAATAAGAGATCATGATCATCATTATTTCATCAAGTGAGATGATAGATGTGAGATCTCTCTCTAAATTCTAAAGAAAGGCTCCAATACGATGCATTTTTACTTATTTATTTTGTGGTGCAATTTCATCATTAAACTTTTTGAAATCACATATAATGCTCCCAAGGTGAAGAAGCGAAATTGCAAATACTGCAAGTTGAGGTCAATTACTGCTTTTTTTTAAACCATTGCTATAGGAAATACCTATGGCAACAGGTAATTTTAGTTTCTTCTATTTGTCTTGTTTTCTGAATTATTTATGTTTGCTCTTTTACAAACAATTCTATGCTCTATTTAAAAGACGCATACATACATAACTTTTTCTCCTGCTTACATTTATTACATATTAAATTGCCTTAGGGCAAAAAGTAAATATTTAATGAATAGCAAATTTATTGTTTCCCCTAAATAGTGGACTGGTATAGTTGCTGTCTTCAAACGCCAATTTTCACTTTCTCAGTGATACTTTATGCTTGACAAAACCTACCCAAACTGTTAGAAAAAGTTTTCTTTTTTGGTTGAAAACGTATCACTTCAATCTCTATGTGATCTGAATACTGGTTGAACAGTGAATTGAGGAATAAAAAAAATACAGCATATTTAAATATTTCTAATTTTTCTTCTTAATGAAAAATATTTTGAAAAAATTTTAACAGCTCTATTATCTTTGGAAAGTCATAAAATTTTACATAGCCTTGGTTTGAATCCCAGTTCTACCACTCAGTGGCTGTAAGAATTTGAGCACGCTACTTTACATCCCCGTGTTTTTGATTTCTCATATGTAAAATAAAATGGGGATAGAAAGAGGATTGTCAAGAGAAATGCACTGAATAAAACATAATAGACAACACTGAAGAACTTCACTTAGTGTCTGGAATATAGTAAGTGCTCAGTAAATTTTAGTTGCTATCAAGAACATATTATAGGATGAGAACTAAGAATTTAGAAATACCTTAACAGGGCAATTTTCTTATTTCACTCATATCACAGAATGTTGTAATTTTTCTATCTACTAGCATAATGTATGGAAGATTGATTGTACTGAGAACATTTTTAAAAATCTGTCTGTATAAGTTGTTTTAATCCATTACAAATGTTTTCTGATTTCCCCTTTACTAAATTCTTTGTATCCAAACAATATGAGGCTTTTAGGTTGTTAGTCTCCTTTCTATATTTTTATTTGTGGAGAAAAATATATCTAAGTCATGATGTTAGAATATTAAGATAATAAGTACTTACGCCCAGATTAATAGAAAAAGAATATCATAAATTAATTTCATTTAATAAAGTATAAGACATCAATATATCTTCCATTTTGAAGGCTTACTGGAACATGTAAAATTATCATAATCAATGATAATATAAATCTTAATTCTGAGAAATCATAGAATCTAAAGCTTTTTCCTAAAATTAAACAATGTTTCCTTCACTGTGTTTTAAATTATGGAGCAGATTATATACAAACGTCATAAACAGTAAAGAAATGCAATATTTATTGCACCCAGGAAGCCGCTACAACAGACACTGAAAAAATTTAATCAAGCCTATAATTAAATTATTTTAAGCCAATTAGTTATTCTCTAGTAAGTGTTTCATTAGACAATAGCACTGTGTGTTTATATCAGCTTTCTTTCTTGCTAAGAAAGAAGAAGTAGTAGAGATTTTGATGGACATTTATTTATCCTTTTTAATGTCATTTAAAAATTAAAAGGAAAGCATTGATGTGATGTTTCTGCTTTTCAGTTTGACAGCTTTTAGTAAAATAGAGGACTTTATCAGAATTGTTAGCTACAACCCTTAAATTGTGTAGTTCACTACTGAGGTTGTGCCAGGAAAAAGAGTGACATCACTCTATATAGGTCTAGCTCACTGCTTCATTCACAGACCTTCTTAGAAGCGCAAGTTTCCCTGGGTATTGCAAAAACGATGGTGCCTTCATCATTTAGAGATGCACAAGTTTAATAAAATTCCAAGGATTTCATCTGTTTTTCCAGCTGAATCTTTTAATAATATTAGAATGAAGGAGGCTTGTTTTTAAGGTTGGTTTCTTTTTTCTTCAAAAAGCATGAAATCCGAACAGATGGGATCTCAGATCCAGCTTAGTGAGAACTGAAGTTGTTTCATACACTTTTTTTTGTCTTTAGAAACAAAAACCAACAGCATTAATTTAGCCTGAATCTGTACAGTACTAGTATTGTCCATCATAGATAGCTCAGTGATGAAGTGTTAACTGCAGCTGCAGATTCAGTATCTAGGCCTTTGTTGTATTTCCTTTTGTAGGAAGCTATTAATGAGATTCTTTTTTAGTTTAAGGCCATCCCCCTCCCTTTTTATTTGCATTTGCTCTTTCAAGAAGATACTTAATTTGCTAAAACCCGGCATCAGTAATAAGAAGGATACTTTAATAAAGTATTTCGGAATTAAGCTTGAAGTAATTCTCAGTTATTACCTATTTCCTTTAGGAGGAGGAAATAAAAGATTATCTACTGTTAAATTTATGATTATATTTATCAGCAGTTATTTATAAACTTCTTTCTTGCTATTGACTAGTACAACGTAAAAGATTTCTTTTATTTCTTACCTTTCTGGGTAAATCACTGTAATTAAGTAACAGAATGCCTTCTGTGTTTGATGTCATATAACTTAGATTCTCCTTGGTTCTCATTTGCTAAGAATCTATTTTATATCTTTACAATATGAGAGTATTTCTCAATATAACTCAAGATATTTAGGGCATTAATTAGATGTTTAAAAGGTGTTCAGTGTCATCTGACGGTATTTTTATGAGCAATCATCATATATTTTCTCATCAGACAATAAAAATTATTGCATCATAGAATTTTAGAACCCAAAAGAAACACAAGGCTTATATAGCCCTATTCTCTTGATTTTCAGATGAGGCGCTACATGTCCAGGGAGGTGAGGTGACAGACGTGAGTCACATTCCTGGCCAGTGACCATATCAAGATGAAAATCCTAGTGCTAATACAATCTGTTTTTTTGATATCTCATAATGGTCCTCAGGGGCTTGATCCTTTTGTTGTTGATTTTTCCCCAATACACAGTTATATTCATTGAGTTTGACACTCTAGTTATGTTAATTATATAAACCACAATTTATCCATTGCATAAGAGCAGAATAAAGCTATTCATACATGCCAAGGTTTAAGAATGCTTTAGACAATGCAGTGTATTGTGTTTTGCAAATAAAGACATTAAAACATTTACATGCTGTGAGCTAAAAGCTCATGGGTACCTGTCAATACCAGAAGGAAAGCTTCTCAAAAAATGTGAAATACTTGAAAATGTCTTGGGTCAATTGGTTTTATTCTTTTTATTTCATTACCTTGGTGTCTTCAGTTCTTTATAGTTTGTAATCATTTATTAATAGTTTTTGATACAATTCTACTTGTCTTTTATATGATTCAGTCAGCAAAACACAAACTTGAATTATACCCTTAATGAGAATTGTTAATTCTGAAGGCTGTTTCTAAACTTGTCATTCACTCAAATATTTTGGTAAAAATACATTTATTTTTTGTTCTGACTTTCATAAATACCACCCATTCTGTATTGTAACTACTAAAATGTTTGAGTATGCAGAAAACATACTATTTATCAAATACATTTCAGTCTGAGATGCTTAAAGTGAAGCAATTAATTCTAAAGAATTCTTATGTATTTGTATTACCACTTTATTAACAGGTGTCCAGCAAGCATTCTTGTTTGTGTGTGTGTGTGTGTGTGTGTGTGTGCGTCTATATCTATCTATCTAATGTATCTCGTATTCAGGATTCAAAATCTCACTTAAATGTCACCTCTAAGAGGAAGATTATCTAGTCCCCTACCCAAAGTCAACCTACCTGCTCTCTTCACTTAATACTGGGAGTAAGATGCTCAATTACAATTACCCACATACCTTTCTGAGTCTTAATGTAGACTGCAAACTCTTCAATTGTGGGCCTCCATCATATTCTTATTGTTTATTACATTGCCCAGAATATAACAGATACTCAATGACATTTTTGCTGAATTAATACAATAATGTCTTAATCATGAGTAAGATAATATATAAATAAATAATTTAGTACTATATAATTACATAGAAACTCTAGGTGATAAATGATAAAGCCTGAATCTAGAAATATGTACATAGATTAGTCGTAATGACTATCAGAGCTCCAAAACTACATTTTAATTCCAAAATGATTTTGCATTTATGTGCAGAAAAGAGTAAAGTATGACTTACCAACTTAGAAATGTCTCATTTAACTATTTATCCCTAATGATGTTTACTTTCACTTATTTTATAAATTACATTAGGTAAGATATAAGTATTATTTCTTTAATGCAATTAGGTCAACATTTTTCCCAAAAAAATCTTTTCCTGTTCTGTTTTTAGGGCAACTTGCCTAAAATTACTTAAGTACAATTTGAACTGTTTATTTCCAACATTTAAAAATATTTTTTATGTAGCTGTTATTTCAAAATTAATGCCATAAATTATTTATATTTTTAAATATTGATATCAAAATAAGCCATGTTTATAATTCAATTGTTTGCTATGCCAATCTCTTTATTAATCAACAGAAATGAAATTTCATTTTTGAATAGTACTTAAACTTCTTGAGAAAACAGAGACTGGAGTCTACAGAGGTCAAGGTTGCTGGAATTTGCCCAGTAGAATACCTACGGAGAAGAAAATGCCCAGAGAGAGCTGGAGAGACCATGAGAGCCACAGAAATCTGCAGAGGTTTCCCTGAGTCTTTGGCAGAATAACAGTTTGCATATGTATGGGGTGAAATCCCATAAGGCCAGACAAGTATAACTTCTAAGGAAAGAAATTTACTGTTGAGCTCTAAGATAGACAATTCTCAGAGCTCACACAGGGCTGGGGATTTTTTTTACTTCCCACCTTGTTAAATACAGGGGCATTCAGTAGACATCCAGGCTGGGCTACATCTTAGATGAGGGGCTTACTCAGCACTAGAATAAAAGCTACTCTGGACCTGCCTTAAAAGAATTTTGAAAGAAAGGTTCACAAGATCACAGTAATCTGTAAGTAACTTAATCTGACAGAAAAAGTTAATCACTTAAAAGAATACAAAAAAAAAAAGTAACACTCTTGAACATAAATTCATGATGCCTTTCATCCAGAAAAAATTAATAGATAACAAAGAAGCTGAAAATTTCTAATCAACTCCAAATGTAAGTTGTTAAGCTTTTTTGATTTTAATTAGCCAAAAGTTGGAATTCAATTACTAAATAAATAGCTATAGTTCTATTGTCACTAGAATATATACAAATACTGCATTTTGTGGAGATTTTCCTGTAAAGACAAGTCATGTGTTTATAACTTCATCACTTGGCAAGCATTTTTCAATCTTACCTTAATAAATATATACCAAACACTATGTGGTCATGACGATTATTTGCTAAAATTTACGTTGTGGGCAAGTGAGGTTCAGCAAATTTACAATGCTTGAAGTACCAAAGAAGCAATTTAAATCTACTGACCTCAAATATACTTTATATTTTTATGCTGTCAAAATACTGCAGGTAAGTTTATAATTATTAAAAGGTGCACAGAATTTTATTGGATAAATATTTCTAGTTATTAATCATGTTTACAGATTGTTTCCTAAATATGTATCTCCTGTACAACTGGTAGTGGTAGTTTCCACCCTAAGAGGCCTGCCATAAAAGAACTTAAAAGCAAAGCTCAAAAGTTCACAGTAGAAAGGTTAATACTATCGTTATTTAGATGTCTTATAGCAATATAAATAAATTTATAAAGTTATAAAAAGAAATGATTTGTAACATTACTTTGAAATTACTACAGGGCACGTGAATGCAAATTATTGTAAAGCAATTATTTAAAGAGAAAAGGAAACAAACCTTGATTATCTGCAATATACCTGCTTTTTCTTCTATCTTTCTGACCAATTCTTCTGCTTCCTTTACTCAATTACCCTTTTCTGTTCATCTTTAAAATATGAGGGAGCCTAAGGACCTCTCTATACACAATATTTTTAGGTAAACTTATCAATCTTATGTTTTTAAATATTCAGATATCACTGGGTCCCTTCAGCCCTGATCTTTTCTCTCTGAAATCTAAAATTATCCAACAACCTATTTGACATTTCAAAATGGAAGTTTAATAGACATTTCAAACTTTATATTACCGGAACAGAATTCTACTCCAAACCTGCTCCCAGTCAAATCTTATCTATCATGGTTAACAAAATTAATTTTAAAATCATGTCTTGTCCGTCAGGCCAAAGTTTACAAATTTCCCATTTTCTCTTGATTAAGTCATCCAATCCATTACCAAGTCCTATTGATTCACTCCCCAAGCAAACCTCTTATTACCTCTATTATCGCCAACACCCAAGCCACTGTCATCTCTCTCCTGTGTTGTATATTTGCAGTGCTTTGAACTGGTTTCCCTGTACCTACTCTTTCCCCCTTAAAAATCCATAGAATAATCTATGTACAACTTTAAGACTTTTTCATTGATATTCTATTTTAATTCAAATAAATCCAAATATCTTACCCTGACTTATGAAACTCATAATATCTTACATGACCTTGTACTTCTCTAGTCTAACATCTTCAACGTCATTCAAACCACTGTCATTACCCATCACTGTTGGTTCTATTCACAATGACTCTTCTTCTGTACATATATATTTCCTTGAAATCCTAAAATTTTAAGACGTAAAATTCCAAGTCTACTTTCAAGAGCACTAGTGATGACCACGGGAGTGACAAGGTGCATATCTATAGATAAGTTAACATAGAGTTTCGAACATGGTTTTAACCTCAATTTCAAATAAATAACAAGAAATGATTAAGAATTCACAAATCTTAAGTAGGTTATACTAGGATATTGTGAGGAAAAATGAAATTCAGATAAAGAAAAATTCCTGGATAAATCTAAAAATCACGTGTGAGGAAACACAGCCAAGGGTAATTTGACCTCCCAATGGTGAAATATATAATAGAACAGATAATTATCTACCTAGTAGTTTGAGGGTTTTGTTGACTTTCTTATTTTTGACTTGACAATGAAAGTTTTCAATTTCTACTCCTTTCCAACTTCCTATTTCCTATTTGAGGAAAAAGAACTCAGGTGATCAAAATTACTCCCAAATCCTACTATTTTATTTCTGATCTCAGATAACAACACAATTGCCATCAAGGAAACAAATGAAAAGAACTCTTTTTTATGTGCAAATTAGAATATCAAGCAGCCAATTTTATGTATACTTCATATATTCTAAAATGCCATAGCAAGGAGCATGTGAACTGCAAAAGGCCAGGTGTGCAATCAGAGTTTGGCTCTTTACCCTAATAGGAGTAATCAATATGACTTAGTACTGTGACTTGATCGAAGTGAATTTGGTTATGTGATTCCATTCCAAATAAATCACAATAGGTAAAAGCTAAGAAAATAGATTTGGGTCTTTCATCATTTTTATTTTTCTATGACTGTTACTATTTTTAATGCTTTCTAAGTTTCGTTTTATATCTCATTTTCTATTTTATTCTGTGAGTGGGAAGGTAAAGCTTTCTATTTCTCTTTTACTGTTTCCATATTGATTATTTTACTATTTAAAAAATAAGATTGATTGATAGACAATATACAAGATATACTGCTATGTAGATATCAAAGATATTTTTGTGTAAGAAATTTTTTTTTAATTCAGAAGTTCACTATCTTATCTGATTTATGGCAATATATTTAACCTACCTAAATATATTTCAGCAATGAAGATATTTATCTAAAAAACCCATATTCATACAAATTTCAAGTAGTTCATGTTAACTATTAAAAGTGGTTTAAAGATGTGATTCAGAGAAATCCAAGTTCGGGTGAACCAGATTTTTAATCCTTATTCTTACTATATCTGGATGCATGTCAGCAAGTTACTTAATCTTCCTGGATCTCAGTTTTCTTATCTGAAAGATAAGAAAATCGGTCTTTATGATCACTCTATATAAATTCTATGTTTTATCCAAACACCAAATACAATGCTTTCAATGAAAACAAGGTCAGCTGTGATGTTTCCACCCTTAGCTGCTTGTTACTACCAATGCCAGAATTTGATTAAAGTGGCAAGACACAACTTCAGAGGCCACAAGCAATCTTATAACTCTGTTTTCTCAGGTCATCAGCAAGTTGAGTTTATTGAGTTCCTTTCAGTGGGGTAGTTTCACAAAGGATGCAAAAACATAAAATACAGTCACTACTCTCATGGAATTTGAAATTCCTCCATCTGTAAAGGCTATTAAAATGATGGTATACTGTGTCTTTAAATAATAATATTGGCATATTATTACTGTTTTTAAATTTCTAGCACAAAATTCTATTTTGAACAACTTATACCAAATAAAATACTATTAGCTAATATAATATGCCACAAAGGTGCAAGGGTATACTGGGGTCTTATAGATGATTAAAACCAGCACTATAAGCACTCCACTAAAAAACCCTCAAATTTTTCCCTTGCTCTCCATCCGTCCCCTCACATTTCCCTCTATATGTTAATTTTATTCTCTGGGATTGGTCACTTCAACACAGCCACTAGAGTTTCAAGTTCACATTTATTAGATTTTCTATGACAGATGGACTGAGAATCATCTTCGTTCTTGTTCCAAGTTAAAAACAAAACAAAATAAACTCACCAAAAAACAAAACACAAAGAAGGGCACAAATTGGTCAGGCAAGTGTAATAATACGATTGGCTTGGTGTTGGTCAGATGTTTACACGTGGTCACTCAATTTTGGCCAAGTGACAACGGGATTTGTAAGAAGAGACCAGGTGCAGCTGGAACCACGAGGCTGAGCAGAAGGTAAGGAAGGAGCTTGCACTAGAAGAGAAGGAATGCTATCCTGGGAAAGTAGCTACAGCTGAATAGATAATAAATTTATTCAGAGAAAAAAGTTATTGGACATAGCTCCTAAACAAGTAAGGCTTTCTCAAATAGCTGCAGACTGGATGTAATCCAGCTGGATAACAACTAAAGTTGGGGAGACAACAACAGTTACCAGCAGGAGGAGTACAGGTGCAAAATGTGCTTACAGGCAGTGTGGGGGTTAGTTCGGAGGAAGCACTGATACAAATCCAATCAAGCAAGGTCACTTCCTCTGGAGATGCTATTATTTTTATTCCCTCTTCAGTTTTCCACTTCAGAGCATATTTCCAATCTCTCCACCTTTACAGATTTCTATGTGGTTGCTCTTTTCTTTTGTCATAAATGATATGACACCTGCAAAAACACGTACACTTGTTTTCTGAAGAGATGAGAATTAGTACAACTTGGGAAGAAGCAATTGATCTAAAATGAAACAGTTGGGGGCTGTAATAAAAGAGAGCACACCCAGCTTAGGGAAACTGTGCCACAAGAGAAGGCGGCTTAAAATTATTGCAGGCATCAGGTGGAGAACAGTGATCTGCTGGTAATTCTCGTGCAACAGAAAGAACAGCGACATGATAAATAGAACACTTCACTCTCCATTGGGGAACATTATTTCCATGGAAATAGTAAGTTTTCTTTCCCTTGACACCAAGGAAACTTAAATATCAGATAAAAATGAGCATGCTTGTATTCGTTTAAAATATACATTTTAAGCAGAGTCATTATTGTTACTTCATTTTATTTTTGACTTCATTTAATATTTTAAAGAAATTTTACTTCTGTTTTCTATAAAATAAAACTGTATTACACTGTGATAAGAGGAAAGCAACAATAGAAACACAGCCACAGATTGATAATCTTCAGTGTTAACTCTCTCGGAATAAAAATTTTACTTCTAGTATTAACAAAATAGATATTTTTAGTCTTTGATTATATGGCAATTCCCTCATCTTCCTCTGAAATATTCAAAGATTCTGCCTCTTTCTCTTCCTTGACTATTTCTTTTCTGATTGAAGCCCCTACTGAAACCAGAAATTTAGATGTCATTAGTGAGGTGTGACTTTTGTGTGTGTGTGTGTGTGATTTGGAGAACAAGAGGGATCCAATATCAAGAACGGATATATCAAAGCCTTCAAGCAATTGCTTCTAAAGCAAGTTAGGGGTTAGCATGAAATTAGTGCAGCATTCCCGTAGTCCTGATACTGTAACAGTGAAGTAAACTTTGGCTCTGGCACTGTATTTATGGTAAATCTGAAGTTCACTAATATTCACGCTCTTGGAATTTTAGCCTCAATGAGTATCGATATGTTGAAATATTCCACAAGACTATACATTAAAACAAAGTTCATATAAAGAAGTCTTTATGTTCTCATAACTTCCTTCTTTCAGATGTGGAATTTATTCCTTCTTGTTTTTTATTTGATTAACTGTAACTTTCTATTAAAACATAAGAGAAAAATAAAAAATAAAAATTAGTTCAAGAGAAATGATTTTAGTACATAATTAGTGCTTAGTGAGAAGACTGTTACAGAGTCTGGGGGCTGATATCTAGGAATGAGCACTGAGGAACTGCCTGGAATCCCCACCACTTCATTTTCAGCCCATATATGGAACTCTTAACTTTCCCATTTCCTGAATAATATTAAAACAAGTAAAGAATATGAAAATAGCACCATATTTTTGAGTATTCGGATTAAACTCTTTTAGTAATATAAGTTTTTGTAAATGTTAAAATAATAAAACTACATTTATACAGAATAATATCTAAAATATGTTCATTTCTCATTGAACAGCATATGAATGTGTATTATTTCATTAACTCTTCACAGTAACCCTAGGAAGTGGTGTTATCCCCTTCCAGAGATAACAAAATTGAGGAGTATGCTTAAACTTTCCAAACTTCAAGTTCCTGTGGGTAAATAAGTGATGAATCCAACATTTTAACCCAAGAGTGGTTGAATACAAATCCACATTTTTATCCAATTTGTTCTGCATTTTCTCAACATCAAGATTTAAGTAGCAAATTAGAAAAAAATTTAGTTTTATGAATTAATTTGCAGCCTTTGAATGCAGCCAAATACACTTTATGTTAGAAACAGAAAAGTACAGACCTAGATATTTCCTGAGAACCTCAAGAGAAAAAAATACTAATACTTTGGACAAAATTTTAGGCCAACAATGATGAAAATATAACAAAAGAGGCACGAATAAGTCAAGCTTTTTCATCATCCAACAAACACAAAGCAATAGAAAGTCAAAAATTCAGGCCAGGCACAGTAGCATATGCCTGTCCCAACATTTTGGAAGGCCAAGGCAGAGGATCACTTGAGGTCAGGAGCTTGAGACCTGTCTGAGCAATATAGTGAAACTTTCTCTCTATAAAATAAAATAAAATAAAATAAAATAAAATAAAATAAAATAAAATAAAATAAAATAATAAAAAATATTAGCCAGGCATGGTGGCATGTATCTGTAGTTCCAGATACTCAGGACTCAGGAGGCTGAGGAGGGAGGATGCCTGAGCCCAGGAGTTTTAGGTTGTTGTGAGTTATGATTGTGCCACTGCACTCCAGCATGGGTAATAGGGCAAGATTCTGTCTCTAAAAACAGATAATGAATACATAATGAAAAAATTAATTAAGAAACATGGATCAAGGATCAACAGGTAGCTTGTTGATGTCAATGATTATAAACCTTATTGCTATGTCATCAAGAACAGTGTTGCTGCTTATGGTCTTCCTAAAAAATAAGACATTATCATTTATTTCAAGAAAAATACTTTAATACAAGTCAGAGAATAATTGATAAAAAAATTAAGCACAAATAATTTATAATACACTAGATAAATAGGGATATATAAAATAATGTTGCAAAAAAATTTCCATTGGAAATACAATTAGAGGAGATTTTAATTCTGAACATCAAAGGAAGGCTTACAGAGGTGAATTTGAAGGATGGAGGATTGGGGGGATTATAACAGTCGGGAAGAGAGGGCAAAGATTACACTAAAAAATGTGTATATTCATTAACTCATTTTCTTCAAGGATTGGGACAATGGAAATAACAGATTCTCTGAGTTCTATAACCTCCAAAAGTGAAGAGCTTCATTTAGTCAAGGAAACTGTGAAGAGTTTAGTTTGGGTGGAAGCCAAGGAAAAGGAAGAGAAATATTATTTACTGATCATATAACATATGGCAAGATCCATATTAGGGTTTGTGTTTCCTTACTAAATTATTACAATGACCTTCTAAGTTAAACGTTTTTTTCCTTTTACTGGGAAGAAACAAAAATCTGAAGATTAACCTGTCCCAGGTCAAATCATTGGTGAATGCTGAGGCTGAGATTTGACTCCAAGGACATCAGATTCCAAATCCCATGTTCATTCCATCATCACAAATGTTTCCTAAACTATGTCCTTCAGAACAGTACTCAACAGATACTCCACGAAAAAAAGGTGTTTTATGTAAAATTCATTTGGGGAATAGTTCACTCTATATCTACTCTGGCTATTTTGAATTCACACTAGCATCCTAAAGCTTCTGAGAACTATAGAAAAGAGACATGATTAACTTTGCTTATCATATCATTTCCCAAATGCATTTGACCTTGGAGACTTTTTTTATTAAAATATAACACCTATTAGTGTCCTGAAATTAATGTTCTCAGGGACATCCTGTGGGGAACTCTACTTTATTGGAAACAAGCAGAAAAGTGCATGAGCAGTGCTACTAGATGTTAAGAGATAAAACCAAAAGAGTGAATCAGTGCCAGATCACAGAATGCTTAAAATAAAAAGCCAAGGAGAATCCACTTAATTTTGCAGGCAACTTGAAAAGAATCCTTGAAGGATTTTGAACAAGAAAGTGATGTGGTAACATATTCCTCAGAATACCCCCATGTATCCTGAATATTTAATGATAATTATAGATTTCAGTAATAATTTTTAAGACATCACACCCTCTGCTAATATTTAGTGCTTCATTTTCACAGAAGAAAATTTGCATCTCATGAGCAGAGTGAATGCCAAACTTTACTAGAATAATGGTTCAATTGTTTTTGTTCTGCCATCATCTATCTTCTAAAATAATTGTTTTAATGGATTTATCATTTACCGTGATGAAAAACTGTTGAATAATATACCCAGAATAACTTTAGTAGAGGTAGCTCTATGCAATTAGTTGTGAAAATGTTTTCACCCTTGACACATCAAGTGAAATTTGCTTTTCTATGAATTGTGTGAATTGTTTTCATCAATAAACAATGTTTTAAATGGTCAATTTATAGCTCTTTATGTTATACCGGTCTGTGCCACATAAGTGTAAACCCTTTATAGAAAGAGCTTGCTTACAACCAAGTTTTCTAAATCACTAAAGTGCCAAGATTTCATGTAGCCTCATCAACATTTGTGAATACTATATAATATGATGTTTCTCAAAGGTGTAGTCCTCAGAGAACCTTCTTATAATCGTCTGGGGTGTTGCATAAAAATACAGATTACAAAGTTTACTCTCAGACCAACGGAAATGATTTATTGCAGTAGGGAACTTTTTAAAAATAGGATTCTGGGAAATGCAGGTATTTATGAAGTTTTGAGAAAACACTGACCTATTAAGTCAACGAAAACAGAAAAAAAAAAAATCCTCTTTCTAATTTCAAAGGTAGTTGCACAAATACAGTAGGCCAGTTAGTCAACTTAATAGACAATCATTATGCGTGAAAGACTCCATAAGTTGCCTTCGTGTAAGATTGCAAAATTGTAAAAAAAGAAGAAATTTGGAAAAAGTGAAAAAGAATAAACAATATCATTTTATAAATATATACAACATACATATGTGCAAATATTACATATAAAAGCCACAGGTATTTAAAAATAGTGCCACGTCAATCGACCATTATAGACACGAAGACTGAAAAATGTAGTCATATCTCAACAATCCAAGCATGCTCCTAGCTTAAGGACTTCGAATTTTTACATCCTCTGTTTAGAAGGCTCTTTTCCCAGTAACTTTTCTTGGGTTTCTCACAAAGCAAAACTTTACATCTTGTGATGTAATTAGGGAACGCAATCCTAGGGAAGCAGAAATGAGAAAAAGGGCGAAGGAAGAAAAGGGAGACCGAGGGAGAGAATAAAGAGAAAAAATAAAACAAAGGCTGGGCTATAGAGCTGGCTACTGCTTGACATCCAGTGTAGCTCATGTCTCCATTTTATGGACCCATCTTCCAAGGTCATGAAAGGGTGTGTCTCAGGATTCACTTCTGGAAGAGTGAAGTGAGAAGAATTTATCCTTCACCTCTCCTCTTCATTGGTTAAAGTATTCGCCTTGAGGAATTGACTCCTCTGTGTTTCCAGATCCTATGTGAATGGATGTCAAGCAATTCAGGCAGAATGTCTCATGCCTCAGCATCAATAGGGAAGCCACTGTCTGAAGCAGGATGCAAGAGATATATGAGTGGTTCTTGGGTGATGTATCTGCGTGAAGTTAGTCAGAGCCTATGTGCAGTTACTTTATGTAGCAGAAGCTGGGGAGGAACAGGTGTTTGAAAGACCAGACAGATGAGGCTGAGAGATTCTGAACTGGTACACAGGTATGATAGGGATAGGAACGTGAGTTTATACATAAAGAGTGTCTGCTAGGGATATAAGCATGGCTTCTCTCCCAAATGTCACTTTTACAGAGAGGATATCTCCTTACCCTGCATATTTTTTGTTGGAGTAATTAATACTTTGTGATATTATGTAACATATTGTTTTGCACGCAATTTTTTTTCTTATTAAGATGTAAGTTCAGGTTCAGGGGCATTGTTTAGATTATTGCCATCTATCCACTGCTTGGTACAATACCTTGAACATAGTTGATGCTCAGGAAATACTTCTTGAATAAATGAGTGAATTAATTTATTAAGTTACTTGCTCAAGGTCACTCAACTAATGACAGAGAGCAAAGGAGAACTTAGTTAATGTAGATTCAATTCATTTAACATTGTCTAATCTGGGTACAATATTTTGATAAACTATGATCCAAATTACAGAGAATTGGATTATAATATAATGAATAAAATAAGGAAAAATGACTAAAATTTCATATGTCATAAATTATCTAGGTCAGCACAGTCCAATAGAAATTCAAGTGATGATAAAATATCCTATATCTGTTCTATCCAATTTGGTAGCCACTAGCCCCATGTGACAACAGCATGCTTAAAATGTGGCTACTATGACTAAGTGACTAGATTTTTAATTTTAATTATTTTATACTTAAAAGGTCACATGTGGCTACTGGCTATCATATTGGAGAGTTCATCACAGGTATTTATTTATAGTTTCAGAAACTAATCTTTTTAACAACTGCCTACTTGACAAATGAGTCAGTTCCGAAGATTTAAATCAAGTGGGATCAATAACTTGACTCTCATTTCATATTTTAATTTTTCCTTCTAGAAACTTATGTGAGGATTAATTAAGTAAAGGGGAGAATTTGGTTTAGAACGTCAGAGTAAGTACTTGGGGGACAAAGATCATTGTGCTGTTTTAATAGTCTAAGATTTTCTTTTTCCTCTCTGAATGACCAGATTGGACCCAGTACTAATGTGAGTAGGACAAAGATCGGGCAAATGGAGCTTAACTTTCTTAAACATAAAAAATTATTACTTATTTTTTTCCACTTCACCTCTTCCCAGATAGCTTGGTGATTTAGCTTACTGGGAATAGTCACCTCTGTCTTGGAAGAGAGGACAGCACAATGAGCAGTCCCACTCACATCAGGGGCTCGACGAATGCTTTTAAACTGTATATAAAACTGGTTTAATGAGTATTTGGAATATTGTTGTATTTTTCCCCATATTTTAGTCTTTCTAGGAGCAAACAAACTGTCCTAACCTTTTCTAAAAGTGAAAAAAATCAATGTGGTGTAAGCATATTCTCTAAAATATCTTCACACAAAAGAACAAAGAAAAATACCTTGGGCTGGCACAAGTCATTTTGGTTGTATTCCTTGTATGTTATACACATTTTAAAAGGAGAGAGTGAAAGGCAGTCAGTCAAAGAAATATGTCCCATCCTAACAAAAATATAATCTGTTATAATGCCAAAATAACAGGGATAGTAACATAACAGCAGTGAAGAAAACACGTGATAGAAAATTAGAGACATTAGGCTTAACCCAATTAAGATGGCATATATTTAATGACCTCCGGAGAAAGTAAATTTTTTAAACCACGCTCTCTCACTACCTGGAAATATCTCTTTATTTCTAACTTAAATATCTCACAGTGCAATTTAAATTCATTTCCTTTTTTGTGATGCCCAGTGGAATAAAAAGTATGCACTACTTTCCTTTGAGGGGTAAGCCATAATTTGTTTAAAGATCAATAAATATTCAGCTTCTCAGATTTCTTCAGGCTAATGACTCTATTTAATGTTTCCTTAGAGGTCTCCATTATTGTTGTCATTCTACCCTGAACTCTGTCTAAATTCTGTGTGTTCTTTTTAAGTTGATGAGCCTCACAGTCATTTTCACAGACTGTGTCTCTATACGCTAAGTGAATGGCCCAGAGCACTCAACAACTAGGCTTGGCTGCCACAAATGCCCTACCATTATACATAATCACCACGGTGCCTGTTGTTCTGCATTCTTTTAATGTACTACATTGGAGTGGAGTCAAGTATGAACAGAAATGCCAAGCATTTGACTCTACTTCAGTGATATTTGTAGATCTGTAGGTAAAAGCAGTCTTTTGAGTATTTACTTTTCCCACTCAATATTTTTTTCCTCTTCATTTTTTGCCCTCTTAAAAGGTACATTGCTGAGATCTGGCTGTATGTGGCTTGGTTGCTGTGTTTTAAACACTCCCTCTGTGTTGTTCTCTTGAAAGCCTTGGCAAATAGGTTAGAATACTCGATTTGCTGCATTTTCCATGCTTATTGCTGTTTTCTTTTCCAAGCTTGAGAAAATAACTCAACATGGTGTGTGGATGAATGCCTTTCATTCCTATATGCTGCCTCCAACTTTCATAGTTCTATTTATTTTTCTTCAAATTATTATTTCAACAGTTATTCTACATTTCTCTACTGTTTCAAGAGCAAATATCTTTTTTATTTTCTTCTGGTTCTACAAAAAGTTAGTAAAATCATAGCCTGGAGCTTTTAAATATAGAATGGGCATTAACTGCACTCAAGTAACAATTTCATCTAGGCTAGGAAAGATATTGAATTTGGAGAGCTGGGCACACACACAGTAAGGAAGCTTTGTGAACGAGCACAAGATGGATCTCCCTAAATGTCACTTTGTATTTTTGTGTCTTTCTTCCTTCTTATATGAATATGGTGTGATCAGTCACAAATTCTTTTAGTTGGTATCGCTCTATGGAAAAAAAAAAAAATGTGGCTTGTTAGAGAGGCAAGCTCTTGGAGATGCAAGGGACTCTCACTGGGGGGCCCTGGCCCCTTCACGGGTCAAGGCTTCCTGTGGGAAGCCTTCCCTGACTGCCTTCTTCAGTCCTTCTCTGAACACACATTGTGTTGTGCTGGGATTGCCTATTCAAAACCTCTATGGAATAATTGAGATCATTGCTAAGGGGTTTTCTCTATATTTGCAAATGAAGTTCTTAACTGTGATATGTCTCATAGCTTACAGTTGATGACCATTGCCTCATACTTAAGAATAATGCTTAAAAAATTAGTTGATCTGTGCAATATATTATGTATTGTCAAGGCATGTGTTCCACAATAACAGTTCGCGGTATTTTAATTTCACAGTTTCTCAAGTAATTTTCACTTCATTCTCTGGAATGCTGATAATTTTCACCTATTTTAGTACAATTGTTTTATTATTCTGGTTAGGAGATCTGTTATATTTGCAGTTAAAGCTCAGATTACTAGTTTTCTTAACATCAACATAATGTAAATGTAAAAATTTTTACATATTTGAGAATGTCATCATTTCCCCCCTGCCAGGAATGTTGGATTGCAATTGAAAACGCTAAATCCAAAAATTTCCTTCTGAAACAAATCAGCACTTTACCATAAAAACTGAGTGTCCTTATCACGTAGTGTCATTATTAATAATTATTCCTTTCTGTAATGGCAATCATTAAAGGCCAATATTACACTATTATGGATAACAATGTATGCTATGGTGACAAGAATTAGCCTGTATAATAAATAATGTTTTACATGGTGTTCATACAGACAAAACTTCTACTACTAGTTTTTTAACTGGTATAAATGTATAGAATAAATGTAAATAAATAAGTTCAACCAGACAGTAAAATTGCTTCTTAAGGGCATTATTGCATTTCTAAGAGTAGGGAGGTTCTATGTTTAGTTAAATTGATGTTACTTATAAATAAAAAATTAAGCAATTTGTAAAAAATGCTGAACAGAACATTAGAAAACATTAATGAAAATATTTATTACATAATTATCAAGTCAGTAGTACCTTAAGTCAACATGGTGGAGGGAGATGAGATTTACATTAGAATACAAGTTGTGCCATCTAGTAACTGTGAGACTATGAAAAAAAATACTCTGTAGAACTTCTTTCCTTCTAAAATAAAGGCTCATACCACCTCATACATTTAAGTGAAATAAGGACTGTAGAAATCCTGACTGATAAACTATTCAGTCCATATAGATTTTTTTTTTTTTTTTTGAGAACCTACCATGTGTAGAGTTACAGCACATAAGACATAGTCTTGGTTCTTGACTTGGCAAAATAAATTAAACAGATAATCATAATGTGTTGAAATTGAGATGAGTACTCTTCAGGAAAAGCAAACAGGCACAGAATGGCGTCTATTTCTAGGATCTAACTTATTCAAGGGTAAGTGAAGCCACATCCAGCAGAGTGGCATTGAAATGGGAACTCAAAAGCATGAAGAGGAGGCATTGCCTGATAAAGTGAGAGAAAAGTCTTTCTGTCAGATGCAAGAGCTGATGACTCTGGAATCTAAAGCAGCTTGGCATGGTCCAGAAATGAAAAAAGTTCAGTAAGGCTATGAGAGTCTCTTACATTTCTTTTTCAATATCTTACCTGTTTGTGAACTCCCTAATGTTGTTAAGGATCTTATTCTTCATTTTTTTTTTGTCCTTAATGTTTAATATATAAGTTTTGTTTATGGCACAGAACAAATAATTACTGAATCGAAGTCTGGCTATTTTACGTGTCTAGGCCTAAACTAAGCATGCCTTCCTAAGCATGAAAGTTAGCCATAACTGTATTTTCACTCATCAAAATATTATTGCACACAATTATATTAGTAGGAATTCACTGACTACCAGACTGGAGCTATCAGGAATGACAGGATTCTCATGGGCCTATTCACATTTTAAAATTTGTTATTTCTTGTAGTTACTAGTAGTAAAAAATGTGCATCTGTAATTTTGCTCCATTCTTTGGCAAATAAATTGTGATATCTCCAGTTGGAAATATTTTTTAAAACATGAGAATTATTTATTAAACCTATATATGTTACTTCCTCTTCTCTAATCCTCTAAAAATTCTAAATTTAAATTTATAAAATGCTTGATATAGGAGACAATTTACTTTCAAGTTTTGTTTCAGGAAAACAAATGAAGCTTGCTGAGCTATTTTCCAGAGGCCCTATCACTAAACAATGTACTCATTATTTTTAGTGTAAGCACGAACAGATGTGGGTTTTTATTTATTTATTTATTTATTTATTTATTTATTTATTTATTAACTAAGAACTACCATTATGAGAAGTAATTTGACAGCCATGCTGCTTTAGGACAAAGGATTCAATAAATGTTTATCGCAGTTGTCATATATCGAAAGTGTGTCCTAACCTGTCACTTCTAAATTAACTTTTACTACTACTATTGACCTTTAACACAGCTTCTTAAATATATAATTTAGAAGGAAGATTATCAAACATAATATAGCCCATCAAAAACAGTTGTTTTAGTTGCTATATTTCCTTGGTATATTACACACCCTAATTACATATTCCATATGTTTTGTGAGGGCACACAATGCTAAAAGAACTTTTTTGATTTTTTAGTTTAATAGCTTTAATGCCAAACAGCAAATATATTCAGAGTGAAATTTATCAACTATCATTTAAATGAACAAGAAAGAGTGTGACAAGTAGATGTACTAAAATTGTTTCTTTTAAATCAGGTAACTTCAGAACAAGTAGAAGTAGACTCTAATTGAAACGCATTTTCATGTATTCAGTTTATTCCAGACACAAGCTTTATGCAATTACCTCGTTAGCCCAGAATGGGAAAACATGAGAACCCAATACTTCTACTGACATTTGGCAATTTAGATATTATGGACATATATCGATTGATGGATTGCTTAAGCTATGCAGATATTAAGATTTTGGGGGAGTAAAACTATAAATCTGCCTGTGGGTTTTTGTTATATTATGATTTTTTTTTTTTTTGGTAGAATGTCATGCTTTCTCTTCCTTATAACACTTTCTTGTCTCATTATATCCTGTTATTTCATTTTCCTTGGCTCTCTCTTTTTGCCAATCCGGCTCCCAGTTTTTTTTTTTTTTGGTAATTTAAAATCTTTCTCAGCTTAACAAATTTTCCTCTTCCTTCATTTTACTCTTTGTCTTTCTATTGTTCACATTCGCTCTGTTTAACTTGACACTCAATCTTGTAAAAAAGTTTATTTCTGTGATCTGAAATGCTTATCCTAATACATCAGACAAATAAAAGACAATGCTGAATGTAACATAATATGATCTTTCCTCAGTTGTAACCACCAACATATTTTCTTCTTTATTGCATCCCAGTCGTAAACTTATTACTTGATATTTTCATTCTGCTCCACTTCTCTAAATATTTTAACATTTGTATTTGTATTTCCCATTGTTTTTAATAATACTTAATAATTCAAAAGTTTTCTTATGTTTGTTCTTTTTTCCAAGTATGAATACATTCTCTATGACATTTTCAAGAGCCCTAGTTCTAGACATGCTTAATGGATTAAAACTTAAAATTGAGATTCATACCGCAGCTATTATTTAAGAAACGTTATAAGGCTGCTTTCTTCTACTGATGGATTCAGTGATTGAATTTTTTTTTTTTTTTTTTTTTTTTTTTTGAGATGGAGTCTTGCTCTGTTGCCAGGCTGGAGTGCAGTGGCCTGATCTCGGCTCACTGCAACGCCCACCTTCCTCCTGGGTTCAAGTGATTCTCCTGCCTCAGCCTCCTGAGCAACTGGGACTACAGGTGTGCGACCCATGCCCGGCTAATGTTTTTTGTATCTTGGTAGAGACGGGGTTTCACCATGTTGGCCAGGGTGGTCTCAATTTCCTGACCTGGCGATCCGCCTGCCTCGGCCTTCCAAAGTGCCGGGATTACAGGCATGAGCCACCGCACCAGGCCCAGTGCTTGAAATGTTTAATTTTAATGAGTACTATAGCAATATCAACATGAAAGAGTTATCAACTTGTCTGTCAGCCTTTTCAAAAGCATTTTCAGCTTAAAACATAATCTGAAGGGTCTGGCATATAAATTGCTTACATTTTTTCGGTGCAGTTTATTATTCTTAACTTGGATAGGATTAGGTAAAATGTTAAAACAGAACAATTGATTGCTCTCCAGGATAGTGGAGGATTGGGAATAGCTGAGAGAGAACATCAAAGGATGAAGCTGTCACTCGTTGGACGTTAAGTTGATCGCTGAAGAGGCTACTGATTTTCTAATTTTGTTTGGGCATGACAATGGAAGATACATTATTGCTCTCACCTTTCCCATGTACCTCCCATGATTTCACTTGGAGAATATTTTACATATTCTCCAATATCTTACAATATCTTCAACTGAATCTATGCCTGCATTTCCTTGTTTTTCTCATTTTCCTCCAATGCTGATTTGGCGTTTTCTAACAAGCAATATGGATATTTGAGAAAACATCTTGGCGGAAATGATTATAAACTTACCTCATGTCCAGCAGAGAAGACTGTTTCTACGCATGACCACATCTATACTTAAAGTTTAGTTTTTTTGTTGGAATTAACTGCCAAATTCCAAAAATAGTTTTGGTAGTGTTCACTTCTTTTTTCTAGGAAATGTTGAGTCATATGGTGATTGATTTTTCTTAATTTTTTTTTACCTATAGAAAAATTCACTCTTAAGATGGAGTGTTCACCTAGGTTTCAACTTTCCTAATGTAAAATTTTGTAAAGTAAGACTTGATTTTTTGCATTGATGCATCAAGAATATATCTATAAAAATTAATTTGATATAATTTTACTCTCCCTTTTTTCCTATACCTGAAACCTCGATGTTCATTTTGTATCTTGGAACAACCAACAATAATTTGTGAAAGCAAAATTTGACTGATTTCATTGGAATCATTTTCTATTGCAATAATCTAACTTTTCTATCATAGTAGCAATAAAAATAAAACATTTTCAAAGTGTCAAATAAATTATTAATGATTAAATGAACAAACAGAATATTATACACTTCTAATCATAACTGCATAAAATAATTCTGAAAGAATATACAAGAAACTATTGCGAGTGTTATTTGCCTGAGCAGGGGACTTGGAGCCTAGACTGGGAAGAAAATGAATTGCCTTGTATACTCTTCATTGTTTTATTTAAATGGTTTGGACATTGCAATAAAGAAAACAAATGATTTTTTATTCAAATAATGAATGATGAGGATTACTGAATAGCATATGACGTGCAAACTATAGATTTGTGTCTTGACTGATAACAAAACTACCAGGACAGTCATCAAACACGTTTGTTTGCTGAATAACCTGCTTGTTTTCTAGAATGTGTACACTACACTACACATACACACACACAGACATACACACGCAGAACTGCATTATAGTTCAAATATTTGCTAAAGCATTGGTGGTCAATTAATTAATTACAATATTAATTGTAAATTAATATGATCTCATATATGTCATACTTAAAAGTCTAATTCATGGACATATAACATCATTATTTAGAAAAACATGCTAACTTTTTTGATTGTATAAATTTATTTTTATTATTGATTATACTCCTGACTAGCTATTACTTTTGCTCATGAGAGACTAGCCTCAAAAACAGTTGTCCAGTCCCATGCAGAGATAGCACATGCCAGAAATACTGTAAGATACCACAAAGACTAATGGAGACTAAAAGCCTCACTCTTCTGTTGAAAGGATAATCTTGTCCCCTACCTCCTTAAAGATGGGTAAGCTGTGGCCCCTCTGGAAAAACAGAGCCAGAGAACACTGTAAGCCACAGTATGACAAGTTTTCTGCTTTGCTAGACCAAACCTACCTAGTTTTTGTTGAGAGAAATAGAGGATAGAGTCACTTTTCAAAACTATTATGACATTAATGCCCTTTGGAGATGAAATTCCTAGCAGATAATCTAAACAAAATGATCATATTTTAAACCACAAAGAATTAAAACATAGTCTATGTTGGGAAGAAAATGGGACTCACCAGTGGTACTCTCATAATGTTAATTTGATTGCATTTTGGCCTGCGTACAGCCAGATGTCCTTCTCTGCTATTGAGCACATTGAAAAATTAAGATTCCATGTATTTCTCTAATTGCTCCCTTGAAATGAAAACTTCTGTGCCTTTCTCACAGCCATAATCAAAGGCAAAAACTATACATCTATGTTATTGTCATCATCTTTAACAACAAAGTTTGAGAGATAATAGTATGACTAATTTAATGATTGGTTATGTATAAGGATAGCAATGATGTTTTCTTCCCTAACATGTCAGCTGCCCATTGTAAATGAAACTCTGAAAGTAACAGTTACATTTTTTTGATAGTCTAAGAAGTGCAGATACATATAGAGCAAAGGAACAGTGTTCTTGGCTAATTATCTGGTCAGTAGTTACTTCAATATTCCCTACTAAGAAAGACATATTTTTTAAAAAGTCAAAAAGAACTTGAGTGGTCTTGGCTCCAGGAAAGAGGCTGTTAAAATGTAGAAATTTTGATGTATATCTAGCAAAATTTTAGTTAAAATTAATTTTAAAAAATTCAGCCAGTGGCCTACATAGCCAGCTGTCTGCAAAAATGCTACTCTGTGAAATTTCAACTTGGTCACTTTAAGTTAAAATAAAACATTTAATATATCAACTTCATTTTTTACTTTTAAAAGTTTTAACTGGAAGAATTGGACCTTTTGGTTCCAAGCTATTTCCCATCCCTGTAAAACTGAAAAGATTAAGGGCTTTAATCATAAAAATGTGAATTTATTTATAATTAGAGAAACACTATATATTCTGGTTATCATCATACTTGCTAAAAAAGAACTAACTCAATTATATAATTACAGCTCTTTAATTCTATTAATACAGTGACATATGTTAACTTCTATTTAGATGAACTATTTCATTTGCCATAATAACCCCTTTATAATTACTTTGACTGTATTAATTGTGCAATTTACTCTAGACAATCAGAGGAAGATGAGAGAAAATAGACAAGTTAGCATTGTGAGAATATTTAAAATAGGCAAAGGAGGTATAATTTTCTTACTATAGGAAATGAAAGTATATAACACAGAACATAACTATAGAGATATGAATCAATAAAAACATAGAAATTTGAGTATGTGATTTTTCAGAGGAAACTTGAGACACCAAAGCATATCTGGAGGAGATTCATCAAGATGATAAGGGGAAAGTGATGTTATAAGTAATTTTTAAATATAAATATGTCTAATCTGAAAAATTATGGATTTAGAATACGATTCTGAAATTACATATATAAATTGACATATAAATAAATTACATATGCTCACACATATGTATTTATGTGTATATATATTTTTAATTGAACTTAATATATGTAGACATGTCAGAGCAGAGGTCAAAACTAGTACAGAATGACTAAATTTATAGGAAGGCAATTTTTGACCTTTAATAAAGTCTATTGTTCTAACAGCTGCTTTTATTTCTTTGATTATTTTAATGTTTCCCTCTATTGTCCCACTCCTGGTTTAAGTCTCCATTGATTCTGCATTTGGACTAAGATAATAGCCTGCTTACTGATATCTATGCTTTAAGTTTCCAACCTTAATGTTCATCCTTTATTCTGGTGTCAAACAGAACTTCCTAAAATATAAAACAAGCACATCCTTTTCCCTTTGCCAAACTTTAGTTATTACCTTTCATCTAGAGGATAACATCAAAACTCTAAGACATAGTGCAGGCCTTCACCATCCTTAAGAAATATATTTCAGGTGTTATTTTTCATCTTTCCAATCACTCCACACTTCTTACATGTAAGTTCTAGGAATCTGACTTATTTAAGATTCTCATGCACACTCACACATCTAAACACCTACTATTTCTCTTATGCTCATTTGGACTACACTTTCTCCTTTATTTTTCAATTACTCAGCAAAAATTGTTTGAAATTCGCTCAAATATTCTTTCTTTTATGAGGTATTTTCTAACTTTTCAAAGAGATAGTCTCTCTCTACCTTCTAGAGACTTTATTCCATTGTGACACATAACATACTATTGTCTACTTATTTGCTCGTTGGTTCATCTCTCTAAGGAGACAGAATACTGTCTGGGAACCAACACACCCAGTATTCATTTTGCTAATTGCAGCATTAATAAGGTGTATTAGTCCATTCCCATGCTGTTATTAAAGACATACCTGAGACTGGGTAATTTATAAAGGAAAGAGGTTTAATTGACTCACAGTTCTTCATGGCTGGAAAGGCCTCACAATCATGGCTGAAGGTAAATGAGGATCAAAGTTACATCTTACATGGTGGCAGGCAAGAGAATGTGTGCAGGGGAACTCCCCTTTATAAAACTATCAGATCTCATGAGACTTATTCACTACCCCAAGAACAGCATGGGGAAGATCTGCCCCCACGATTCAATAATCTCCACCTGGTGCCGCCCTTGACACATGGGGATTACTACAATTCAAGGTGAGATTTGGGTGGGGACACAGCCAAACCATATCAGAGAGTATCTGGAACATAGTTATTGCCAAATTGATCTTATTTTTTAAAGTGTAGCAAATGAAGGTACTTACGCAGGAAATAGATGTTAGCTTCTCAGAGATGCTAAGAGGAGTTGTCTATATTGATATGAAGATGGACTTGGAATCTTCCAAGAACACTAGCAAAACAATAAGATTTTGTGATTGCAGAGTAAGTTTATAAAAACAGGTCACACACACACACAAACACACACCCAAAAATAACAATAGTAGCAAAAGTTTCTCTTTATAGAAAATCATTATAATAAAAGTTCTTCTTGAAGTAATTTGTTCCAGAGACACAGCATGTTGGAAATTTCATATACTCTTTTCGCTTAGTTGCAAACGGAAATCATTGAGAAAGAGCAAATAAGCATTATATTATATGAAATATAGATGTTCATTGGATATTCTTGACTACCTAGTATAGTAAAACTGAAAGTTTCAAAAATTTGAACAATTCATTTACTGATGAATGGCATTGTGTTTTCGACTCCATTAGGTAGAAAAAATAACTAGTGTTTAGTGCTTAAGACAAAAATGGGACTTTCGGAAAAATCTTACAGAGTGAAGAGTGTATATATCATGCCTTCTGAAAGATAACTAGATGTAAAAAAAAAGAACTCTCAGAAATGTATATCAGTCTGAAATATAAAGGGGAAAGATACCACATTATTTGTTGATTTTGATTGAGATCAGATGAAAGTAATATATTTTAAAGATAAATACTAACATATAAGCACAACATAAAGATAACTGCATAAAATAAGTTTATATATTTAAGACAGACAAAATTAAAATGTGAATATATTATAGAATCATATACTAATATGACTAAATGGTTGTTAAACTGTGGTTCTCTGCCCATCTTCTGTTTTATCCTTATATTTAGAAAAAATAATATAAATTACTTGTATTAAAAACAACAATAACAAATCAATGTATTTCAACTTTTCTTGTGATCTGGAAAAATATTAACCCTGTGCTACACGGTTGAGCAGGCTGCTCTAGCAGTCTAAAGTTGTTATTTCCATTGTACAAAATACATTTTTCTTTCTATCTAAAGAAGAACAAATAAACATTTTTCAGGAGAAGAGATGCACAGATAGAGGTGGACAGCAGCATCTTAACTCTTAAATTAGTTCTTTACAGCTTAGTTCCCAGATGTTTGTTTCTTCTACCCCCTGCTTTCTTGAAGAGAGTTTGCCATTGTCTGTCAATGAGTCATACACTGGCTTCTCAAATTTGGAGAAAACACAAAGCTACAGTTGGATATGGTGTGAGTCACTGACAGACAATAGAAAGCTCCAAGATGATATACTTAGAGCTAACATGCATTGTGAAGAAAATTGATCACTTATCTTTTGTCCTGACATCTTCTAAATACTCAAGGTTTTACTTTGTTGTCAGAAATTCAGCCACTGAAAACAGGTATTCCACTCAAAATGAAAAATATTTTTTAAATGCAAGTGTTGTTTTTCTCCCTGGAATTTTATTCACCCCTCACACTAGCCTTCATTTTTTACTGTATATACTGAATGTCTTTTTCTATCCTCAAGGTACATTACATGCATCTGACAAGACATAGAGATGAACAGCTTTTTACTGATTGTATAGGTTCACAAATGGTGAAATAGGTCCCTCTGACACCATTGGGTCATCTGCACTATATTTCCAGGCAGCCTTATCACAAGATGGCATCATGAGAGCTGCACTTTCACCTCATGTCCACCAAAAACAAAACCATGACTGTCTCCTTTGGAGGCATGCACTATGTTAAAATGCAGATAATTTGAAAATTTCGTTTTATAACAGTGAAACATTTAAAAGCAGATACTATATGTATGGCTCATGTTACATTAATGTATACAAGGGGAACAACTAAATAATGTAATGTTATGATAGAGTTTATCATAAAGCAAAAATGTTCAAACATACAATTCATTTAGCCTAAAGAAATGACTGTACTTTACACTGAATATATTTAGATTTTTAAAAATGCACACAAAATTGCTGAAGTTCTAGCTTGTTTAAAAAAAATGGGGGTAATGGGACAACCACAAGGAAATATAACAGCTAATTTTTAATATTTTTAAGGGCAGCCATAAAATAAAGGTAAAAATGCCTCATGTCACTTAGAGGGAAAAGCTAAAACTATTGCGTGTCATTCACGGGAAGACAAACTTCAACACAATATAAATATTTTTTTTTTCTTATGAAAGAGCGTGATGCCACACAGAGTAAGATCTTCCTGACATTGGCTAGAGAATATGTTGCCCAACTATTTTAACCACTTTGAGAGATCACTAAAATATAAACTCCTTAAGGGCATAGACATTTTTATTTTGTTTTGCTTATTGCTGTCTTACTCTCTGTGCCTAGAACAATATCTGCCTGATGGTGGCACTTAATGTGTCCCATAATGAATCAAAAGAATTGAGGACTTTTAAGGTTTTAACCTAAATTCTGTCAGTTTGTCCTGAGAAATCCTATTTATATTCAGTGTCTTTGCTTATAACCATAGACTATAATAGAAAGCTAAAATAATTTTGATAGTAATATAAAACCAAAAGATTTTTAAGGTAGCCAATAAAAATTCATGAGAAATTTTGTTTAAATAGTGTCCAAAGTTGCCTTTAATTTTCTTTCATTTTATTTTTGTTAATATATTAATGGCTAAACATGAATTTTAAGTAAAATTCAGAGTGGAGGCACTAATCGTGGATGATCACTAATTCTGCATCTTGATTTTGATGTACCGTATGCAAACTGAATATATATCTAGACAATTTTTCACAATTTTTTCTATCAGATTGGTACTATAGAAATAGTATTAACTGTCTATTGCTGTGTGTCAAGTTGATGCACAAGTCAGCAAGAAGACAAAAACTGTACAATATCCCACACAATTTTGGAGAGTCTAGAATCCAGGAGCAGTTTTAATGGGTAATTCTAGCACACAAGGTTGCAGTCAAGCTGTTAATCAGGACTACAGTCATCTTGAGGCTTAACTGGAGCTAGATAATTTGTTTTTAAGCTCACATGTTGTTGGCAGGCCTCAGTTTCTCAGTTCTGTGCTGCCTGTTGGCCAGAGGTTGCAGCTCCTCACTACATGGGCTTCTCACAATATAAGAGATGGAGTGAGCCCAAGATGGTTGCAATTTTATAACCTAATCCTTGAACATCATTACATATAGCATGTTGTTAGTCACACAAATTATCCCTCATACAGTATGGGACTCTGAATACCAAGATGTAGAGGCCATTGAGGATCATCTTGGAGACTGATCATTACAGAAATAATTTGATCTGTTATTTGTTAGTTACTTCTAAACACAAGGCTTAATCACACACACAAATTAAAGATGATGATTTGGAAACCATGATGGGGGAAAGGAGGCCAAGAATTCTCTCATTCAGCTGTCTAAATAGATCAAATCCTGGAGCTCAGGTTTATCTGATTTGGTAAAAATTCATTTTAGTCAAAAATTAGTTGCTTTTTTAATAAACAGAGAGGTATAAAAGAGATAGTCATTTTATTTCATGTTGTGATGTTACGTTCTTTGAAAGAAATAAAGATTGAAATGATTATTACAATAGTCAAGAGTGTCAAAACAACATCTTTCAAGACCTGTCTTGTATCCTCATTGAAAGGTCTGAGTAGTTGAAATAACTGGAGGACTAATTCTAGAGCTTTTTCTCCTGTAAGGAATACAGGTAGTATTAAAATATCACCTTCATGGTTATTAATTTCCTCAAGCTAACAAAAGAGTGTTATTTTAGCATGGGTCAGAGGCAAAGTTTGCTTCAGTTTCTATTCACATGTAGCAATTCTTCGGCAATTTTTCTGGAAACACATATTATCCTCAAATATAACATCCTTGGAAATAACAGCCACAGAACAAAATGCTGGATTTATAAAACATTTTGAGCTCTGGTGGGAACAAAATTTGCAAGGGAAGTACAAAGTGTTATTAACAGCAGATTCATGATTCATTCCAATTCCCTCCCGGAATTCTTTGCTCTACCCTAAGAGAAGAAATTTCCAATGAAGAAAAGGCAGAGGACCCAGCTGTTACGTCTAGACTATGTCCCTGGGATGAAATCTCTTCTAGGCTCCAAGGAGCACAGGGATCCTCTATCTGCCAGGATTCTTAGTTTTCAACAACAAAAAAATTGTCTCTGAAATATTTAAGTAGAAAAAGGCATTTTATGTTCAGCATTTGCTGAACATAAAAAAAAAAATTTTAAAAACTGGGCAGCTCAGAAAATTCTTAGGCGGTCTGGCGGATTGGGCTTGAAGATACCAACTAAATAAAGAAGAGAGAAATAAGGAAACATAGCATCCAAAATTAACAATAATTCTTTTCAACCTTTGGCATATAGTCATATGTCATAGCTAAAGACCATGTTCCAATATATGTAAACAGAAATTATCTGTACATTTATTCTTCAACACACGCTCAACAGATATATGTTAAACTGTGGGCCAGGTATTAGAAATAGAGTTGTTAGAGAAATTCAAAGTTCTTGCCCACATGGAGTTTATATTCTGATGACTTTAATCAGCTAACTGCTTATTTACACTGGTTTTTTCAATTAAAATTTCAAGTACATTCACCTCATTAAGTTTACTGTGCCCCTACTATATGTTATATTCCAGCCTCTATGGGGTTGCTGAAAATGGTGGAAGCCAGATCCTTATCAGGATTTCATCAATATAATCCCATAATATTAGACAGTATAAGAATAACAGGCTCTTATGTAAGTATTTAAAAATTTGACAATAAAATGATACGCAAATACTTAATTTCAGGATTTGCTAAAAGTTATTTTAAGGTATAAAAAGCAGCTAATCCAAATCTTATTTTTGGCCTTTACAGGGGAAAAAGTTTCTATAATTGAAAAAGTCAGTCTTTGTGGATAAATTACATATAGCCATTAGTTCAGTAAGTCTCCCTTTTCTATAAACAAATGAAATGTTCTGTATGAAGGATAGTACAATCTGTATAATTTTAGTAGATCTTTTGTAGATTATATAATCAGTTTCACACATGTTAGAGGGAGGCATGATTCTTTTCTTTAATCCTTTATTTACTTCAACTTGAATTAAAGTCAATTGGAATCAGTTGATGAAAGCTCTCTTGGAAAGTTGGAAGCTGAGGGACAGAATGTGTATGAGGGCTCTTAGGTTTGGAGAGAAAATTCATTACATTTGACTCATGATTTTCTTATAGTAAACTAAAACAGGATGTTATTTCCCACAATGTATCATCTATTTTTGAAGGATAATTGTTTAGCAACTCACCAAATTCTGGGACATATGGATGGCTTAGAAAGTTAAGGGAGAGATAAGTTACTTTAATGCTGAAAAATGCAAGATGTCACAATTTTTAAAAATGTATCAATCTAACCTAGGATAATTAAAAAACCATTTTGTAAAGCAAGAAATTTCTCCATCTAACAGCTGTATCACAGGAGAAGAAACTTTAGAAACACTCCAAAATTGAGTGATATGCATAAACAATTTTCCATGTAATCCCACCACAACATCTTCTCACACCCTCTTACCTCTGCCTTCCTTCTTGTTTCTGGGAGAAAAAAAGTTGGTGCTATCAGCAAAATTCAGCCTCTTGTGCATAATACATTAATTCCCTTTCATCCACTTAAGGGCATAGTTCTAACGTTTTTTTCTAATTGATTCTTGTGTTGTCATATGACATGCCTTAATCTCTCCAATAATAATAGTATCACACACTTTCTTGATTTTGTTGTTGTTGTTGTTTTTTGAGACAGAGTCTCACTCTATTGCCCAGGCTGGAGTGCAATGGCACAATCTTGGCTCAGTGTAACCTCTGCCTCCCAGGTTCAAGTCATTCAGCCTCCCAAGTAGCTGGGATTACAGGAATGCACCATCATGCCCAGCTAATTTTTGTATTTTTAGTAGAGATGGGGGGCTTACAACATTGGTCAGGCTAGTCTTGAACTCCTGACCTCAGTTGATCCACCCAACTTGGCCTCTCAAAGTGCTGGGATTACAGGTGTGAGCCACCGTGCCCGGCTACACACACTTTCTTGAAGCCCCACTTTCCCTTCAGTTCCAAGCACATTTCTCTGTTTCTTTTTATTGCACAATTCATCAAAACGTTGGTTTGAAGTCCTCTCCTTGGGTTTACTCTTCAGCTTACACTAATATTTCTTTTTTGTTCGCACGGTTCCATTAAAACTACTCCTGTCAAGTCTACCAATAGTATCTATATTACTAAATCCAATAAACAACCGTCAGTCCTTATCTTACTTGACTTCGCAACATTAGATGAAGTTTATTACTTTGAAATGCCATATACTCTACTGATCCCCTTCCTTCCTTTATTGCTCACTTATTTCCATAAATTTTCAATGGTAGCCAGACCTTGGACATCTTTTCTTTTTCATTTTACTGACTTCTTAGGGGCTTTCATACAATCTTTTGACTTTAAAGTCATCTATTTGCTCATGACTCCCCAAATTATATCTCTAGTCTAAATGTGTTCCCTGGATTTCAGAGTTCTTGCTATTTGTCTGCTTCACAGTCTTGGATGTCTTTCGTTTGTTCTGTGTCTATTAAAGACATAAGAGACTTAACAAGTTCAAAAGCCTCTCCAAGCCTTTTCTTCTAAGCTTTTCCCCATGTTTGTGGGAGACTATGCCATCCCTGAGGTATGACAAGTCCATCCTTCTTAGGTCAAAACTTTGGGGTTATCATTCAAGTCTTTTTGACACACACATTTGATGCATTAGCAAACCGTATTCCCTCTATCTTCCAAATATATTCAGGATAACTATTTCCCACCACATCCATTGCTACCATCCTTCCCCACACCACTAACTCTCTCACTTGAGTTGTTTACTAGAGTCCAAAAGTTGACTTGATCCTTATGCCCTTGTCACCCCCACTTGCAATTTATTTTCCACACATCAGATAGACCTATCCTTTTAAAACATAAATAGGATCATGCTACTTCTTTGACAAAAACATTGCCTCTTACTCAGAAGACTAGTCATTCTAATAGCCAGCAAGTCCCCAATTTCAGTGGTTCTTGACATAATCTGCAAATTAAAATCACCTGGGCAGCTTTTGAAAGATACCAATATCAGGGTCTCTTACTCAGAGATTTTAATTTAACAATTCTTGTATGGGATCTGGACAATGATATTTTAAAAATATTTTGTTAGGTAACTATATTAGTCTGTTTTCATGCTGCTGTTAAAGACATATCTGAGACTGGGGAGAAAAAGAGTTTTAATGGGACTTACAGTTCCACATGGCTGGGGAGGCCTCAGAATCATGGCAGGAGGAAAAAGGTACTTCTTACACGGTGGCAGCAAGAGAAAATGAGAAAGAAGCAAAATGGGAAATCCCTGATAAGCCCATCAGATCTCGTGAAACTTATTTGCTATCACGAGACTAGCACGGGAAAGACCAGCCCTCATGATTCAGTTACCTCCCCCTGGGCCCCTCCCACAACATGTGGGAATTCTGGGAGATATAATTAAAGTCGAGTTTTAGGTGAGGGCACAGCCAAACCGTATTAGTAACTATCAAGTTCAGCTTGGATTGAGAACAATTGTATCTCACTTTCTGGGCCCGCTATTTCTTTGAACTAAATCTTTTCCTCCTAGTTCATTCTGCTTTAGTACCATTTGGCTTCTTTGATATCTGAAAAACACATCAAACATTTGTGTAGCTCAGAGTCTTTTCATCTGTTTAGATTTTCTCCATAAATTCATTACATTTTGACCTTGTGTGTTTGGTGTATTTATTTTCTGTAACAATTCAGTAGAATATGAACTCCAGGAGGGCTGGAATTGTTTTCCTGTGTTGGTCACTGCTGTATTCCTAACCCACAGGAGAGTTTCTTGTCCATAATATACTCTCAAAAGTATTTGTTAAATATATGGTCTATTTTTAAATCCTTATCCCAATAAAAAGTGTGAAATACATGACTTTTTTTTTTTTTTTTTTTTAAAGAAATTTGGGCTTAGGGAAGTGGCGATCAAAGTGTCCTCTTTTTGATGTATTGATTTGAGTCACTAGTTGAATACCTATGTGAAAATGTCCATCAGGAAGATGAAAATATGACTATAGTTTATGAGAGAAGTCAGGGGTTTAGGGACAATTTTGTTAGCTGTTCAATTAGAGTTGTTGGCTGAAGCCACAGAAAGTGGTTTAGAGTCCCACTGAAGAGCATTTAGAGGGAAAAGGGTGATTGATACAGAAAATACACATGTAGAAAATATACCAGCGTTCATAAAAGGTGAAAGAGAAAGAATCAACGAAAGAGGCTGAGGAGCTGTGGAGGGTCACTCTACTCCCCTGGCCATAACGCCCCAGTATCTTTCATCGGGCCCTCCTGTTTCTCATGATCACTGAGTGCAGAAGCCAGGAATGAGCTGCACATGTAGTATTCCTTGTTCTTTCCCTGATGCAGTATCAAATAAATGAAGTTATTAGAGGCCTACACAGTTGTCTCAACTTGCCTGTGTCAATAAAGTACAAATAAATATTCTCCTTGGTATTTACAGAGGTGAAGTCTGGGAATGCACGTTGTGAATTTAGCCTGTACTTTGAGTTCCTGTGAGGCAGTAATGCTGCTTTGTATTCAAAATGGAGATTAGCTGATAAGCATCTGCAGAGACTTCACAGCACCCTCAGCAGCAGGGAAATGTGGAGTGGAAGGTGCTAAAACTGTAATTAGAACAAGGCATCTGTCTCCCAGCTCCTACAGAGTAGCTACTAATCAATGTGATCACTTGCTTTGAGTGGGGAAGTGCTCACCCATGGCTCTGCTGGACTTTTTCCCAGCCACTAGCAGACTGGATATTGGTGAAGATTACCCTTGGCTCTGGAGAGATGAAGAAAGTATTAGTACTTGGGAAAAGCAGCAGTTTAAAAAGGTGTTTGGTAGGGCATGTGTTGATTTCGATTTCCTGTCAATCGCGTATTTCCTGAACAATCTGGAAACCAATTATTACTAAAAGTATAGCTCATGCTGAAGCATTTGCAGGCTGGTTATCCAGAACTTTTTTTGATTTCCTAGTCCATATGTTTACTTGCCCTTAGGACATTTTGCACTTATTTGGCAGATTTTCTGGGAAAAATTTTAAAAAATCCACTTAATGCAATCATATCAATTTGCTATCTATTACCAATTCTGATTTGAGGAGCATTTTTCAATGTATAATCTATAGAATATTCTCTAAGAATCTCCTTTAAAAATGTTTCTTTAATTCAATATGCTGGATAAATGCTCCATATAATATCCCCCGTTTTAAAAATTCACAGTACACACTGGGGTATTAAAGGCTTCTAGCTCTCTTGCAAAAAAGAAACTGGTTTTAACTCTGTTGAACCTAGCATTTCCCAAACTTATTTCTTTAGAGAATTTTTCTTTTTTTAAGACATAAAACAGAATTAATGTTCCAAAGAAAAGACTTTAGTAGAAGCTAGATTAAATATTTCTTATCATTGACATTTGAATTATGCCTAAAATGAGGTCCAGAGATTTCCTGAGAATTTCTTCGTCCCATTCTCTATTACTATTGATAACTGCATGTTATGTAATCATTCAGGATAAGTCAGCCAGAATTCCAGCTCATTCTTCTGCTCAAAAGAATAAAAATAAAAGCCAGTCCTTTCATCATAATGATCAGTCCATTTAAAAGTTGACTCTGTTCTCACCCAATTTAGCCACAGCAGACACAGACCTGGTGCAGAGCCTGTGTCCTGCGCAGAAGACTATCCAGGCTGACTAGGCCTTCTCCTTCTTGAACTCTTTACAGTGGAGAATGTTCATGGCCTAATGACATATAGTATAGTTTCCCAAAAAGCTGAAAGGAAAGATTCACTCATGGACACATTAGGTTATATTCTTAAGTAAATATTTTAAATACAGGAATAAATAGCAGCATATTATAAATTTATGGAAATAAAATATAAATATAGTATAAAAGATTTTTAAAAGCCCAGTGAAACAGATAGTAGAAAAAGTATGATCAATGATTGCTATAACATTACTTAAATATCTAACTGCACATGGTGGAATGCTACACAAAAGAATTATTAGGCTTTTCTGAAATACAAAACTACATGGCTCAAGACAGAATGAATCAGTATGAAAGGTAAAGAACCTTGGGGAGGCCAGAACAAATATCTGGGTACTTTATTGGGAGGGACGAAGAGAAGATTAAGGAAAAGTCATCAAATGATTTAAAAATTATATTTTATGGCTGAAAAAAATCTGTTATAAGGATATGTAATTTTTGCTCTTTTGCCCTAGAAAAATGATGACTAACAGGATCTTCCTTTTGTTTTACCAAGTGAGGAGATGTGTGAGTTACACAGAGAAGGCTTCTCCCTGTTGCTAGTCTTTAGATGACCTGGAAGAATAAAATGTCCTACAGATGGTTTACATTGTGCATGCGGTGGCGGAAGAGAAGGCAGAATAGTTAGAGGGAAAAAAGAGAATGAGAGAGAGAAATTTAGAAGGCTAGAGATTACTAGAATACATACAAATGTGTTTGTATATATACATGTGGTGTGTGTGTGTGTGTGTGTGCATGTATGGTTAGCTTAGTAACATGTTGTGTAGCTCTCTCTTCTCTATGTCTTAAAGGGCTTTTTAGAAGACAAACAAACATTTTTAGTGCTTGTCTTCTGCAGTCAGATATGGGATTATATACTGCCAAAAAAAAAGACCCAAGGACTTTTGGTTTCCACTTATATATGAAACAGTAGGAATTATGTTGAGGATGCTTTAATATTTAACAGATTAAAAGAGCAGTAAAAGAAGAACCCGTAAAGTTTTATTGCGAGAGATACCTCCATAAAAAAGTTATCTGAAAAAGAAGAAAAAAGTTATCTTCATTTTACCTTCTAAAATAAAGATTAATACATGTTTGCATGCAAATGCATGTTTTATATCATTTTAATTTATATTTATTCAACAAAGTTTATATGAAACGATTTTATCTATGGTTTTTATGCCACTGGTAGGTGTTTTTGAGGTGTAGACTGAAGGTAGTAAATATTCATTTGTTGTTCATAGAATCTACCAGCTTTAAAAATAGACTTCCTTCTGCATGACTGCCAAGCTTCGCTGATCATTTTTCCACATTCAT
This sequence comes from Rhinopithecus roxellana, assembly GCF_007565055.1. Lineage (NCBI taxonomy): Eukaryota > Metazoa > Chordata > Mammalia > Primates > Cercopithecidae > Rhinopithecus > Rhinopithecus roxellana. Next base: position 41,842,270 of record NC_044562.1, on the reverse strand, counting down.
AGTCAAACTTCTCTGCATAGAATGGTGATTTTATTAGTTAGGGTTCTCCAAAGAAACAGAACCACTAGGATGTATACATATATACAGAAGAAGATTTATTTTAAGGAATTGATTTACATGATTATAAAGCCTGGCAAGTCCCCAAATCTGTAGAATGGGCCACGGGCTGGGGTCCCAGAGAAGAGCCATGCTGCAGTTCACGTCTGAAAGCCATCTGCTTTGGATAGAGAGGATAGAAGGTAAGGAGAATGCAGGAAGGTAATGGTAATGTAATCAAAATAAACTATAGCAAATGAAACCTGAGTGTAGTTAAGGTAAGACAAAATAACAAACTGTGATTGGCAATAAAAACTGTAAAACATGCTAGTGAGAGTTTTTTCCATATTTGACTTTATACATATGAAGAGTAATATTCATGTTACACACATGGACACACACACACACACACAAGTAGTCTTTCAAATAATGATGAGTGAAATAAAAATCAACTCTATTTACCAGCAAGAAGCATACACACGCATTTGTAGGCTGCTGACTCTCTTGTTTTACTTGAAGACCTCATTATATGTTCCTTTATTTCCCTACCATACTCCTAGAAAAAGAAATTTTACCATGTTATTGCAGGCTCATATAAATCCAAGAAAAATTCTAGATCTAAGTAAATAGGATTTAAGTGTCACCTTGCCAGTAGAAAGTGGGATTGTGTGAATTTTTCCACCATTTCAACAAATGCTGTCAAAAACATCCTACTTTGATATTCTCAAACTAAAAGACTTAAATTCATTTAATGCTTTTGAAGAGACTGTCTCTATTGCCTTAGGGAACATTCTGTGTTCTTTCCTCATCACAACCCTAGTCTCCATAGGATGTCTATATTATTCTCAAATCACACTATCTTTATTCCATTTGCTTTAAATTCTCCAATAGTTAGGGTGTCCACAGCAGGACGCAGTAGCTACTTGTTCTAAATCTGTTCAAAATCCTTCCATCCTAACTGCTGGCACGGCCGGGTCTGGTGCCAATCAGACAGTTCATTGTTCCTGGTAGCTCACACAGCTGCTCATCAAATACACAGCTGTGGCACTGACCTTTAATAATATTATTCAAAGAATCAGTCTAATTTTATGAAACAGGCATGTCCTCATTTAAAATTCCCAAGGATCATCTACTGGCTTTGGAATTGAATCTATATTTTGTTAAACTGTCAAGGAAGTTTTTATCAACAATCACATTTTGTATTAGTAAAACTTGCCTAGGACTTCATACAATGCCAGCTAATATAACCAGGATCACAACGGTCTTTTGGCATTATGAAATTCAAGAGAAGTAAAACAGAAGGGGCTTAAGCGACTTGAGAAAATGTTCATATGTTGCAGTCTCAGCATTTCTGGAAACTAGAACAATTATTATTAGAAGGCCTGTTTAGGATATGGTTTGAGGAAAAAGCAAATAACTCTGCTATGTATTGAAACAAGAAATTTTTAGGTAATTGAGCATCTATCATCGTCTAGGTCACACTTAAATATTTTAAAGCCTCCACAGAATTTTGTGGACTACACAGAATTTTGTGAGGTGCTTTTTAAGTTACATGACTATTCAATAAATGCATATTCCTTAGGCCCATAACTTTTTAAATTTAATTTTTAATTATCATACACTAGAATAAACTATTTTGGTGTGCAGTTATATGAATTTTAACACATGCATAGATTTATGTAATAATCACAATCGGAAGACAGAGCTCTTAAATCACCCTAAAATACTTCTTCATGCTGTCTGCTTATAGTTACATTTTCCCCACCTCTCTACTCTTAACTCCATCACTATAGCTTTGTGTTTTTGAAAATGCCATATAGTTGTAATTGTACATAAATGTGAGCTTTGAGAATGGCTATTTCACTGAGCACAGTACCTTTGAGATGTATCAATAGCTTGTCCCTCTTGTCGTTTTTTGTTGCTGAATACCATTCTATGTATGTGGCTTTACCAGTTTTTCCATTCACACATCCTTGGACATTTGGATTGTTTCCAATTTGGGGCAATTATAAAGGGAGCTGCAATTACAAATTTGTGTATAGATTTTCATGAAAACAATGTTTTCTCTTTTCTTGTCTAAGTACCCAAGTATCATGATCTGGTAAGCATATTTTTAACCTATAAAACATTGCCAAATTACTTTGTAGATAGGCTGTACTACTTTGCATTCACACCATCAATGTATCAGAGTTCCAGTTGTTCTTCATGCTTGTCAGTACTTGTTATTTTAGCAGTACCTGGGTGTTGATTAGTTAAGCCATTCTAACGTGTATAATGATATCATATGGTGGTTTCAATCAGCATTTCCCTAATATTTTATGATGTTGAACAACATTCATGTGCTTATTTGCCATCCATATAATCTCTTACATGAAGTATCTGCTCAAGCCCTTTGCTCATTTTTTAATTAGATTATTTGCTTTCTTATTCTCAGTTTTTGCTTTCTTGAAAGTCGCTTATATAGTTTGACACAGGTTCTTTGATAGATATGTAATTTGCAAATATTTCTCTCAATCTTTAGCTTGTATCTTCATGTATGTATTTCATAGAACAAAAGTTTGTTATTTGGTAAGTAATTTTAACAATTTTTTATTTTGTGGATTGTCCTTTTAGTGCTACATCTAAGATTTATTTGCCTGATCTCAGGTTATGGAGATACTCTCTTACTTTTTTTCCTAAAAGTTTTAAAGTTTTATATTTTAAATTTACATATATAATCAATTTTGAGTTATTTTTAGGGGAAGATGTGAGATTTAGGTTGAGATTTTTTTGTATGCAATTTGTTGAAAAGATTATCTTTTCCCCATTGAGTTGCTTTTACAATCTTGTAAAAGACCAAATGGCCATATTTTTGTCGTTCTATTTCTGCACTTGTTATTCTGGTCCATTGATCTATGCATCTATCCTTCTGCCAATACCGCACTGTTAATTACTAAAGTCTTAAAGTTAGGTAGTATGATTTCTCCAAGTTTACTTTGATTATTCAAAATTGTCTATTCTAGTTCTTTTGATTTTCCATATAAATTTTAGAGTCAGCTTGTCTATATCTATAAAAAGTTCTTCTCAGTTTTGGCAAGAAGGTCATTGATCGATCCGGGGAGGATTTGTTTTTTATTATGTTAAGTCTTCTAATCCCTAGACATGGTATGTCTTTTCATCTATCTAGGTGTCTTTTTATTGCTTTTGTCATAATTTTGTAGTTTTTAGCATATTGGCCCTGTGCATGTTTTGTTACATTTATATATTAGTATTCCATTTTTTGGAACCATTGTAAATGGTACTCTGTTATTTTTACTTTCCAATCATACCTTGTTTTTATAATAAAATATTATTTATTTTTGTGCATTGATCTTTTGTTCCTTGACTTTGCCAAAATTACTTATTAGTCATAGGAAATTTTTAATTTTTTAATTTTTTTATTCATTTATTTCAGATTCCTTGGATCTTCTAATATTCAATCATGCCATTTGCAATTAGGAACAAATTCATTTCTTTGTGATTTGTATGCTTTTATTTGTTATTTATTTATTTGTCTTATTTTGCTAGTCAGAAATTTTAGTGACTCTATTGCTGTATTTTCAGATTACCATCATATATGTTGAAGTGGTGAGAGTAGATATCATTGTCTTGTTCCTAATTAGTACTCCTATTTTTTCACTAAGAAGTATGATGTTTACTGTAGGTTCTTGTATATGTCTTTATTAAGTGTAAAATGCTTCTTTCTATTCAAAGTTTTCTGAGCGTTTTAATCACAACTGGGTTCTGCATTTTGTCAAATGTTTTTTCTACATGATTTATAGATGGGTGCAAAAATAATCACAGTTTTTGCCATTGTAATGCAAATGCCAAGTAATGGCAAAAACCACCATAACTTTTGCGCCAACCTAATATATGATAATGTACTTTTTTTTCATTAGCCACAGTGTGGATCACACTGGTTTTTAAATATTTAACTGGACTTCTATTCCTAGAATACAATCCACATTGTCATGGTTTATAATTCTAGGTACATATTGCTGAATTTGATTTGCTACTAATTTGTTAAGGATTTTTGCATTCATATTCTTAAGTGGCATTCCTCTGAAGTTTTATTCATTCTTCCTTTTTTTGTACTCTCTTTGTTTAGTTTTGGTATTAGTGCTTTACAAAATGAGTAGGAACATGTTCCTTCTTCTATGTTCTGGAAGCAATTGTGTAGAATGTGTAGAATTGATGTTAATTCTTTTTTTTTTTCTTTTCAAACTTAGTAGAATCCTTCAGTGAAACCATCTGGGCCTGGAGATTTTCTTTTTAAGACTATGTTTTAGAGTTGCTTTAGATTCATAGGAAAATTGAGGAAAAGGTATAGATATTTCTCATATATCCCTTATTCCTTCACATACATAGCTTCTCCCATTATTAACATCCCCTACCAGAGTGGTCCATGTGTTTCAATTCATCAGCCTATATTGACACATCATAATCACTCAAAGTTCATAGTTCACATTAGGGCTCACCTTCAGAGTTGTGCATTCTATGGATCTGGACAAATGTCTAATGACTTGTATCCACCATTTTAGTATTGTTCAGAGCATTTTCCTTGCCAAAAACATTCTCTGTGCTGTGTCTGTTTACCTCTAACTCCACCGCTCCTTGCAACTGGATATTTCTTTTAAATGATAAATTTAATTTCTGTAACAGATGTAGGGCTTAAAACAGGAATTTTAAAAATCTCAGTTTCTTTGGTTCAGGAGTCCAGGCAGGGCATAGTAGGGTCCTCTGTAAGGCTGTAATAAAAGTAATTCTCTGGGCTGTAGTATCACCTGAAGAAGAATCTGCTTCCTTGCTCGGAAGGTGGCTGTGGGTCTGTGGGTTGTCAGACTGAGGGCTTCAATTCCTTGCTGATTGTTAGCAGAAGTTCATCCTCAGCTTCTTTGCCACGTGATCCTCTCAAGTCAGGCTACAACATAGCAACTGTTTTTGTTGTTGTTGTTTGTTTTGTTTTTAAGCTATCAAGGGAGAGACAATTTCCTCCCAGGAATAGAGTTCCAGACTTATATAACATAATCATGCACATTCAGCCACTTTTGTTGTATTCAATTGGGCAGAAGTAAGTCACAGGCCCCATTCCCACATAAGGGAAGAGGATTATGCATGGACATCAATGTAAGGAGGTGGGGATTCTGGGACCACTTTAGAATCTTTTCACCATATCTATCTTTATCATCACATTTGAAGTAAGCTTTTCTTTGTGCATAGCATATAGTTAGGCCATATATTGTCTTACATTATGGCACCTTTGCCTTTTAATTGTTGTATTTAGACTAATTGCATTCATTGTAATTATTCACATGTTTGGATTTAGATTTGTTATTATGTTACCTGTTTTCTATTTGTCCATCTGGCTTTTCTTCTTGTTTCTTCTTTCCCAGCTTCTACTGGATTATTTGAACATTTTCAGTTTTCCATTGTAACATATCTGTTATTAATCTAATCATATTGATTTTAGTGGATGCTTTAAGGATTATAATATACACACTTAATTTCCATAGGGTACATTAAATTAATCCTTCACTTCAAATGGGACGTTGAAATATTACCATCATGGAGGTTCTCTTACCCTCTCTTCTTAATGTTATAGTTGCCTTATATTTTATATCTACATACATTGAAAACAGCATCAAACTGTTATAATCTTTAGCTTTCAACTGTCAAACATTTTGAAGAACTTAAGAGGGTATAAGTAGTTTATTTTATTTACTAACCGATTTAACATTTCTGTTTCTATTGCTTCCTTCATGATGCTCCAAATTTCCTTCTTGTTTCGGTTCCCTTCTTTCTAAATAACTACTTTTAGTTTTTTCTTCAGATCATTACTGCAAGCAAAATTATCTTATTTTCCCTTTATTTAAGAATGTCTATTTCACCTTCATTTTTGAAGGATTTTTTTCCGAATAAATAATTCTGATTTGACAATTCTTTCTTTTAGAATTAAAAAAAAAAAATACTGTGTCATTTTCTTGAGTTCCCCTTGGCTTCTCGTGGGAGATACTCAGTTATTTGAATGTTTGTTCCTCTCTAAGCAGTGTGTTATCCTAGGCTGCTTTTAATATTTTTCTGTTTTTGATTTTAGTCCATTTGATTATATTGAGTATCGTTACAGTTTTCTTTGGGCTCATCATCTTTAAGGCTCACTGAACTTCTTGTATCTGCAAATTAATCTATTCCCCCCAAATTTTAGAAAATTTATTTTACTATTTCTTCCATTACTTTTTCTGTCTCAAAAAATATTTCCATCTGTTACTAATTACACATATTTTATATATTCTGATATTGTTCCACAGATCACCGAAACACTGTTTTTTAAAACTTTTTTCAGCTTTTTATTTTGGATAATTAAACATCAGTCTGGTACAATTTTCTGCCTACCAAATTGGCAAAGGTTAAAGAGAAACAAAATGACATGTTAATGTAATATATGGATAAAATACTGGAAGTCCACAGCAAATAAAACCATTTAGATCCTTTACTTAATTAATGAGCCTGTGAATATTATTCAAATAGCACGTATAATCTTCTTGGCTAAACTGTCCTGACATAAAGGCAGGGATCAGTTCATTCTTGTCAATGCCTAATACAGCACTATTTACAAAGGAGATATGTATATCTATTCTTGTCAATGCCTAATATAGCACTATTTACTCTCTCTATATATAGCATATGTAGTAAATACTTATACATACACAGTGTGAATATATATACACATTGTATATATAGTATGTATTTATATATACTATATTAGATATAATATATAGTATTTGTACATATATGTGTATATATATACTGTGTGTGTATATATATACACACAAGCCAACATTTATCAAATAAAAGAAAAATAATTTAACCCAATATAGCTTTCATAAAATAAGAAAATAAAATAGGAATATAGTGTCATTTCCTTGTACAATAATGGAGAACTTACATGCTTTTTTTTTGCAAATGTAGACACTCAACTTCGTGAAGAGGCAGATGATGATCAGGAAAAAAGAAAAAATTAATTCATGAGAATAATGACCTACTTTATTAGTCAGAGTTTTCCAGAGAAGTAGAACTAATTGGAGATACATACACACACATATGTGTGTGTGTATGCACACATATTTCTTTCTGTGCGTCTCTCTCTCCAAATACATACACACATATATGTGTGTGCATGTGCATATGTGTGTGTGTGTGTGTATGTGTGTATTTGGAGTGAGAGAAGCACAGAAAGACAGACTGAGAAAGAGAAAGAGAGAGAGAGATTTAATATAAGGAATTGGCTCATATGATGACTATAAAAGCTGAGAAGTCTCACAATCTACAGACCAATGTAAGCTGGAGGTGTAGTTCCCAGCCAAGTCTAAAGGGCTGAGACAGGGCTGAGAACCAGGAGAAATGATGGCATAAGTTCTAGTTCAAGCTCAAATGTCTGAGAACCAAGAACACTGATGATGTAAGTTCCAGTTCAAGGGAAGAAGAAGGCTGATGTTCCAGCTCAGATAATCAAGCAGAGAGATACTGTTCTCCCTTCCTCTGCCATTTTGTTCTATTTAGGTCTCCACAAGATTGGGTGAGGCCTACCCAATCTTGTTTTATTCAGTCTATTGATTCAAGCACTAATCTCTTCTGGAAACATCCTCACAGACACACCCTAAAATAATGGTTGACCAGAAAGCAGGGTACCTGATGACTCCATCAAGTTGACACATAAAATTAACCATCAAATATATCAATAAATACATTTTATTCCAAAATAAAGTGAGAATTTTTCCTAGCACAGTACTTGTAAGGGATTATGACTAATTTCCTAAGGCAATCTACTTATTTTACTTTTTTTTGAGGCACGGTCTCACTCTGTCACCCAGGCTTGAGTGCAGTGGTGAAATCACAGCTCATTGTGGCCTCAACCTTTCCTGTGTTCAGGTGATACTCCCACCTTGGCCTCCCAAGTAGCTGGGACTACAGATGCATGCCACCATGCCTGGCTAATTTTTGTATTTTTTGTAGAGATGGGGTTTCACCATTTTGCCCAGACTGGTTTCAAACTCCTGGACTTCAGCACCAGCCTCAGCCTCCCAAAGTGCTAGGATTACAGGTCTGGCAATCATTTACTTTGTATGTGTGACATGATTGCAAACTATTTCTGTATAGCTAGAAAAAAAAAAAAAAAAGACTTGCTCTTCTTACTCTTGTGTATTAGCATACTTCTGTCTTGCTTTTTTCTGAAAAGATTTATGTTAGTAGTTCTATAGATGCCATAGGATCTATGCAGGCATAAAAAACATTCAATTAAAAAGGTTGCAAACAACTTTATTGGCAGCATAAATTCTATCGATTAGGTCTTGTAAATTCATAAATCAGATTTTTCTCTATTCATTCACTGCAATCACAAAACCAAAAACATGTGAATTCCCATTATATCATTTGTTCTGAGTTTTTCTCTAATGATTTTTGAAATGTGAGGTTTTTGTTTTTGGAGTTCAGACTATGGAAACTCAATTTCTCTAACAGTTAATGTCTCTAAACATTCGTACGAATTTTAAAGTCAAGGTTTTATATTAAATAAATTCAACAATACGTTCTTTTTATTATAGCTTGTTTAAAAAATAAGTTTTGACTGGCATGGTGGCTCTCGCCTGTAATCCTATCACTTTGGGAGGCCAAAGAAGGTGCATTGCTTGTGTCCAGGAGCTTGAGACCAGCCTGGGCAACATGGTGAAACGTCATCTCTACAAAAATTGCAAAAATTAACCGGGCATGGTGGTGTGCACCTGCAGTCCCAGCTATTCAGCTATTTGGAAAGTTGAGGTAGGAGGATCACTTGAGCCTGGGAGGTGGAGGTTTGAAGTGAGCGGAGACAGAGCCACTACCTTCCAGCCTGGGTGACAGTCTGAGACCCCCATCTAGAAAAAGTAAATACAAATTTTAAAAAGTTTTATCTTCACTTATTTCATTTGTTTTGATAGTATATTCTTTGGTACCAGATAATATTTTATGACCATATGATGATTCATTTTGGATAATGCCTGGCAATTGAGATGATAATAATTATTGCCTTATAATTCCTAACAGAGATTAAAAAGTGAGAAATTGAATCTTTGAATCCCTGTAGAAACCTTGGCATCTCCTGAAACAATAGGTGCATTTCTTTTTTGTGTTTTATTTAATTGCTTAGGCATCATTTAGACAGAGCCATTGTTCAACACTTAAACACCTATTTTCCTGAAATGTAACAAGAAAAAATACAGGTTTTTTTTTTTTGTTTGTTTGTTTTTACCCCAAAGGAAATATAGTTGGTAGAATAAGTCCTGGCCTGAAGTCAGAGGAACTTGAGTTCAAGTAGACAGAGGCTCTGTCACAATTTACATGGAATGTCTCAATTTTCTCCCTCTCTAATTTTGAGTTTTCTCCACTGCAAAACAGGGTTATAGTACCCTCACTCTTCCTAGCTCACACAGTGAAGCTAAATATCAGATTGAATGAAGTAATGGATAATTGCAAACATTACCTGGGTTCCTAGCAGGATCCAGGTACTATGATTTTTTTTTTCATATGCAAAACTGCATTTCATCTTCACCAAGACCCTCTGAGAAATGTATTATGCTTATCTCATTTTACTAGTAAAGAAAGTTAGCCTAAGAAAGTTTAAGCAACTTTTCCAGGTCCCATGATGGTAGTGCAGTCATGACTAGGTTCCAGATTTTGTGATGTTCATGTTCTTGACACCTGCAGCTGGTTGAGAGTATCATGTAACCAGAGGAGTGTGCATACCAAAGCTCTCATAATTAACAGGTAGAACATTGTGAGTAAAGAGATTCAATCTATTTGAGAACTCTTTTAACTAAACAACATGTTATAATAAAGTTTTGTTATTTAAAATAAAATTATAATAAAATTTTAAAATAAACACCAACTAGGGAGTCAAATAAATGTAATTTTTTCCTCATTTTGGATGTTAGTCTTAGCCTTGATTTCTGAAAAATAAGAGTGCTATTAATAGGTAACCTCTTCAAAATTCAATTAATGCAACAAATTGAAGAGAAGATAAATAAATCATATTTTCCTACGGATAATTTAAAAACTTTCGAGGGAAATAATTTGAATTTAGATGTATCGTAGAAGTAGGGTGACCAAGTTTTCCAGTTTGTTCAAGATTCAGGAAGTTTCCTGGACACAGTACTTTGAACATTGAAACTAGAAACACTCCAGGCAAATTAGGCATTGGTCAACATACTCATAATCTTAAAATCAGCATAGTTAAAATCATTTTTCCTTACGTGTAAGTTGAACTAGTTCTAGAGAAGGAAGTGTATTCTTTCTTCCCCAGAATTACTTCAAATGATTGTTGAATCTTTTGTGGGTCTATGTAACATAACTGTCCCAGAATTTTCTATTTAAAAAAATAATGACTTCAAGTTGAAGGCAGTCTACATAAAATCTTAAAGTCAGCATACTTTTCTTAGACAGTCAGGCTTAGTTTCTGCCACACCAGGTATCCCTTCATTCCTTTCCAGTTGATCTGAGGGTTTCTGCTCCCAGTATTCTTTGATTTTGCCGTAAGACATATCTTACTGGAATCCTGACTCTCACATACTTTCAATCTGTAATGAAGCTGGAACAAACAAGGAAAAAAATTCCAAGTATCATTGAACCACATATCATCCATATTCTTTTTTCAGCTATAAGCAAGACAGACTAATTCAAGGTAGCATAAACAAGAATAAACTATTCCTTTATTTTAATAACATGTGGTGTCTCTGAACAAAATAGGGAACCAAAAATGTACAAAGGACTTTGCCTTTGTTTCTCATTTGATCTTCATTTTGTATGTTCTTCATTTAGTTCTTCTTCGCACCTCCCTCTCCCCAGCCTGTGGCTTCTCGAGTTCACATGGCGAAAAACATGACCTACATAGCTAAAATATTACTGTATTATAGGTTAGGTGACCAACTTCAAGAGAGAAATTATCTCTTTGGGCCCCAGCTGAAAATTCTTAGGGAGGAAATTGATGACTGTCCTTAGATTGTTGGCTCCATCAACTAAAACCAGAGTGCAGAGTCATGCTGCAGGAATAAGGCTGCCAAGAATTACTCCTATACTCAACTATATGTACTCAGATAGGGGAAGTTTCCAGAAAAATGAAAGACTGGGCAGATAATATATAAAGTATCCAATTTACTGTCTCACTTAGCTTACAGTGGCAGAAAATAGTCTACAAAGGTTGGCTGAAAAATAAAATAATATCAAATACAGGTCCATGTCTGACAGTAGCCAAGAATTTGTCTGGGTTTCTCTTGCCTGCAACTTGATGTCATTATTTTATTTAATGGAAAATTCTGGGGCAGAGTTATATTATATAGACCTACAAAGGATTCGACTTCCTTTTTCTAGAAAGTTACTTCATGGAATAATTCAGCTTAATAACAACAAAAATGTTTAGCCAATTTAACCAAGTTAAAGTTGTAGACTGATGTATTTCAGTTTATTTGCATTATTTTAGAAGAAGTGGAAGATGGAGAGAAGACAGTATAAAAATGGCATTAATGCCTTGATATCATATGACTGAGGTCAGTTTCATCAAGAAGTCTTTTTGACAGTTTCTGCTCGCTGCTTTTCTCCTTTCTCATAATTTATTTATATTTAGAGTAAGTACCTTGGTATATTATTTGATAATATCTAAATTGATTTTAATAATGTGTTGTTCCCCTATATACTATAAATTACTTGAGATCAAGGCTAATATCTTTATACTGTTAAACACTGCTCATTTTTTTCTTGATTTTTTTTCTTTTTCTTTTTTCCACTCTCCTTTCTTGCAACCTTTTCTTCGCCAATATGGAGCATGTTCAATGTACCTTCCCATACCCTGGATACTGAATGTTGGTGTTCGCTCCTCGAAATTCATATGTTGATTAAAACTCCCAATATGGTGGTATTATGGGGGCCTTTGGGAGATGATTAGAGAATGAGGGTGTAGCTTCCATGAATGGGATTAAGGCCATATAAGAGAGATCCGAAAGAGTTCATTTGCCTTCTTTTCTGCCATGTGAGAATACCATGAGAAGTCTGCAACCTGGAATCAGACCTCACCAGATCCCAACCATGCTGGCACAGTGATCTCAAACTTCCTACCTTGAGAACTGTGAGAAAAAAAATTCTGTTGTTATAAGTGACCCAGTCTATGGAACTTTATTGTAACCATCCTGAACTACAGCAGACAGACAAAAAGCATAATAAGAGCAAATATTTTTTGAGTGGTTACTATATATCTGGCAATTTGCTAAGGACCTTGCAGTGACTGACCCATTGAATCCTCCTATAAACCTAGGGTATAGGTGTCATAATTATCAACATTTTACAGATGAGGAAACTAAGAAACAGAGTTTAGTAAACTGTCCAGTTCAACTAATAAAGAGCTTTCAAAACCCAGCATAATGTTAACTACCATATAATATGATATTTCCACATTATATGGAATTTTAGACTCAAATAAGTTATGTGAAAATTTAGTATGACTGTTATGGTAATTTTATTCTCTATTTCATTCCCACACTCTATATTATTTTGCAGCTGATTTGAGCTGTAGATATAGCTGGATTTCTATAAATATTTTTTGATAGATTAATACTTTACAATAAAAAATATATAACAATTAAATAGCATTGCTGGAATTTGCTTTCTTTGTTCTATTAGAGAAGTTTCCTTTTTAGAGTCTTGTGCAATATGAACCCTGATGACATACTGCATCTCATTGCCAATATCTGACTAATTCCCTGTATGAAGATGAAATAAAAATTACTCATTTCCTGTAGAAAGCTTATGTATACAGGAATTAGTTTTAACCTAAGTGGGTCACAAAATGTAAATGTGCAAAAAGCATAATAAATTACATTCTGCTGTGAGATCAAGGAACATATATTCCCCAGAAAAGACAATTAGTTATTAGTTGAGGAATCAAGTTCATACAAAAATATTTGCATTAAACATATTTTCACTTCAAGCCATATTTCCAGCACACATACAATATTAAGCTTGGAAAATTAATATATGGAATTTCCTAAGAAGTCAGAGATAACATTTAAAATAAATAATTTCTATTTTATTGAGTTTTTATGCCTCAAATATTTTTTATCTATATGTACTATTTTTAGTTCACATTCAGTTTTACCAAGGTAACTGTGAAGTTCTTCTAATATCAGTTACTTAAGTTAGTGATATTTCAAACAGAGACAAGGGGGAGGAGGGTTTGTGGTAAACTCTACTGAGCTTATGTTAAGCCTTTCGTAATTCCCTTTAATAAAAATAAACCAAACAACAACAACATAAAACCGATTACACCAATAAAATGATGTATTTTTAAAATAAGATAAATTGTTCAAAGGCTAATGCTCTGTCAGGGGTTATGTTTGAATATCTAAGATACGTCCATTACTATAAAATGTTTTTAAGTGACCAAAATTTGGGATTTTTTTGTATGCTGTCTCTTAAGTGATAGTGAAGAACCAAACATTTGGCATGGAACCACAGACCTGAGTACTATCTTGTGCTTCAGTAGAACTGAAAACCTTATACTAACAGGAGGTAGAAAAAAATGCCAAAATGATGCTCAGTTCACACAACAAAGAGAGCCAGCTACATGTTCACTTAGAACAGAGGTATGCTTATTACAGAGGGTGGGAAAGACAGAGAGTACAAAGCAAGGCAAATGTCAACATCCAGGCCATATGGAGAATGTATGTCACTGTGAAGTTCTTGAATTCTTCAAAATTTCGTTGGCAGAAGGGGTTCTTTGGAAGGAGAAGGAACAGAGAGTGCCACATTATAACTCTTGAAAGTAACGAGGAGATCATCATCTTGCCTGAGAAGAAGCCGAGGCCCAGAGAGATCAAATGATGCCCTCAGGTTCACATGACCCAAAAGAAAAGGTGCTCTTTTTCTTTCAATCCCAAGAGCTCTTTCTATGACATCATGTGTCTTGTGTGTTTCCTGTGCTCCTGTTAGCAAATAGGAAGCTCTTTCCCTATTCTCCACCCCTTAAATTTCTTTAACTTCAAGTAATTTATTTTGTGATTCCAGGAAATAGTGCTTAAATATTCTTTACATCTATCAAGATCTGCAAGTTATTCAGTTGATCTGTTACTCTTTTTAAGCAAAAAGGAATATTTGTTGTTCTAGTTTTTCTAACTATAATGTGCTTTATTTTAAAAAGTATATTTTTGCATGTATTAATTTATTGTAGAATTGCTCTGGCCAGTTATTCAGTGGAATAGAGATAAAAATAGAATTTTCTTGAAGCTTAAGGTCTGTATAAACTATTGAGATACTGAGTTTCCAAACAATTTTTTGACCATTTTTGGGATTACATTAAATATAATTTCCCAGCTCTGAATTAACTTAGGTAAAACTGGTATGCAGATGAGCATTCTGAGATCTTTTATTTCTTCATTTGATCCCACTCTAACTTGGCAACTTGCTCTTCAACTTCATTACTCAAATCTCACTCAAACACCCTAAGTTCTGGAGAAATTTTATGTTATTGAGTGTTCTATTTTATATACTGGGTCTTGTGATGCTAACCAATTACATACATTATAACACTGTATATTTAAATAAATCCTGTAAGTTAGATAGTATTATATTTCTCATTTTCAGATGTAGTGATTAAGATACAGGATTTATGTTACATTTGTAGTAAATGAAAGAACTAATAATGGCACTCATGCCTGTCTGAATCCAGTGTGACTGTACTTTATCACTGTGCTACTCTGAAATATAAATTTCTTTTTATGTGCTAGTCCCAGGACACATGATACATTATTATACCTCCACGTCCTTAGTTACACTATTATCTAGAATGCAATTGACCAATCCTCAGTCTGACATTTTCTACTACTGAAATCATTTTACACTTTAAGCTTCTTATCATTGTCAATTTTTATATGAAACCTACTTGGATATTTCTGATTACAATGAATCCTGTCCACTTATGGGATTCTCAAGTAGTATTATTCAACTTATGACAGTTTGAATGGTTATAGATCAATTTATAAACTCCTTAATGGTAGAACTAAAATTTAGTTGTCCTTGAATCTCCATGACCTAGGTCAGCATGTAGAAATAGATATGGACCCGTTATAAATTGATTTAATTTGATTGAACAAAAATCTGTAGTAGAATATATTTTATAACTCCTTCCCTATTTGTCTCTCTTCTGGTGTTGCATCTAATAAAAACAGTTTTATGCTCAAGTAAGATACATATTTCCTTTTTGTGAAAAACTATTCTGTCTCTTGTTTTTCTTATAAATTAAAAATATTCATATTAAATCCTGTATTGCTCTGTTCTTGCACTACTATAAAAAATCCTGAAACTTGGTAATTTTTAGGTAAAGAGGTTTAATTGGTTCATGGTTCCAGAGACTGTGCAGGAAGCATGGCTGGTGAGGACTCAGACAACTTTCAATCATGGCAGAAGGCAAAGGGGAAGCAAGAATGTCTTACATGCCGAGAGGAGGAGGACGAGAGAAAAGGGGAAGGTGCTATATACTTTCAATTAGAAAGTATTCTTTTAAATAGATTGGTCAAAACAAAGGGGCTACAGACCTCATGCAAGTCTGAAATCCAGCAGGGCAGGCATTAAATTTTAAGCTTCAAAATAATCTTGTTTGACTCCGTGTCTCATATCTAGGCCACACTGATGCAAGGGGTGGATTCCTAAAGTCTTGAGAAGCTCCTCTCTTGTGGCTGTGGCTCTGCAGGGCTCAGCTCCCATGGCTGCTCTCAAGGGCTGGTGTTGAGTGTCTGTGGCTTTTCCTGGTGCATGGTACAAGCTGTTGGTGGATCTACCACTCTGGGGTCCGGAGGAGGGCAGCCCTCTTCTCACAGCACAACTAAGCAGTGTCCCAGTGGGGACTCTGTGTGGGGTTCCAGCTGCACATTTCCTTTCCACACTTCCGTAGTAGAGCTTCCCCATGAGGGCTCCGCCCCTGCAGCAGACATCCAGGAATTTCCATACATCCTGTGAAAACTAGGTGGAGCCTCCCATGCCTCAACTTTTGCCCTCTGCACATCTACAGGCTTAAAATTACATGGAAGTCACCAAAATTATGGCTTTCACTCTCTGAAGCAACAGTGTGAACTGTACCTTGGCCCATTTAAGCCACCGGCATTTTCTATGGTCAAATGCTCCTGGAGCTGGAGCTGTGGAGATGCAGGATGCCATCTCCTGAGGCTGCACAGAGCAGCAGTGGCACTGGGCCTGGACCATGAAACCATTCTTCCTTCCTAGGCCTCCAGGCCTGTGATGGGAGAGGTTGCCTTTGAGGCATTTTCTACATTATTTTGGCTATCAACATTTGGCTCCCCTTTACTTATGCAAATTTCTCAGCTGGCTTAAATTCCTCCCCAGAAAATGCCTTTTTCTTTTCTACCACATGGTCAGGTTACAAGTTTTTCAGACTTTTATGCTCTGCTTCCCTTTTGAATATAAGTTTCAGTTTCAGATCATCTCTTTGCTCATGCATATGAGTATATGCTGTTAGAAGTGGCCAGGGCATTCTTGAACACTTTGGTGCTTAGAAATTCCTTCTGTCAAATACACTAAATCATCACTCTCAAGTTCAAAGCTCCCAATATATTCCTCATCTCCAACTGAGACCTCATCAGCCTGGCCCCTTCTGTCTATATCACTATCAACATTTTGGTCAAAACCATTTGACAAGTCTTTAGGAAGATTCAGATTTTCCCACATCTTCCTGTCTTCTTCTGAGCCCTCCACACTCTTCCAACCTCTACCTGTTACCCAGTTCCAAAGTCACGTCCACATTTTCAGGTATTTTCACAGCAATGCCTCACCTCTCAGTACCAATATTCTGTATTAGTCCATTCTCACACTGCTATACAGCAATACCTAGAACTGACAAATGTGTATGTGTATATATATATATATATATATACATATATATATATATATATATATTTAAAGAGCTTTAATTGGCTCATAGTTCCACAGGCTGTACAGGAAGCATGGCTGGGGAGGCCTCAGGAAATTCTGAATCATGGCAGCAGGGGAAGCAGGCATGTTTTACATGGTGGAAGAAGGAGGAAGAGAGCGAAGGGTGAGGTGCCACACACTTTTAACCAATCATATCTGAAGAGAACTCACTCACTATCATAACAACAAGGTGGAAGTTCACCCCCATGATCCAATCACATCCCACCAGGCCCCTTCTCCAACACTGAGGATTATAATTCAACATACGATTTGTGCAGGGACACAAATCCAAACCGTATTATTCCTAAGCAGACTTACTACCATACAGAAAACTTGATATAAGAATAAACCAAAGATGAGCAATTATTTGGAACAATTTGTGTACTTGCCTATGTATCATGTGAATGTGAGTGTGTACACAAGTAGGAAGTTACCTCTTAGGAACTGCTATATCTTTAGACATGCTGATCAACACCCCCATACCCAAAAAACATCTTTTTATCCTACTCCCAGTTTCTGATTTTTTGGTAAGTGTGCAATGACAAGATGCCATTATAATTTTGTTTGCTGTCAATGTCTTTATGGAATTTGATGAGTGTGTCAAACTGTAGAGTGCATAGTATGTTAAGAAATAGAACATTTGTCTCATGAGGTAAATGTTAACACACTTTTCAATTTGGTTAGTGGAACTCCTGGAACACTTCAAAAGGTGAAATTCTTGTATGAAGTCTGTGGAGAAGTTAGTTTCCTAATCCTTTACTCCATATAAAGTGAAATTAGTGCATCCCCAAGTTTTTAAACATTTTACCCAAGAGTCTAACAGTAATAATTAGAAGAGCAGCTTGGGAACAATTCTGATACATCTATTTTAGGGTTCTATTTTATTTGATATGGAATATATATTAGAAGAAGACAAATGTAGCCAAACAGAGCCACATCCAGCCAAACTTATTCTTGGTTCTCAGAACTACTTGGTTCTGCTCTTACAGAAAGAGTTAGAGGTCCATGTTAATGCGCTCAGTGAAATATCTGTAAGGTATTGTGTGAGCGAATTTAATAAATGTGTCTCTATGAGCTTACAAAAAATAATGTGCTAAAGCACTTTGGAAGTGGTTAAGGGCTACACTAAGGGGCTTCCTGTCAAGATGGAATGGTGCTTGCAAACATCATCACATCCCTTGTACATCAGTCTGGACAGGAAGCAGAATCCAGTTCAGATGGGTCCAATACAGAGACTGAAATGAAGGAATTACTTATAGAAATGCAGGCAGGGGAAATTATTGTCACTTCCAGCCCTGCTCTCTCAGGTTTTTGTCCCCTGATTTCCTCCTTGTGTGTGCCTTAGAAAAATCTAAGAAGTTTGGGCAACAAAGTCTGTTAAATCAGTTTCTTGGCGTATAATGCATTACAGAGAAGGGAAGATAATAAATCTGAGAAGAGAGGTTGCGAGACAAAAAAAGAGAGAAAACTGAAAACTTTATACCTAGAAAAAATACATATGAACTTTTTTATGGAGCAAAAATTGAACAGCAATATAAAAATGTGAACTAGAATGAAGCTCTGGGCCAGTTGTCAGCAGCTTAGTATCTAAGGTAAGAGGGGTCTTACGTGTTTGGTGCCTTGTTTAGACAAGGGAGCTAGAGCTAATTCACTGCTTTAAATAGTGTTTTAAGTGTCATCCTCTCAAAGGAAGGCTCAAATAATTTTCTGCACGTGGAGACACAACCTTAGGGATTATCAAATAACTAAAGTTAAAAATGAGCAAATATTATGAAAAAATTAATGTTAAAAAGATGTTGAGCAAATATTAGTAATATTTATGTTCACCTCGAGGTAATTTCTGCACATGGTGGGAGGTATGGCTTCAGTTTCATTCTTCTACATATGGCTATCCATTTTTCTCTGCATCATTTATTGAATAGGGTGTCATTTCCCCAGTGTATATTTTTGTTGACTCTGTTAAGGAATCGTTTGTAGGTATGTGGTTTAATTTCTGGGTTCACTATTCTATTCCATTGATCTATGTGTCTGTGTTTATTCTAGTATCATGCTGGTACTATAGCTTTGCAGTATAATTTGAAGTCAGATAATGTGACGCCTCCAGCTCTGTTCATTTTGTTAAGGGTTGCTTTGACCATTCAGGCTCTTTTTTGGCTTCATATGAATTTTAGGATTTTTTTTTTTCTAATTCTGTGACAAATGATGTTGGTAATTTGAGAGAGATTGCATTGAATCTATAGATTGCTTTGGGCAGTAGAGGCATATTAACAATATTGTTACATCTAATCCATTAACATAAGACATTTTTCTATTTGTTTGTGTCATTCATAATTTCTTTCTTTTTTTTTTTTTTTTTTGAGGCGGAGTCTCGCTCTGTCGCCCGGACTGGAGTGCAGTGGCCAGATCTCAGCTCACTGCAAGCTCCGCCTCCCGGGTTCACGCCATTCTCCTGCCTCAGCCTCCCGAGTAGCTGGGACTACAGGCGCCCGCCACCTCGCCCGGCTAGTTTTTGTATTTTTAGTAGAGACGGGGTTTCACCGTGTTAGCCAGGATGGTCTCGATCTCCTGACCTCGTGACCCGCCCGTCTCGGCCTCCCAAAGTGCTGGAATTACAGGCTTGAGCCACCGCGCCCGGCTTCATAATTTATTTCATCAGTGTTTTGTAGTTCTCCTTATAGAAATCTTTCACCTCCTCGATTAAACATATTCATAGACATTTTATTTTATTTAGTAACTATTATAAATGGGATTGCCTTCTTGATTTGGTCTTTGGCTAAATTGTTATTGGTGTATAGAAATGCTATTTTTTTGTATATTATTTTTATATCCTGAAGATTTACTAAATTAATTTATCAAATCTAAGAGTGTTTATGGCAGAGTCCTTGGGATTTTCTAGACAGAAGATTATATCGTCAGTGAATTCGACTTTCTCTTTTCCAATTTAGAGGTCTCTGACATTTTTCTCTTGCTTGATTGCTCTGGCTAGGAATTCCAGTTGTATGTTGAATCAAGATTGGTGAAAGGCCAGGCACAGTGGCTCACGCCTGTAATCCCAGCATTTTGGGAGGCTGAGGCAGGTGATTTACTTGAGGTCAGGAGTTTGAAACCAGCCTGTACAACATGGCCAAACCCTGTCTTTACTAGAAATATAAAAATTAGCCCGGTGTGGTGGCTCGTGCCTGTATTCCCAGCTATTCAAGAGACTGAAGTAGGAGAATTGCTTGAAGTCAGGAGGTGGAGCTTGCAGTGAGCCGAGATCATGCCACTGCACTCTAGACTGGGTGACAGAGGGAGGCTCTATCTAAAAGAAAAAAAGTGGTGATGATATGTCCTTTCTATGCCTAGTTTGTTGAGGATTTTTATCGTGAAGAGATGCCGAATTTTACTGAAGACTTTTTCTGAATCTATTGAGATAATCATATAGTTTTTAACCTTAATTCTGTTTACATGATGCATCACTTTATTGATTTGCATAGGTTGAAACATCTTTGTAACCATGGGATAAGTCCAATCTTTTCATGGTGTACTAACTTTCTAATGCTCTGTTGGATTTGATTTGCTAGTATTTTGTTGAAGACTTTTGTGTATATGTTCATCAGGGATATTCATTGGCAGATTTCTTTTTTTTGGTCATGTCCTTGTCTGGTTTTGGTAGCAGAATGATACTGGCTTTGTATAATAAGTTTGGGAGAACTCTCCCTCCCCAATTTTTGGGTATAGTTTCAGGAGGATTGGTATTAGATCTCTGTATGTTTGGTAGAATTTGACTGTGAATCCATTTCATCCTGGACTTTTTTTCTTAGAATTTGTTTTTATTTTTATTTTGTTGATACCAATTCCATCTCACTATTCATTATTGGTCTATTTAGAAGGTCTATTTCTTCCTGGATCAGTATTCAGAGGTTGTGCATTTCCAGAAATTTATCTATTTCCTGGATTAAAGACTTAAACATAAGATCTGAAACTATAAAAATCCTGGGAGAGAAAACCCAGGAGAAACTCTTATGGACATTGGCCTAGGCAAAAGTCCTCAAAAGCAACTGCAACAAAACCAAAAATAGGCAAATGAAACTTAATTAAACTAAAAAACTTCCGTATAGCAAAATAAACAGTTGAGTAAATAGACGACCAACAGAATGAGAAAAATATTTTCAAAATATGCATCTGACAAAAGGCTAATATCTAGAATCTATGAGGAACTCAAACAGCTCAACAAGAAAAAAAAAAACCCATTTAAAAAGTAGGAAAAGGAAATAAACAGACATTTTTCCAAAGAAGATGTACAATCTGCCAACAAACATACGAAAAAATGCTCAATATCACTAATCATCAGAGAAATACAAATTAAAACCACAGGAGATACCATCTAACACCAGTCAGAATAGCAGAAAAGGGAACACTTATACATGGTGGGAATGTAATTTAGTACAACATTTAGTACAACAAAGTAAGGAATAAATCTAAGCATCCATCAGTGGAGGACTAGATAAAGAAAATGTGATTCATGGCTGGGTGTGGTGGGTCATGCCAGTAATCCCAGCACTTTGTGAGGCCTAGGTGGGTGAATCACCTGAGGTCAGAAATTTGAGACCAGCCTGGTCAACATGGTGAAACCCTGTATCTACTAAAAATGCAAAAATTAGCAGAGTGTGATGCTAATTTATGGCTGAGTATTATTCCATGGTGGGTATGTGTGTGTGTGTGTATATAAACACACATGGAATATATACATGGTATATGTATATACACGGTATACATAAATGTATATACATACACACACACCATGAAATACATGAAATAAATATATATATACACACACACACAGGTATATATACCATGTGTATATGTGTATATATACACACACACACATCATGGAATACTACTCAGCCATAAAGAAGTGAAATTACATCTTTTGGGGTGGTCATTATCCTCAGTGAAATAACTCAGAAACAAAGTCAAATACAACGTGTTCTCATGTATAAGAGAGAGCTAAACAGTGGATACCCATGTACATACACAATGGAATAATGGACATTGGAGACTGGAAGGTGGGAGGGTGGGACAGGAATGAGGGTTGAAAAGCTATCTATTGTGTATAATGTTCACTATTCCAGTGATAAGTACACTATACACCCAGACTTCACCAATATACAGTATATGCATGAAATAAACCTGTACTTTACTCCCTAAACATATAAAACCCACAAACAGTTCTATGTTATTATTTGCAAAATAAATGAATACAAGTAATGGCTGAATCCTCAAACATATATTAGAAATAATGAAAGTTTTTTAAGTTTTAAAATTTATATTTATTTATTTATTTATTTATTTATTTATTTATTTATTTATTTATTTTTTGAGACAGAGTCTCACTCTGTAACCCAGGCTGGCATGCAGTGGAATGATCTCAGCTTACTGCAATCTCCATCTTCTGGGTTCTTCGAGTGATTCTTCTGCCTCAGCCTACCGAGTAGCTGGGACTGCAGGGGTGTGCCCCACCACGCCCAGCTAATTTTTGTATTTTTAGTAGAGACAGAGTTTCACCATGTTGGTCAGGCTGGTTTGGGACTCTTGACCTCAGGTGCCTCAGTCTCCCAAAGTTCTGGGACTACGGGCATGAGCCACTGCACCTGGCCAGAAATAATAAAAGTCTTTTTAAAAAAAATTTTTTTTTAATAAACTCACGAACCAAAAACTGAGAAAGGAAATAAACACAAGTCAATATGAAAGGAATCAAATGTCAAACATTTGGACGTTTGGAAAGTTAAAATTCCATCGACTTATAAACTCTATATAAACAATTGATATGAGAGAATTAGTAAATTTGGGGATGAAATTATCCAAAACATAAAGATATGGACATATGTATGTGTATGTGTGTGTGTATACAAGCTCATAGAGGTAATGAGGCATTAAGGCTACATTGAGAGCCTCAACATACAACCCGTGAGAGTTGCCAAAAAAGAAAACAGAAAAATGGCAAAGAATCTATAGCTAAAGAAATAGTACTTTAAAAATTTCAGAATTGAAGAAAGACCTGTATCTGCAAACTAAGCAAGTAAAATGAATAAGTAAATAAGTCACTCTTGTTATACTGTAGCCAAACTGCCAACATCAAAGAAGAAAAGGCAACTATTTCCTAGTAAAGAATGGCAAGTAGGGCCGGGCGCAGTGGCTCACGCCTGTAATCCTAGCACTTTGAGGTGCTGAGGCGGGCGGATCACCTGAGGTCGGTAGTTCAAGACCAGCCTGGCCAACGTGGTGAAACCCTGTCTCTACTAAAATACAAAAATTAGCTGGGCATGATAGCAGGTACCTGTAATCCCAGTTACTTGGGAAGCTGAGACAGGAGAATTGCTTGAATCCGGGAGACGGTGGTTGCAGCAAGCCGAGATCATACCACTGCACTCCAGCCTGGGCAGCTGAGCCAGACTCAGTCTCAAAAAAAAAAAAAAAAAAAAAAAAAAAAAAGAATGGCAAGTAGAATACCAGCAGGCTTTTCAACAGCAACAACATGTGCTGGATAACAGCTGAGATACTTTTACAAAGTACTGGGGAAAAACAGAAAGTTGTACCCAAATGAAATAAACATACAGTGGGGTAATAAAATAAAATAAAATATTTTAGATGTTTCAAAGACTAAGAGGGTTGCCACACACAGACCATCACTAAAAGAATTGTTAAATGACATATTTTCAAGAAAAGGCAAAAACAAACTCAGAAGGAATATATGGAGTATAAGAAACATAGAGAATGAAACAGATTAATAGATACAAGATGATAGTAAATTTCACTGACTATCATTTAAAAATAGCAAGAGGATTTGTGTATAAAAATAAGTGAAACAACATGTTAGACAATAATACAAGATTAGGAAAGTTGGGAATCACGTAATAGTTCAAACTTGCTAAAGTCCATTCGTATTGTCTTGAAAGAAGGTTTAAAAATGAATAACTTTAGGAGTTTTTAAAAGAAATATTTACAACTAATGATGTATGTTTTAAATTCATTCACTCAGAAAGAATGCAGAAACCAAATATATGTATTTTTAGCTTCCAAATGATTAGAAAAATACAAAAGCACGATGGAAATGTAATTAATCCAAAATCGTAGGAAAGAAGAAAAGAAGCAGCAATAAAATCATATGGGAAACAGAAAATATGAAAGAGAAAATAGGTATAATTTTATGAATAATTCCAGTAAGTATGTAACTAACTTATCAATTTTATACAATTAAAAGTCAGTTACAATGTGTTTGCAAGAAAATATTCTAAGAAAAAAAAAACAGAACAGCTAAAATTGATGAAGGGAAATAATATTTCAGTCTATGAAAGAGATACAGATATTTTTATAATAGCATGATTATAAATCTTATGTTTTACAGAATTATTTCTGAAAAATGATAGGCTGATGAGAAAAATAAGATTGAGTCAGACCACTCAAAGTTAATGTAGCTTCATAATTAATTAAAAGGTGAAAAGAAGTCCAAATATGTCAATAATCACAAATAATATAAATGGACTAAATTAGCAAGTTAAAGTAGATATTGCAAAATGTATGTTTGAAAATTTGTAAATCTAATCCATTAAATGGCAATTTACATTAATTTAGTAGTTAAGTTCAAAATATAAGAACATAAAAAGATGAAAAAGATGTAATATTCACACTAAATTAAATAAAGTGACTGTGTGGCCGATGTTAAAAAGATAATCAAGGAAATGCTACATTACATCTACCAGAGTGGCTCAAGTTGAAAAGACTAACAATACTAAGGTTTTCTGTGGATGTGGAAAAAGTGTCACAACTGGGAGGGATGCTACTGGCATCTAGTGGGCAGAGGGCAGGTTTACTGCTTAACATCTTACAATAGCAGGACAGGCCTGACAACAATTATCTGATCCAAAATGTTAGTAGTGTTGAGGTTGAGAAATCATAGAATAGAATCAACAGAGATGCATAAAAATTTGTATTTAAAGTGATTCTGTCAGTAAGAGCTGATGAATACACCTTTTCAGGTTAAATGTTGGGGGTTTACTTATAACGTATGCTTATATATATACTAGTAACATACTAATCAAAACACTCACTACAGTTCCATGCCAAAATTTTGTTAATAACAAAGGTAGCAAGCATCTGTTTTATTGTCAAGAAGTAAAATCAGGATTTCCTGTCTTTCACATGATCAAGGTGAGACAAGCACTTATCTCTCTTGATTGTTTATTGGTAAAACCGGATAATGCTAACAATTTAGGATTGAGTGTATCACAGATGATTAAGGTATGCACAGTTTTACTTTGAACAAGAAGTGACAGTTGTAGCTAGAACTGACCCCATCATGTTTGTTCAAAGCAGCTAAACATAAGACACTATCATTGAAAATAAATAGCTTTAATTTTGTTTTCAGAGAGGGTACAAACATCTCTTGTTACCGTAGATATTTTTGCCATGTTTTACACTTCTGCTAAAAATGAATGGGTCATTTAAAACATCTTAGAGATATGTAATGTTTAGAAGGGAATATATTATTATTTTAATTACAATGCTTTCAAAATCAGGGTAATTTTATGATCCACAGATAAAAAGCAAAAAGTCAACCTAATCACATTGGATATTTAAGTGCTCAGTGCCTAATGTATCATACAATCAATGGCTGTGGTATTTGGTATGTGTCATAAACAGAATGATGAAAGTTTCCACAATACAATCAGTTTTATCTGACTTGTATGTATACATATTTAAATATCCGATAATATATATCATTTAAAAAATTGTGACCTCTTTCTATAATGGCAGAGTTAAGCATACATAGAACATGTCTTATTGTGTGAGGGATAAAATTTTATATTTCTCTTAAATACTTTCCTGTAGTATAGCAGCAAGAGCAAGTAATTGGTAGACACACTGTGTACATGTTTATTATAATTGTTGAAGAAATTCTGTGTAAGGGTGTTTTCCTATGATTTTATAGACAATGCGCCATGTAATGCAGAAAGATCTGTAAAAAAATAGATTTTTCTAGCTCTTCTCTATCATAGCATACCATTCACAGTTGATATTAACATACAAATTGCACAAGGTATTGAAAAATATTCTGCTCTACCTTATTGTAGAAATCATCACTGTAGCTGGATAAAATTTTCCTAGTCATAGATTTTGTTGGAATTTTGTGAGAAGTTCCAAAATTTGTGGTCTCAGTTTGCTGACTTAATCGGTTGCAATATTGCTGTGCAGGTTAATTGAGGAAATCTATGAAGTAACGTTAAAACAAAAATCTATGTAACATTGACATTTAGATTTTATCAGCAAACAATATATTACAAAATTCCCGGGTTTCTGTAGCCTATGCTATTATCTTCTTTTTCCAAATACCTAGGATATTTTACCTACAGCTTAACTTTGTATGCTACATTTAGCTCTTTACTATCAGGTAAGAAAATATCTAAAGAAATAAATAGTTGCAAAGAATCCTGATGCCAAAATGCCACTCATATATGAAAATTATCTAAATATAATTTTGAAATTGTATGTGTTGGGGG
Source organism: Rhinopithecus roxellana (assembly GCF_007565055.1). NCBI lineage: Eukaryota > Metazoa > Chordata > Mammalia > Primates > Cercopithecidae > Rhinopithecus > Rhinopithecus roxellana. The sequence goes on along the minus strand of NC_044562.1, from coordinate 41,815,682 downwards.
TGTCGTGATCCAGCCTATCAGTTTGAGTGGTGCACGATACCAAGGAAGCTACGTTAGGAAGAATCAGAAAATGGTTTCCAGATTTTGTAGTCTTTGTATAGTCCATAATATTGCTGTACTTGAAAATTCATGAAATATAACTGATTAAGACTGCTATAGCATAAGGTAGTTTGTCCAAGGCAAATATGATGGTTTGTTATCTTAGCCATAAAAATTACCTACAAAGTGAATTGCCCATCTGCACAGGCTTGAAATACAAACAATTCAAATGTCACATTAGAACTGATGTTACCATTTTATGTGTTTTCTAACAAACCATTCACAAAATCAATTTTTTCAGTTGATCTCAGTCACTGGGTTTCCTGAACATTTTTCTTAGAAAAAGGAACTTTGTACTTTTTTCTTTACGGCACTGTGCACAGGGGAGTAAGTTTGCCCTTAAACAAACTAAGGAACTAATCGTCACGTTATAAGCTGTATTTGGGACATAGGTCAAAAGGTCAATTGAATGCTATGCAGAGCACACTGGGCAGTCTTCCAAGTTCCTGGTACTGCTTCCTCCATGTTGAAAGAAAAATTTCTGAGGAAGAAAAATGGGCCACTATATGCTCTAATTTAAGATTTCCAAGAAATCTATTATGGTTCACTATTTCTGGAATCATCAACAAAGCAAATGTTATATTGAGCTGAAAACTTAATTTTCTTTATGTATTTTTTTGTCTATTCATCATGATGTATGTCCAGAATAGGCAAATACAGAGAGCTGACATGTTGATTATTGTTGCTTATGATTAAATTGATGGAGCATTGGGAGATGGATAGTGGATACAGTATACAGACTTTCTCGAGGTGATGAAAATGCTCTAGAATTCATTGTGGTGATGATTGCACAAATCTGTGACTACATTAAAAGCCATTAAATTTTCCACATTAAATGGGCAAATTGTATGTTAAATGAATTATTGTAAGTATTAAATAAAGAAGAACCACTTCTTTCCATGCATTATTTCATCCAACAAAAATTCTGATTAATATATGTTGCATGCTTAATATGTCCCAACCATTGCTCTAAATGCAGTACATATGTTTAATGTTTTTTTAATGAATTATCTCATTTGATCCTTACAACAAAACTATAATGTTGATACTATTATTATTCCCATTTTATTGATGAGAAAATGGAGACACAAAGAAATGAAATGTTTTGCCAAGGATACACAACTGATTTAGATAGCTTCTCTTAAGTAAAAGACAGCAAATTCAATAAAGTGGGACATACTATAATGATAGTAGTCCTTAGAAACACAGCTCCATTTTTAGCAATCTCCTAAAGCATTCAGCAAGAACTTCTGTGTGCTTCTTTCCCCAAGATACAAAACTTCATTTAAACCCTCCAGGGAAAATTGCTTCAAATTATAAAATTGGCACACAAAAAACTGTACCTGTAAAGCAACTCTAAAATAGCTACTAAATGTATTGCTGTAAATCAACAAATCTGTGCATTTGTTTGTAAATACACTTTAAAAGTTAGATTTAGTTTATCAAAGGAACAATTGTTTGGACTAGGCTCTTAGCAGACTTAAATACATAAGCAAAGTATTTGCACGTGGTATGTGGTTATATGTATAAGAATGAAAACAATACATTATGCACAATTTCCAGAGTAAGAAGTAGAAATAAAAGGTGATAAAATTAGGTATCAACAGACAATATAGATTTATTAAAGGATTCAAGAGGTAAACTCAGACATTCATAAGGGGGAAATGAAGTCCAACTGAACTCTGACCTGGAAAGTCATCAATCGGGGCTTATTTCTCAATCTTTGAGAGTTTCTATGGTCAATCACACTTCTAGATCGCTATATTTCTCTCCCCCATTTTTATCCTTTGTTTATCTGCTTCTTGGAATTACTTGAATTCTGTATGTCTGCATATGGCAGCCTCAGCTCTAATTTTACTATATCTTAAACTCTAAACCTAGGCTAAATACAGATTGTGTCTTTTAATTCTGAATCTTGAAAAAAGGAATGCAATGTGCATGACTAAGACAATGAATTGTCTAATTTGGGGTCACGTGTATGTATCTCAGCCATGGCCAATGGTGCAGAATCCTCTAATACAGTGATTTCCAAAATTTTTGGCACCAGGAACTGGTTTTGTGGGAAGCAATTTTTCTGTAAATGGTGGGGCGGTGGTTGAGGGGTTGGTTTCAGGATGATTCAAGCACTTTACATTTATTTGTGCGCTTTATTCCTATTATTATTATATTGTAATATATAATGAAGTAATTATACAACTCACCATGATGTAGAATCAATGGGGTCCCTGAACTTCTTTTCCTGCAACTAGACAGTCCCATCTGGGGGTGATGGGAGACAGTGACACCCTAAATTTTTGACACCTGAAGTGTCTACTCCTTAATCTCATTTTGGTAGCTGTCACTGCAGAAAACCTTGCTTCACAAAGATAGCATGTTGAAAATGGAAACCAGCTTTTCAATGCTTTTGTGGCAATCTCAGAATATTTCACCTTGACTTTCATACAGAATGCATGCAGATTTGAAGTTGTTTCAAACATACTTTCAGGGCCACAGTCATTTGTGATCTCAAATAGTTGATCCTCTTTCTAGCTTGGACAAAGTTGATTCACCTGACCTATTCACAAATGTTCTCAGTTCAGGGGTCTTTTTTTGGTTGGGAAGTATTGCTCAAACTCTTTTGAAAGTTTTCAAAGGGAATTTTTCCAGTTTTTGCCCATTCAGTATGATATTAGCTGTGGGTTTGTCATAAATAGCTCTTATTATTTTGAGGTACGTTCCATCAATACCGAATTTATTGAGCGTTTTTAGCATGAAGGGCTGTTGAATTTTGTCAAAAGCCTTTTCTGCATCTATTGAGATAATCATGTGGTTCTTGACTTTGGTTCTGTTTATATGCTGGATTATGTTTATTGATTTGCGAATGTTGAACCAGCCTTGCATCCCAGGGATGAAGCCCACTTGATCATGGTGGATAAGCTTTTTGATGTGCTGCTGAATCCGGTTTGCCAGTATTTTATTGAGGATTTTTGCATCGATGTTCATCAGGGATATTGGTCTAAAATTCTCTTTTTTGGTTGTGTCTCTGCCAGGCTTTGGTATCAGGATGATGTTGGCCTCATAAAATGAGTTAGGGAGGATTCCCTCTTTTTCTATTGATTGGAATAGTTTCAGAAGGAATGGTACCAGCTCCTCCTTGTACCTCTGGTAGAATTCAGCTGTGAATCCATCTGGTCCTGGACTTTTTTTGGTGGGTAGGCTATTAATTGTTGCCTCAATTTCAGAGCCTGCTATTGGTCTATTCAGGGATTCAACTTCTTCCTGGTTTAGTCTTGGGAGAGTGTAAGTGTCCAGGAAATTATCCATTTCTTCTAGATTTTCTAGTTGATTTGCGTAGAGGTGTTTATAGTATTCTCTGATGGTAGTTTGTATTTCTGTGGGGTCGGTGGTGATATCCCCTTTATCATTTTTTATTGCATCTATTTGATTCCTCTCTCTTTTCTTCTTTATTAGTCTTGCTAGCGGTCTGTCAATTTTGTTGATCTTTTCAAAAAACCAACTCCTGGATTCATTGATTTTTTGGAGGGTTTTTTGTGTCTCTATCTCCTTCAGTTCGGCTCTGATCTTAGTTATTTCTTGCCTTCTGCTAGCTTTTGAATGTGTTTGCTCTTGCCTCTCTAGTTCTTTTAATTGTGATGTTAGAGTGTCAATTTTAGATCTTTCCTGCTTTCTCTTGTGGGCATTTAGTGCTATAAATTTCCCTCTACACACTGCTTTAAATGTGTCCCAGAGATTCTGGTATGTTGTATCTTTGTTCTCATTGGTTTCAAAGAACATCTTTATTTCTGCCTTCATTTCGCTATGTACCCAGTAGTCATTCAGGAGCAGGTTGTTCAGTTTCCATGCAGTTGAGCGGTTTTGATTGAGTTTCTTAGTCCTGAGTTCTAGTTTGATTGCACTGTGGTCTGAGAGACAGTTTGTTATAATTTCTGTTCTTGTACATTTGCTGAGGAGTGCTTTACTTCCAATTATGTGGTCAATTTTGGAATAAGTGCAATGTGGTGCTGAGAAGAATGTATATTCTGTTGATTTGGGGTGGAGAGTTCTATAGATGTCTATTAGGCCCGCTTGGTGCAGAGATGAGTTCAATTCCTGGATATCCTTGTTAATTTTCGGTCTCATTGATCTGTCTAATGTTGACAGTGGAGTGTTGAAGTCTCCCAGGCAACCTACAGAATGGGAGAAAATTTTTGCAATCTACTCATCTGACAAAGGGCTAACATCCAGAATCTACAAAGAACTCAAACAAATATACAAGAAAAAAACAAACAACCCCATCAAAAAGTGGGGAAAGGATGTGAACAGACATTTCTCAAAAGAAGACATTCATACAGCCAACAGACACATGAAAAAATGCTCATCATCACTCGCCATCAGAGAAATGCAAATCAAAACCACAATGAGATACCATCTCACACCAGTTAGAACGGCAATCATTAAAAAATCAGGAAACAACAGGTGTTGGAGAGGATGTGGAGAAATAGGAACACTTTTACACTGTTGGTGGGATTGTAAACTAGTTCAACCATTATGGAAAACAGTATGGCAATTCCTCAAGGATCTAGAACTAGATGTACCATATGACCCAGCCATCCCACTACTGGGTATATACCCAAAGGATTATAAATCATGCTCCTATAAAGACACATGCACACGTATGTTTATTGCAGCACTATTCACAATAGCAAAGACTTGGAATCAACCCAAGTGTCCGTCTGTGACAGACTGGATTAAGAAAATGTGGCACATATACACCATGGAATACTATGCAGCCATAAAAAAGGATGAGTTTGCGTCCTTTGTAGGGACATGGATGCAGCTGGAAACCATCATTCTTAGCAAACTATCACAAGAAGAGAAAACCAAACACCGCATGTTCTCACTCATAGGTGGGAACTGAACAAAGAGATGACTTGGACTCGGGAAGGGGAACATCACACGCTGGGGCCTATCATGGGGAGGGGGGAGGGGGGAGGGATTGCATTGGGGAGTTATACATGATATAAATGATGAATTGATGGGTGCTGACGAGTTGATGGGTGCAGCACACCAACATGGCACAAATATACATATGTAACAAACCTGCACGTTATGCACATGTACCCTAGAACTTAAAGTATAATAAAAAAAAAGAAAAAAAAGAAAGTTGATATAGGTGATCATGCACCAGCTGAGAGAAAGAAGGCCCTGTCTCAGTCTCTTTCAAAATCTCTGGTAATGTTTGAAACATGTCAGAAATCCCAATGTTCACTCATCGCCCCCATAATTCTAGTTTGGCTTTGAATGCAGCCACTTTATCTACTGACTTGAACACAGTTGTCATTCTCCCCTAAAGTGATAGATTGAGTTCATTAAGTAGGTTGAATATGTCACACAAGTAAGCAAGTTTTGCAACCCATTCTGTGTCACTGAAATGTGCTGCCAGTGGTGACTGTTTTTCTAAAACAAATCTCTGGAGTGGCTCTTGTAACTCAAAAACTCTGCCCAGCGATCTATGTTAGAAAGCTATCTCACTTCCGCATAAGAGAAGGCATGTGTGCTTTGAGTGAGTTAAAGGCGTGTACTTTAATGTGGTATATAATTTTAATCACATCATGTAAAACATTGTTAAGTTCAGGTAACATTTTTCAGCTAGCCAGCATTTCTCAATGGATAACACAGTGACCAATTCCATTTTTTCTGATGTGTAATCATGTAAAGACTTGAATAGTTCTGCAGCTGTGGTGTTGGTTGGCAAAGTGCATGTAACATATCCTCAGGCACATCCGCCTGAAAAATATATCCACAAAAACGTTGTTTTGTTGTCAGCATTGGTAGATTCACCAACATGGATTGAAAACCACAGTGACTCATTAATCCTTTTTAACAGTTGTGCCTCAATATCCTCTGATATTTCAACAACTTGTCTAGTTATGGTGTTGACTGAAAGAGAAACATGTCCACCTTTTGAATACAGCCTCTCCTAAAAGTTCATGATAAATGTCCTTAGCAGCAGGCAGGACCAACTCTTCACTAATAACAAAGGGCTTACTAGCTTCAGCAATGCAGTTAGCCACTAAGAATTATGCTGTCAGTGCAGACACATTTGATGAAGTGGTGGCCTTCAATAATTACTTTTGTTCTTTGTGTTCACATTTTTTATTCTTTTGAAGAACTCCGAAGGCACGTCTTTTAATGAAGTGAGCTTGGTTTCAATGTGGCGAAGCAGTTTTGATGGTTTCATGGCTTCGTTGGATAGTGGGTCACCACATATTGTACAAAGTGGGCTTGAAGAATGTGAATCACCTGTTGCAATGAACCCGGAATTTAAGTGGGACTCTTGGTATTTTCTTTTAAATGCATCTTTCTTTTTGGTTGACATTCTTAGAGTGTCTTAGAGTCTTCTGCTGTCTCATCATTGGGTCTTTCCCCCTTTTGAAGGAAGCTCTCCAGTGATGTTCATATTTTATTCATTTTGGCTAGGGTTAGCTTGTGGACTTACTAAAACTGTGACTGAGACAAATACACAGTGGGGGAAAGAGGTGTGGACAGAAATGGTAAATAAAATAATGATGGGCGATCCACGCATAGACCAAAATAAGTGTCGGATTCTGACTTAAAGCCTGCCACCAGATGCAGCTGTACAATTGAAGTACGTAAACTCACTTGCCACTATAAAGCCTGCCACCAGATGCAGCTTAATTGCCACTTGTCACTTACTGATAGTGTTTTGATATGAATCTTCAAGCAATTGATTTATTATGGTCTCTGTGCAGTCAAACCTCTCTGCTAATGTTAATCTGTATTTGTAGCCATTCCACAGCACTAGCATCACTGCCTCACCTCCAGTTCAGATCATCAGGCATTCGATTCTTATAATGAATGAGCAACCTAGATCCCTCAAATGCACAGTTCACAATACATTTCACACTCTTGTGAGAATTTAATGCTGCTGCTGATCTGACAGGAGGTGGAGTGCAGGAGGTAATGCAAGCAATGGGGAGCGGCTGTAAATACAGATGAAGTTTCACTTGCTCACCCACCACTCACCTCCTGCTGTGTGGCCCAGTTCCTAACAGGCCACAGACTGGTGGTACCTGTCTATTTTAGTAGATAAATATGGCCCTCCAGAGTCTACAGACAGGGCAAGTTTCTAGAAACAGACTGAAAATGAGTGTTCATATGCAAGATTTTAGAAATACATTGTTATTATTATAATTCTTATTATTTTGGTCTAAAGGAACAGCTGGTAAGAGTTAAAAAGCCATATTTCCAGAAATGCCTTATCTTTTTGTTCTTTGTTACAATGTTATAGTCCATTCAGGCTGCTATCACAAAATACCATAAACTGGATGACTTATAAAGAACAGAACTTTATTTCTCACAGTTTTGGAGACTAGGAAGTCCAAGATCAGGGTGCCAGCAAATTCAATGTCTGGTAAGGGCACACTCTCTGGTTTATGAGCTGTGTCCTCACATGATAGAAGGAGCAAATAAGTTTTCTGGGGTCTCTTTTACAAAGGCACTAATTCCATTCATGAAGGCTCCATTTTCATGATCTGATTACCTCCCAAAGGCCTACCTCCAAATACTATTTATCACCTTGAAGATTAAGATTTCAATATAAGAACTTTTTGGTGGGAGGCAGACAAACATTCAGACAATAACATTCAGATTATACCTAAAGAAAGAAGTTGAACATTTTCTGATATGAACTATTGCCAAATATCTACCCTAATATAAAGTGTGATTTCAGACTTAGAATTTACATATGGAAAAATGAAATTCCTCAAAATAAAAAATAAAAGTAAGTAGAAAGGAGGAAAAGTTATGAGCATCATTGCTGGCATTTTTTGCATATTAGAACAAATTGTCACGATGTGCTAATTATAGAGAAATGACAGCAAAATAATGATGTGTTCATCAATACTGGGACCCTGCCATGATTTCCTGTGATGTACACCTGTTTTTCTTCAACGTGGAGTTAGTCATAGCTCAAGATCTTGAGCTCTTAAAAAAAACTTACAAAACAACACATGCAGAACCAGGTTATAGTAGCAGTAACAAAATATTATATTTTTTGATTCATCAGATAAAGAGTTGGCACACTCTCATCCTCCAAGCACAAAGCTTGGTATTCAAAGTAATTTAATTTGCTTTTATATTTGATGAAGACTTTCATATTGGTGAAAATTCAAGTCAGAGAATGTTCTTTACTACATTAAGAAGTGTAACATTAGCTATAGCTTTATGGGTAAGAATTTATATTCTGCAAATGAAATATTTAACATCTGTTAGAGTTATAATCCACTCGGATCTTATGTGCTGATAAGATTGGAAGGCGCTAACTTCTTTGTAAAGAGCAGCTGAAATAGAGTGACCAATTGTCTTTCTAGGTTTTAGAATGAGAAATCATGAAGAGAAAGAGTAAGAGCTTCTAAATAAATATTTAAAAAAAGCAATTATTCTCTTAAATTTGTCTCCTTTCTGGATTACAAGAATTACAAACTCCTAAAACCTGTTTTCCAGGCATGCACAGCAGTTAGAAAAATGCATAACTGGCTGGGCGTGGTGGCTCACGCCTGTAATCCCAGCACTTTGGGAGGCCCAGGCGGGTGGATCATCTGAGGTCAGGAGTTCGAGACCAGCCTGGTCAACCTGGTGAAACCCCATCTCTATTAAAAATATGAAAATTAGCTGGATGTGACAGTGGGTGCCTGTAATCCCAGCTACTTGGGAGACTGAGGCAGGAGACTCACTTGAACCTGGGAGGTGAAGATTGCAGTGAGTCGAGATCACGCCATTGCACTCCAGTCTGGGTGACAGAGCGAAACTCCGTCTCAAAAACGAAAAAAAAAAGGAAAAGAAAAGTGCATAACTATCAATTTTCGGTTTCTGTATTGTAATCCAAAAGAATGTTTATCTGCTAATCCAACCCTTACGTAGTTTTTTAAAATAATTGATTGTTTTTTACCCCAGTGTAGAAAAGCCCCAGTGTAGAAAAGTTTTAGAATTTTTTGATAATTATTGTTTATAAAATGATGACAACACAGCTTAGTTCTTGTGTATAGTCTAAGATGACTCAACTCATTTATTTTAAAATAGTTGAATTTTTATTATTAATTTATTTAAAAATATATGAATTTAATAATAATCTTTTACTTGTTAGCTAGATGATTCTACATAATGCCACTGAATCTGTTTAATCTTCTTCACTTTTAAATTGGTAGCTTTGGCAGTTATTAGACTGATTAAAAAAAGCAGAGTTGCTTTAGATACCAATAATGAGTTCATTAGATGGGAAGAGGGACTACGAACAAAGTTTGAAGTGTTGTATTTTTAAAATTTGAAATGGTATCTAGCACTAAGAAAAATTTTAAAACGTTAGCTGGGATCCAAAAAAATCTACTAGTATCCGGAAGAATATTACTTTTTTTTCTAGGAAACAAGAAAGAAAAATAGAGTTTATTAACTGAGGGAATAGAGAGCAAAAATTACAATCAGTGGGCATTTCCTATTTCTCTTGTCCCCATTTACTTGAGGCACTAATTTACTTTAGACAACTGGAGAACACGTTTTATATGGTTTTCCTCCTTAGAGTCCTAAACTTTAATCACTTGCATATAGTTAGAAAGTAAGATAATGTGTTTCTGTCAAAGAATTTCTCAAGCTTCTTTCTTGGGCAGTAGAATGAGCTAGGAGTTCACAGAGTTGACAGGAGGACTTCAGACTTCAACAAAGAATAGACGTGAGTTCAAATCCTTTTCTTGTTACCTGATATCTGCAGTTCAAATCCTTTTCTTGTTACCTGATATCTGCAGTTCAAATCCTTTTCTTGTTACCTGATATCTGCAGTTCAAATCCTTTTCTTGTTACCTAATACCTGCAGTTCAAATTCTTTTCTTGTTACCTGATATCTGCGTGTTGTTGGGAAGTTACTTGTTTGTGTACATGAATCACTGTATCTAATTCTAGAAAAATGAAATAACAAATACATTTTATATTATTATGATGATTATGTGATAACATGCAAACTGACTCAACATAAATGTTACTTGCTTACCCTTTTTATATCTGCAGAAGGAATAGGGACAGAGACCATTTCACACTGCAATATCTTGGGGACTAAAAGATCAGTTGTACTTTTCTTCCTATGCTTAAGAGTTTTAACCTGGCATCTTGTCCATAGTACATGCTCCATGTCTGTGGATTACATTAAATTAAATCTACTTCTGATATCAAGTACACAATTGCTGAATTGTACAATGTATAACTGATAAGTATATTTTCCTGGGATAAAGGGCTAAGAAGATACAAAAATAAAGGCAAGGAACATTCTCACATCATAAAACTATAATTTGAGTTGATAATATTTAAAACAAGTTAATGGACCAAAGTCTGTCATTCTAGATGTTTTGTCTTTCTATAATAAGGATATTTCATCCATAAATCTTTGTTATCTTGGGAAGTTACTTGTGCTCTTTCACTTTCTGATTCACATAATAAAAGATTTGAACTAGATGGTGTCCAAATTATCTTTGATTAAAAAGTATTAAAATTTTGTAAACTATATAAATAACTCAAAAATATTTTGTATTATAGCCAGCCCTCTTATGCTGTCTTATTCTTGTCTACTCTTATGTATCTCTTTATTTCTGCATGAATTTAGTCATATATATATATATATGTATGCACACACATATTCACATATAGGAAGTACACATACATACATATATCCTTGTGTGTGTGTATATATAGGAGTATATATATTGTATGCACATTGCATACAATCTTAAGGTTTGAAATGACAATATTATTAATAGGTTTTTCTGACTTTTTTCTTTCAGTTTTATGTCTTAATGTTTGATAATATTGTTGCCTGTGGTTGTATGTGATTCACTTTTACTGTTATGTAGTAGTTTATTTTATATATATATATATATGGATATGGATATACACTTCAATTTACATATGAACTTTCCTAAAGTTTAATTACACATATAAGCCTATACATAGTTTTATATATAATTTAGGTCAAAGTATATATATAGATATTGTAATTTTTTACCACTTACATTTTAAGAAATTTTTAAATTTTAATTTAAAATTCTTTGTGACAATAATTTTAATGGCTTTTCGTTCATTTATGTATCATATTTCCTTAAGTCATTTTGTAATGATAGTATTTGACTTCCTTCCATTTTTTCCCTAACAAGTGTAACATAAATATCTTCACAAAATTTTTCTTTAATGCTTTATTTGTCATTATTTTATAATAATATATTTCCAGAAATAGAATTAGTTATTCAAAGAGAATAAGTGTTTCAAGGCATTTTATTATTCATTGAAAATTGCTTCTATAAGAAATTGAACTAAATTTTTCTTCTTCCAACTCTACATGCAAATAGGTTTTTGTCTATGCCCTACAATCATTGGGTATTTTCAAAAACAAATAAAAGGCAAACAAACTTTGCCAATTTGATAGGCAAAATTTTGTAATTTGTTGTTATTTTCATTTGCATTAGTAAAATGAATGATAGTTCACTATTTGTTTTTCCTCTTTTGTAAAATATCTGTTTATATAATTTGCCTATTTAATCCTACTGCATTCTTCTTTTTTTAAAGAAGAGGCAGGACTACTAATTCTTCAGTGACTCATTTGATCATGCAGATGGTGCCAAACATAAAATGGTTTGTTTTCTTGAACTGAATTGATTACTTTCCTGTGAAAGAACCCAGGGAAATGAATTCTAAGTGATGTGACTTGTCCAATTCCCAGAAGCATAATGATTTCAGTAGGAAGAGTTATTTTTGCTGATGGAGTTTTTCAGAAGAAAATACTTATATAACTCTGAGAAGTCCGTTTTCACATGCAAATTTACTCTTCTGCATTATAGAGAGAGTCCAGTTGTGGAATTGCCTCATATTTTTTCATCACTGACATTTCAATATCCTTTTATTTCCTTCTAATCTCTTTTTCTCTTCTACTCAGCTCCTGCAAACCAACAAACATTGGACCCAGACCAAGTTTCTAAAGGTATTTACTTACCCCTTTTTTCTCTCTTAGAAATGAATAAGAATTGCTTTCAAAAAGCCCAAGTATATGAGTTAGATCTTAGCATTACGTTTATGACACTCACTTTTCTTTTCTAATGACTTCTCTCCTATTTCTACTTATTTTAAACTACTCTGTTTCTACTTATTCAGTGTAATGATTTCTATTTAATCATACTTAGTATTGCTATAGATACTCAACAACAAATCAAGATTTTAAGCATATTTAAACAGAGTTTAGTGTTTTATTGATGTTTAGTTCAAGGACATTAGAGTTAAACTGTCTTGGTTTAAAATAGCATCTCTGTCACCATTTACCTACATAATATCTTAGTTCCACCACTCTGGAAACTTCTCTGAGATTCATCATTGTAAAGATTAAATGATATATAGTAATTAGAAAGAGTTTAGCATAATACATAGCAAAGAGGAAGCAATAATCACTAACTGGTTATTGTTATGTCATCTAAGCACTTTTAATATCTTTTCTTTGCCATATTTTGGGGGAAGGGACCAAATAAACACTTTCTAGAAAATACAAAATAAAACCAAAGAGCAAATAACTTGTTTAATGAGATGTGTGCAAATTCCAGTTGCTAGATTAGTGGAATGACTAGTTTCCCAACATTTATTTTTCTGTATTCATTAGGATAAATTCTAAAGGAATGGTTTCCAAACTGTGTATCACAGTTTCTGTAGACTCTGCAGACCTAACTTAGGGGCTAATAGAAGCAAAGACCCAATGGGTGGCATTCTGTCTCTCCTCTGCCAGAGCAGGTCCATTTTCCACTTTCCACTTTTCTCTTTTTATGTAGAGAACATTCTGTCTTTTGAAGGTGGCTGCTATTTTGCTTGCAGATGACAAACACTTCTGAGATTGGTATTTCAACCCTTTGACTCTATCAGAAATTTTCAAAGATGGACAGAACGAGCCACACAATCTGTAGATCACATGCTAAATTAAAATGCAGGTCTCTTCAAAAACTATTAGGAATTTGAAGACAGTGACAGCAGAACATTAAACCAAATCAGGGGCTCTTCTGAGTGTAGGGCCCTCTGTGACTGCACAGGTTGCCAGTTCATGAAGCCAGTCCTAAAGATGGGACAGGAAGAGGCCTGGGTGGACACATATATATAGAATTCTATTGCTGCGGCTTTGCCAAGGTTCCATAGGAAGGGAGTGTGCTGCCAAATGCTCATCAGAATCAGCGGGTTCCTCTTCCCCACTTCTGCCACCAGTGTGCTTCAGCTTCTAGCCATTAATTAGCATGCTCGCATTGTTGCATGAATCATACCTCCACAGCCCTCTTCTGATGGAAAACAGTGAAAAGATAAGTCAGCTTTAATATCAAACTAAAAGAAATGAAACGTATTCTAATAACTGTTTGTAAGTTGCATGTATTTTAGAAATCTTCTCTACCTCATTAAAATTAATTAAATATTGAACAATCTTAATTTAAAATTGAGCAAATTGTCTCTGGAAGGTACCAATTCCCTAGAAAAAAGAGTCAGTATTGAGAATGAGAGTGTCCAATGAACTGCTGCTTCATGGTTTATTATTTTTTCTTTTCTTTGGCTTTTTAGATGAAGACATAGCTCTAATTCTTATGTATTGCATTGGATTGATAGCCCAGCAATGTCAAAGCTGTAGACCTAATGAAGCAGGGCATACATGATGATGTAAAAGCTTTGATTGTGTGTCTCCACCTCAACTTGGGATAAAAGCTCTCATGGCAAAACAAAACAGATAAACACAAAGTAGTTGTTTTTTTTTTCCTCTAGTCAAGGTTCATTTTTCAGCTTATTTCCCCTGTATCTACTTCAAGGATGCCAGATCTGAAACACTTTCAGATTCTGCTATTCATAAGCTTTGATTTAGGAGGCTTACTCTTAGGAATATCAAGCTGTCAAATGTCAGGTGCCTCTGGATTTATCCTTTTTTTTTTTTTTTTGGCTATTCTCTTGCAACATGAAAGTTATCTTGCAAGGAACTTTCTTTGTCAGAGGGCTCTTCTGAAAGTAGTACAAAATTAAAATACTAATAATAGCCACTTGAAACTAGTTAGGGAGGTACAGCATTGCAATATCTGACACACTGTCCAGACTCCCTATTTATCGTTCTGGATGTTATAGAGCTCTGTCCAGCTTTCTTCTTCAAGGCTGAGCCACTGGTTCCCCAACTGCTGGGGAGGACGTCAGTTCATGGCTTGCCCACTGGCTTCCTCCCTGGAAATTGCTTTGGCCTTGGAGAGCTACCTTCCCAGTACCGTCTGACTTCGATAACTGACGGACACAAGATGTAAAGGCCCGATCCTCTCACTCCAACTGGGAACACCTGCTAGAGCAATCTATACTAGCTTCAGAGTTTCCTGTGGAGTTGGTCCAGCCCTTTGTGTGCTGTATCACAGATGTCTCCCTTGGTCCAACCCTGCTCTCTTTTTCTCCTATAGGTGTTAATTCCAACAGCAGGACCGACTGCATAATTTGTGGGACTCAGTATGAAATGAAAACGCAGACTGATTCTTCAAAAAGCAGGAAATGAAACGTATTTGAATAGCTGTAAGTGACATTAAAGGTATTAAAACCTTAAGCTTTTCCCTTTCTTTCATGGGTTCTCTCTTCAGCTGTCCAGATGTTTTTGTTGTTGTTGTTATTGTTGCTTAATGGCATTCTAGGTAAAGAAATATTAAATGTTTAAAGTATTAGCATGAATTTTAGTGTTAATCTTTATATTGTGCAATGCTTATTTTAAAGGCAAACATAGAGCGTTTACTTCGTATTTTGAATCATTGAAATTACACAATTCATTTTTGTAGTAGTCTGAATATTTGTGTCCTCCAAAATTTATGTGTTGAAACCTAATCACCAATGTGATGGTATTAGAAGGCAAGGCCTTTGGGAGATAATTAGGTCATGAGGGTGGAGCCTCATGAAACAGTGAAAGTGCTCTTACAAAAGAGACCCTGAAGAGCTCCCTTGCTCCTTCAACCACATGGAAACACAGGGAAAGGGCCCTGACCAGACATCTGAATCTACTGACCCCTTGGTCTTGGGCTGCCCAGCCTCCAGAATTGTGAGAAATAGAGTTCAGTTGTTTACAAGCTATCCAGGTGATGGTGTTATGCTATAGTGTCCTGAACAGTCTAGGACAAAATTTCATACCTCCTACAGGTACTCTATTCACCCCTTCCCTTGTGTTCCCTTTATATCTTTATATACCTGCAGGTAGGGAATTTGGCCCAGAATTAAGTAGGACAACGTGAAGGTATGATTTAGACAATCCTGGGTTGGGAGGTATGGGGAACTTCTTAACATTGTTCTGAGAAATCAATATTATTCGTGATTCCACAGTAAGAGAAGCTTCTCAAGTGGCCAGAAATATTTAAACGTTTCCTCTGAAAACTATGCCAGTACATAGCATGTAGTATTTGCTTATAAAAATATTTAAGATGTCTAAGACATTTTGATTGAATGTAATATTTAGGTAATGTGAGCAGTTGTATAAATAATAAGCATCTGTATCAAAGTAATCCAATTTGGGGAATAGTAATTTTAATTATTTATGGGCTAGATGAGATTGGAACATATTTTTTATGAGGCATTATGCACCTTTGTGGAGTCCTTCTGCAGGTCTCAAAAATAATGAGTGACATACAGTATCATTTGTCACCAGTTACATGAATCAGAAAGTTATGAGTGTTTTCAGTTTCAGTGTTACACACTTTAATTCCAAGGCACATTCCTAGCGTATATATCAATTCTATTATACTTCATTAACAGAAAATAGAAAGATATTTATCAAAGCATTACAGAAATAACTTTAGCAGAAAGAAAACATATGAATAGAATCTTCTGAGAAATACTTTAAGTTATATTATTGGGGAGGAAGTATTGATACTCCATTATTTAATTATCTGAAGAAGGAAATAAAATGTATTAATCCCCAGGATTATAGATCCATAGTACTCATTGCTGAATTAATTAACTTCATATTTATGTGCTGCTTTTGCTACCAAGTCCAGCTTATACTATATTTAGGATTGTATCTAAAATAAAAAATATTATCACTTTTATGAGTTATAAAAGTGGATTCTTTAAAGAGGTATTTTACAGCCAACTCCCACATAGCTCTTAGAAGAAGGCAAACCTAACGTACCTAACTAGCTCCTTAGTGCTTTTTATGTTTTCCATTGTGCTTAAATTTTAATGATGGTTGTCACCATCCAAATAAGGTTTTACTTCACATAAACTATTGACAATTATCTTTCACTAGAATTACAGTCAGAATCTGAATTATCTTACTAAAATAGTTGCTTCCTATTTATAAACAATAACATGATTTTTTTGGCTTTAATATGTATACAGAAAAATTTTCAGGAAATGGTTATTCAGTTATAATCTAATACTTTATTTAGAGGGCAGCTTGGTTTTATTTAGAGGTTCTTATCATGACATCGTTGATTTTTCTAGAGCATTAATTTCTATTTTCCCCTCCTTTTTGATTTCTAAGGTTACAGCCTGTTTTCATAAGTTGTACCAATTTAATATAGTAAGGGGCCCTGCAAACAAGGGTTACTGCAGGAGAAATGAAATATGAAATTAGCCCACATCACACATTTTTCTAACTTGATGAATTTTAGGCTGTCTATTATTACACAAATGGACCTATTTATGGATGGTGAAATGGGACCAAAGTCAAACCTTTAAAAAAAGACTTCTAGGAAAGTAGATTTTAAAGTTCACATTTGGAGTAAGTAAAAATTGACTGAAATGACTTATTAAAGGTACCTCAAAGTCCGTAGGCCATAAAACTTTTGATTCAGTATCATGAGGAAGGTCACATTTGATGTCAGGTTATTAAAAACAGAAAATGAAGGAAAAGCAGGACAAGCCAAACCTGAAACTGGGACCAACTGATGGAGCAAAGATTATCTGTATCTATAGCTGTGTATATATCTACATGTCAATTTCTATGTCTACATCTAAAGTTATTACCATAGAGAACAACGAGTACAGAATGAGCAGTTGGTGAATATTATGCATATAGAGGGCCAATCTAAGGTAGGGAATATCTAATCAGACATGAGGACACAGGACAGGCAATTGAAATCAAAGTGAAAGAAAATAAGCAGAATCTGGGCTTAGACTAAACATTTATTCTGGGCATGAGACAACAGAGAATAGCAAAGCCAAGATTAGTATCTTAGATTCAATATAGCTAGAATATTTTAATAGAAGTACCATTGAAGTTAGATTATTTATATTATTTTAGGAGCTACCTGCTCTGATTATTAGTAACTCACTTGGCTGATGTATGCCAATATTTTGCAAAGTAGTCTCTATGTGAGGTATATTCAAAGGCTATAAGGTATACAAACATGGCATGACCATAGTCTTTCAATATATGGAAATATAGAAAATACTGTTTGGCTCAATGAGAGTTGATAAGCCCAAAGGTCCTGAATGGACTTACATTGTACTCTGAATTTGGAACAGGCCACTGATCCTTCTCAAATAGGTTTAACTCATCTTCCGATGTGAAAGTTTTTGTTCACAACATATAAAATGTCTACATTGTATTCACATATAATTAGAAGCAGGAGCTACTCCATATTTGCATGGAACTTTAGACATTGCCATTTATTTGATTGTGACAATACCTGTTGAGAAAGGGATCACTGGCATTATTTCCATTTTATAGATGAAGAAATGTTTCAGAAATAATGTATCCATTAAATTTCAAATGGCTAATATAGTGGAAGGCAAGAATACCAGAAATATATCTTCTGATTACTGGATAAATACTACTGATACTAAGCAATCTTACATTCACTAAAGCTACCAGATTCTATTTGGCATCTTTGTTTTTCTTGCTACTTAATTGTTTGTTGTTTAATGAAAACTATGTAAGGTAAAATTAACTAATGTAATTTACTATTTAATCACCTTAGAATACTCAGGGTTTGATTTAGAAAATATCAATGATATCCATTCCATTCATACAATAGAAGTAAGGGGACATTCTAACTCAGGCATGGGCAAATTTTTAACTCTGTAAAGGGACAGAGACAAAATAGTATAGGCTTTGTTGACCACATAGTCTGTGTTGCAAGTATTCAACTCTGCACAGACAATGCATAAGCAAATGTGCATAGTTGTGTTCCAATAACACTTATTTACAGAAACAAGCCTCTGCTCTAGATGGTAAAGTGAGCACCTTTTCTTACCATCAAATACCTAAGTGTTCTCAAACACACAAAGAAAGCTCTGCCCTACTCCTCATGTACTTTAGGGATTATTTTAATGCCGTATACCTATATTAAATGGTTTCTACTGAGAAACCAATAAATTTGATTGGAAAAATAAGGCTGATAAAGATGAAATCAGGTCACATATCAAGAAATCAAAGCTATTGTAGAGTTGACTTACCCATGGCTATACACACAGTAGTGACAGTGTATCCTTAATTAACTATTACATTATTATCTGAATTTGAGGTCATTTTAATGAAAAACATGAATTTCTAGGAAAAGTTTTTGTAATACTACACATGAGTATTTAAATTGTTTCTAGTATAATATACTATTTGAACAAATGGAAGTTTTATAAATTGAAAGAATAAACTTGGACTGCTTATTTGTTCATAAGTTCTAATGATAGATTTAAAAAGGCGTTCATGAAATGTATGTGTATGTTTACAGCCTTGAGATTACTTCAATTTAGGTCTTCAGTGTTTGATTTTTTTGATTTTTTAGAGTAGAGATTTTAGCAGAATAATAGCACATAATAGTAAATGGTTATTGCATTTATTTTGTTTTTGAACTTTCTCTGAAATCCTTATCATCGAAGTTATTTTCTTTAGGTATTTTTTGACTATGTGATTTGAAAAATTAGTGTAATTTAGAAATGAACTCCCTTCCCCTATGACATCAGGCAATAGCCTGAAAGAAAGGCTTTAGACATAGCCAAGCCAAAAAGGAAAATATACATATCCCACGGAGATTCTCTTTCTTCGTAAAAAAAAAAAAAAAAAAACTAAGATGCTTTGATCAGTGGACAGTTTTCTACCTAGCCTAATTTGTAAAACTACCTCTTCCAATATACTCTAAAATCATATATATAATTCAATGCATTATATTTAACCCAGTAATGTAGATTTTATCAAATAGTGAGAGAACTTAGGAAATACTGATCTTTGTCTAGGGCAGACACATATATCTATTTTTATGCAGTATTTTCTTCTCTTTTCAATATATGTAACATATGCGATATATTTACTAATGTGTCTTCATTTATAAATTTTCAGACTTTTACATTTATTTGTGTACAATTTAAATAACTTGTTTGATTATTTGTTTTTGAGACAGACACTTGTTCTGTCACCCAGGCTAGAGTGCAGTGGTCCAACAATGGGTCACTGCAACCTCTAATTCCTGTGCTCAAGTGATTGTCCTGCCTCAGCCTCCTGAACTGCTGAAATTACAGGCATGAGCCATCATGCCAGGCTCAATAATTTGTGTAGTACACAAAGCAAATTCATTAAAATATATCTATAATCTCATTGTAGGCCATACACTGCTTTTGGTTGATTTTCTGTGCAGCAGTCACTCTTGACTTTCAGTATAGGGACAGTTCAGTGATTTTCCCATAGGAAATCATTACTTTCCACTTCTCATTTCATATGGAAGGGAACACACATTTCACCCAGCCTAAGCACATCAGGTTTATTCCTTTCCCACAGCCACACTGATTTATTTAATAATAAGCAGATGATCCAATTGGAACAAAGGTCAAGTTCAGGACTTTTCCTGGAAAAAATGCGAAGCAGGTGTTTCCTTTTGATGATGTCCTTCAATAACTCGGACATAACATAAAAAGTTTGAGAATAAAATCAAGAGAGGATAGAACAGAACTGTGCACAGATGACATAAATGAAATTTTGAGTTATATCAATAATGAAGTTCACTCTCCCTCATCCATTTACCTTTTTTTGTCTGTTTTTGGCTTAAGCAAATTGGAGCGTGTTTGTTATCACTTACAACTAAAAGGGTCTTTACTAGTACACCCAGCATCTACAGAAGGTCACTGAGAGCCATTTATTGTATTTCTTTTCAGTGGTTATGGAGGGATGTATGAACGCATTTGTCATATGGTTATTTTTTACAAAATTATATGAGATCTAAGACAACTAGAAGTAAATTTTATCCTATACAGTTTTAATTAAACAATGATATATTACTAGTCAGAAAAACAGTTAAAAATTGTAAAGAACTTTTAGTTGCTAGAAAAGCAAAAATATTAATCTCCCTTTCAATTAGATAAAAAATAAAAATGGTAAATAGGACAATAGACATAAAACACAGTGAAAACAATCTAATATAAATAGTCTATAGAGAAGATAGAAAAAGGCTAAACATTTCAATGTTAACAATAATATAGGCTTGGTGTGGTGGCTCACTCCTGGAATCCCAGAACTTTGGGGGTCTGAGGTGGTCAGATCACCTGAGGTCAGGAGTTCGAGACCAGCCTGGCCCACATGGTGAAGCCCTGTCTCTACTAAAAATACAAATATTAGCCAGGCATGGTGGTGGGTTCATGTAATCCCGGCTCCTGAGGCTTGAGCCTGGGAGGCGGAGGTTGCAGTGAGGCAAGATCACACTATTGCACTCTGGCCTGGGTGACAGAGGGAGACTCAGTCTCAAAAATTCATAAATAAATACTCCATAATGGAGATTTTATTTCATTTTATCAATTTTGAAAAGATTAAAAAATATTAGTGTTGTTAGGGGTTCAATACATATATCAATCCTATGTTACTAGAGGAAATTGAAATTGTTTTAACCATTCCAGAGGACATTTGGTAAAGGCTATTGTGATGTAGAGGTTTGATATCTGTTTTATGTTTAATTCTTCCTCCTGGAATTTGGAAACATTTTCTCCAGGTTGTAATCTGCACTATAGATTTAATATTGACCTTTCTCATTTCTAACATTTATGACCATATAGCTAGCATCCCAAAGTATAGAACTCTGAAGGGCAAAAAACATAGTACTTAATTTTATGTCCACAAAAGCTAGAAACTAGCTTCAAATCATATGTTGTAAATAACTCTATTTTGATGCTAATATTTTAGACACACATAATTTATGTAAATATGTTTCATTCCATCATCTTAAATAATTCATCCACAAAATAATTATTACTTGAGACAAAAATCACATATATTGAGTGATTTGGGATAAGTGCCATTCACATAATAAAATTAGATAAATCACTATTTTATTTTATGTGATATTTACGTGAACATAATACAAAATTTAGTATTGAAGATTAGAAAAATAATAGTTATTTTATTTTTAATTATGTGTAAGACATTTCTACTGAATGACTTTTATATATTTTACTGTTTAATTTTCTAATAGGTAGATTTAGTTATCATAATTCTTTGAACAGAGAAAGTAAAGTTTGGAGAGATTGTGTAACTTGTCCTTATTACATGGCTGGTGGAGGTAAACCCAACCATCTTATTCTCAATTCTGTATCATGAGCTGAACCAAATGGTAATACTATTACTCTGGCTCTGGGGAATTTAGTGGATGACTCTTCCATAGAGAGGGAGGAAACTGGGGTTGTGAGAATGGGATGAGATATTAGTGGAGGCATTTGCTGAACATGTGTGTTCTGGGCATCATGTCATGTGCTTTATGTATATTAGCTTCATGAATTCTCATAACCACCTGACAAGCTGTGATTTCTTATTATACCAATTTGAGAAATGAGAAACTACAATTGAAAAATATTATGAAGTTTTCCTAAGGTCACACGGATAGATTTGAAGCCAGACTTTGAACTCTGATGGTCATCAGAGTTAACTTAACCACAGGTTAATCTGCTTTAGAGGAAGAAAAATGTGAGCTAGGTGTTAAATAATAAGAAACAACAAAATAGAAACAATAACTCCTTGAGAAGAAAATAATATTGTTTAGTGGTGGAAATATAATTAAGTATACATTAATCATTACAACAAATGTAAATTCACTTACATTAAAATAGTATTATAAAACTTTTCCAAAGTACCTATGCAAAAGTCAAATAGTCCTTAACATTTCTCCCCCTCCAAATGAGGGTAAATATTGACTAAAACAAAACATGTTTAATTTATCTTATTTGATTAATATTTTTAACTTACTCAATATGTGCTTTTTGTTATTTGTCGGTCTAGAAAATGATAACTATATTTTATGTATTCTGTTAAGCCTCTATATCTGTGCTGTCCAATACAGTGGCCACTAGTCACATATGACTATAAAACAGTTGAAATGTAGTTACTGAATTTGAGATAGGTATTTTTAAATTTTATGTTTCTTTAATACATTGAAATGTGAAAAAAGAAGGAGTATTTTTCCTTCAAACATAACTAGAGTTTTGGTAAGACTACTATGTACTTTATCCATTGCATCACATAAAGTATTATTGTTGTTTTGCAGTGTGCATTTGGCTACCTGTATCATTTTTTGTATTACACATGAACACACAGCTAATCTAGTTGGTATCAACAGATTGATTCTGTTTAAATGACTATTTAATATAGAAATATGTTTAATTGAATACCTTATACAGACAATTATAGTGATACTAATGATACTTAGGTAAATCAAAACGAGTAATAAAATTGAGATACTTAGTGTTATTTTAATTGTAGTATAATTGAATTATTTGAACAATTACAATTAATTTAGAATAATGATGCAATACTGATGCAGAATCAAGTGGAAATGCTGATACTGGCAGATCCGACTGGGAAAAAAAAAAGAAGAAGACTCAGTAAGAGGTATGTTATAAATTTCATAATAAAAGGCAGTTTGGTTTGCTAGAGAACAAAATATAAAAGCTGTTTTTTAATAAAAAAGAATAGTAATGAAGTAAACAATTGGAGTAAATTTTAGCAAATAGGGAATTTGATATATTTTATCTTAATAATAAAAAAGAATCAATGAAATTATTCAAATGAAAGACAAATTAAATTTGTAACAAAATATTTTAAATGGTTATTAAGAGGATCTGATCTTTCAACTCCAGCCAACTATAAAATGGCTTAGATTCTTGCATGAGTACATACACACAGAGTACCTATGCAAACACACACACTTGTAGGTGAAGAGATAGCAACTTATTACTTTATAAAAGTTTCTTAAAACAAAATTTTAAGTAAAAGAGTAAAATTGAGGGTTTTTAAGAAGTGAAAGATCTACAATTAAGCCATCAATAACATTTGCTTATGAGATATAAAATCTTTCCTAACATATAAAGATCAAATGCTCCAGCAACTTAAAATATTGCAAATATCTAATGAGTCATGCTATACAAGAGACATGACTCAATGAATATTTTGGTTGTATTTTGTCTTAGAGGATTTACAAATAGTGGTGAAACGTTAATTTGCAGCCTAAAACTGAAATTTGTGGAATCTTCTACCTAACAAAGAAGTATTTTACCTGGATTTGAAAAATAAATTAATTCTATTATGAAGGATAGTATCCTAGTTATGTTAAGAATAATCCAAATTTATTGGAATTTTATAACAAGAGATCGATATTTCTTTTATTGCTTAATTCTACCGTGTGATATTAAAATGTTGGTGCTCAGTTTTCTGAGGCAGATCCTAGGAAAGTGTCATGACTACCAATAAGCTGATGCTTGTTGATTGAACTATGGAAACGTTTTAAAACAAATTGCTGTGCTCTTATTTTCATTTTCATTTCAAGATTTCTATTACAACAAAAGAAATTGTTGTCAAATATTCAATAATCATAGACACTAAGATAATACCAGCATGATTTACATTCTCTCATTGGTATCATCCTATATATAAAAGAGCTAAATTTGGCACTCCAAGGAAAGGAAAAGCTCATCTGCCACCTAGCTAGATTGTTATGAGAATTTATGTTGACATTCAAATTTTTCATAAACAAACCAAATAATAAAGATTTTATACATTTTCTACTATAAATCTATATGGAGAAGATTTAAATGGTAACCAAATAGTGTTACATAAATTGACTAAGAAAGCTATAGAAAAAATTTGAAGAACATTTATTGATTTCAATAAATTTAGAATTGTTTTTCAACTTACTCAATATCCTTTGAATTCAATGATGATAATACTGAGTTGACACAAATGTTAGTGCTATTACTTGGACAGACAGTTTTGAAACTAGTATACATTCACTTCATGGTGAAATAAAATATTTGGAAATAGATGATAATATTTTGAATATATTTGATTTAATGAAATACATCATTTAAATTTATTTCACATATCTCTTTACTTTTTCAAAGTGTTTACTGGAAAATTTTTATAAATGATTGTTGTTTGCTTTATATTTATATTTAATGACACTACTGTACATCAGCTAAGGGAATTCTGATTGTTCATCTGGCATTGCCAATGAATAGATTTTTTATTTCTCTTTGATAATGTTTGACTAGAAAATCAGAGAAAATTATGCAGATTCCTTTTGTTTATCACTGTTTTTAAATATTCAAAAAGCAAAGATAGTCATAACTCTAGTTCAATATCTTGAACTCATAACTCATAACTCAAAGTCTTGAATAGTCATTCTTTGGACTCTTCCAAAGCACAGCACACAAAAATTTCTTTGCAAACTGAATAATATGATGCGCTATGGAGTTGGAAAAACCCTATGTTCATTTTTATGTATAATTTATTTAATTACTTAAAGTCATCTTCATTAAGTTGTCTGGTTCTCTTGTGGATCAGTTTTCACATTTAAAAATTTTGTAAACCTTTTTACTTAATTCCTTTATCTATATCTGTTTTCTATATTGTGGGTTTTCCCTCTCATTTTACCCTCTTTTTATCTGATTAAAAGCTCTCTATATATTTTGTTTTTAGAACTCGGTTAAATTGTGCCTATGTGATGACTAGGAAATATAGCAAGGGACCATTTTGTAAATGTACTAATGGCTACATGTTTGCCTAAATTGTCAAGTGGGCTAAAATAAACACCTACTTGCATTATGAAACTCATATGAACTCTCAGGGTGCTATACAGATATCACTCTATTTCCTTCTTTTCAGTTTTGTGGAAAAAGTGTTTGAAGCAAGAACAAAGCTCCCTCTCTCTTTGTATGTATAATGCTATGTTTCCACTGTGCAATAAGGGAATACATTGGGGAAAACCATTTTACTAGACTATATTTTTCTTAGCTACAGATAAAATAGTTCCTTTTCACACTTTAAGTCTTAAAAGACACCATGTTTATGTTTTTTTTTTTATAACAGTGCAAATTTTCTGCTGACCAGGTCATGGGCCACAGCCCTCTAGTTTGCTACATTAAGCAATTTTTCATGGATAAAGACTGGGAATTTGAAACCACCTTGAAAGCATGTTTACCTCTTATCGAGCTCACTTACTGCCCCCTGCCTGCTTTTCTTTCTCCCTTCCTTCCTTCCTTCCTTCCTTCCTTCCTTCCTTCCTTCCTTCCTTCCTTCTCCTTCCTTCTTTGTTTTGCTGACTTTCAAGTCAAGTGTCAATTTTTAGTAGATTTTGTAATTTGTAATATTGCAATTGGCCTTGAGTGTGTAGAGAGGTAACAATGTAAGGTCACTGATCTTGCTTTCAGTTGTCTTCAGCTCATAAGTAGCCCCTTGGGCCAATACATGTTTGCACACAAACATATGCATTGCAAACACAAGTGCACACACAATTTATCCAATTACAACAACAGATCCCCCTAGGTCCTTTTGTTGATTTCCAATTGTGAATATAGTCATGTTCTTCATTTTAAAACATGCTTTGCAAAACCAAGATGACACATGGGAAATTTAGGAAGATATCCTGAAGGAGGTTCCTTGACATTTTCTTTTTGAAGCCTTGGGGATGCGCTGAATGACATTCATAAACTATTTCTGAAAACAAAGTTTTATTTTGAGAGCCACCAAATGACTTCCTTCAAATAGTTTCATTTAATAAGAGTATGCAAATTTTAATTATGTTTCTAAGGAGACTGTGCCTAGGGTTCTGAGAAAAATGACAACTATAGCAGTATTTGCATTTACATAGTGTTTGCTTATAGAGCTAAAATATTTGAATAAATACCATTATGTATGCCTAGATAAATTCCTGAAAGGAAGCATCTGAGTAACATGACCAGAGGGTTTCGTTTTATCTGTTTATTCTTTTTATTTTTTAAGGGAAGATTTTCTTTACTTTATGGAGCCTAGAAAATGAGTAAATCTGCCTATCAAGAAAGGAAAGTAAATTTATGTATCAAATATCATAAAGTAATAGAAAATATTACCTGTTAATACTTTACAACTAAAAGTTATAATGAAGATCATTATGCAATAATAAAACCATATCCATTTTTTACATAATGAGTCTGTTTGGAATTCATTTTAGTTCTACACCATTCCCTGGCAGATCATCATGCTATAACTTTGCGATTTATTGTATTATTTCATTAATATCATTACCATATTGCTGCAAATAGAGAAGAATCACTGCACAGTCCTTTTCCTGCTATAATTTGAATAATCTCTTTATTTCAATCACCTTTATGAATATATAAACATTTTGGACTAAGTTGGAAATTATTTTCTCAAATATATAAAGGAAAAACCATTTAATTATGAATACTACAGTAATCCCCATTATGAATAAAGCTATACTGATAAAACATAAAACAACATACCAAAAAAGCAACTATCAATAAGACTTGGTTTCTGGTTTGATAACTTTGTTTTCACTCTCTTTCACTGCATTAACTTTAATTTTAAATTTGGGTGCAAATCAATGTTACTGATTGAATGTTTTTTTGAGAAAGTCTCGTATATTCCTGAGTTCTGTTTCTTCTTGCTCCCAGAAGAAAATAGACTAAAGAATCAAATATGAGATTTGTTTGGGGGGCGTATTTAGTCACTGAAACATAACTAATTTCAAAGCAAAAAGATATTACATACAAAATATATGCATCTCTAAATAATTAATAACTTTATACCCTAAGTACCTAAAAAACAGTGATGATAAGTTTTGCAGAAAGTGGAAGGCAGGAACGATTATGGAAGATTGAAACGAAAAAGTATTTTTATTTGTTAAATAATGACTCAGAGAACATAGCATGGATTATAAGATAGATATTACAGAATACAATCATAAAGGAAGGTTTTGTGAACATCTAGAAACATTGGAGAGTATTTTTTAAATTGGGTAGGATGTGTCGGGAGATTGTTGGCAATCGCAAATTGGAAGAGTTACTTCCTCAGTCCCAGATATGATCTAATGCTTAAAATGACACCTGCTGGGAAGTCATTGCATGTAATAACACACATCACCTCATACTTCTTGCAGGTAGATTCAATGACATAAAGGCTAACATTGCCGGAGAATGTGCTGGTAATGAGAATGTTTTGCTTTTTTGCTGCTGGGTCTTAGACACCATGATCAGAGATGTAGAAAATGGCTTGGCATATAAAATTATACAAATAAAATCTCCAAACGAATGATAATGTTATGGAATCTTTGG
The DNA here is from genome assembly GCF_007565055.1 of Rhinopithecus roxellana. Classification (NCBI taxonomy): domain Eukaryota; kingdom Metazoa; phylum Chordata; class Mammalia; order Primates; family Cercopithecidae; genus Rhinopithecus; species Rhinopithecus roxellana. Next base: position 41,788,004 of record NC_044562.1, on the reverse strand, counting down.
GGTGTTGCTTTTCTTGGACACTTGTGGCTGGTGGCGCCTTGCCCCAGTTTTGCTTAGGTGAGCTAGGCTTGTTCCATGCACTCAGCCTGCAGTCTTTGCTCAGCTCACACTAGTAGCCTGGATCCCGTGCCTCCAAGGGAGACTGCGAAACAGGTGCGGAGAGGCCAGAGGTGTGCGAGCAAGCTTGGGGTCCGGCTACTGCGCAGTCAAAAATGCCGGCTGCTGCCCCAGGGTGGACAGCCCCAGGTGCTGGCATGGTTGCTGGCTCTCTGCAAAGCTGCGGCTGGATCTGGCGCATCACAAGCAGCTTCCCTGGCTGGCACCGAGGAATGCAGTGGTGCCCGGATGCTTGGAGATGCCAAGAACCACAGGGCCCCAAAGAGGGAGTCACAGCCCTGCCTCAGGGATCTCCCTGGTCTGGGCGCCCCAAAGGGCCTCCTCCTCTCTCCTTCTCTTCTCCTCCAAGTTGGTCAACAAGAGGCATGTTAGCCTCGCGGTTCAGTGGGTCCCAAGTGCTTGTTCTGCGACAAGGGAGAATGAGGTATGTAGACAAGTGAAGGCTGAGCAAGATGAAGGGAGCTTTTTTGAGCAATGGGACAGCTTAGAGAAGACACACAGTGGCCAGCTCTTCTCCGTAGCCAGGGTATCCCGATGATTGTTTAGCTCCTAGCAGAGAGGGTAGCTCCCCTTTAGGCAGGTCGTCCCAACAAGTGTTCAGTTCTCAAAAGAGAGGGTAACTCCTCCCTACAGCTGTTCTTCCCGACAAGTGTTCAGCTACCAGCAGAGAGGGTAGCTCCTCTATGTAGCTCTATGCTGCTCTCACTTCCCACCCCGGTGCCTGAAGCACAGACCCAGCTAGGCCTCCTCCTCCTGGAGTAGTGAAGTGGGGCCAGGGTCTCCAGCTGCGGAGGCTCTGGGCCTGGGGGCAGGTCCCACCCAACCACGGAAGTGTTGGGGTGACACAGTTGGCTGCCTCAGGGACGCAGGGCATCGGCGACCCATCAGTGTCATTGCTGCTCCTGCAGCCGCCCCTGCCGCCACCTCCCAGGCTTCCCCCTGCTCCAGATGGCCCACCACTGCCATCAATAACACAGTGGAAAGATTACACATTTTATAACCCAAATTTTGGAATTTGGAATTTAACAAGTTACCTATAACAAGTAATTTACCTATAACAAGTAATATGGTATCTACATTAGATACATTAGATACCATATCTAATCTACATTAGATACCATGTTACTTGTTAGCCACTATAGGTTTTAGTGTTCCAGAAGCTACATGTGAGTAAACAGCATGATGTGACCCCAACAAAAATGAATAGTTATGTAGTCTACTTTAACATAATGTTGAGAGTCATGAAATACTATAATGCTCTGAGTTGAATTACATTAAATTCATTGAATTACACTGAATTTTGAGGACTTCACTTTAAAGGTAACATATACAAACTGGAAAGCGTTTACATGGCTCTTAGAATAATGAAGAGGTACAAAACATTTGCCAAGAAATACTGAAAAGAATGAAAGTAACTAACTTAAAGGAGAAAGAAACATTATTTTTCCTTAGTGAAAGAAGTCATAGTTCAAGGAGGTTAGGCAGCAGTGAAACCTGGTTGGGAGGTTAGGGGATTTTTCCTGAAGTTGACTCGGCATAAGAAATGCTACAGGAAAAAAAAAAAAAAAAAAAAAAAAAATATATATATATATATATATATATATATATATATGTATATACACACACACACACACACACACACTAAATCTAATCATATTAATAATTACATTAAGTGTTAATGATCCAGATTCCCCAATTAAAAGGCAGACCTTGACAGAATGGATAAAAATTCAAGACTATTCTATATGTTATTAGGAAGGTATTCGCTTTAAACTTGAAGAACAGATACATTGAAGTAAATGGATAGAAAAATATTTATTATAAAAACTACAAATATAATTAGGATGGAGTAAAGATTTTAGTATCTAATAAAAGAGACTTCAAGACAAAGGATTTCAACAGACTGAAAAAGAATCACATTTATAAAAGAAACAGTACATGGGCAAGATATAACACATATAGCTGAATAAATCTAATAATGAAGTCTCAAAATACGTAAAACAAAAAATTATAGAATTAAAAAGGGAATATATATAAACCCATAATTTTAGTACATTTGACATTCTTCTCTCCAAATGTGTCAGATAAACTAGTAAAAATGTAATATGCTGGAAGAGCTGAACAACAGTATCAAATACTTTGCCCAGCTGATATTTATAGAAAACTACTTCAAATGACTGCAAAAAGAAAGAATTTACTTTTGTTTCAAGTGTACAGTCTATTCACCAAAATAGAGCATTTCCTGGTCCAAAAAACAATCCTCAATAAACACCTAGTGGTTAAAGTATTTCAGAGTATATTTTCTGACCATAACATAATTAACAAATAAATAATACAATATTTATGAAAATTACAATATGTTAATATTAAATATCACACTTCTAAATAATTCCTGACAAGGGTGATTAATTTTGAATTGAATGGTAATGAAAATACAACATATAAACGTTTGAGGGTGCAGCTATAACATTTCTTAGAGAGAAAGATGTATATTTAAATGCTTGTGTTAAAAAACATATGCAAAGTCAATGAACTAAGTTTATTAATTTAAAAAAATAGAAAAAAGTAGATTAAAAAAACCCAACGCTAAGACAAGGGAAACAATTATTAAGAGTAGAAATAAATAAAATGAAATAAATACAGAGAAAAAATAACAGTTGGTTTTGTGAAAAAGTCAATGTAACTAACAAACTTGTATCTATACTGAACACAACACAAAGAGAAAGAACATAAATCACTAATATGTGGATGAGAAAACGATTTCACCAATGGATCCTACAGACATTGACCAAATAATGAAAAGAGAGTATGGGCAAGTTTATGCCAACAAATTTGATGACTTCAATGATGTAAATAAATTTCTTGAAAAATAACTTACCAAAGTCGATACAAGAATAAACACTAAATCTGTATAGCCCTACTGCTAACAAAGATATTTACTTTGTTACCAAAACCCTTCTCCAAAAGAAAGGTCAGACCTAGGTGGTTGCTTTGGTGAATTCTAATCAAACAGCATAGAGAAATAACATTAATCTGACAGAGATCTTTTAGAAAATAGAGGGGGTAGATTCGCTGTCTAATTTGGTTAGGTAGAGTTATGATGCCAGCATAACCCAGGATACGAAACATGACTAAAAAATTACAAAAGAGGAAATTGTAAATTGATATTCCTCATGAATACAGCTGCAGATAACCTTAGTAAGATATTAGGAAGCTAAATTCAACAGCAAAATTCATAATTACCAAGTGTATTTTATCCTGGGAATGTATGTTTGGTATTAATGTCATTTCCCATACTGATAGAATAAAAGAGAAAAATAAAAGAATTTCAAGAGGTGGAGCAAACATATTTTAAAATGTCAACACACGTCTATAGTGAAAACTCTCAGCAAACTACAAATGGTAGCAAATTTCCTCAAGTGGATAGTGTGCATGCAAGAAAAAAAAAAATCTAAGGCTAACAATATATTTGATGGTGAAAAGATTTAATTATTCCCATGACATTGGGAACCAAGAAACAATGCTGGCTCAGGATTCCCTAGTTTCATATATAAGGAATAAAATTCATATAGGAAAGCCTAAAAGTATCTCCGTCTTCAGGCAAATGTGACTGTTTATGTGGGAAATCCTAGACATTCTACGAAACAATTTTTAGTAAACAATTAAAAGCACAATTTTAAAAATCTGCTTACAGTAGTAGTTCCCAAACATCTTAAACACTCGGGAATAAATCTAACAAAACATGTCCAAAATTTTCACCCTGGTAACTGTGAAGAATTGCAGAGAGAAACTAATGACCTAAACAAATGGGGAGATGTTCCATACACATGGATTGGAAGACCTAGTATTGTCAAGACGAAAAATTTGGCCAAAATGATCTATAGATTTGGTGCAATCTCAGTTAAAATTACAGCAGTACTTGTTTTCTAGAAATTGAAAAGCTGATTCTAACAATTATGTAAGAATGCAACATGTCTTTAATACTAATTCAGTTTTTACAAAGAGGAACAAATTTGTGGGCCTTATCCTATCTGATTTTAGGTTTTATATTTGTATTTAAATAGAAATGTAGATAGACTCAAACATGTATGGTATATTAATTTTTGATAAAGGCAATTAATTTGGGAAAGAAAAATCTTTAAAACGAATGATGGAGAATGAACTTGATAGCTATGCAGGAACAAAATGAACATCCATCCTTACTTCACAGCATACAACGTTAAATCAAAATGGATAATAGACCTAAATGTAAAACCTAGAATTGTAAAAATTCTAGAAGATAACATAGGAGAAAAATTTTGTGACTTTCGTCAAAGTCACAGCTTGTTGTATTTTGGTCAAAACAAGGAAAGAAAAATTGATAACCTGGGCATCATTCCAATTTTCAAACTTTGCTTTTCAAGTCACTACTAAGAAGACAGAAAGACTGCAACACACTTGAAGAAAATATTCACCACACATAAATTAAAGGACATGTAATATGAATGTATAAAAAACTTACATCTCAAAAATAAAACTAACAACCCAATTAACAAATGGAGAAGCAATTTGAACAGACACTTCATAGGATATATTCATAGCGAATAAACACATAAAATGATGCCCACTATCACCACTCAGAGAAATGCAAGTTAAAACAATGAGATATCTCATTAAAATTATAATGTGTCATGTAATAAGACATACCCATTGGATTTGCTAACAGATAGCTGCTCATACCAAGTGTTAGTGAGAGTACAAACCAACTGGAACTGTCATACAGTAGTGACGGAATTGCAAAATGGCACAGCTGCTTTAGAAAACTGATTTACAGCATTAAAAAAAAGATTTTTCATACTAACCAGCCATTCTACGCATATATTTGTGTGTGTGTGTGTGTGTGTGCATGTGTGTGTGTGTATGTGTGTGTATATATATATATTCCAGAATAAAACTAAAAGTCCATATAAAAATGGTAATAATCGAAACCTGAAAATAAACCCAAATGGTCGTCAACAGATAAATGGATAAACAGATTATGTCATATCATATAATCAAACACTACTTAACAGTACAAAGGATGTTAATATTGGTATATAACAATCACATCAGGTGAACTCAATATTACTATTCTGAGTGAAGAAATTGAGTCTAGAAAAGTATACATGCTACATGTTTCCATCAAAATATGTTTGTTTGTTTGTTTTTTGAGATGAATCTTGCTCTGTCATCCAGGCTATAGTGCAGTGGCACTATCTAGGCTCACTGCAGCCTCCACCTCTGGAGTTCAAGCAATTCTCCTGCCCCAGCCTCTTGAGTAACTGGAATTACAAGTGTATGTCATCATGTCTGGCAAATTTTCTCTACGTTTTTTTAGTAGAGATGGTTTCAACATGTTGACCAGGCCGGTCTCAAACCCCTGACCTCAGGTTATCGACCTGCCTCAGCCTCCCAAAGTGCTGGGATTACAGGCGTGAGCCACCACACCCAGCCAACATAATTTATTTAATTCAAAGTAAACCATAATGTCAGAAAATGAAATAGTGTTGCCTGAGGGTAGGTTTGAGGGGAGGAAGGAGATTAAAGAATGGTATGAGGAGGGATGAAGTTATTTTTAAAATTGTGACTGGTGGTTATTTCATAGGTGTATTTATATGTCCAAATTTAATAAATTATACAATTAAAATATGTGCAGTTTATGATGTTTCATTACATGTGAATATAATGGACTTTTAGGTTGAGGGCTGGGCACAGTGAGTCATATCAGTATTCTCGGCATTTTGGGAGGCTGAGGCAAGAGGATAGCTTGACTCTGGCATTCAAGACCAGCCTGTGCAACATAGTGAAACCCCGTCTCTAGAAAAATAAAAGTAGAAATAATGAGCAAGGTGTGGTGGCCATGCCTATGGTCGTAGACACTCAGAAGCCTGAGGCAGAAAGCTTGCTTGAAACCAGAAGTTGAGGCTGCAGTGAGCCAAGATCATGCTACTGCACTTTAGCCTGGGTGACAGAGAGACACTGTCTGGTGAAAAAAAAAATTAAAGTTTAGAAAAATATAGCTGTAAACTTTATTGACGATACACCGAGTTAATGAGTTTCTACAACAATAAGAATAGCATAATCTTTTTATAATTTTACTCTTAATACGATGTGATTTTTCCAATGAAACAATTTAATTATTTCATTTGTGTTAATTTTATTTGTATTTGGGTATAATGTACAATTTATTTATAGACTCTAAGCTTAAAAAATACTACAATATCTAAATCTTTTTTCTTTCCCTCCTTCATGCTTCTATTTTCTCTTCCTTCCTTCTACTCACTCTATCTCTAGATGATTTTAAGTTAAACTGATTAACATTCTGAATTTAAAATATTCAATTCTTTTAACTTAAATTTATTTCTATAAATCATGCTTTTGGCTTCCTATCTAAAAACTTATTGCCCTGCTAAAGTGAAAGAAATTAAATAAGGTAAATAAGTGCATAGATACACTGTAGTATGGATCAAAAATTCAATATTGCTAAGGTACTCTTAAACTGAACAATAGATTCAACATAATTCCAATCAAAATGTGAGAAGGATTTTTTTTGGATAGAAATTGACAAACAAAAATAACTAAAAAAATAACCTTACAACTTATATGGGTAATGACATTTTTTCCACTACTTTCTCATAGAAGTTTTAGAATTTTAAGTTTACATTTAAATCTATAATCCATCTTTACTTATTTTTTGTTTATGGTTCAAGGTATCAGTTGAAGTTTACTTTTTGTTCTGACACCATTTATTGAAATAACTTTCCTTTTCTCACTGAATTCATGTTTTGCCTTTATGAAAAATTGATTGACCACGTATTTGTTTCTGGACTTTTTATTCCTTTCTATGGATTGAGTTGTCAGTCTTGACATCAACTCTACACTGTCTTAATTTCTGTAGCTTTATAATAAAATCATGAAATTAGGCAACGTAAGTTGTCCATGTAAGTTGTAAGGTTCTTTTTTAAGGTGTTTTTTTGTGTGTTTTTGTTTTTGTTTGTCAATTTCTACCAAAAAATAAAACCTGCTGACATTTTGATTGGAATTTTGTTGAATCTATTGTTCAATTTAAGAATACATTAGCAATATTGAATCTTCGATCCATAATACAGTCTAACTATCCATTTACTTACTTTCTTTAATCTCTCAACAATATTTTGCAGTTGTTAGTGTACTGATCTTGCACACCTTTTGTCAGATTTAACCCAAATAATTTTACTGTAAATTGTGTTATGTAAAAATATATTTTCTGATTTTCATTGCTATCGTATAGAAACACAATTAATTTTATATATTGATATTGATTTTTACAAACTAATTTACCTAGGCAATATTTCTTCAAGAAAAAAGCAAATTCAGAAATTGGAGCGGGACTGAAAAAACGCCATAAGAAATGCAAGTTCATTTCCATATAACGACTGGAACATGATGGTTTACAAAATTGGAATGTTACTTGTAGTACCATCAAACTGGGTAACAACCCAAATGTCCATCATCAGGTGAATAGGTAACTAGTCTGTGCTATAGCCGTACAATTAATTATTAATCAGCAATAAAATTCAGTTACTCATTTCTACATGCAAAATACATGAACAAATAAAAAAAAATTACACTGTGTGAAAGAAGTCAGAGTTTTAAAGGTACATTTTACCTTTCAATTTTTATAAAATTCTAGAAAATGCCATCTAATTTATAAAGACACAAAGCAATTCAGTAGTTGTGTAGGGATGGGGTTGGAGAGCAGCGGGCATGAGGAAACTTTTGGGGTAATGGATATATCCAATATTTTGATTAGGATGATGACACACATATGCAAAATTTTGTCAAATACTACAAGTTAAATATGTGAGGTTTCTTATATGTCTATAATATAGCAAAAAACAAAAAAGCTGTAAAACTGCTAAGGATATCTTAGAATTATCAGGGCTGTGAAAAATGTAAAGGGCTGTTATAAATATAAAAAGAATGCACCATTAGAGATTTGGTACTTCTCAATCATGAATATCTCAAGCCAATGAAAAAAATATAATTATTGTAAATTTGGGATATCATTATAGCTTTATATTTTAGGAAACAATCACCCTAATTGCATCTTTCTGATAATGCTCAAATGCTAGTAAAATATTAAAATAAAATAACACATCCAAAGAAACTAGGATAACTCATGGAAACTAGAGGCCAAATTTCTTTATTCTTTCTTTTCTTTCCCATAGGTATAACGGTATTTCATATTTATTACATTATTCAAGAAAAATATTTCCAACAATATATATGTGAGTGACTGTCTCATGCTAATTCAACGTAAACACCTCAAAGGTATCTGTAATGAACCGTATTAGCCATTTGCATTTCATACTTTAAAAAATAAAGCCAAACAGATTTGCATGATAACTCTAGTGATTTTTATTCCCTAATTACTCTAATAGCATCTCTAATGGTGCCAAATTTTCTATGAAATTATTGGCAAAAATACATACTTTTAAAAATTACAGAAGCATTTACAATGTGATTAGCTAAAATACATAAATGTATACTAGTAAATAATAATAAAGTAAGTATTCAGGGAAGACCATATTCAGAAATATCATGTATTGCAACTTCCTTCATGATATGTTTCTTTTCAATTTTTTTAATAGCCAGTACCTCTGAGGCATTTTAATTTTTCTATTGTAAATGAAAATTATTATCAGATTGATACGCATTTTATCCTTCAAATGTGCTTTTAGTATTGTTTTGCAGAAAATTTATCCCTTATTAATGGAAGATATCTACTATAGTCGGTGTAACTTATTGCAAAACAACAAAAAAAGAGATCTATAATATAAGTGTTTTCGTTTCTAGACAAAATGTGTTCTTATGGTTAGATTTTTTTTCTGAGAATAAAGGTTAATCATGGATTATTTTTCATGGAGGTACAAAATGTGAATTTTTAGTCCTAAAGCAGTAAGAATGTGGAGACATTGTCACAGTCATAAACCACTGGGTATACTGACAAGTGCTGAGAAACTAACAAAATTCTTCTTAATTTCCACAATTTGAAAGGGATAAAAATTCATTTGACTAAGCATACAATATGGGGCATTTTGAGTTAGTATTTTGTATTAGGTCAGCTACAATTCAAGTTAGCGATTAAGATTGTTAATATTCATGAAGAATTGGAATTTTTTAACCCCAGCGGTGACCTTTCTGTGCTGGCATTTTTTTTTTTTTTATTACCAGCTCTCAATTTAAAGTAGTTTCAGATCATTAGAACATCTGAATTTTTTCCCCTCTTTTCCCAGAGCTTAAGCTTTAAATTAAATTATCATGAAATGGTTTGACACTTTTCTGAATACCCTATGGAGAGATGAATTTTAGTTAATTTTTTTGTGCAAAACAGACTTACTTTATAAATAATCATTATTCTGACCAAACAACATTTTACAAGCATCTGAGAAACCCAGTATAAATTGTTGAAAATAAATGACATTGAACAATTAGTGTTAAATTGATTTTTGAGATTATTAATGATATTTTTTCTCTGAAACAAATATAATAGAGAAATCCAGTTTTGATTGCTCATACGATGTTGTAATTTTTGAGTAAAATATCCATAATATTAATATTTTTTAACAATCACAATTATAATTCAGTAAATATAACCTGTGATAAACATTTCTGGAGAAAGTATGATAGATAGGGTATATCCTTTTCTCTTTACAGTTTTGAAACTGAGTGAGATAAGTGTGCTACTCAAATATTCATTTTTAAAATAATATAATCAGAACCACATATACTACTCTGGCTTAAATATTTGGGAGGGCTCAACAAATTTGTTATCATCATAGTCATTGAAAGTTTATATTGCAGTCACTATGTACCAGGATTTTTGTAATTTGGTTAATGTGTATTGCCTCATGTATGTTATCCTAACTATTCTAGTTAGGCAATATTTCTCCAAGAAAAATGCATTCCTCATTCCTCATTCACAGATATGGAAACTGAAATTAATTATGCAAAGATTCCCACTGTTGTAATGCAAACGCCTTGTCTCTAAAAGCCATACCCTTCAAATTGTTTCCCTTCTGTTAGGTTACATGTATAAATACTAAAAAATAGATGAATTTCTTTCTCTCTAGGAACTTAAATTAAGGTAGCTGATTCAAATAAGCCAACAGTTGTGAAAAAGAGAGCTTAATATTTTGTAACCTACTTACATTTACAATGATATACAATAACCTAGTGTTTAAAAGTAAAGAAATGCCTGGTAGGATAGCACAGACGAGAGACAATTAACTCTGGTACCACTGGAGGATTAGAAGGTGCATATGAAAGTCTCCTTGATGATGTCCCGAAAAGACAGTGAGCAATGGCCACTCTAAAAGGAACAAAAGGCGATGCAGCATCATGGAAACAGTCCATGCAATAGGCACAATAAAGCAAGACACCTGGGTTTTGCTAATGGGCTCAAACCTCCAGAACACAAAAGGACTAAGACTCTCTGTCTGCTAATCTTATTTTAAACAACTCTGATCATATCATTTTAAAAAAGACATTGAGATGGGACAAAGGGTTCAGGGTATGTAGAGAGAAGTTATAGGTATTAGGCAATTAACTTAAACTCAAGCCATAAGAAAGAGAAACCATGAGATAGACGAATGTTTTAGAAAAAAATGATGATGTTGGTTTAATGGATTATAGATTCCAACTGAGTTCAGGCATTGATGGAATTGGGATATTGGAAAGAGTTAACTGAGCAACTCTTTCCAAAGAAGTTTGTGATAAAACAAAAAGATTCATGAAATTAAAATTATGGAAACTTGTTGCTAATAATATTTTACAGTGTATGACTATGGTGACAAGTGGTGGAGGTGATATAGAACACATGATCAGCCAAGAGAGAGAATTCAAGGAAATGAGTGGTCAGTTGTGTTGAAGAAACTTCCTTGCAGATGCTAAAAATTTAAGAAGAATAATTTAAAAGGTAGGGTTTAAGGTAGGGCATGCTAGTACTTATTTCAGAACTTGGAAGAGCAAAAAAAAATGTATATGCCTGAGGGAAAGAGTATGAACAGATTAAAATCGGGAGGAATACTAGAAACACAGTAATTTCTATCACCATTTTGTCAGTGGCTAAAGAAATATGTGATGGGTCTGATATTTTGCCCTATGTGCAAGTTAATGTGTTAGCTTGACATCATTTCATAAATGCCGAAGAAAATAGAAAACTTCATGGTCAGAGACAGATAATGTGTTATTTACAATAACAATAACCAATGTGTCAGTATTTTGAGGCTTGTCCTCTGAGCCATAAACCCCTCAGGGTAATCCTAATGCAATGGTTTTCATTATGGAAGAGGATTTGGGAGCTTCATAAACCTGAATTTTTTCTAATGGGCAGTAAATATACCTGGCTTTTGCTCCAGAAAGAAGCACAGTCTTTGTCTTCCCAAAGCAGTTTGCTACCCAATGTCTTTGGAAAGATAGTACAGAACATATGTAGCCTGTGCTTCTCTCACAGGAATGTGAGAGCCTCAGGAAGAATTGTCTTGCAACACTGACAGCTATGCCAAATAATAATTTATCTGTTTTCAATTACTATAGCTTATTGATATGTCTATGGCCAATGGACGCATGCTTTTTTTCTTTTCAATCAATGAAGAAACAGAACTGAAAATGCATTGATTTTTAAATAGCATATATTTATTACTATAAAATGAACTATACAACCCTTTAAAAGAACCAAACACATGTAGCAGTGAGTTTTTAAAAATGTATTATCTGAAAATGTTATAAAAGGGAACTGAAAATGTTATCTGGAATAGATAATTTTTACGCTTTCATTGCTCTTCCTTTTCTTTTATTAAAGTTATACCATTTTAACACAACACAACAACAACAAACTCAGGATTTCCCCATTTTTCCTTAGTCTCATAAAGCATTCGATTACATTTCTTTTCTCTTCACGTAGTTATCCGAATCAACACCTTGGTGTCAAGTGTCTAGGGTTGAAAATTTTCATCACTGGTTTTGCAGATGTTACATATTCACTATGAATTTTAATAGTAGATAGCATTGTGCTTACACAAGAAGAACTAAACAGAAACAGCATAACTGAATTGAAACAAAAAGCAGGTAGGATTTAGAAACAAAACATCTTAAGGGGTGAAAGCCAGTCCCTTGAACACATTTGAGAAAGTGACAGTTTTAATTAGGAACACACATTTTAGTTCAGGGAACATTGGCACTTCAACTAACACTACTGCAAAGACGAAACACCTCATTGTATGACCTGATGTCTTCATAACTGAGAAGAAGCATCTTACATTTTATACTGAATAGGACGAGTGTTCTTTACTTGGCATCTGTGTCTTTCACTAAGCAGTGGGTCAATAGCGCAAATCAAGTATAACATATCTTGCTGCTGATAGCACCTTCTGAAATATCTTATTATAATAATGCTATATTTAGAAACCACCTTGAAAATGGAAGGGTCTTAAGGGATTTTTAAAAACTTTGACAACCAATTTACAATATACATATTATAGGAATGACATTGCTTGCTTCTGGAATACTGACATCTCTTGGGTGAAACATGACAAGTGATTAACAGAGTACAGCAACATTGCCAAGTGGAATAGAATTTTACCCACTTAGTGGAAGCTGGGGAGGAGGGCTCTTAAGATAGACAGAATATATATTAACAATTAGTGGTTGGCTAACACACTGGGGTTAACATTCTTACTTTTGAAAGGTGTCACAATTTTAATAAGCACAAAAAGTATTGAGCTCTTAAAAATAGAGTCTGTTATAGAACGTATATTAAATAAATCAGAATTTCATTTCACTGAGTTACTAGAATATTGAAACACCAGTTTAAATTTAAGTGTCTCCTTCTCTGTTTTCAACCACTTAAAAGATCCGTTTTAGTAGATGGGCTCTTAAGGTGTGTATTGGCAAATGCTCTTTTTCATCAACAATAAAGGTCAACTCAACGAATATTTTTAGGCATTTGTAATGTGACAGACACTCTAGAAGCTACTAGGACTACACACATAAATAAGGCATGTACTCTGAGCTTGAAAAATTCATCTCACCTCTACATTTTCTTGAAAGTGTTTTAATGTTAGGGTTTCCCAGGTATTATTTTAGAAAGCTTTGAGGAAAACGTATGTTAAAAATAAATTGATTGAATTGTAAAATGTTAGTATGGATATTTCCAGAAAAGAATTATTTAGCCTCACTTTTAAAACTATAGCAATTACAGTATAACTGCAGTGTGTATTTTTGACTAGTTATTTATTGGGTAGATTTTTAAAGATAAAATATGACGTGAACAGTGGCCGATTATATCCTCATAATAAGTACTATAGTACCATAGTAAAAAATAAACAGGATGTAAAAGGAAATTTGGTGGGTTTTTTGTAAATCTAATATTAAAAAAGGAGAAACTATTGGTGACTTTCATCCTGAGTCTGATTGAAGATAAAAACATGCTAAACTAAAATAAATTATTTTTAGTCTATGCAAATATCAGACAGGAATGCATCTTGCTAAGGCCTCATTCTAAGAGTGCTACTTCTGACTTGATTTACCCACTCTGCAAATTCAACATTTGATGGCAATTATATGCTGAATTCATTTGGCTACTAGGGGAGTTTTTTTGCTTAAGATTCCATTTAAAAATCACTTATATAGTTTATTAAGAAAGATTGAACCTGTGTTTAAATTGATACATGGGAATATAAAAATAAATAGGACTTTTAGCTACACCTAACTAACTATTCCATTCAGGTTTTTTCTTTGTGTTTTGTCCCCGTGTTTCTGTGTCAATTGATACTTCTATTCTGTGTTGTGACAGTGATGATTGGAATTAGGGTTCTCATACTAATTGCAAGGAATTCTTAGCACTTGCAAGAAATCACTCACTAATTCATCAATAAAAAGGAAGTCTTTGAACCCAGGGAGTAAGAAAAGAATCTTGGAATTTATTCTTCTGCCTCTTTCTATTATCCTAAGCCCAACTGGTATATTGTGTTAACAGGCACTTTTATATCTTTAAGTCACCTGCTTTTGTGTGAAATGTTTGAGGTGAGAGAACAAATGTCAATTGAAGGTTAATCTTTGTGTGATCACAAGCGTGCAGGTAAAATTCCCTCTTAATTCCCGGAACCTGTTCATATGTTACTTTACGTGGCAAAAGGCACTCTGCAAACGTGATTAAGTTAAGCATTTTAAGATGGGGAGATGATTATCCTGGCTTACTTGGGAGGGCCCAATGTAATGACAACGGTCTCTATAGGAAGGCGGCAGGAGAGTCAGTCAGAGGAGTTTATGTGGCATGCGTAAAAGGACACAGAAGAAGTTGGAGTGATGCAGCCACAAATCCAAGAATACTGGTAGCCTGTAGATGCTGGAAAAGGCAAGGCAGATTCTTCTCTAAAGCATCCAAAAGAAATGTAGCTCAGCCAACATCTTAATGCTAGGACTTCTAACTGGCAGAACTGTAAAATAATAGATTTGTCTTGTTTTAAGCCAGTGCCTTGGGCAATTTGTAGTAGCAGTTATAGAAAATCAGTATAGCAGGCAAAAGGAAAGAAAAAAGAAGAAAGGAAGGAAGGGGGAAAAAGGAGGGAAGGAAGGGAGGGAGAGAGGGAGGAAAATTTAGGTTAAATCTTCTTTCTTCTTTGCCCTGGAAATTAATTTAATATATCAGTCACCTTCATTTGAAAGAAGGTTCTTATAGTTGCACTGAAAAATCTTCATTTCACAAGATTAGTCACTGAAATAAATTTCTTGTTGAACTGGCCCTGTGTTTCACGGGGACATGGGATTGATATTTTAGATAACCCTCCCATGAGTCGTTTTTGGACTCATGGAAAGGTATTCATTCATCCCAACCCATTTGGGATTGCTTGTGGAAAACTGTCCTATTAGTTTAAAACTTAAACACTTTTCAAGACTGTATCTTTCTCCTACCTGTCCCTTGAAAAATCCAGGTGATATAAAATAAAATCATTGCAAAGTAATGGGATAGTCAAGCTCAAAGTCACAGTCAATTAAAATATGACTCAAATAGAGTTATCACAGAGCTGAGTTGCAGAGACAACTTTAAAGGCAAGAGCTGCACATTTTTTTAGCTTCAGAATATTAATATTCTAGAGTTGGATATTATCATGCCAAAACAGCCTAAAAGATTAATGAGCAACTTCAAACAATCCTTAGTGACAAAATGAATTCTCTCATTATGTTTTCTTTCTTTTCTTCTGTGTTTTCCACATCATAGCTGAGAGATGCTCAGATGAACAGAATGGATATACACTTGGCCAGACTTTTCTGTTGTGGATTCTTTGTCTTTGGAAGACTAGATAAAGGTAAGATTAAGTAGTAAATTTTAACTCCTGTATCAGGTACTTGTACTTCCTTCATTGTTTTTCTTTTTTTCACTTCCAACTTGAATAATCAAATACTTGAAGAAAATAGGCCATCTTTATTCTCTGGCAAGTTCAACAAATGGGTTTCTAAATTACGGAGTGTTGGTATAAATATTCTGAAAATCTGAATGCAGAGCTCAGCAAAATTTGAAAGTTCTTACTGTGAAAGTTGACAGTCATTTTCAAACCTTGCAATGTAGAAGATCAATCTGAAGATCTGATTAATATCAATGTATTATCAGTTGCTTACTGACTATCGTTCACCGTGCTGGAGATGACAAAGGGAGGTAAGCAGAATCAAAAAAATCCAAACGCAATGAAGAAACCCTGAAAAAAGGACAATGGTAAAATTCAGACAAGATGAGGGGATACTAGATGAATAATAGATTATAAGGAGCATGGATATAGCATTGATGATATGGGAGTGGCTATAAACCCATACATCATAAATCCTTTTTTTTGTTTGTTTCTCAAATTCTATTTCCATCATTAGTATAAAAATAGTGTCAATGTTTTTGATCATTTATTGTCTTCAGAAAATTTCTTACATATCTAGATTTATTTTAAGAACACTATTTTCCCTGCATAGTTTTCTTCTGGTTTCTTATTTTTTTCAGGTTTAAAAACAGGTTTAAATACTTTGAGTATTTTGAATAAAGGAAAAGACTTATGTAAAACAAGCTGCTAGATTTTTCTCACAAGCAGGTGTATGAGGAAGGGACTTCCACTATAGACTCATTTGTCTGTCTTTACCTAGCTGCCTTTCCTATTTTCTTCCTCCTTTATCTCTGTCTTCTCCTTCTTCTCTTAGGCTAGGAGTAAGAGTTGTTGAAAAATTTAACACCTTTCCCAGTCTGATTGGAGACATGAGCAATGAGCTGAGGTGATAATAGATTCCTAATCTTTCATATCATGAGACAAAGATCCTGAGAAAGCTTTGTAAAAGCTTTGTAAAAGAATTGTAAAAGAAAGAAAATTCTAGATGAAAATACAACTTTGTACTCATTTTATGAATCTTGTCAGTGTCCTTTTCTGCTCTGCATTTCTCACAAATCTCTATCTCATATAAAAGTGTGTTTTGCTTTAAGACATTCCTTAAGAGACAAAGAAAAAGTCAAATATGGGAGAACTAATAAGGAATTTGGTTTCTACTTAGACTTGTTACTAATTGCTGTGTAATCATGGGAAAAATTACTGTTTCTAGTAAATGGAATGAAAAACCCAGAGATTAATGGTAGTAATCAAGTGTAGCATCCTACCTGGATCCAGTTTAAATAATTTACCCATCATCTTGTTTCTAAAGTGGTTTTATTAGGACCTGAAAGTAACTAGAGGCTCATGAGGTTGGAGGATGAGATTAAATGCACAAAAGTATGCTAAATGTATGCATGATATACAATCTCCTTCAAGAATGCTAGGAATAAAAGCTCATGGAAATAGTCTTTAAAGCACCAAAGTATATTACAAATAATCAAATTTTTATTTATCTGAGATTACATCTAAATACTTTTATTTTTCTATTTTTCTTTTTCTTAATATTTTATTAAAGATCAAACTGCCTTGAAGACTCTCCTCCCCCACTGCAAATTTTCCAAAACTATGTTCAAAGAGCTCACATTGCTTCTGTCTAATCTCTTCTTCTTCCTTTTTTTCTTGAATATTTATTCTTCTCTTCAGTAAGTAATCAGCTTTTAAATATAAATCTCTTAGCTTTTTTCAACGTCTTTATAGCTACATCTGCTTCATACTAAGATCCAAAATCTGAGAGGCTAACACTGTATCTGAGAAGGTAGTAGGCTTGAAAAGAAAGGTCCAGAAGATATCAATGGATTCTCCTTAGTGGGCAGGTGAAGAAGATGCTATAATCACTTAAGCTGTGATCCTTCCCTCCCTTCTTCCCTTTCTCCCTCCCTCTCTTCCTTCCTTTTCTCCTTCCTTCCTTTCTTCCTTTGCCTATATGTTGTCTTCCTGCCTGCTTTCTGCATTATAATACTCATTCTTTTAAGTTTTAAGGCAAATTATAACTGAGTCATAAATTATACCTGGTCAAATCAATCACAATTCTTAGACTTTATTTCTCTATCAATCTATATCTATCAATCAACCTATCGATCAATCATCTACTTTGCATAGCAATGTTAAGTTTTGATTATGCAGTAATCATTTTTCTCCCAGTTCTTCACAGTGTTTAATGTAACTTTATCTGGTTTGTGGAAATATGGAGAGTGTTTACCAAGGGATTGTAGATTTGCAGTCTCTGCCTAGTCCTGGCTAATTATGCTCTCATAAATATCAGCCTTAAAAAAGTACAGCTCTCCGTTGACTAATTTAAATAAAACGGCTGCTCTCTCTGTTCTCTAATGAGCTTAATTTACAGACATATGCCGTAAACTGGTGAATTGGATGAGTTTATAATTAGGACTGAAAGGAATGAGTCACTAACTGTGGCAAATATTGGTGATGAAAAAAGATGAAAAAAGGTTGGAGGATGTACGAGAGAGACTCGTGGAAAGAAAGTACTTTGTGATATGCTATAGCTGTTTGTAAGCATCTTTGAAATAGTTCCCACTCTCTATCAGTATTTTCAAAGACAACTGATTCAACATAAGACAGTACATTGGGATTAACCTTATGCAGGAAAGAAAGTTACAATTGACCCTGCTTGTGCAACTGAAAGGACTGTCCAATTTGTCCCTTGCTCACACTTTAAAATTGAAGCCAGAATTAAGGGCAGAGAAAATTTGTCAGTGTTTCTGAGGTGATAAACAACACCTCCTGTGTTTTACAGACTATTGAGAAAGAAAACCTGTGAGTAATGAAAGGAAAATATAAATATTTGTGAATTCAAATCTAGGGTTCAATTAGAGAGTTTCTTTGTGCCTCTGGAAACCCATGAGCATCTGACTCTTTTCCTTTGCTGATATATAATATATCATATTTATCAACTTTGCCTCTAGCAGAATTGTCATATTATTTTTGTTTTGCTTATTAAATTGTATGATAAATATAGTTCTTTCCAAATTAGTTCAGTTGAAAAAAATAATATCAGTTATTTCATGTAACTGTTATGGTTGATAATGACTAGAGCTTCTTACAGTTATATACTTGGCTCAAATACTACTGAGTGATATGGTTAAAGAGAATGTCTCTAATAATAGCTAACTAATATGATGAGAACTAAAGCTTTGTAGAAGATGGATGTAAAGAATAGCATGAACTTCATAGGTGTAATGAACTTTTGAAAATAAGTTGAATATTGTTTCCTTAATTCCACTCTTTAAAGCTAATGCTTTCATTCAGAGCACTTATGAATATAAAACTTGTATAGAGTAAAAATATGTTAATCACAAAGACAACACCTATAACAAGATTTCTCTTTTATATAAGCTTTGATTAAAGTTTGAGAAATGCCATTTGTCATCCAAATTATAATAGATAAAAAATAGGATATCAATAGGTGCAAAAGCAAAGAGGCATGTATAAAAATCAACTAAAATGAGAACTTGAAAAGCTGGAGGCACTTCAATATTAATGAGCAGATAGAGATGCATAATACCAGAGGGAGAAAAAGTCACAGATGTAAAATCAAGCCGCCACACAGCAGTGGAACCTGTTCTAAATCTGAGCAATAATATTTGCCATTTCACATTTAGAAAAATGCTTTCTCTCAATTTTATATTCCCAAAGTACATATCTTCTGGCAATCTATAAATCTATAAAACTGTAGGCTCTCTGCTTGGTTTTCAATTTGGATTTTTAAAGTTACCATTTTAAAGCTACCATTGTCACCCAAAATTGATCTCATCTCTCCCTTTCATCTTCTATGCTTCTGAACTACTACTATAGTGTCATGATTTGATATCTGTGGGTAAAGTTTCTAAGAGGGAAACAATAGGAAAAAAGATTTCAGGGTGAAATGGTTATTGTCATCAAATGTAGGATTATTGATAGAGTTTGTGAAATAATTAGGATACAGATATTTTGGTGAACACAATATTGAATAATTTTAATAAAATAAAGCACTCAATTTGAAATATTAACTAGAAACAAATTTAAGAGCTTAAATGTATAGTAGATCAAATTACAAAAAGATAACATAAAAGTAATTGCTATCAATTTTCACTTTGCTATGTGTCCACTCATAAATGCATTATATTGTCTTATTAGATCCTTACAATTGAAAAATACTAAAAATTAATTGTATTTAATTAAATAAATACATAAAATACATTTAAATAAAATTATAAATTGAATTATTTAAAATCTATATTGTCATGATAAATCAACACTCACAGGAAAAGGGGATTAGAATTGTGTCCCAAGTATAGGGATATTATGTGTAAATTAAAAGAGGAGAAAGTAATGACAATGGAAGGATATCATTCCTTCATATGAATGAAGCTTAGGAGATGAGAATTGATAAGATGTTGAGCGAACACATAAAGCATGGATCATGTAAAGCATGCCTTCTCAAGGAAAGCAATATTGTCCCCAAAAGGACAAAATTGGTTTGGTGTAGAGGGAGAAAATGATAGAAAAAAATCTTAGATATTACAATGATTTGTGGTCCTTTGAGGTTCAATTATATCTGACAAAATCTTATTCCTTAACATTTAATTGCTTTCATTAGGTAGACATTAAATAAAATTTTCAATTAATTAAATTAAAATAGATTTTTTTTCATGAGGGGCATCATAAGGACAAATAGATTGAGAAACATGGTCAAAGATAGAAAATGTTTGAAAAAAACTTTAATGGCAGTGTTATTGTCATTTGCTATAAATTCAAAAACAAAGAATTCAAGATAAAACATTTATTCAGGCTTCTTCAGTAGCACAAGCTACTTAATATGTTTAATGAAACTTGTTGTATTGTACATTATGTCATAGTTCTTTGTGTAAGTATTGAGGAAAGAGTCAGCCCATTGGTTTTATATTGATTGTCCTAGAAACTAGTCCATCTTAGGCCCGCAATGAAAGCTTGCTGAGTGAAAAAATTCACTACATAGTAGTACTATCAAACAATTGTCTAGTTCATGTTTAAATCTATAATCATTGATAAATCTCCAGTTTCCCTAATAATTTTGAATTTTCACAATTGTAGTCACACTTTAGTCTGCTGAAATCATTCTTGAAATGGGCTGAACACTGAACTGAAAACAGAACTACTGCCAAGGTCTAATCAACGTAGAAGAAAAAGAGATTGACACGTTTCTCAAAACTTTCTGTTTTGACAGCAGCCTAAGGTACTATTGGATATATTAGCTGTGACATTCACTGTTGATTCAATCTAGCTTAATCTCAAAGGTTAGTCTTAAGTCTTCTTTGTCTCTGCTGTTAAACTATTTTTTTCAGCAGCAGAGGTAAAATATTTGTTTAATAAATTCAAAAGAGAATAATAATGAAATTTTATCTTACTGTGTTCAGTCCAATATTCCAGTCTGTTTTTGAAACTTTTTTAAACTATGAAGCTTTCATCTGTTTACCTTCTTTCAAGTATCGTGACATTTGGTCATTTGATAAGAATTCCACTCATGTGTATCCAAGTGAATTATTAGAAATGCTGTAAGAAGCCTCTCATGGCATGTCTTTTTCCAGGTTTACGTTCATTTATTAATCATCAGTCTTCCAATAAAGCTATTTACTACATTAGAAATGCACTGAATCATATTACCATCTATTGCACATTTAACAATATAAATCTCAATAATATAATGTGATACTTTAAAAAATGCATTCAAATTGCTGAATCCGGAAATCATGATTGTAGCCGTCAACTGGTATAACAGTCGGGTAACACAACAAAAAGAAAAAAAAAGGTACTTTAGCTCTCATGATCTATTGAGTGACTGCATTTTGTTCTTAAATGCTTACAAACTATGTTAGAAAAATGATTTCTACAAAATATTATCATGTTTTGATATAATTCACCTTCCTGTGTTTCTTTTAAAAAGAAAAAAAAATATGTGTGAAGGCTCACCTAAGTGAACTGGTAGAGGAGATGAAAAAAATAACCCCCCTTAGAGCCAAGAGGTGCATGGAAGAGCAACACAATACAGACGGAAAGAAGAAAAAATGAGATGTCTAGAATAAATTTCTCTTTTAATCAATAACACTTATTAGAATCCTAATTCTAGAATTCATGGAGCTAACTTTGAAAAATTCTGATTTAGGACAATTATTTTGCTAAAAACTACCCTGGGTAATTAACACCTCCCTCTTCTTACCTGACCCACACTTTTACTATTAAAAATGTCAATGTGAGGACCATTAAGAGCTCATTTCCTACACTTTTCCACACACAAGAATTTTTAAACAATATCTGACAGATGGCTGTGTATCTAGTTAGGAATGTTTTCCTGAGAAGTTATTCCATAATCTTCTGCAGCCAACTGTTCAAATATCCAGCTGTCCCTCCTAATCAAGAAGTATTTATTTAGATTTAACCAAAGAAGAAAATTAAATGTTCAAAAGTAAAAAAAAAAAATCACAATGATTCCTCAACATATCAATATTAATATCTGAACCAAGGAAAAGAGGGAGACATAGTTATTTTCTAGGAGATTTAGAGTCTTTAGTCCAATTTTGAAAATTCAGTTTCTGATTCAGGGAGTATTAATATTGAGACTTAAAAATAATGGTCATGTATGTCTGCATTCAACCTGTCCAGAAATCTGTAGTCTTCTATGTGTAGAGACAAATTTTGGAGTAGTGCTTGAATTTAAGGTTCAATGAGAAGCATTTGACACATTTTTTTGGATTCTAAGATGTGACAAGTTTGTTACAACAATCAGTGGACTTGATAATATCAAGAGCTCTTGAGTCAAAGACTTGGGGAATCTAAGTGATGTTATCCAAACCTCAAAACCTTGGAACTGCCTTAATTCTTATTGATGACATTAATGTTTCATGATTCCTTGGAAAGTTTTATTTACCAACATTTAGAGTAGAGAAGGAGAGTTATAAAATCATACTCTTCTCCCTCACATGAAACTCTCAACTATAGCCTGTCTCTGGACACCTGCTTCTGATATGTTTGCCAAGACATCTATGCATTCTCATTTGAAAATAGATCCATCAGATGTCAAGTATCTCCTTATGAAAGTTGAATTTTACACTCCTATTTAGCATCTTTTAAAACATAATTTATATATAAGAATTTAACATATACCATTTTAATTATTCTGATGCAAATTTATCATAGTAAATTTTAACGATTTATTATTTAGTCTCTGCAGAGAGCAGATTAAGGCTGCTTATCAATTCAACATTTATGTAAGCTGCATATAAGCTCCTTGTATTTTAACCTCTATTATTCCACAAACCAGGATCGAATGTGTTATTCTGTTCTCAGTTTGTTTCCTTCAGATTTTTTAACCCATCCCTGTGGCAGTTATAGCCACTCTTCCCTAAAATTCCTATCCGAACTTGTCTTTGCCGAAAAGATTCTCTGAATTAATTTAATCAGCTCTAATAATCCTATCTCATTTCTTTTTATCACATATACACTTTGCTAGTCCACACTTATTATCCTTCTTAATATTTATAGATCACATAATTGTGACCTACAACTCTATCTGAACAGGAATCACAAAGTTTACCAGTGTCTCAGGCCTTATATTGTTACTTTGAGACACATGTTCCATATGCATAGTGTTACTGACAAGCACTATACCTACATTTCTCCCTGAGGATATTTGAGTATTTCTTTGTTAGTTGTATCACCTCCTCACTTAATTACTAAAGTGAAGGCCAATCCAAAAGTGAAAACAAATAAATTCTGAGAGACACCTCAAAACCATATCCCATTTTTCATGGAAGAGATCAAACATATTCTCAACCCAAAATAATTATCCTTGAATTCAGGAGTTAAAAAATATTTGTTGAGAGCTCTCATAAGCTTTTGTAATTTAGCCTCTTGTATCCCCAGCTCCCTTTCACCTCTTTCAGTCAATGAAAGAGGTTATCTATACTATTAAGAGTTTCAAAATTTAAAAGAAACATAATGTATGTCCTTCCAAATTCTGAACCAAATGATAAATCAAGCATCTAGGAGATAATTCAGCTAGTATATATTTTTTTCTCCTGGATTGGAGACCAAGCTTGGACTCATGAACCTAAATGGCCTGCTTTACTTAACTAGCTGAATTGGTTTAATTCACCATATTGCAGAAAAGCAGCTGGAGAGATGCAGATGAAGAGCAGCCCTGGTGAGCCTACATTATACAAGAAGCAGCACAGAGAACAGTCACCATTAACAACCAAGCAGGACTTACACATGGTACCATATAACCCAAAACTTCTAACACATTAATCTCACTTGGAGTGACAAGGGCTGTCAATTGTCCTAGTATTAATTAAGGTTGGGTTGACTGAAGAAGGTGGAGAGAGGGCCCAGGCGATTTTCTTTCTCTATTTCCTCTCTGCTGAGAAGTCTGCTCTTGAAAAGATGAGAAAGCTGGAATTAATGTTTCCTCTAACGAAATGCCCAGGGAAGATCCCAAAGGTATTCAAAGATATTCCACACATACTGTTTTCTGAAATAATGGCCAGTGTGGGATAGGACTTACCCTGTTTGAAAGTAACAATCAAATAAATAAAAGCAACATACATGGTAAGAATACATTTAGAGCAAAGTATAAGAAATGCAATATATAACACAAAGAAAAACATCTCAGAAAACTAACCCTAGAAAGCAGTTGAAAATAATATTGTCAAATAAATTGCACTTGCAAGAAAACTAATGCAAACATAGGTTAAATGAAATAGAAATTGATAAAACAACAAGATGAGATAGGAATTATGAAAAGAAATAAATATTGAACAACTTAAAAATATTTACATGCAGCAAGATGCAGAGCAGATATACCAATTTAAAAATCCCCAAACCAATAAAGAAACAACAACAAACCAGTCTGTGAACTGGATCACAGCCTCAAGAAAAATCAATGGTATGCAGGGACACAATCAAAAAGGTGAAAGTCAACAGAGAAAATAGAACAGATATGTCAGAGGATAAAGGGCCCGTGATAAAGAGCCAATAGACAGACATTCCTAGGTTTGCAAAAGAAATCTAAAACATTGAAATGGACAAAATTTTGAAAATATAACAAAATATTTTTATGTAATGAAAGAAACATTAATTGAAAGAAAATCACTGTATATTGAAAAGGTCAATTCCAAAGCATTTCCTGGCAAAATGCTTGAAATTGAAGATAAAAATATTATTTCTTTGTGACCATTCAGGCCTGTGCAGCCAGTTAATACAAAGGATGTATTTTAAAAACACAAATGCAGGCTTCCTGCAGTTAGCAGGCAATGAAAAATATATAGTTTCAAAGGAAAGAGAGCACTCTGAGAATTCTGTAAATGGTTAAAATACACACAATACCAACAGCAAGATGCCCTTAATTATACAAGAGCTCAGGACTTTTCACCAACAGTTCCAGGGGTGTCACTCCCATTTGTGTGTGTATGGAGGGTACCTACAAAACTGTGCCATACACAATGTGTGGGCTTGGATGTGCTTCAAAACCAAAACAATAGGATATAATCCAATTTACCACAATAGAATCAAAGTATAGTAACCACAAATGAGGAAGTCCTAGACTGAATACTGAACCTGGAAATGTGATGAGGACATTAAATATTATTATATGAAAAAAGTCAAAACCTTGGAGACTTCAAAAAAGATTATTTTTTGGAGAGTTTTAGGTTCACAGCAAAATTAAGAGGAAGGTAGAGAATTGTCATATACCCCTTGTCTCCACACATGCATAGCCTCTCCCATTATCAACATCTTCCACCAGAGTGGTACATTTACGACAGTTGAAGAACCTTCACTGACACATCACAATTATCCAATGTCCATAGTTTACATGGGTTCACTCTTGGTAGGTTGTACATTCTATGGGTTTGAACAAATCTGTAATGACATATATTCATTATTATAGTATCAAAGAGAGAATTTTCACAGCCTTCAAAATCCTGTGTGCTTTGCCTATTCATACCTCCCTACCCTCAACCTCTGGCATTGCCTTTTTCAGACTATCATATAGTTGGAATCACACAGTATATAGCCTTTTCAGATTGACTTTTTTCACTTAGTAATAATATGTACTTAAGGTTTCTCCATATCTTCCCAGCTTACTTCTTTTTAGTGCTGAATAATGTTGCATTGTTGGAATGTGCTACTTTTTATTCATTCAACTACAGAAGAATATCTTTGTTGCTCCAAATTTTGGCAATTATGATTAAAGCTGCTATAAATATGCATGTGCGGGCTTTTTTTTTTTTTTTTCTGGACATAAGTTTTCAACTCCTTTGAGTAAATACCAAGGAAAGTGATTATTGGATCATATCATAAGAGTATGTTTAGTTTTGTAAGCAGTCACCAAACTGTTTTCCAAAGTGGCTGTACCATTTTTCATTTACATTACCAATAAATGAGAGTTCCTGTTGCTCTACATACTTGATAGCATTTGGTATTGCCACTGTTCTGAACTTTGGCCATTCGATTACGTATGTAGTAGCATCTTGTTTTAATTTCTATGGGCTTTATGACATATAATACGAATATTTTTAATATGCTTATTTGACAGCTCTGTATCTTCTTTGATGAGGTGCATAGTAAGATTTTTGGCTCATTTTGAAATTGGATTGTTTGTTTTCTTATTGTTGAGTTTTAAGTGTTCTTTATAGATTTTGGATAACAGTTCATTAGATGTGTCTTTTGCAAATATTTTCTCCCAGTCTGTGGCTTGTCTTCTTATTCTCTTCACATTGTTTTTCACAAAGCAGAAGTTTTTCATCTTAATGTAGCTTATCAAGTATTTCTTTCATGGATCATTCCTTTGGTGTTGTATCTAAATAATCATTGCCATACCCAAGGCCATCTCAATTTTATCCTATGTTATATTCTAGGAGTTTTATAGATTTCCATTTTATATTTAGGTCTGTGATCCATTTTTGAGTGAATTTTTGTGATAGGTGTAAGGTTCGTGTCTACACTCATTTTTTTTCTTACATGTAGATATCCAATTGTCCCAGCACTGTTTAAAAGACTATCATTGTTTCATTGAATTGTTTTTGCTCCTTTTACAAAGATCAGTTGACTATATTTATATGGGTCTATTTCTGGTCTCTGTATTCTGTTTCATAGATTTACTCATTTGTTCTTTCACTAATACCACACTTCTTAAGTACTGCAGCTTTATAGTCTTGAAGTTGAGTTGCATCAGTCCTCCAACTGTATTCTTCTCCTTCAATATTGTGTTGGTTATTCCGGGTCTTTTACTTCTTTGCAGAAACTTCTGAGTCATTGTGTATATCCACAAAACAACTTTCTGGGGTTTTCATTGAGATTGCATTGAATCTATAGACCAAGTTGAGAGAAACTGACTTCTTGACAATATTGTCTTCCTGTCATGAACAATAAATACAAGGAATTTCTTTCAATTTATTTAATTGTTCTTTGCTTTCATTCTTCAGACTTTTGTATTTTTCCTCCTATAGAATTGATACATATTTTATAAGATTTATGTCTAAATATTTTATCTCCTGGGCTGCTAATACAAATAGTATTGTATTTTTATTTTTATTTATTATTATTATTATTATTATTATTATTATTATTATTATACTTTAAGTTCTAGGGTATACGTGCATAACGTGCAGGTTTGTTACATATGTATAGTTGTGCCATATTGGTGTGCTGCCCCCATCAACTCATCAGCACCCATCAATTCGTCATTTACATCAGGTATAACTCCCAATGCAATCCCTCCTCCCTCCCCCCTCCCCATGATAGGCCCCGGTGTGTGATGTTCCCCTTCCCGAGTCCAAGTGATCTCATTATTCAGTTCCCACCTATGAGTGAGAACATGTGGTGTTTGGTTTTCTGTTCTTGTGATAGTTTGCTAAGAATGATGGTTTCCAACTGCATCCATGTCCCTGCAAAGGATGCAAATTCATCCTTTTTTATGGCTGCATAGTATTCCATGGTGTATATGTGCCACATTTTCTTAATCCAGTCTGTCACAGATGGACATTTGGGTTGATTCCAAGTCTTTGCTATTGTGAATAGTGCCCCAATAAACATACATGTGCATGTGTCTTTATAGCAGCATGATTTATAATCCTTTGGATATACACCCAGTAGTGGGATGGCTGGGTCATATGGTACATCTAGTTCTAGATCCTTGAGGAATTGTCATACTGTTTTCCATAATGGTTGAACTAGTTTACAATCCCACCAACAGTGTAAAAGTGTTCCTATTTCTCCACATCCTCTCCAGCACCTGTTGTTTGCTGACTTTTGAATGATTGCCATTCTAACTGGTGTGAGATGGTATCTCATTGTGGTTTTGATTTGCATTTCTCTGATGGCCAGTGATGATGAACATTTTTTCATGTGTCTGTTGGCTGTATGAATGTCTTCTTTTGAGAAATGTCTGTTCATATCCTTTGCCCACTTTTTGATGGGGTTGTTTGTTTTTTTCTTGTATGTTTGTTTGAGTTCTTTGTAGATTCTGGATATTAGCCCTTTGTCAGATGAGTAGATTGCAAAAATTTTCTCCCATTCTGTAGGTTGCCTGTTCACTCTGATGGTAGTTTCTTTTGCTGTGCAGAAGCTCTTTAGTTTAATTAGATCCCATTTGTCAATTTTGGCTTTTGCTGCCATTGCTTTTGTTGTTTTAGACATGAAGTCCTTGCCCATGCCTATGTCCTGAATGGTACTACCTAGATTTTCTTCTAGGGTTTTTATGGTATTAGGTCTAACATTTAAGTCTCTAATCCATCTTGAATTAATCTTCGTATAAGGAGTAAGGAAAGGATCCAGTTTCAGCTTTCTACTTATGGCTAGCCAATTTTCCCAGCACCATTTATTAAATAGGGAATCCTTTCCCCATTTCTTGTTTCTCTCAGGTTTGTCAAAGATCAGATGGCTGTAGATGTGTGGTATTATTTCTGAGGACTCTGTTCTGTTCCATTGGTCTATATCTCTGTTTTGGTACCAGTACCATGCTGTTTTGGTTACTGTAGCCTTGAAGTATAGTTTGAAGTCAGGTACCGTGATGCCTCCAGCTTTGTCCTTTTGACTTAGGATTGTCTTGGCAATGCGGGCTCTTTTTTGGTTCCATATGAACTTTAAAGCCGTTTTTTCCAATTCTGTGAGGAAACTCATTGGTAGCTTGATGGGGATGGCATTGAATCTATAAATAACCTTGGGCAGTATGGCCATTTTCACGATATTGATTCTTCCTATCCATGAGCATGGTATGTTCTTCCATTTGTTTGTGTCCTCTTTGATTTCACTGAGCAGTGGTTTGTAGTTCTCCTTGAAGAGGTCCTTTACATCCCTTGTAAGTTGGATTCCTAGGTATTTTATTTTCTTTGAAGCAATTGTGAATGGAAGTTCATTCATGATTTGGCTCTCTGTTTGTCTGTTACTGGTGTATAAGAATGCTTGTGATTTCTGCACATTAATTTTGTATCCTGAGACTTTGCTGAAGTTGCTTATCAGCTTAAGGAGATTTTGGGCTGAGACAATGGGGTTTTCTAAATATACAATCATGTCATCTGCAAACAGGGACAATTTGACTTCTTCTTTTCCTAACTGAATACCCTTTATTTCTTTCTCTTGCCTGATTGCCCTAGCCAGAACTTCCAACACTATGTTGAATAGGAGTGGTGAGAGAGGGCATCCCTGTCTTGTGCTAGTTTTCAAAGGGAATTTTTCCAGTTTTTGCCCATTCAGTATGATATTGGCTGTGGGTTTGTCATAAATAGCTCTTACTATTTTGAGGTACGTTCCATCAATACCGAATTTATTGAGAGATTTTAGCATGAAGCACTCTTGAATTTTGTCAAAGACCTTTACTGCATCTATTGAGATAATCATGTGGTTCTTGTCTTTGGTTCTGTTTATATGCTGGATTACGTTTATTGATTTGCGAATGTTGAACAAGCCTTGCATCCCAGAGATGAAGCCCACTTGATCATGGTGGATAAGCTTTTTGATGTGCTTCTGAATCCGGTTTGCTATTATTTTATTGAGGATTTTTGCATCGATGTTCATCAGGGATATTGGTCTAAAATTCTCTTTTTTGTGTGTGTCTCTGCCAGGCTTTGGTATCAGGATGATGCTGGCCTCATAAAATGAGTTAGGGAGGATTCCCTCTTTTTCTATTGATTGGAATAGTTTCAGAAGGAATGGTACCAGCTCCTTCTTGTACCTCTGGTAGAATTCAGCTGTGAATCCATCTGGTCCTGGACTTTTTTTGGTTGGTAGGCTATTAATTATTGCCTCAATTTCAGAGCCTGCTATTGGTCTATTCAGGGATTCAACTTCTTCCTGGTTTAGTCTTGGAAGAGTGTAAGTGTCCAGGAAATTATCCATTTCTTCTAGATTTTCTAGTTGATTTGCATAGAGATGTTTATAGTATTCTCTGATGGTAGTTTGTATTTCTGTGGGGTTGGTGGTGATATCCCCTTTATCATTTTTTATTGCATCTATTTGATTCTTCTCTCTTTTCTTCTTTATTAGTCTTGCTAGTGGTCTGTCAATTTTGTTGATCTTTTCAAAAAACCAACTCCTGGATTCATTGATTTTTTGGAGGGTTTTTTATGTCTCTATCTCCTTCAGTTCTGCTCTGATCTTAGTTATTTCTTGCCTTCTGCTAGCTTTTGAGTGTGTTTGCTCTTGCCTCTGTAGTTCTTTTAATTGTAATGTTAGAGTGTCAATTTTAGATCTTTCCTGCTTTCTCTTGTGGGCATTTAGTGCTATAAATTTCCCTCTACACACTGCCTTAAATGTGTCCCAGAGATTCTGGTATGTTGTATCTTTGTTCTCATTGGTTTCAAAGAACATCTTTATTCTGCCTTCATTTCGCTATGTACCCAGTAGTCATTCAGGAGCAGGTTGTTCAGTTTCCATGTAGTTGAGCGGTTTTGATTGAGTTTCTTAGTCCTGAGTTCTAGTTTGATTGCACTGTGGTCTGAGAGACAGTTTGTTATAATTTCTGTTCTTGTACATTTGCTGAGGAGTGCTTTACTTCCAATTATGTGGTCAATTTTGGAATAAGTGCGATGTGGTGCTGAGAAGAATGTATATTCTGTTGATTTGGGGTGGAGAGTTCTATAGATGTCTATTAGGTCCGCTTGGTGCAGAGATGAGTTCAATTCCTGGATATCTTTGTTGACTTTCTGTCTCCTTGATCTGTCTAATGTTGACAGTGGAGTGTTGAAGTCTCCCCTTATTATTGTATGGGAGTCTAAGTCTCTTTGTAAGTCTCTAAGGACTTGCTTTATGAATCTGGGTGCTCCTGTATTGGGTGCATATATATTTAGGAGAGTTAGCTCTTCCTGTTGAATTGATCCCTTTACCATTATGTAATGGCCTTCTTTGTCTCTTTTGATTTTTGATGGTTTAAAGTCTGTTTTATCAGAGACTAGGATTGCAATCCCTGCTTTTTATTGTTCTCCATTTGCTTAGTAGATCTTCCTCCATCCCTTTATTTTGAGCCTATCTATATCTCTGCATGTGAGATGGGTCTCCTGAATACAGCAGACTGATGGGTCTTGACTCTTTATCCAGTTTGCCAGTCTGTGTCTTTTAATTGGAGCATTTAGTACATTTACATTTAAGGTTAATATTGTTATGTGTGAAATTGATCCTGTCATTATGATATTAACTGGTTATTTTGCTCGTTAGTTGATGCAGTTTCTTCCTAGCCTCGATGGTCTTTACATTTTGGCATGTTTTTGCAATGGCTGGTACCGGTTGTTCCTTTCCATGTTTAGGGCTTCCTTCAGGGTCTCTTGTAAGGCAGGCCTGGTGGTGACAAAATCTCTAAGCATTTGTTTATCTGTAAAGGATTTTATTTCTCCTTCACTGATGAAACTTAGTTTGGCTAGATATGAAATTCTGGGTTTAAAATTCTTTTCTTTAAGAATGTTGAATATTGGCCCCCATTCTCTTCTGGCTTGTAGAGTTTCTGCCGAGAGATCTGCTGTTAGTCTGATGGGCTTCCCTTTGTGGGTAACCCGACCTTTCTCTCTGGCTGCCCTTAAGATTTTTTCCTTCATTTCAACTTTGGTGAATCTGGCAATTATGTGTCTTGGAGTTGCTCTTCTCGAGGAGTATCTTTGTGGTGTTCTCTGTATTTCCTGAATTTGAATGTTGGCCTGCCCTACTAGGTTGGGGAAGTTCTCCTGGATGATATCCTGAAGAGTGTTTTTCAACTTGGTTCCATTTTCCCCCTCACTTTCAGGCACCCCAATCAGATGTAGATTTGATCTTTTTACATAATCCCGTACTTCTTGCAGGCTTTGTTCATTTCTTTTTCTTCTTTTTTCTTTTGGTTTCTCTTCTCGCTTCATTTCATTCATTTGATCCTCAATCGCTGGTACTCTTTCTTCCAGTTGGTCGAGTCGGTTACTGAAGCTTGTGCATTTGTCCCGTATTTCTCGTGTCATGGTTTTCATCTCTGTCATTTCATTTATGACCTTCTCTGCATTAATTAGTCTAGCTGTCAATTCTTCCACTGTTTTTTCAAGATTTTTAGTTTCTTTGCACTGGGTACGTAATTCCTCCTTTAGTTCTGAGAAGTTTGATGGACTGAAGCTTTCTTCTCTCATCTCGTCAAAGTCATTCTCTGACCAGCTTTGATCCGTTGCTGGCGATGAGCTGCGCTCCTTTGCAGGGGGAGATACGCTCTTATTTTTCAAATTTCCAGCTTTTCTGCCCTGCTTTTTCCCTGTCTTTATGGTTTTATCTGTCTCTGGTCTTTGATGATGGTGACGTACTGATGGGGTTTTGGTATAGGTGTCCTTCCTGTTTGATAGTTTTCCTTCTAACAGTCAGGACCCTCAGCTATAGGTCTGTTGGAGATTGCTTGAGGTCCACTCCAGACCCTGTTTGCCTGGGTATCAGCAGCAGAGGTTGCAGAAGATAGAATATTGCTGAACTGCAAGTGTGCTTGTCTGATTCTTACTTTGGAAGCTTCCTCTCAGGGGTGTACTCCACCCTGTGAGGTGTGGGGTGTCAGACTGCCCCTAGTGGATGTCTCCCAGTTAGGCTACTCAGGGGTCAGGGACCCACTTGAGCAGGCAGTCTGTCCCTTCTCAGATCTCACCCTCCATGTTGGGAGATCCACTGCTCTCTTCAAAGCTGTCAGACAGAGTCGTTTGCATCTGCAGAGGTTTCTGCTGCTTTTGTTGTTGTTGTTGTTTAGCTGTGCCCTGTCCCCAGAGGTGGAGTCTACAGAGACAGGCAGGTTTCCTTGAGCTGCTGTGAGCTCCACCCAGTTCGAGCTTCCCAGCGGCTTTGTTTACCTACTTAAGCCTCAGCAATGGTGGGCGCCCCTCCCACAGCCTCGCTGCTGCCTTGCGGTTAGATCGCAGACTGCTGTGTTAGCAATGAGGGAGGCTCCGTGGGCGTGGGACCCTCCCGGCCAGGTGTGGGATATAATCTCCTGGTGTGCCAGTTTGCTTAAAGCACAGTATTGGGGTGGGAGTTACCCGATTTTCCAGGTGTTGTGTGTCTCAGTTCCCCTGACTAGGAAAAGGGATTCCCTTCCCCCTTGCGCTTCCCAGGTGAGGCAATGCCTCGCCCTGCTTCAGCCCTCACTGGTCGGGCTGCAGCAGCTGACCAGCACCGATTGTCCGGCACTCCCTAGTGAGATGACCCCAGTACCTCAGTTGAAAATGCAGAAATCACCGGTCTTCTGTGTCGCTCGTGCTGGGAGTTGGAGACTGGAGCTGTTCCTATTCAGCCATCTTGCTCCGCCCTCCCCTAGTATTGTATTTTGAATTTCAAATTCCACTTTTTCATTATAACCTTGTATGTTAACCTTGTATTCAGCATCCTTACTGTAATCACTTATAAGTTCCATAAGTGTTTTTGTTGATTCATTTGGATTTTCTACATTGAAAATAATGTCATATATGAACAAAGAATGTTTTATTTCTTCCTTCACATTTATACTTTTAATTTATATAGGTCATAATATTTAAAGTGGCTTTCCTCTGGATAACATATATTTGGCTCTTGTTTTTTGACCCATTGTGACAAGCTTTTTTAATTGGTACAGACCTTTGACTTCAAAGTGATTATTGGTAGAAGT
Organism: Rhinopithecus roxellana; assembly: GCF_007565055.1. Taxonomy (NCBI): domain Eukaryota; kingdom Metazoa; phylum Chordata; class Mammalia; order Primates; family Cercopithecidae; genus Rhinopithecus; species Rhinopithecus roxellana. The sequence continues at coordinate 41,754,332 of NC_044562.1, read as the reverse complement.
GGATTACTATCTACCACATTTGTCAATATTTTCTATTTGTTGCCTTTGTTTTTTTCATGTTTTTGCTTTTTACTCTTTTTCTGCTGGTTTTGGTTTTAACTAAACATTTTATATAATTCACTTTTTTCTTCTTTCTTATAATAACAGTTATATTTCCTTTTCCACTTTTGACTGGTTGCCCCAGTTTGCAATATACACTTAAAATAATCCAAGTCAACTTTCAAGTACTGTTATAACATTTCAATGTTAGTATGAGTATTTTATAATAACAGAATAATCTTAATTGCTCCCTTTCATCCCTTATATATTTACTGTCATTCATTTTACTTATATATAAACAAAAATAGGCATATGTATATACATTATGTATACACAGATAAGCATACATAGTTGAATACATTGTTGTTATTATTATTTTGAAAAAAACAATTATCTATTAAGTCAACTAAGAATTAGAAAAATCAAAGTTTTTTTTTTACTTTTACTTATTTCTTCTTTGGTATTTTTCTTTTTTTTGTATAGACTGCATTTCTGATCTATATAATTTTCCTTTTATCTGAATAATTTCTTTTAACATTTCCTGTAAAGAAGGTCTATGGACAGTTTTTTTTTTTCATTTTTGTTTATTTGAGAAAGTCTTTATTCCTCCTTTACTTTTGTAGGATAATTTAGCAGGGTACAAAATTCTACATTTTATTTTCTCTCAACACTAACGACATCACTCTACTCTCTTGCTTGCATGGTTTCTGATGAGAAATTAGTTGTGATTCTTTGTTTTATCACAGGTAGGATTTTTTACCCTCTGACTTATAGAGTCTTTTATTCAGCTTTGATTTTCTATAATGTAATAATTATATGCCTAGGTGCATATATATATATATATATATATTCATTTATCCTGCTTGTTCTCTTAGCTTCTTGAATATATGGTTTGGTATCTGACAGTCTGACATTTACTTGGAGATATTCTCAGTTACTATTTTAAATAGTTTTCCATTCTCTCTTCTTCTTCTTCTTCATGATGCATATGTTACACCGTTTGCAATTGTCCCACAATCCTTGGATATTCTGATCTTTTTTTAATGTCTCTGTTTTCTTTGCTTTTCAATTTTAGAAGTTTCTATTGATGATATATTTTAATGCTCAAAGATTTTCTCCTAAGCTGTGTCCAGTCTATGAATATCAAAGGCTTGCTTCATTTCTGCTATGGCATTTTTGATGTCTAGAATTTCACTTTCATTCTTTCTTAGGATTTTCATCTCTGTGCTTACATTGCTCATCTGCTCTTGCAGGCTGTCTTCTTTATCCTTTAGAATGCTTTGAACATTAATCACAGCTGCCTTAAGTTTCTGGTCTGATATTTCCAACATACTGGCCATGTCTGATTTGATGTTTGGGCTGTCTTTTCAAGTTGTATTTTTTGTATTTTGGTGTGCCTTTTAATTTTTTTCTGAACAGCCAGAGGGCATGATGTACTGAGTAACAGGAACTGCTATAAATAGGCCTTTAGTTTTTTGGTGGTAAGTTGTGGGAAGAAAAACACTCTATAGTCCTATGATTAGGACTCGATCTTTTGGTGAACCTATGTCTTTGGATGGTGAACTTCATAAGGTTCTTGGCTTTTTCCCCTCCTTAACTAGGGCAGGATGACTAGCATGATTGGAGTTGAGTATTTCCCTTCTGCCACATGGAAGACTTGATGGAGCTGAAGTTGGGTATTTCCCTTCTGATAGATAAGTTAGGATAATACCCCAGCAGTTAAGGCTCTGTTCAACCAGTTTCTCCTGAAGACAGACCTTGTTCAGAACAGAATGCTTTGGTGTATTTCCAAAGGGATCCTTTTCCTTTCTGCTTGATGGAAGCATGAGGGATTTTTCTTCATTATTTACTATGTGAACTTGGTTAGGCTTCTGGAGGAAAATCTCATAATATTGTAGGGGACCCCCTAAAACTGCATGTCCATGGAGTTTTTAACTCTCAGATGTGTCCACACTATGCCTCCAGCAAATTGTCAATTGCAGTTCAGGTTTTCCTACCTAGGCACTCATTCGTGCTGTGCTTCCTGCTCCAGTAAACCAGGACTCCCTGTATTTGTCTTCCTAGCATAGGAAGCAGTGATTTTTCCTGCTTACAGACCCAAGAAAACTTGTTGATTTTTGTCTACTCAGCTTTTTACTTCTTCTTAAAATGGAGTGGTAACTTTCAAACTCTTTTCATGAGGAACTAGAAACCTAATGTTACATTTTAAATAACAGAAAGTAAAATTCTGAAATATAACTCACAAATTTTGGGAAAAAATGCCATTTACGACAGAGTAGGAAAATATTAACATAATATTGTAACATTTTTAAAAAAGAACAAGAAAAAGAAAAAAATTATAAATTTAACAACACAATCTTCAAAAACAGTGAAAGAGGAAAACTACTCCTTAGATTGATCGAGAAAATTAGAGAGAACATGTATACTCAGAATTAGGAATTAAAAAGTAAACAACCACAGAGAGTGAAGGAATAAAAACAATAATAATTAAGTGGTTTTAATAATAATAAGCTAGCAGTCTGAACAAACTGGACTGACCATTTTTAAGGAAAAAAAATACAGATTTCAAAAATCACCAAAAAAACGTCAAAGATTTTAAATAGAAGTGTAGCTATTTAATACACCATATTAATCAGCTCCCAAACAAAAAAAAAAGCGAAAGAATTAAATCTTCTAGTTTCAGAGAGTTTTTTGTGTTTAAAT